>NC_140943.1:151876040-152476040 GCF_014529385.1 Adiantum capillus-veneris
TTTTAGTTTAACCTATGGTAGCCTTAGTATATAAGGTACCTAGGTCATTTTGTAAAGAGAATTTATATTTTAATCAAAGTTTTGAGATGTCGTCGACTGTGTGTGAGAGAGAAAGCGAGAGAGTGTGAGCTTCATCCTGGCGCTACTCCGTGCTCGCTCATCACATTGGAGATTCAATTACACCATGGCGATGGGCTCAGAGAGAGCTTCACAACAATGCCAAGCATTCCACGCAAAATAGAGCACGTGCGCTAATGCATCTACGAGCTATTTGTGGTTGTAAGTGTATCAAATCTATTTTCTACGTACAAGTAGTCGTTAGAATCGTGGCGACATAAGCTACACATAGGTACTCATAAATTTCAGTTTCGAACACTTTTGAAATTCTACTCTATCTTCATATGCATTTTTTTTAGATGGGTTTGGAGTGAGGATTTTGAGTGTAAAGGCTTTGGGACAGGTGTATCCTAGTGAGGGAATGGTGTTCCATAAGTTTCGTACGATTCTAGTATGGTTTGGTGAGTTTCCTTCTGTTTGTGTATTGTTGCAATGGGATTCCTGATTTCATACGCATTTTTCGTAGATGGGTTTGGAGTGAGGATTTTGAGTATAGAGGATTTGGGACAGGTGTATCCTAGTGAGGGGATGGTGTTCCTTAAGTTTCGTACGATTCTGGTATGGTTTGGTGAGTTTCCTTCTATTTGTGTGTTGTTGCAGTGAGATTCCTGATTTTGGTTTAGTTGGCCTTTGAGAGAGTTGTATGTGAGGGATGGTCTCAACCTCACAAGCTATAGAGATTGTCTCCGTGCGCTAGTCATGTCATCTGTGTCCTTGATTGACATTATGTTGATCTAGATAGTGTTGCATGCACTTTATAGGTGATGTGATTCGCTTTCGCAACGTTGGTGCCATTGCCACGGACACAAGGACTTAAGTAGGTAATCCTACTAACACTCATGTGATGGTTGTTTGCTTTAGTCTTGACTAAAGAAAGCATTTTTCTTAAGTGGATCCAGAAGAGGATATTCCAAGATCAAGTGGACAACCAGGAAGCATGTTTATTTAGGATTTGTAGTGGTCGAGTGATTTGTGAGGTGATAAAAGCATTTGCTAGTCCGTGTGTGGTAGTGGAGCATTTCTGTACTCATAAATGCAAAACCCCATGTGATGTGTAGGAGTAGCTTTAGGTAAGTGATCTGATTTTGATCTAGAGCTACTCATACTGATTTATTTGCTGAAGTGCTTGTTTGCATCCACAATCTTTGAAAAGTTGATTTTGAGGGTAAAAATGCAATAAACAGGTTTTTCTTGATATTTTTTCATGATTGATTGATATTGTGCATATAAGAGGGCATTTGCAAGGGTTCTGTGAGAAAAATTGAAATTCTGGAAACTTGGCCATCATACGCGAATGTCTCAAGAGGCATCTGGAGACCAAATTTGACAAATTGGGCTACACCAGAGTGTTTAGAAGGGGTGTTTTACCCTAGGTATACCTTGAGACTAGGGTTTTGACCAATCCTTGGCACCCAAAAGACAAAAGTCAGAGTGTCGAAAACAGAAAAAAGAGAAACTTGTGATTCAAAGCATATTTTTGCATGAAAATTGGTAGAAGTGCCTGAAAACCAGTGTTGGAGACCCGTGTATGCTTGTGAATGAATTCTAACCAAAAATTCATTAGCAAACATCATATGCGTATGATATTTGAAGGGTGATTATGGCAGCCAAAATAAACTTTTGACATTATACCCATCTTTTGCAAGTTGTGTTGAGCACATACACCAAGTTTCATTTCATTTGGGCATATAGATTGAGTGTTGGGGAGATTTTACTCTTTCGAGGGATTTCCTTGTCAAAAAGTGGTGAATTTGTGCAATTTTGATTTTCAAAATTTGTTGTGAGCACATGTGCATGTTGGACATACCAAGGAGCACCTTTGGTAGAAACAGAATTCCATTCTGACCATATAGACATCATACGCGTATGATATCCTAGAGGCCAGATTTGAGGTCAAAAGATACATATGAGTGCACCCTTGTGATCTAGAGCATTTAGGAAGCAAATAGGCAAAATTCCATTGATTATGAAGCAGCTTTGGGCCTGTAAAGGCCACAAGACGGATCTAGGGAAAGTGAATGCTTGAATAGATCATATCTAGCACAAAAAGTGTTGGAATTGAACTCTAAAAGACGTTGTGAGTTGCTTGTGAGGGTGGAGACCTTTGGAGTGAATTTCACTCCATTCTAACCAGATAGACATCATACACGTATGATGTCTAAAGGGCAATGGACAAAAACTGACATCAGAGCTTACCAAGGTGTTTAGCACCACAAAACAAGCTTAGAGATCAAGTTTCATCCAATTTGGAGCACTTAGACATCATAGGCGTATGATGTTTCAAATCAATATATGAAAGTTCAATTGCACTTCTAACCACACAGGAGGTTTGGAAATGATATGTTAAGCTTGTTTGCAAAATTTCATCTCATTTGGACACATATCTTTGATTTTCGGAAGATTTTTGGAAATCTAAGAAGGTTAAAGTGAAAATTGTGTTTTTGTGCATTTTTTACATCCAAATTTTTTTGTGAGCACATATCCTTGTTATGTACATCAAGGAGCACCTTGAGCAGGAGCAAAAGTGAAATCTGAGCCAAAAGACTGCGGGGGTAAAGACGCTCCGTCTTTTGCCCACCCGGACGTCCAGTGTCCTGATCGTCCGTCCACGTGTGTACATACCCTTATTCTTCATTACATATGAGAATAAGGAGCTCCTCATCTTTAGTCTTGTGAAGCTGCTCCACCCACACCGGCTTGTGCTCTTCCCTCTTCCCCGCACGCACCGCACCGTGCACGCACGCATGCATCAATTGGTATCAGAGCTACGGCTAGGCAGCGCCGGCGGCCTGTCGATGGCGATGGAGTTCACTGCTTGACGGTGTCGGATCGGAGGCGGTTCAACATGGATTCGGAAATTAGATCTCAGAGATCAAGATAACAGGAGCTTACATTCCACTAGGAGAGATCAAGTATTCTGTGAGCTAGGGACACTGAGAAGCAGGTCGCTCAAGTTTGGCAGCTTGACAATTGTTCAATATTTTGACCATCCAATTGTTTCCAACTATGATAATCTGATCATTAAGTGCTGAAAATTGTGTGTTAATTTGTAACAATAGAACTTCCAAGAGGAAGTTTCACTCAATTGCCTTAATTGAGAAAGACTCCAAAATGTCTCTCCTTGCTCGTGGAGCATTGGTGAAATGTAAGGACCTAGTTCCCATCATCAAATTGACCTCATCTTCTCCTCTATCGCACTCGACATGAGTTAAGGCTCCTCCTTGTGGGCAACTTCCTTGACTTTCACCACTTCCCTCCCTCCCTCGTATCATCCATCTTCCCCTCAAGGCTTTCGGTTGTCGCCTTGTGAGTCCATGTTTAGATCTCTTAGGTTTTAGGAAGCAAGCTGAAGTTTGAGAATTCGGGCAACGACGTTGGCTACAACCGAATGAATCTGGGGCATCAAAATTGGGAGTAGCCTAGAGCAAACTTTTGGCACCTACCAATGAGCTAGCTAAGGATAGAAAAGATTGCCTTTCCTTCAAAACGGAGGAAAAATTAGTCATGGCAAACTGAGGCTTGAAAAATGGAGTATTGGGTAGCAAGGATTTGAAGACTAGGATTTGGTAGGGGCCTAGCACCTTAATCCATCTTCTATGGACCCTTGGCATATGGTAGCAAGGTATCCCACCGAGCTTCAATGTTTGCAACAGATTTAGTTTTTATCAGCAAGGAGGCCTTTTGTTCTAAGCATATAATGTTGATCAAAATTTAAGAAGACAGAAGGCAAACCGAAAAGCTAAAAATAAATCAACCAAGAGAATCTACTTTCATTGCCAAACCGAATCCTTCCACTAAGCGACTTACTTCCAAACAAGGTTGAGGAGCAATAACTATCTCCAATGTTATATGTTTCTTATGGTTATGGGGATGAGTCCAATTTATCTATTCAAGGAGCTAATATGGCTCTGCCCAAAGATCATTTGCTGTTAAGAAGTGAAAGTCAATACTCAAAAAAGAGTGCATCATACCTAGGGGTCTCATCCTTAGAATGAACATCTAGACAAAATCAATCAGCAATAGTAGTCCTGAACCTGTGTAACCAGGTACATCGAGGCCAAAGTATTCCTCCAAACCATAAGCATACCGTAAGATCACATGAGTTCAGAACAGTCATGTGCATATCTTTAAAGCAATATCCCTTTAATGTCAGAAAGATATACAAACCAAATGCAAAATAACCAGTAATGAGCATCTAAATAACCTATAGGCCAAAAAATTGAAGCAAACAGACAGCAAAAATATGAAGGCGCTACTGTCTCACAATTACCAAAGATTCAACAAAAAAAACAGTTTGAAAGATGTTTTTCCCACCAGATACTCTCCTAGACTTTGTCTAAACTTGTATTTTCAGGGAGACAATTGAGGTGATTGTCATGTACAAAAGGCTCAACCCACTACAGCATTTCCTAAGAACATTGTATTCTCCCTTATCAAGCAAAACTGGGGCTCATAAGAACAATTCTGCCCTATTAACTGTGAGGATCATATGACCCATCAAACCTGTAGGTTATAAAGTGCTTCGGTTGCAGAAGAGATGCCCCTGTTCTGACCTATTCAAAAATTCGTCCAAAGATGACATCCAATCAGACTCAAGCTTCCTCAGGCTGAATTCATTGATGTTGTTGAATAGAATCTAAGATGTGCTCTAGTCTATGCTTCATTAAAGGCTGACCAGAATTGGTCCTTTTGAACATCTTAGCCTTCAAATTCTTCCTTGTCTGCAAGGCTTTTGACCTAACTTCCTCCTTGGCTTTCAAGGCTTCCAGCCTTTCTGCTTTCAGTCTGTCCTCTTCTTCCTTTTTCTTAACGTAGTCTTTTCTTAAAGCTTCTAGAGCATTCTTTCCCTTATTAGGCCCATGCCCTTCTTTTCTCACAAACAATGCAGTATGACTGCCCTGAAATCTGTTACTGTTGCTTTTGGACACAGGCGTGGCCTTCCCTTCTGCACCTAGAACACCTGAGAACTCCTGAAAACAGTAATTGCATGGCAATACCAATACAAGCTGTTAGCGGAACCAACAATAGTACAGGATGTCTACACAGTTTTCCATGCCTTCAACTGAAAAGGAGAGCATCAGCATGTTCATGTGCACTCATTTGTCTACTTCGGTAATCAGTTTCATGACATGCTATGGCCCGATACTACAAAAATTATAAAATGGCACCCAAACGCATGGGCACATGCATACATCGACATAAAGACCTGTGCACAGGTTTTTTGATGATAGGATGCAGAAAAAATAAATAAAAAGATTGAGCTCATTAAAATCAGATCAGAAAGCCCTCATATTACCGCAAATCATGCTGTAAATCACGGACTGTAATACAGTCCTATTAACATCGAGGCGGGACATGGTGATCATCAAAGCAGTCAAGGTGAATAGACAAACCTCGAAATTTCCGAAGGAGACACATGCCCAGTACGTGGTCTGGCAAGTGCTCTATTTGACGGAGCAACATAAGCACAATGCGAGGGATTATTGGATTGACTTGGAGGCTTTGCACGCTAAAAAGCATTCCCCCGTCTATTCCTCAACACAATGCCAAATCCTTCTTCTCTTACTCCTTTAGGCTTCTCAAAATCCCCTCACTACCTCTTCATGGCAAACCTCTGGAGATGTTTCTCCATTCCTAGGAGAGGAAACTTCAAGCGTATGGCATCAAGAGTGTTCACATGTCGCTCATGAAGTGCAACCACAGTTGCCTTTGAGAGCTCCACCTTTGGCTCCCCCACCACCACCACCACCTCCTCCATCATAAGGGCAGCTGTGACCGGCTAGCCACTGGTGAGGCGGTCAATCAGCAGCAAACACAAACATAAGTGAAAAGTGAGAACACTTTACCTTGAAAACCAACAAAGTTGAGTGTAGTAGCGGAGTTCCATTCCTTTCAGTACTTCTTTTTATGAGATAAATCCAGAGTACAATTGCCAGGAGCTCACTCAGCAGATGTGCAACCATGGACTGATCTGCCGAGAGTGGACCCCTAGGCTCATATTTAAAGGCAATGGTTATCTAATCCAATCCATGGTTATCTCATCCAATCCAGAATTCTGGATGTACTAGAATTACCATCGAGCCTTACTCCAAACATCTACAGTTCCTTGAGCTTAATGGGACTCCAGAGGAGCCAAGTCAGGTTGACAGCTTAGATATTGTTCATCTATGAATTAGACTCTTACTTCTATATGGTAGTTTGTGGACACATTGGCATGCTCTTTCAACACTCAACCGTGCAATTGGAACTTGTCACATGTGTCATACTCGTTGTAATTGTATGCGTATTTTTGTTTGAACCATTCTATAAGAATTTTGAAGTGCGATAATAAATATTCTTACATTTTGATTTGGCCTAGCAACAATACATAAAACATCCTATTCCTGTCAATCTGTTATGGAGAGTGGAGTGCCTCCCTTTATGCAGCAAGCACTACACCACACTCAACAGCTTATTTCTTGATAAGTTCTTCACAGAGAAGCTCCTCACATCTGTAGATTCCAAGGCAAGATCTTTCCTACCCAGGACGATTTGCCAAGTTTAGGAACTCTACAGCCCCTCTCAATCGAAGTCTATAAGATCCCTCTCAGAATCTGTCAAATCAAGTGGCTCACTACCTGACTCACCTTTCACCTACACCTGTCAAGCTGTCACTCTTTTCAACGGATGTTGGTATCCAACGCTGATTTCTACCTTTTTGAAATGCCAACTGTAACTTGTCAACTTGCAGAAACCAAAAATCTAAACTTGTTCCACAACTGTGAAGTCAACCAAAAGAAAGGTACCAACAGATTCTACCCATCCCTTTAGCCATATCTTCTGAGACACCAAATCTGGTCGTGCCTTGGCTTTCTTTGCTTTTCTGTCTTCCCTCTTTGTTAGACACTCTGCAAAACCCCCAAAAAAACATAATGGCCACTACTTTTTTGCCCTAGAGGCATACCTTGCTGAGACTGGACCTGCTTTCCCCTAATGTCCCCTTCCACTTCTTCAACAATTTCAATTTCGTCAAAGTCGTATGTTTCCCCAATCTCCTTTTCCACATACTCTTAGCCCTCTTTCTCTTCTCCTTTCCATAAATGAGAAGATGCTACTTCCATAGTCGATGGCTGTAGTTCTAACCAAGATCATTCTGAGAAGAACAATTGCTTGAGCTCTGATACCACTGTAATTGGCAAGTCACTTGACAAGAATTCCACTCCCACCCTTGTGGTCAAAGAGCCCACTCTCTCCCTCTGAGTTAACGACAATGTCGCAATCTTGGTCTGATGCGCTCTACTGGCACCTCTAGCCTCTCTTTTTTAGGCATGGGTCCAAAAACACCCCCCAAAAGCGACTTTAAAAATCACAAATATTTCCACAAGTGCAAAAAGCATTGCAGTCAACTGCTAACAAAAAATGATGTCAAAAGCATTGAATTTAGCGCTTTCATAACTAGCAGCCAAAAGCTCTTCAGTGTCCAAATCAGCCACACCAATGTGTGTTCATACACCTGCCACGTCATCCTCCCATCCCTACAATCTGCCATGTCTGACAGCCGTGAATGGCGACGTGATTTGCAGGCTACAGTGCTTACTTTGGGTCCAGTAGTTCCAAGTCCGTGCTGCTCAGCTCTTCCTCCTCTATTACGGTCTGGTTTTAACATGCCACATCATCACTTTGTGACATTCCTCCACCGATTGTAACGTTATAGCTAAAGCAATAAAGATATACCAACCAAGTGGGATTATCGTGGCAGAAGACCACTAACCGTGCAGACGAGCATCCTGCTCCAACGTCTTCATTTTTTATTTCCCTTCACTCTCTTTCCAATTCAGCTATTTAAAGTTGTTTGAAGTGTTAAAGTGCTCTCAAGTTTTGCGAATTGTAGCAGTTCCTTGTGTTTCTATCCAATGACTTGCCGAAAGTGATCGCTCTCTCTCTCTCTCTCTCTCAGAGAGGTAACCAACGCGCAGAGCTGCAAACCATCGTTGCAAAGGAACACAGCCGTCAACAACTTGCACAGGTCTTAGTGCGCACTTTTGGAATAGCTGCTCATGCTAGGGTTCACAGGGAGCAGGGATTAGGGTTCGCGCTACTGAAATTTGGGCTCACGAGCAGTAAATATGGGTTCGCTGTAGAGATTAGGGTTTGCACTGCTGCTGAATTAGGGCTCACCTTGCTAAATTAGGGTTTGCTGCTAAATTAGGCTTCGTGCTCTCTCTCTCTCTCTTTCTTCGTTGCTTCTCCTTGTCTCCCGCAACCCCTGGCGCCATGGCGACCCCACCTATACGGGGTAACGCACCTATGTGAAAAGATAGAAGCAACAGATGATGGCTTCTCCACACAACAGAACACCCCCCCCCCCCCCCCCCCGGACGCTGAAGGCGACTTTCATGCTCGCACACAAACGGCTCACAGAGGAAAAAGAGATGGAGGAGTGAAAAGCGGAGATGGAAGGTTAGAGGGAGGCAAAGGCAGGTTTCCTCCAAAAGCAAGCTAGCAAAGAGGAACAATAGAAGGCAGAGAAAGAGGACATGCAAGCTAAAATCGATGCGCTCAAAGGGGAGATACCGGCCGTTAAGAAAGTGCTGGCTGAAGTTAAGACAAGAGGGGAACTCGAAGAAGGAGAAATTCAGCCCTCGATGATCAAAGACCTCAAAGTCATCAAGGAGCAAGTGCAAGCGATCAAAGACGAAGAGAAGCAACATGAAGCAAAGACGTCTACATGGGTGGAGGTGATTGCCAAGACGCAGAAGAAGATGGATGAAGCGGAGAAGTGGATAGAGGTCGCCAATAAGGAAAAGGGAAGGAGGCATCAACCCTCACACCAACCATCGTCAACATGACAATAGAGGAACAACACCAAACGCTCGCGTGCTTTACATGTGAGAGTTACCGGTCTAAAAGATCGAGATAAAGTCGAGGAAGAAATAAGGGAGCTCATGGAGTTCATGGGAATACATAAACCAACGCACACAAAGGCATGGAGAGTCGGTAAAAGAAGAGTGTTCGAAACACATCGAAGGAACTTGCTCTCATTTTGCGCTTTCCCACTATTGAGGCGAAGAAAGCGTTTTTGAAGAAAAGGCCCACATATTCCTTGGCGATGATCTCACTCTATCAAAGCTTGCCCACATGTAGGAAGTTATGCCAAAGATTAGGGCGGCAAGGGAAAAAGGAAAGATAGCCTTCTATAGAGAAGGGAAGGTGGTCATTATGGAGCGACGCTCCACATTGTCGCAAGTGGTAGCGGAAGATGCAATGAAGACAAGAACTGGCTCGTCATCCGCCGGTGGGTGCCTCGACTCCGATCTAGAACACATGAACAAGGCACACGTGTGGAGGAGAGAGATCATTGAGGTAGAGAGAGACAAGACATTTGAGAACGAGAGAGAGAGAGAGAGAGAGAGAGAGAGAGAGAGAGAGAGAGAGAGAGAGAGAGAGAGAGAGAGAGAGAGAGAGAGAGAAATGAAATGAAATGTCTTCAAAAGGCCAAAATGACCTATGAGACCAATCTGTTACAAATTGGTGAATACCATGTCTGGGTACAAAACAACTAGATACTACTAGTAGAATCCATCCTCATCTGCACTCTGGATATGTTGAGAGTATGGCTCGAATCCTCTGCTATAGTCTCCGTCGATGCTGTGTAGCCCCTCTCCTCAATCGTAATCGTTTGGATGTCCGTAGCTCCAGTGCTCGGCCGATGAGAGTGCCGGTAGTGGTTGAATGAGTGTGGGCCGAGCTCTGCAATGATGACTGCTCCTCTGGCTATCCCATATCTAGTGAAAAGAAATCTCTAATCTCTCTCTAGGACTGTCTCTCTCTATCTCTCCCCAGTAAAGTGTCTCTATATCTGTGTAACTCAAGTAGATATAGCCCAAGTGTCACATGACACATCCAACCCTGTGTGTCCGTGGACAAGCTACAGCACGACCAGGGTTCAATCAGTCAAGTCAGTCTACAATAGGAAGTGATCTGACACTTTTGTGAGTCTGTTCGCAGACCGTGCATGACCAGACACTTAAATTAGATGCATATCCTCCGGTTGCACATAGCATGATCATCAGCATTCCCATCAGAATTTATCAGGGGAATTTTCCAATGCATTAAACCTATTTTTCCTATTTTTGACATTTTTGTCAAGTGACACATCCAACCCTATGTGTCCGTGGACAAGCTACAGCACGACAAGGGTTCAGTCAGTCCAGTCAGTCTAGATTTAGAAGTGATCTGGCACTTTTGTGAGTCTGTTCACAGACCATGCATGCCCAGTCACTTAGTGTAGATGCATATCCTCTGGTTGCACACAGCATGATCATAAGCATTCCCATCAGAATCCTTCAGGAGAATTTTCTAGTGCATTTAGCCTATTTACCTATTTTTGACATTTTTCACTTATTATTTTTAAGTGACTTTTGTTGGAAAGTAGGTAGGGCAAATTGAGTAAGTTTGTATATAAGCAAACTTAGACTAGCACTAAATGGCAGAAGAGGCAACAGGAGCCCAAGCTCAACAGGCAACTTCTCAAGCAAGAACCCCTTGGCGGTACTTCCCTCCAAGCAAGAATCAGCCTTGGCGTTTCCATCAAGGTGGTCATCGCCATACCTCCCAGCACTTGGTGTTTTGCATCAAGTAGCCATCGCCAGCAAGCCGAGTGCATAGCGTTTTTGCATCAACATCATCGCCAGCAGAACCCAGCAAGCTAGCGTTTTTGAAGACCATAGACCTAGCGTTTTAATCCCAGCAACCTAGCGTTTTCAGCAGATACCCTGCAGCGTTTTTTTAGCCATGAAGTACCTGCAAGATCAGCCCCTAAAAGAGTAGCAGATTCAGCCCGGAAAGACCATCAGTTTTCAGCCTTAAGAAACCTCAGTTCAGCCCTAAACCTGCAGATTTTCAGCGACAGAGACCCACAGAAACAGCCCCCCAATCAGCATTTTTGGATTGTAGCAAATTTCAGCCCATAGAGTTTTTGGACAACAGATACAAGATTGCAGATTTCAGCCCTTAGGTCGGTCTCGTCGTCACCGTCGTCATCGCCGACATAGCCTAGACTTGCATCAGTCCCATGCATTCAGTTTGTACCAAATTGTGCAATCATAAGTAGACCACTCTCACCGACGAGTGGGGCCTTCGGAGTGGGGCCCTTGGAGGAGGGGTTTACAACTCCCTGGTGTCGTATTCTCTTCTCTCTCTATCTCTCAGTCTCATGCATCTTCACGCACAGTGTCCATGCACTTTGTTTGTGTCCATTGCACTCTCTCATTAAAGAACGGAAGGCTCTCCCTTCCATAGGTAAAAGGAACCTTGAGCACAGTTCGGAGCACTCATCTTGAGCAAAGTTCAACAATCAGTTCCGCTACACCTTACATTGGTATCAGAGCTTTGGTAGTGTTCTGTATCACTCAAGGAAAGAACCACAAGAACCACAAGATTTTTTTTGCTTGTTGAGGTCGCACGAACCCAAGTTCACTTGGGCGTTTCGATTCCTAATCGTGTTTTTGAAGAGTGACAGGAAACCCAAGAAAGCAGAGCTTGTCCAGCCTCCCCTTGTGCCTCTTCTCACTCATTGAGAGCGGACCGTGCACTTAGCGGCCAGCCAATCGACGTGAGGTGGGAAAAAGCAACCTTGGTGTGAGCGCAAGGCCACCAAGGGGTGCGCCCGCAGAAAGAGCAGAACTCGGGTGAAGAGAAGATCCTTCTGTAACACAGATTGCAAGCTAAAGAAGAACCTCAAGAACCTCAAGAACCCAAGAACCAAGACCCTCAAGAACCCAAGAACCCAAGGCCCACAAGACCCCAAGTTCCTCGTGAACTTAAGAACCAAAGATCATTGTATATGGTCATCACCCGAAGCGGAATGGATACTTCGCATGGAGGTGATGGGCATGAAAGTAGTGAAGAAGAATTTCCTCACCATGGAGGTTTTCCTAACCCTCCCTCTATGCCATCTACGCCAAGGATTGTACCAAATCCTATGGAGGCTTTGGTCAAGTCGATGATGGACATGATGGCACAACAAGAAGCAAATCGCGTTGCACTGGCACAACAAGAAGCGACTCGCAATACTTTGGAACGCAAGCGCGATGCACGAAAAGAAAGAAAAGCACAAAGAAAGGAGGCAGCCGAAGAAAGACGAGCGGCCTTGGAGGCCGATCGTGAGGTTCAGAGAGACCTGCGCACGCAAGAATTGGTTCGACAGGTCCTCGCTTCGAAGTCCAAGCCAGCCAAAGATGTTGATAGTTCATCAAGTGGCGCAAGCCGAGATTCGGACTCCAACAATCCAATCACAGAGAAGATCCAATTCAATAAGTATGATGGTAAGATGGATGCCACGGTTATTCATTCTTGGTTGCATCAATTTAATGCTTATTTTGCGACAACTAAGAAGACAAGAAATAGCAAGGTTTTGACGGCAGCCATATGCCTTGCCGGTGATGCCATAAATTGGTACCAGGCATGGCAAGAGGCACAGTTAGCCGCGCACCTAGAGGAAGCCGACGAATTCACGCCCCTTTCCTTCAATTGGGCTGATTTCCAAGACAAGCTCAAGGCGCGGTTTATGCCCCCACAGTACCTAGCACGATTGAAGGACGATTGGCATAGTCTCAAGCAAAATGGTATGCCAGTTATGTCTTTCTCTGATCATGTTTTGTAGCTCGGCACTCAATTACGCAAATTGGATGCGGAGCGAAGGAGGCCTTCCTTTATGGATTGGACGAGTATATCAAGTATGATGTCGAGGTGCACGATCCAATCGATCTCAACAAGGCGGTAGCAATTGCTCTCGCTCAGGAGATGAAGCACAACAAGGGAAAGCCTAAGGAACACAAGACTTCCACAAGTACCTCTCAGACTTCTCAGAACCCTCGGAACGGTAAGAATGGTAAGAACGGTAACTCTTCTAACCAATCTTCCAATAGTCTCTCAGAAAAGAACTCTCAAAGTGAACCTAAGGGTAAAGCTAACACAATTGCTAAACCTAAGCTCACTCCAGATGAAAAGGTAGCACAAGGAATTTTAGGAGGATACATCACGTCGGAAGAGCAAAGCACTTATTCTAAGGAAGGTCGTTCTTTTCATTGTCACATTAAGGGTCACATAAAAAGAACATGTCCTAAGCTTGACTCTAATGAATCTAAAGAATCTAAAGAACCCACTTCCTCTGTCAATGCAATAAATGACAACACGAGTGTGCCCCAAGTTTCTCCTGACCCTCCCATTGATGAGTCTCTCATTAAATGTTATGGTCATATGACGGGGCAGCGTTTTGTCATATTGCTTGACCCAAGCAGTATGCATGATGTGATCAGTCCCTCTCTTGTTGAGAGAGTTCGCCTAGAGGTTGGTCAGAAATCTCCTCTTGAGGTCTCTGGCTTCGCTCTCGGTATGGACTCTCTCATCACGAAAGAGTGCCTTGATGTGTTGTTTACAACTTAACAAGCTGCTTTGTGTAGAAAAAATTTTGTCTCTCCTCTCTCAGGATGTGATATTTTGAGCATTCGATGGTTTCGTGAGCATAACCCTCTCATTGATTGGGCGGAAGATACGTTCACTTTCAATGCCAAAAGTGACTCTCCCATTCTCATTTGTGGAGAGCAAGTTGTTCATTCTCCATCTCTCATTTCTAATGTGCAGGTGAAGATTGAATGGATTCAGGAGAAGGAGACTCTCTCGGTCTCGTCTTCTCCAAAGCATGATGGACAGGATTTGCATGATGATAAGCCTGATGATTTGAATGATAATAATGAGCATGATGATTTAGATGACACTGACCAGCATGATGATTTGCGTGATGACCACGATGTGATTTCTCACAAGCATGATGATTTGTATGATCAAGACATGATTGTTCACCAAGATAATAATTTAGTTGATGCTTTTTCTAGTGAAGCTAACCTCGTTGCAGATTCGATCGATCACAAAGAATTGATCTTGGCTTTCGAGTCGCGGTCCACAGCAAACCCCCAAGCAGGTTCGATCAAACACGACAAACCGATCTTGGCTCTCAAGCCTAGGTCCCAAGAACCCTTATAGGAAGTACTATGTGTTCGAATGATTCGTCAGCACGCATTGTACGAGTGTTTCATTCGTGATCATTTCCTGTATTTTAATCAACGTCTTTATATATATATATATATATATATATATATATATATACATATATATATATATATACACACACACACACACACACACACCTTCATAAGTTCAGAATAGTCTGAACTCACGAATTATAAGAGGGAATAAAGCACTCATAAAACTATAAAAGCAAGGGACACACGAAAAGAAAAGAAAAACAAAAACAAACAAACAAACAAACTAAATCACTTTGTTTGCTACGAAACAAAACTAGATAAAACAAAACATTATTAACTTAAAAATGTTTTTAGAAAAGGCATGTGTAAAATAAGCTGACGCAACTTACTTAGCTTGAAACAAGTACTCAACTTTAAGCAAAAAAAAAAAAAAGGATAAGACATCTTAAAAACTTAATCCTAGAAATCAAACTTCACACAACAACTTATAGCGGAACACATTCTTAAGTCCTCAAGTAAGCTAAATATGAAATCGAAAAATGAATACTACTACAAACCTACGAAGAGCAAAGAACCAAACTTGACAATATGTGATCTCAACTTCACTGCTTGTCCAAACAGGAAGAATAAGATTATCACCTTTATCATGCATAGCTTGGACAACAGCTATGACATCCCTACTCACGTCGTCAGTGCCCAAGAGTAGGTGCAGGTTTATATAGAGGCCATTCATGCTTTGAACGTACTCTACAAAACCAGCGAGCTGAGTTTCTATCACCCTCCGGAGGTGATGGGCATACTCAGCCATGATAAAGGCTAGCAATTGTCAAGCTATAGTGAAAATACTAGAAGCGCTAAAGATCAAAACAACAACATAAGGTGTTATTCAGTCAAACAATAAGTGGGCTTTTTAGCTCCCCACTTCTATTGAATTTACTACTGATTATCTTGAACATTCCAAAGGAAGAAACACTAAAAATAAACTTACTACGATGCAAAAATGAACGAACTTTTTTCATGATTCTTTTGAATGAGTATCCTTTTTCAACTAGTAAAGAAATAAGATGGCAAGATTGAACAACAAAAGTAGATTTACTAGAACAAAGACGAGAAAATCTAAATAGTTGAGAGCAAATGACACCGTACTTAGCTAAAAGAGAAATGTTCGAAGAAATGTGAGGCATGCGGATGATTTTTAGATTGGCATATTCTAGTTCAAGGCGCTTATCATAGATATCTACTTCTAATCCCAAGGGAGTCTGAAAAATCTTAAGGTCTAAAAAGGCACAACAATCACTATTTGTGGTACAGTTAAGTTCACAAAACTCCTTGGAATAAATTCCTCCGCCTACAGAACTCGAATTCGAGTACATAAAATCTTGAAAAGAAGGAACGTCGGGGACAAAAAGATCATCTACAAAGCGTCTTACATTGCATAACTTGTGCAAAAATATTGGGCAAGTGTTAGAAAGGACAAGACGCTCCATAAAATCAAACTCATAAGTAAAAAGATAGAAATTAGCAAGAAAAACAGCACAATTGGTGCCCATAGGGATACCAATTGTTTGCTTGAAAAGAGAGTCGCCAATGGTTATATATAAATTGTCCAAAAGAAAATCTAGCCAAGATATGATGTCAATGTCATCTACAATCCTAGTGAATCTCTTTCTTCCTTTGTCTACAGCTACATTCTTATTTTTCAGCCATAAGAAGTCAAAGTTCAAGGCTGACTTTTCTACTAGCAATGCCTTGTACCTATCCTTCTCAAGCTTGTACGCAAAAACTTTTGAAATAAGAGACTTGACTCTAAATTTAAGGTCCTCCAAATTTAGCTTCATGTATAGCGTTGTAAAGTCAAAAGTTTGGAGACATAAAGGAGAAGATTTCTCCTTAAGGCTTCTTGAAGAGTTCAAAAACTTTAAAACAGGAATCACGCCTATTGAATCATTTAAAATCCAACTTGAATCGGTAGGTACGTCAGCTTCCTTTAGAATATTATTCCACAATTCATTTACGCTGGGTAAAATGGCTTTGAAACAATAACTAAGCCATTTGGAAACCTCGGTCAAAGAGGTGTTACAAGAAGCAACTATAAATCTAGGCTTTATAGGGTTCTTGTGGAACTTCCAAACGGTATATAAAAAAGGTAATTTAGGCTGGCACTTGAAACCAAAAGACTTACAAAAGTCTTGATGTTTCAAGATAACCTCTTGCATTGAAAGATCACAATCACTGTAAGTCTGAGAGTTTACTTCACCTAACAAGCATTCTAAATAGAACTTTTTGCACGTAACAAC
The DNA here is from genome assembly GCF_014529385.1 of Adiantum capillus-veneris. Classification (NCBI taxonomy): domain Eukaryota; kingdom Viridiplantae; phylum Streptophyta; class Polypodiopsida; order Polypodiales; family Pteridaceae; genus Adiantum; species Adiantum capillus-veneris. The sequence goes on from NC_140943.1 coordinate 151,892,479, forward strand.
AAAGTTATTAGAGCACTTGTCTACATAAAAATCACGATGAAATTTCCTAAGAGCATCACGATCAGAAGAAGATAAGCTATTCCTTCCTGAAGGAACGTTCCGAGAGCAAGATGCTAATTTCAAAGAAGCTTTCTTGAGGATTACAGACTTCCAATGGGTAAAAATACCTTGAACTCCTAAAGACTCCTCAAACTTTACTACGAAACTAGAAATTCCTTTTTCTATGGCTTTGATAAGGCAAGAGTCGTTTGAAGAAGGAAGCCTATATTTAGTACCTCTTGAGAAAAGGTCTTTCAAGGAATCCGAAGGAAGGGTAGAACAATCGGCAGTAACTACATGACCCAAAGCTCCATTTACGTAAGAAGAAAAAGCAGATTTACTACAAGGGCAATCAATACTTGAGATTGCAAGCCTCTCTTGCTTTTTAAGATTACGTCCTATGTCACTATAGTTGAAAGCTTTTTGTCCTAAAGTTTTCACATATTTGAAAGCTACGACAGGATGGTTCCTTTTCCTTTTCCTAGGCATGACATATTGTACGTTGAGCACGATTCACTGATTCCCTTTCCTAGGCATGACATATTGTACGTTGAGCACGATTCACTCATGGATGAGCACGGATGTATGCGGATTTCTCTTGAAAAGATGAAATGTTTGCATTCTAGGTATTCACATTCAATGTCTCTTCCTTGGCATGACACAGTCGGAGAAAGAGCACGAGAAGAATTGAGCATCAAGCATCGGCATTTCCGTTGTGAATTGCCACGGTTGATTGATTTAGATCAGCAAGACAAGATTCGATCTCATTGTTTGCGTGTGTGTGGTGAACGGTTTGGCACTCCGTCTATTTGTTCATCTACATTGCATGCACAGTCTTTTAGGAAGACAAGATTATTTCCAGTCACTTTACGTGGAATAGGTATGTTTATGTTTTTGTGTTGGAAGTGGTTTCAGGAATTTTCAACCATGACGATTCTTGAAGAAGGAAGAAGCATGACTCTAGACGAAGTTGAAGCATTGAAGGAGCCACAGATGCCTTTGTGTCGCTTTCGGCGCGGCCCAAAGAAGCAAGCGTTGCATACATTTATGAAGTTCAAGACCGTGCGACCCACACATCAAAGTGGGCCGGCGAAGAGTCCTTTCCAGGATTCCGGATGCTATTGGCGATCTCTCTCGACGTCATACAATTTGGTACCAGTACCTCACTTTGAAAAGGAGGGGATTTCACGTGACACATCCAACCCTATGTGTCCGTGGACAAGCTACAGCACGACCAGGGTTCAGTCAGTCAAGTCAGTCTAGAATAGGAAGTGATCTGGCACTTTTGTGAGTCTATTCGCAGACCATGCATGACCAGACACTTAGATTAGATGCATATAATATATAAGCAAACCAAAGCTAGCACTTTCTGGGAGAAGAAGAAGGAGAGCATCAAGCACTCAATGCAGCAGGCCTCTGGAGACCCTTCTCAGCAAGACGACCCCCCCCCCCCCCCCCCCCCCCCCCTTCAACCTGGCGTTTTTGGAGCCTAACAGCCAGCGTTTTTCAAGCCTTGCACCTTGGCGATTTCAGCAAGCAGATTTCAGCCACACTTAACGTTTTTGGACAGCAGTACAACACCGATTTTCAGCCTATGTACCAGCGTTTGCTGCAGCAGGACTTCAGCCAGCAGTAGGGCGATTTTCAGCAGGAGATTTCAGCCCTTGGGGCAGCATTTTTGCAAACCATGCATCAGCGTTTTTAACCAGCCATACCAGCGTTTTGCATCAGCCAAATCAGCGACATGAAGCCACACTCAGTAGCGTTTTTATGACCAGCAGAAAGCAGCGACAAACCGCATCAAACCAGCGTTTTCTGTCAACAGCATTAGCGTTTTTGCAACAGCAACGAGTCATCGTTCGAAGCACTCAGTTCCAACATTAGCCTATCCTCGTCGTCCACACCGTCGACATCGACATAGCAAGCATTTAGATTTGCAGCAGCCATTGTACCAGATTGTGCAATCAATAGTAGACCACTCTCGCCATCGAGAGTGGGGCCCTTGGAGGAGGGGTTTACAACTCCCTGGTGTCGTATTCTCTTCTCTCTCTATCTCTCAGTCTCATGCATCTTCACGCACAGTGTCCATTCACTTTGTTTGTGTCCATTGCACTCTCTCATTAAAGAACGGAAGGCTCTTCCTTCCATAAGTAAAAGGAACCTTGAGCGCAGTTCGGAGCACTCATCTTGAGCAAAGTTCAACAATCACTTCTACTGCACCTTACACCAAGACATCTCTGATCCTCATAACTCATGACCCTAGAGAAAGGACCGAAACCCTCTCTGAATAAGCAATGGAAACGGCCCCGTATCTCATAGTACATTGTGCAATGACATATGTAGTGTAGCTCTGTCTCTGGCTCTAACTGGCATAAGCGGCATATTTGTCTGCTGATATCCCTCTAAATCTACCAGTCTCAATCTCCAGCTGATGTGAGGATGTGCATATCTGACCAATGGCACACCGCAAACCATGAGACATATGTGTGTCCATGTAGCTGGGTTGAATCACAAACCCATCTCCTGTGAGGTGGAGAAGATGCTCTCTATTGAAAGCCATCTTCGTGCCCAACTCCTGTGGCGGCTCTATCCATGTCCTCCTGGTATCCAGCTGGATCAGGTCTTGACGAATGAGTCTAGTAATCTCCACCCGTGTAAGAGACACTCGAGGGTGCCTGGAGGGTGCCTGAAGAGAGTACTGGAAAGGAGGCAGCCTGTCCATGGTGAAACCATGCATCTGAAACCATGATGTCATCTGTGCATACCCGCATGAAGTGTCCCCCTGAAGCTAACTGTATGGAAGACTCAAGGGCCAGTCTAGCATATCTGTCTCTAGTAGTATCCTGCAAGCTGTGCACAAAGGAGACTAATCTGGTAAGCGCCTCAATCTCCATAGGAGGGGCAGCTAGCTCTGCTCGAATGATAGCGTGGGGTGCGGAGGCCTTGGCTTTGATCAGTCGAGAGATCATAGATACCAAGGGCCTCTCCATACGTCTCCAACCATCCTGGCCTACAAAAGGTCCCCATGTCTCCACCCCATACAACATAGTTGAGGCTACTAAGGTATCAAAGAGCCATAACTTTGTCTGAGGTTCCTGGAACTGAACCTGCGAACACATCCTCTCCAAGCCTCCCAAGGCCGCAAAAGCTCTAGTCAATCTAGTCTCTATTGCTCTCCCCAAAGAAAACCTCGGCTCAGTGAAGACAACCCCAAGGTAAGTGTATGCATCTGTATACTCTACAATCTCTTGACCACATGTGAAAGTCGGTGCTGATCTCCTGATCCACTGTGGTGTGGTGTTAAACACCATAACCTTGGTTTTACCAAGGTTTACAGACAATCCACTAGCCTCTGCAAAATTGTGTAATGCATCCAACTGTCGATGCATACCCTCTGGTGAGTCAGAGATCGACACAATATCATCAGCATATAACAACAATGGGATCCACGTCCCTGCCAACTGGGCACCTCTATCACCCTCTCTGTCAATGTAATCAAACACCTCATCAACATACATACCAAATAGAGTAGGAGACAATGGGCAACCCAGTTTCACCTCAATGGTGGAGTGAACTAAATCAGATATCCCCTCCGGAGTGCGTACATGTCTCATCACTGATTTGTATAGAGAGAGAGAGAGAGAGAGAGAGAGAGATCTCGGAAAGACTCTCCATGCTGATAACAATCTGCTCATACAAGTGACCAAGGGTGGTCCGGCAATAGAACTGACATGCCCAATGAATAGACCCGAGGTGCACACAATTGCGACTCCTACTGACACTGCCAACTGCTCCTGCACACGAGACTACTGACATGGTCTTGTCATGGGCTGCCCTAGCCTCTTGTGGAACCGAGGCTCTGGCGGGATCTCCTCCTAGCAAGAGAATTGATCTAGAGAGAAGAGGGGAACATGTCTCATGTAGAGAGCATGGAACCTCCTCCCCGGTGCCTACACCTCTGCTGTGGTGCTGTCCATCATGGTGATCACATCGCCTCCGTATGGATGCTCTGAGGGGAAAAACGCTAGGGGAATGCCCTTGTTGCCCATCACCTGCCTGACGGTGCGGCCTCTCACCTGAGGATGAAAAACGCTAGGATGGGAGCAGCCAGCAAAAACGATAGGCATGTTGACCCCTCCCTGCACTCCATCCACCTCCTAGGGCTCCCAAGAGGGGGCGCCCTGCACCACAAGGCCTGTGCACTATTGTACTCCTAAAGTGCCTTGCCCTCACCTATATACCTCCACATGACCACGTCGGCCAGCTGTCCACCAACCCCCACGACCTGGGAAATGGGAGAAAATAGAAGAAATGGCATCAGAGGCTCCGTGGACTCTAGGGAAAAATAATGGCAAGGCTGGGAAAAATACCCCCAGCCTGCAGGAGCCTAATGGCCATGGAACTGAGCCAAAACCCAAGGCTAAACATGGCTAGACATAACCGGATATGTGAAACCTACCTCACACTTGTTGGGCACTGATGAGTGCGCAGCAATGTGTGCAAGTGATAGAGCACGAGGAGATGTGCAAGACTTGAGCCTTGGAGAGGAGGCGTTGGTGTGCAGAGATGGGGGCGTGAGAGGTCGAAGTAGGAGAGAGAGAGAGAGAGAGAGGCTGCACGATTCTTGTAAGGGGAATAAGTTAGTGGATTGGGCTCTCATTCCCTTCATTAAAGTATAGGACCATTTTTAAGTTAGTGGCCAAGTTCAATGTGAACTTGGCCAAAGGTTAGTAACCTTTAAAAACTATACACAAAAGGGGTCATTTGGGTTGGCCATTTGGGCCTTTAACCCAACAACCTCCCACTTAAAGGCATAAATGGCGCCTTTAAGTTACGTGACTCCCACCATCTGTATGCATAGCTGATGTTGTGCTTTGGGTAAGCACTTAATGAGAGCATCTGCTGGATTCTGTGATGTATGGACCTTAACCAATGTAATAAGGCTATCCTCAAGCACTTCTCGAATGAAGTGATACCGCACATCAATATGCTTTGTGCGTGCATGAAACATGGCATTCTTTGCCAGACATATGGCACTCTGGCTATCACAACCAAGCATAGGTGCCTTGTCAGGCAAACCAAAATCACTGCATAGACATGCTAACCAAATGGCTTCTTTGGAAGCCTCAGTGGCTGAAATATATTCAGCCTCTGTAGTAGACAATGCAACTATCTTTTGCAATCTAGAACACCATGAAACAGCACCTCCTGCAAGAGTAAACACATAACCACTTGTGGATTTCCGTGTATCCACATCACCAGCCATGTCAGAGTCACAAAATCCCTTCAACTCCAATGGTCCTTTACCATAGCAGAGGCATTTTTTTTTAGTCCCTTTCAAGTACCTCATAATGGACTTCACTGCATCCCAATGCAACCTGCCTGGATTAGCCATAAACCGGCTCACAACTCCCACTGCATGGGATATGTCAGGCCTAGTAGCAACCATAGCATACATAAGTGAACCACAAGCTGAAGCGTAAGGCACACTTTGCATGTCATTGGCTTCTTCCTTTGACTTGGGGCAATCATCCTTGGAGATTTTGACATATGGTTGTAATGGCACGCCAAGAGGCTTTGCTTCAGCCATGTTAAATTTGCCCAGCACCTTTTCAATGTACTTTTCTTGCGACAAATACAATATGCAATGGTCCCTTCGCCTTCTAACCCTCACTCCAAGTATATGTTCAACTGTCCCAAGGTCTTTCATTGAAAATGCAGGTTTCAGCTGCTCTTTAAGAGCATCAACAGTGCTTCTTTTCCTTGCAGCTATCAATATATCATCCACATAGAGCACAAGAATGATAGGGCTGCCATCCTCATCACGTTTGGTATACAAACAATGATCTGCATGGCTTCTTTTGTAACCATGTTTGAGCATGAAGCGGTCAAACTTCTTGTACCATTGTCTACATGATTGTTTCAGCCCATACAAGCTTCTATTGAGCATACATACCAAATGTTCCTTGCCAGGAATAACAAAACCCTCAGATTGCTTCATGTAAAGCTCTTCCTCCACATCACCATGCAAGAAAGCGGTATGTACATCCATTTGGTCCAATTCCAAATCAAGGGCAGCCACTATGGCAAACAATACACGCAAAGTGATCATCTTCACTACAGGAGAGAACACTTCCTAAAGTCTATGCCCTTGGTTTGAGCATATCCCTTTGCAACCAGCCTTGCCTTATACTTGGGTTTTGCATCAACTGTCTTGATTTTATACACCCATTTGTTAGGAATAGCCTTCCTACCTTTGGGCAATTCCACCAAATCCCAAGTATGATTAGAATGCAAAGCTTTAATCTCTTCCTGCATAGCAAGCTCCCACTTGTCGCTGTGCTCACATGTCTTTGCCTCTTTATACGTAAGAGGCTCTCCCTCATCTGTCAACATAATGTAATGCAAAGAGAGATCATATCTACTCACAATCCGTCTTGGACAAGTAAACTGCCTCACCCAATGATCCACATTATCCGGTAATGGGTCTACATCAGGTGGCATGATAAAATCATCAACAATGGGTTGCTGTACATCATTTTCAGCATTGTTTTGTGGCTGCAAATGCCCTTCAAGAGCCTCAATTTGCTGCCCAACATCATCTGGCTCAAAATCCACTAGATCATCTACATTTTCAGCCATATGTGGTGCATCTTGAGGGTCAAGGATAGGCCTAACAAGTGGCTGGTCATGCTAAAATTTGACCCTTTTATAGTCATGCTTTGAGGCACAATTGTTTTGAAGCAACCTTGCCTCATTAAAAACAATATCCCGGCTGCGTACAACCCTTTTGAGCTGAGGTAACTAAATCCTGTAACCCATTTCGCCTTCTTCACCATATCCCATGAAGAGGCCTTTAATGGACTTGGCATCTAGTTTGCTTCTCAACTCAGGTCTAATATGCACAAAAGCTTCGCAACCAAAAATGCGTAAGTAATCATATGAAGCAGGCTCGCCAGACCAAACCTCTTCAGGGATGTCACCTTTCAAAGACATGTGAGGGGATCGATTGCATATATGCATTGCAGTTTTCAAAGCTTCTCCTCAAAATCCATGAGAGAGATTAATTGTGGACAGCATGCATCTCACCCTCTCACAAAGTGTCCTATTGAATCTTTCAGCCACACCATTAGAAGAGGGGCTGTATGGCACAATAAGCTCCCTCTTAATGCCCAAATTTTCACAAAATTTATTAAATTCAGCACTTGTGAACTCTCCCCCATTGTCCGTACATAAGCATTTCAGCTTTCTACCTGTTTGGGTGGTCACAAATGCATGAAATTTCTTAAACGCATCAAAGGCTTCATCCTTAGATTTAAGCAAATAAACCCAAATTTTCCTAGAACAATCATCAACAAAGGAGACAAAATAGCATGCACCTCCCATAGACTTAGTAGGCATGCTACATACATCAAAATGTACAAGATCAAGCACACAAGATTTACGAGACACCGGAGTAATAAGAACGCTTTACTTGCTTGCCATATTGACATTCATTACAAAAGTCAAGCTTTGTGCCTTTAGCATCAAGCTTGTTCAAAGTACAAAGCTTAGAAAGGCCCTTTTGGCTCATATGGCCAAGCCTCTTGTGCCATAACTCCATGTGAGAGTTAATTTCAGCCAACGCAATAAACTTGCCCAACATGGCCTTTCCATGCATGCAGTAAAGTGTCCCTTTCTTTGTGCCCTTTACAATCAGCCTTGAGCCTTTAGTCATTTTCCATGATCCTCTCTCAAACAAGATGCTGTAACCATGCATATCCATCCGACCAACACAAAGCAGACTCTTCTTGATTCCCGGCACATATCTAACATCATGCAAGACAAGCTCATTTGTGCCATCTATGGAGAGATGCACAGTGCCAATACTCTCAATGGAACATGCATGATTGTTTCCAAGGTATACATGGCCATGCTTGCCTGCATCAAAAGTAGAGAAACACTCCTTGATAGGAGTCACATGAAATGAAGCACCGGAATCAACTATCCAAGTCGGGGATAATACATCATTGACAGTCAACAAAGCATCAATAAGATCACTCTTGGTGATCTGCATGTCCTATGAATGAACATTAAGAGAGGCATCAAGGTCATAAGCATCATCTTCTGACAAAGTGGCACACAAGATGTCCTCTATATATGACAGCTCCTCAATCACAACACTATAAGCCACATTGGCCTTCTCTTTGTCCTTTGAGTTGTCCTGTGCATCTGTCTTGACTTCCTTCTTCTCTTTCTTTTTGTCTCCGCCATTCTTTTTCCGTTCTAACTCGGCTTTGTAGTACCTTCAATCGGGTTTCTTGTGACCTTTCCTGCCACACTGATAGCAAGTCGCATCACCCTTGCCTTTGCTGGCATTTCCCCTTTCCTTACTCTTACTCTTACTCCTTTGTGCATAGAAATTCTTCTTCTCTGTCCTGCCTCTAACCATGTTGGCAGAGCTGCCTCCCTCTCCACCTGCTTTCCTCATGATTTCCTCATTCAAGATAGAACCCCTAACACCATCAAAGGTCAAATTGGGGTTATTCGACAATGAAACCACCAATGTTTCCCATGAATCAGGTAAGGTCATAAGCAAGAAGATAACTTTCAGCTTATCATCAAAAGGAGGCAAACCTGAATCATGTTGCTACAAAGTACCTGTAAACAACGACAAGTGCTCTGCAGCGCTCTTGGACTCGTCTAACTGCATGCCAACAAGTTTTCGCATCAAATGCACTTGGTTGACAGGCTCGTATTCTCATACATCGCCTTTAACTTCTCCCACACATCAAAAGCATTTGTAAGACCTTTCAAATCAATGACTGTCTCATCGGTCATGGCCATTTTGATGTATGTAACTGCCTTCCAGTTCAGGCTAACCCATGCTTCATCCGACATATCCTTTGGCTTTACCTGTTCAAGTGCCCCTTCACAATCCTTAAGAAATAGGATTCCCTGGATCCTGTCTTTCCAAAGGTCGAAACCTGTTCCATCAAACCTCCTAATCTCGAAGAGATTCTTCACATCCGAAGAAGATGAGGCCATATATGCACGAATAAGAGGGCTAATACGCTGAATTTTTGGGCAAAATGCACCAACACCGGAGTATAACCTCACAGAAGTGTACACTACATCTCCAAATAGTCACAGGAGCAATTTGGGGCAAAATGGGTCAATTTAGGCACAAAAAAACAATTTCTGAAATTTCTGCGCAGGAAATTTCAGCAAGTGAATTTGTACTCAAAAACAACAATTTTAGTTGTTTTTAGCCTCACAAGACATACATAAGGCTAATGCACAGCCTTTAGAAGCATGTATGAGCAAAAGCCCCAATTTGTAGCATCAAATATCAGAAAATTGAGCCACGAATGGTCATACATCGCCAAAACTTGTCAAATGTGCATAAATTGCATCAATTTGCACTTTCTTCAATGTAGATGCATCAAAAATACAGTTACAAGAACCTACGTAAATCTGAAATTTGTTGAAAATACCTGTTTTGGGACCTGTTTTTCAGCAATTTCTTTGTTTTCGGGTAGCGAGGACTTAGTAAAGATGTTCCCTCACCTTAATACATGATTTGCGAAACCTGTATTTTCCTGTCATAACCTGTAATTTACTGATTTTGACCTAATTTCAGCCTGTTTGAAGTCAATTTGACTAGCCGGGAGCCCTCTAGTGTCCGGGGACGAGTCCTTTGACGATAAAATTGCAAAACCTCGCGTGAAAGTTGACCTCGTTGGCTGAAAATCAGCGTTTGCAGGTTTGGAAGCAAACCCTAAATTTGCTCTGATACCAATTGATGAGTGCGCAACAATGTGTGCAAGTGATAGAGCACGAGGAGATGTGCAAGACTTGAGCCTTGGAGAGGAGGCGTTGGTGTGCAAAGATGGGGGCGTGAGAGGTCGAAGTAGGGGAGAGAGAGAGGCTGCACGATTCTTGTAAGGGGAATAAGTTGAGAGTGGATTGGGCTCTCATTCCCTTTATTAAAGTATAGGACCATTTTCAAGTTAGTGGCCAAGTTCAATGTGAACTTGGCCAAAGGTCACAAAAGGGGTCATTTGGGCTGGCCATTTGAGCCTTTAACCCAACAGGCACAGCCACAAAACAACCCTCACTCCGTAGCACCTGTCCCTGGGAGAAACTGGGACCGATTGGATGAATCCGAAGAGATGCCTGAACTCTAACACCCCTTCTTAGCTCTTGAAAAGAAACTCGGACCAAGAAGCTAGAGTGAGCAATTTGCAGCTGTAAAGAGAGGGTTTAGTGGACGAGGATATCTACTATAGAACTCCGAGGTCGATAATATATGGCCATCATACCATCCAACCACAACCCCGAAAGATGTCCGAGAAGTACAATGATGTCAGTATAAAGTAAATTCAGCTCTATCAAGAATCTCCTCAGGCCAACCGACTCACAAGTCGCACAACCATCATCTACAGAAGGTACTGTTGTTGACCGCTCCAAAAGTATACATCAAAATTGAGGGTAAAGGCTCATTACCGAGGCTACTAAGGAACTATATGTCCAATGACGAAGAACCAAAGAATTGCACCAAAACCATCGTATAGAATGATGAACTGCAAACTGTATCTGAAGGAACTTCATCAGAACTGAGACTGAAACTGTAACTGATCTTCAATTGTCTAGAACATCACATGAGAGAATATCACCCCACTCTCAGAGTGAATCAGGAATAAACATCCAACAGAAAGGAACACGCATCAATGAGACTGTAGCTAACATGGCAAGATCAAGAGAAGATCATGCTCCCAAGTTCTCCAAGAGAAGAACAAGGTGCTAAAGAAAGCCACCAAATAGATTGTCAATCTTGTTCGTTGCACAACTTGTGCACAAACTGACTCCCAAGCTGGCTCCACATTGTAACAGACTTGGACACTCCAAGTCAAGAATCAATCGCGACAGCACCAAATAACCACTTCAAACAATTCACAGATCACAATAGATTTGCACTGGCCCGGCGGAGTTCCATGCCTAGAGATATTGGCCCCAAAGACTGGCGCCCCTTTCGGTATTTCTTTTTGTATTAATCAGTTCAAAGTACAAGAGAGTGACTCGGGGTTCACTCTCAGACTCTGCGTCCAGATGCTCTGAGAAGTGAAGGCCCAAGCAAAGGTTTACAAGGGATGCCAAAAGCAGAGCCCCAAAAGCTCTTTTCCCTCTCTCACAGAGAGCTTCTGAAAGCAAAAGCAACTGCTCTCTCTCTCTCTCACAGAGAGTCAATGACTGAAAGCAAAAGCATCTCCTCTCTCTCTCTTTCTCATTGCGTAGAGAAAGCATCAGAAAATTGGGTCGCCCAGAAAAGCAGCCCGCAAATCCCGCTGCAAATCACGGAAATCCGTACCAGCTGCTGCCACGTGGCATCCCGGCAGAAATTAGGGTTTGCTGCAAATTAGGGTTTCAGCCAGAAATTAGGGTTTGCTGCAAATTAGGATTTTTGGCAGATTTTATGGTTTGCAGGAATTTTAGGGCTTCAGCCAGAAATTAGGGTTTCTGTTGTCCGCCACGTCATCACTTTGTGACATACCCCCCTCTTGAAAGCATTGTAATCGACCGCGATTACGCCTGCCAAACCGACAAAATCCATAAACCGTCTTAGCAGACACTGACTCTTAGTACCTACGTACTAGGGGCACACATCTAGCACATGTACCAAATCAACAGTCACATCACACGACATCACAGGACATTCAACATTCATTTGGATCTTAGAGCATGATTTATCGGCAATGTAGCTAAGAATTACATCTAGGTCCAATTGGGACCTCATCGATGTCCGATTGACTAACCCCTATTGCAACCATGTCTATTCGATCAAAATGCTGCAGTCATTTTGACTATCAGCTCCTGCACTCAAAAGAAGTGAAGAAACAAATCAGTATCATTATCAGGAATTCCATTTCATAAAGTCATCCAGCAGAATACTGTCAGCTCTCAGTATCCCTGAAGCTCAAAGAGACATCAGTGACTTTAGTATCAAAATCAAGGCATCTGTTGACAAAGGAGCGGAGTAACTCCCCTCTTGTGCATCCCACTGCACCAGATCTTCGGCCAAGCTGAATTTCCGGGTTCCGTTTGGAGTAGACTATGCTAAAACCAAAGCATCGAGGTAAAGTTTCACAATCCAAGGAGTATCTGCTAGGTCCTCCTCCTCCATCCACTTCGCATCAAATGCGGGAAAGTTCTTGAACTTAACCAAGAACCGCCTTCGGACTTTACCTTTAGTCTTCGTATCCTTATGTGCCAAATCTGTTCAGGAACAAGGTTTTCTTCCACTTCGGGTTGCTCATCAGGCTCCCCATCATCAGGCACATCACCCTTAACAGGTTTCAAGAGACTCACATGCAATGCATTGTGAATCTTCCAAGTATCTGGCAGTTTCAATCGGAAGGAGACATCATTTATCTTTTCAGTTATCTGGAAAGGTCCGTAGTATCGCATACTAAGCTTTGGAAAAAGCCTCTCCTTTTCCCTTTTTCTTTCGTAGGCATGCCTTCTCAAACCGTAAGAGCACCCAATCATCCTCCTTCAGTTTCAAGTCGTGACGATGGTGATCCGCTGCCTTTTTCTGTCGTTCTTGAGACTTCTGCAAAGTCTCGCAAACCTTGGCAAAAGCCATATCCATCTCGCGAATATTCATCCGCTTCAAATATCTAATCTTTCGTGCTCAGGAAGGATGGAACCTTCGCAACACTTTCAACAATCTCAAATGGCGTCCTCCCCGTCAAAGAGTGTATCGTGTTATTGTAGGCAAATTCCACCAAAGGTAGGTTCTTTTCCCATTGAGTCTTATGATCCAAGATACAAGACTTCAATAAATCTAAAACCACTGAATTGGCAATCTCAGATTGCCCTTCAATCTGCAAGTGGAACGATGACGAGAACTGCAACCGCGTGCCAATGTTCTCCCAAATTGCCTTCCAAAACAAACTCATAAATCTGGGGTCTTTGTCTTAGACAATCGTCTCAGACATGCCATGTAATCGGAAAATCATCGTGATTATTCTGTGTTCTCGGGAGATCAAAAATGAAATCCATTGCAATACTTTCTGCCATGTAATCGGAAAATCATTGTGATCATTTTGTGTTCTCGGGAGATCAAAAATGAAATCCACTGCAATACTTTCTGCCATGTAATCGGAAAATCATCGTGATCATTATGTGTTCTCGGGAGATCAAAAATGAAATCCGTTGCAATACTTTCCCAGGGGTGGGTGGGTATGGGTAAAGGCTGTAACAATCCCTGTGCCTTATGCCTGTCAAACTTGACCTTTTGGCATACTGCGCACAAACTCTTTCACATCCTTTTTGAGTCTCGGCCAAAAGAAGTATCTCTCTACCCCTTTCATGGTGGTAGCAATGCCACGGTGACCCGTAAAAAAGGTGGACAGTGGCATTCAGTCATAACCTTTTCCCTCAACGGTTGTGTAACGCACAACATGGTTTTTCTCATCAAGTAGCCTTCCCGAAGGGAGTATCCTGCTATTGTCTCCCCATCCCGTATCCGTGTGAAAATATCTGCAAAATCTGTATCTGTGGCATACTGGTCGACCATATCCTCGAAGCTCCTATGATGTATCGCGGAAAAAGCCAGAACCAATGGCTTCCGAGACAAAGCATCTGCCACCACATTCTTTTGTCCCTGCACGTGGACAATCTGGAAGTGAAACTGTGACAAGATGTTCGCCCACCGCATCTACTTTTCCAAAAGCTGCTTCTATGACAAGAAGTAGCGCAAACTCTGATGGTCTGTAAAGACAGTAAAATCCGCTCTGAGTAGGTAATGCCGCCACTGAGTAAGAGCATGGATAACCGTCGAAAGCTCTTTCTCATATATCTGTGCTGTCATCTCCGGCTAGAGAACAATCGGCTCTTGTAAGCAATGACATGGCCTTCTTGCATCAAGACCGCACCCAGACTACGACCACAAGCATCACAATATACTTCAAATGACTTCTGCAAGTCCGGCAAAGTCAAAAATGGTCCCGTAGTCAATTTCTCTTTCAATGTCTGAAAGGCAGTCACCTCTGTGGATCCCCACGAGAAAGGGACTCCTTTCTGTATCAAGAATATGCAAAGGGGAAGCAACCTCTACAAACTTTCGAATGAACCGTCTGTAGTACGAACACAGTCCCAAGAAGCTTTCAACTTCATGGACATTCTTCAAATCGGGCCAATCACGGATAGTGTCTATCTTCGCCGGATCCATTTGCACTCCTGTTGCTGAGACAAAGTGTCCCAAAAAAAATATCTCTGAAGCATATGATCTCTGTGTTCTGCTTCATTCTTGGAGAAAACAATGGTATCATCAAAGAAAGTGCCAACAAATAGCCTGTACTCTTGAAAAATCTTGTCCATCATCCGGTTTAAATGTCGCAGGAGCATTGGTTAAGCCAAAAGGCATCACCAAAAAAACTCAAATAACCCAAAAGTCGTCCGAAAGGCTGTCTTGTAGACGTCTCCCGGCGCGATTCGGATCTGATGATATCCACTCTTCAAGAATCCTGCTAAAGCATGAGGATCCCTGTAACCTTCGAGTATATCATCAATCCTAAGAATCGGAAATCTGTTCTTGATGGTGATTTTGTTGAGAGCGCTATAATCGATGCTCATTCTCCAAGATCCGTCTTTCTTCAAATCCAACAACAGTGGAGAGCAATACAGTGAAGTACTATGCTGGACAAGACCCTTTTCCAAGAGGTCTTTCACTGGGTTCATAATCTTTTCATTCTGTACTCGGCTCACACGGTTCGGTGGCCGGTTCGGTGGCGTGCTTCCAGGTATCAGGTCAATGGTCTGATCTTCAGGCCCTCTGAATCGGCATGAGTGTGGAGAAAAATCTTGGCGTTCTTTTGATCAGGTCAAAACATATTCAACCTTTATCCATCGTTCAGTTCTCTCCCAAAAGAATGAGTAAAGAAGCTGAAGTTCATCAAGTACAATCTCTAAGCCCTTCATTTATCAAAGTCGCTTTCTCGGCCCGGTAGGCAGCCACGTACTTCTTGTGGTACCAAGGGATCCTGAGTAGAACGTCACTCGCGTGCCCTGAACACCCCTGTCATTGCAAACGAAGTTTGCCAATGCTCGGTGTGATGGCAACATCCCATCCACAGGTGCCAGTCGAACTACCTCCGCCTGTGACGTCAGTCTGTCGGGCGTAATTCCAAATCGAGCCGCCAATTCCAAGTGAAAAGAAGTTGGCCTTGGCTCCTTCAAAAGAGCTTCCTGATCCTTCACTTTGCCCCAAAAGCGGCAAAGTTTGTACTTTCATTCGGTGCAGGTCCCATGCCATGTGGTACCAGTTCTGCTTTTCTATCTGCCTTTTCTGCCACGTTCCTCAGCTGCTCTCAACCTCTCAGGCCTGTCGTCGTCTTTATCATTCTGTTCTTTCTGTGCCTTTTAAGGGCACTTCGCGGAGATATGTCCATGTTCCCTGCATCCAAAGCACTTCCCCTCTCTGATGAAGCGAGCTCTCTCCTCGAGTAAGCTTGGGTCGTGCATCCTTTTTCTCTGGGTTGCTCTTTTTCTTTTTACTTTCATTCCCAGAAGTCTGTTCGGCTCGTTGTGTCATGGCCTCATCTGTGGGGTAGGTCAGACTGCCAGAGTGAATGGCAAAGCCCCACTTCGCATGACTCATCAACTCCTGAATAGAAGCTAGTGATCTCGGATCTCTGTAGGTAGACCTAAGGTAAACCGCTCAATCTGTTCTCTGAACGAGATCTTCTTGAATGAAGAGGCGGGTAGAAAAGAGCTCCAGAATCTTTCACACTAAGCATTGATTGTATCTTTCTTGGTCATCCGAAGATGGTTCCAAGCAGCTCGTATATCTCGTTCATATTCTTGCGTCAACCAAGAAGAAACAAAAAGCTTTTTAAATTTCAGCCATTTAACTAGCGCAGTCTTGTTTAAACGAAGCGTGGACCACCAAGTACGAGCATTCCCCTTAGAGTAAGAGGCAGCTCTCGGAATCTTGGAGTGCTCTGAATAGCGTCCTCCCACGAAAGCGATGTCAAACTGTTGTATAAAAGACAAAGCCTTCGAAGCATCTGAGTATCCTAAAAAAGTATCAAACTTGATCGAGTGGCCACCTTCCTTAAAACTCTCGGACTTTCTTGCTTTTATCTTCGAGAAAGTCATACTGGTTGGCTTTGTAAAAATTCTTCTTCTCCGCATAAAAGTTTCCGTCATCCGAATCTGAGCTGTCTATATAGACGAGTCCTCAGTAGAACTGTCAATCTCTGGGCGAGATTTAGCCTTCTTTGCCTTTTTCTTGCCCTTTCCAAAGCTTTGTTTCTTGCTTCGCTTTTTACCTTTTCTGTCTTCTTCGCTCGAATCTGAAGAGCTATAAGAACTGTCAGAAGAAGAAGAAGAAGAATTGGGTACTCCTTCAAATCGAACACGCTTCTTCTGTTTCTTTGCCTTATCAAAAGTTGACTGACGATCCAAATATCCTAAGAAGTCGGTGCTTTTTTTCTGCTTTTTGCCGTGCTTTTTGGCTTTCTTTTGCACGTCAAAAAGCTGGGCGATTCATGCATCAACCACCTCTTCTAATTCCTTCTCTGAATATTTCTTGTGAGTAGAAGGTTTCTTGAGAGTGGGTGTAGTGGTTCTCTGCCACTGCTCATGCACTTCCTAAAAAGAAGTCTCGCTCATATATTTTGCAAATTTTGGGTCCTTCGCAAAATTGAGCATCATCTTCGTTGCATCGCCGATCAACTGGCGTCGCTCCATCTTTCGTTGCTCCGCCTGAGTAGGCCGAGGCGGGCCATACTCTCTGCCGGAATCTTCGTTGTGATCCCTGCCCGCATCTCCAGATGCAGAGGGAGTCGACTGATCCTTGCGTGAAGCCATAGGTGCCGCGGAAAAAATTTGGGGATCGGATTTTCTGTAGAAGAGGAACCGGCCGTGCTCTGATACCACTGTAGCAGACTTGGACACTCCAAGTCAAGAATCAATCGCGACAGCACCAAATAACCACTTCAAACAATCCACAGATCACAATAGATTTGCACTGGCTGAGTTCCGTGCCTAGAGATATTGGCCCCAAAGACTGGCGCCCCTTTCGGTATTTCTTTTTGTATCAATCAGTTCAAAGTACAAGAGAGTGACTCGGGGTTCTCTCTCAGACTCTGCGTCCAGATGCTCTGAGAAGTGAAGACCTAAGCCAATTATTTAAAGGTTTACAAGGAATGCCAAAAGCAGAGCCCCAAAAGCTTGAAAGCAAAAGCCTGAAAGCAAAAGCTCTTTTCCCTCTCTCACAGAGAGCTTCTGAAAGCAAAAGCAACTGCTCTCTCTCTCTCACAGAGAGTCAATGACTGAAAGCAAAAGCATCTCTCTCTCTTTCTCATTGCGTAGAGAAAGCATCAGAAAATTGCGTCGCCCAGAAAAGCAGCCCGCAAATCACGGAAATCCGTACCAACTGCTGCCATGTGGCATCCCGGCAAAAATTAGGGTTTGCTGCAAATTAGGGTTTCAGCCAGAAATTAGGGTTTGCTGCAAATTAGGGTTTCTGGCAGATTTTAGGGTTTGCAGGAATTTTAGGGTTTCAGCCAGAAATTAGGGTTTCTGCTCTCCGCCACGTCATCACTTTGTGACACACATCCCCTTCTGAAGGGAGAGCACTTGAACCATGGATAATTTTCATAACTCTCCAACACTCTCTGCCTGTGTAATTGGATCACCCAAGGGATAGGCGAATCCAAAAGGAAGTAAAATATACCTGTGGAACCTGGAACTAAATCTGGGAGAACCAAGAAAACCGTCTCCCCATTGTAAAAAATGCTCGAGCTAACTGTAACTGGTTCCTAGTCCGAGAAGGACCACTATCCACCTGTACAAAAGATAACATGCCATTCTAAGGATAAGGAAAGTAGATGTGTCTTGAATGGTACAGTCTCCAGGGATCAATCTGGAAGACGAGGCATAGGAACTACTGCTCGGATGCACTAAGAAGAGCAACCCTCACACCATCCGAAAGACGAGGCAACCGCCAAAATGGCAAAGGAAAACATCCGCCATTCAAGGAGGGGTTTGGACCACTTTCCATAATTATTGGGTACCTAGATTAGAGATGCTTCGGTTTGTTCTTACTTGAGTTGAGGAGACATAGAGATTACTTGTTGAGGTGACCATAGAGACAGACTCGGCGGTAGGTTACGGACTATTTCAAGCTAGCCATTACCACTAGACAGCTAGACAGACAGGTTCTGCAGCAGAGTCCGAATCCCACCTCCACTAGAGGCACACTGATGATTGACCGTGCGATGGACCTAGGGAGATACAAGCGTCCACGATTACATCCCAACATAGACGGAGATTACAGAGGAGGATTCGGATTATTTTGGCGCACCACACACGATACACAGAAGGTTTTTGACCATGGAGGACATTTGAGGGGATCTGACACCGATCGATGTTGGCCTTCTTAGTAGCTTAAGTTTCTTGCATCCCTCGTTATTTGTACTTTTGTATTGACTAGAGAGTCACTAGTCTTTCCCCCACTTTAACTTTCACTACAACATTTTTCTTAGGATGTTAGTCTTTCTTTCTGCACACACAGACTTTGTATTAGATTCATCAGTTTGTAACTTGTTGGTCTCATAAGTCATTTTGGCCTTTTGTAGACGTTAATATATCATTTCATTTCATTTCTCTCTCTCTCTCTCTCTCTCTCTCACACACACACACACCGTGCACATTCTAGACACCCTTGCACACGTCTACAACAAAGCCTATGTAGATACAAATGCACACATGTAGAAACACATAGAAAACACATGCACACGCATTACCTCAAAGATGGGCCTTACTTCTTCACGAGGTGAACCCTTGACCAACTTTTTGTATTTCTTAATCGTTTTCGCATCCTCAAACTCTTTGTCCTTCTTTCCTGAGACCACAATCAGAAATAATTAAGACTATTAGAGCAACTCTCTCTCTCTCTCTCTCTCTCTCTCTCTCTCTCTCTCTCTGGTAAAATAGTGGGACTTGGTAACCTTTTGTATTACATAATCAAAATTACACACCCGAAGGCATTACATCAGCCCATAGGCGCACACATAAAAGATCTGTGTCACTTGACACATCCAACCCCATGTGTCCGTGGACAAGCTACAGCACGACAAGGGTTCAGTCAGTCCAGTCAGTCTAGATTTGGAAGTGATCTGGCAATTTTGTGAGTCTGTTCGCACACCGTGCATGACCAGTCACTTAGATTAGATGCATATCCTCTGGCTGCACACAGCATGATCATAAGCATTCCCATCAGAATCCATCAGAATCCTTCAGGGGAATTTTCTAGTGCATTTAGCCTATTTTCCGTATTTTTGACATTTTTCACTTATTATTTTTCAGTGACTTTTGTTGGAAAGTAGGTAGGGCGAATTGAGTAAGTTTGTATATAAGCAAACCTAAACTAGCACTAATTGGCAGAAGAGGCAACAGGAGCCCAAGCTCAACAGGCAACTTCTCAGCAAGACCTTTGGTGGACTTTCCTCCAAGCAAAGACATCCCCACACCTAGCGTTTTTCCTCAAGCTTCATCGCCATAGATTTGCTCTTGGCTAGCGTTTCCTCAGCAAGAAGTCATCGCCAGCAGGCCCCAGCATCTAGCGTTATTGAAGATCTGCAGCCCTAGCATTTTTGGAGAGTTCTAGCCTTTGCAGATTTTCAGCGTTTACAGATTTCAGCCTTGGCGATTTTCAACAATGAAGACCTTCAATTTCAGCAATGAAGACCTGCAGTTTCAGCCCTAAAAGACCATCAGTTTCAGCCCTAAAGAACATCAGTTTTCAGCCGCAACAAATTTCAACCCATAGCGTTTTTGGACAGCAGATAAAGAGTAGCAGATTTCAGCCCTTAGATCGGTCTCGCCATCACCGTCGTCGTCATCGATCTAGCCTAGACTTGCATCAGTCATATGCATTCAATTGTACCAGTTTGTGCAATCAATAGTAGACCACTCTCGCCGACGAGAGTGGAGCCTTCGGAGGAGGGTTTTACAACGTCTTTGGTGTCGTATTTCTCTTCTCTCTCTATCTCTCAATCTCATACACTTGCACGCACAGTGTCCATTCACTTTGTTTGTGATCATTGCACTCTCTCATTAAGAACGGAAGGCTCTCCCTTCCATAAGAACAAAGGGAACCTTGAGCACAGTTCAGAGCACTCATCTTGAGCAAAGTTCAAACATTCATTCCACTGCACCTAACAATCTGATAGTCACAAAAACCCCTAAAATATTCTATGGTTACAAACCATAGGGGAAAAACTACCAGTGATGCAAAGTTTACAAAAGATGGGTAATACAACAAAAGCTAGGAGCAAGGGAGTGAGGGAAGAAAGCAGTAGAGAGTTGAAGTAGAATAGGCCAGCCTGACGTCGAGAGGACACCACCGAAGAATCTCCAATAGCCAACTCCAAGTCTCCAAGGCCATATACAACGGCGCATCCCAGCAGAAGAGGCATTACCGCCGCAAGAAGACTTTGCACCGAAAATCCGGGAGGAGAGCCTCTAGCCATCTCTAGCAATGATCAACAGAGCTATGACATTCTTCAACCTGCAAGCAGAAGCAGTATATGGTGCAAATCTGAAGGCGAGGCTAGAACCGTCCAACACGCCCACTAACCCACACCCACCAAACCAATTCAAAACCTAAATCACCCATCAAACAGGAGAAAAACCAAAAAAGAACAAGCAATAAACAGGCGGAACATGCAACCATACACACACACACACCTCAACCACAGGCAGTCGTCCAAAATGCACTCACCCCAAGCACATGCAGATCCACAAGCACAAGCATCACACACAAAAGAAATAAGGGCATACAAGCAAGCAAGCTAAACAAACTAAAAGCATGAGAAACAAAGAAAAATACCTACGTAAAAACAGCAATCAGAACAAAACAAAAAAAAACCGATGCAGGCAGCATAGGTGACATAAGAGGGGAACAGACATCTGGTGAAGGCGGCCAAGTAGAGCATCTACGATTCTCTCTCTCTCTCTCTCTCTCTCTCTCTCTCTCTCTCTCTCTCTCTCTCTCTCTCTCTCTCTCTCTCTCTCTCTCTCCCAAAATTATCACTTGAAAAATCTCCCCCCAAATAGTACCTATTTTAATTTTTGAGAGCAAGTACATCAATGCTTACATAGCACGCCCGTAGGCATCAAACAAAAAATTGTAAAAGGAGATACAACTAGGCACGTAGCCAAACGGAAAAGCCTAATGGCCAAGACAGAAACCCTATCCTAAAGAGAGTAAAAAGTGCCCTGGCAAGCTGAATGGAGAGAGGATGGCAGTAACCACTAAAAGCTAGGTACTTCGATCAAAAGCTCATTCTGCAATTGTAAATCAAGAACCTGAGCCACCAAAAGCCACCAACGGTGAAGATGACAGTGAGCAGCTACGAGAAGCTCAATGTCGGGCAAAGACTGCCAGCTAGTAAAATTTGACAGCAAAAGGTAATGGAGGAACAGAAGTGAGAGAGCAGTAAGGGACAAAGGTTAGGGTGAAGAGGCAATTGACATCACCAAGAGACTTCAGCAAGATGGCACATGGTGGGTAACAAAGCACTGCACCGGAGCAAACAAGG
Source organism: Adiantum capillus-veneris (assembly GCF_014529385.1). NCBI lineage: Eukaryota > Viridiplantae > Streptophyta > Polypodiopsida > Polypodiales > Pteridaceae > Adiantum > Adiantum capillus-veneris. The sequence continues at coordinate 151,914,114 of NC_140943.1, forward strand.
AGCTTTCATCCAGAAGAGCGTGCAGTCCACTTGTTGAAGGTGGCTCCTGAAGACCATAGCTGAAGAGGAAACTCCAGGGAAACACTGCAGGAAGCTCTGAAAACTACATCCAAGTGAAAACCGTCCGTCAAAAGAGTCTTGGGAGAGCGAGGAGAGAGAAACCAAATAAACAAACAAAAACAAGAACAATAAACTGGAAGGACATGCATCCATGCACACACACGCTCTCTCTCTCTCTCTCTCTCTCTCTCTCTCTCTCTCTCTCTCTCTCTCTCTCTCTCTCTCTCTCTCTCACACACACACACACACACACGAAAGCAAGTCCTCAATGGGCAACGAAACACACAAACTTGCACTCACACCTATGCACATACACACACTTTGTGTTCAAAGTACAAGAGAGTTGACGAGTGCTCACTCTCAGACTCTACGTCCAAATACTCTGAGAAGTGAGGCCCAACCAGCTTATTTATTGGTACAAGGGATGCCCAAAAGCAAAGCCCCAAAATCTTATAACATTAAAAGCTTCTCAACTCCAAAAGCTTCTCAAAATTAAAGCATGATGCCCAAAAGCTGGCCAACGTAATTTTCGGAATTCCGTACGGCCTTTCAACACAAAAAGCAGAGCATCCGTATTGTTGTCCGTACAGCCTACCACGTCAGCATGTTAGCGCTTTTTGCAGCGGATTTTCTGTTCGCTACCACATCAACCTGTCGGCGCATTTCAGACAGCAGGGTGTGTGAGTGTATATCCGGGGACCAGCCACGTCACCAGTTTATGGTATACCCTCCTCTTCAAAGAAGTGTAATCACCCTCGATTACGTCTGCAAAGTGTATATCCGGAGACCAGCCACGTCACCAGTTTATGGCATACCCTCCTCTTCAAAGAAGTGTAATCACCCTCGATTACGTCTGCAAAACAAACAGAGGCCATAAACTGTCTTAGTAGACACTGACTGTTAGTACCGACGCACTAGACACAACACATCTAGCACATGTACCAAATAAACAATCACATCACAGGACATCACTTAACATCATAGGACATCACATGACAAATCACATTCAAATTCATTCCAAATCTCAGACCATGATTAATCGGCAATGTATTTAGTAATCACATCTAGATCGAGTCAAGACCTCACAGATGCCCGATTAACTAATCCTTATTGCAATAATGTCAATACAGATTTATGAGACCAAAATGTTGCAGTCATTTCATCTTTGAGTTCCTACACTCAAACAAGTCAAGTACAAATCAATCAGTTTCATTTTCGGGAATTCCAGTTCATAAAGTCATACAGCAGAATACTGTCAGCCCAACAGTGTCCCTGAAACCCAAAGGGACATCAGTGACTATATCAAAAATCGGGGTAATCCGTTGACAAAGGAGCGAAGTGACTCCCCTCTTGTGCAAGCCCGCTGCACTAGATTCGCCCATGCTGAAATCGGGGTTCTATCGGAGTAGAGTATGCTAAACCGAATGCTTCAAGATAAAGTTCCAAAATCTAAGGAGTATTGCTAGGTCCTCCTCCTCCATCCACTTCGCATCCAATGCAGGATAGTTCTTGAATTTAACCAAGAACCGTCTAATCACTCTACCTTTAATCTTTCTATCTTTGTGTGCCAATATCTATTCTGGAACGAGTATCTCCTGGCTTTCCTCCACTTCGGGTTGCTCATCGGGCTCCCCCATCATTGGGCACATCGCCTTTAAAAGGCTTCAAAAAACTCACATGAAAAGCATTGTGAATCCTCCTAAGTATCAGGCAGCTTCAGTCTAAAGGAGACATCATTTATCTTTTCTTTTATCTGGAAAGGTGAAGGAGAGCAAGCACTATGAAGAGTTCATTGACGACATAAAGCAGAATAAGAAAGATGAAGACCATCAACATGGAGATGAAGAAAAGAAGAATGAAGATGACAACCACGACAATGATTGTGAAGATGATGAAAAAAGCACCTGTTCGAGGGGATTGGCCTATTTGACACATGTATGAATGAATAAGTGTGTATATCATAATCCTAAGCCCAAGGGGAGGGTTGTTCGGAATGGGCTTCGGCCTATGATCTCGGCTTTCTTTGTGAACCTTTCCTTGAAAGTATGATGATTTGTATCCATGAGACTTCCCTCTAATCAATTGGGCATCCTAGGTGGTGTAGCATGCCAAAAGTAGCCCCAAGTCATAGTATACCCCATGAGGTGTCTTCCTAAACATAGTATAAGCATTTTGGAAGAGTTATGAGCTTAGAAAAACCCCTTAAAAGTGTGGATACGAGCTTACAAGTTGTCTTGGCTGATTTGGAAGCTTTGTATGAGGTCATCAATGATGTCAGAAAAGAAGCCTAGCCTAGCTCTATATAAAGAGCCTTCTTGTAGTCATTTCCTTCTTCAAGCAATAAGATAAGCATTTTGTGTCTACGCTCTATTCCAATTCTCTTGTGTAATTCTTGTGTGCTTAAGTGTTAATTAGCATGCCATTACCATGAATGGTTCTCTCTCTCATCCTCCCTAATCCTATCAATCATGACCAATGACCATAGCCCTAAGTGCCAACAAGCAATCCTGCATACATTATGATCCACATGAAATAACACATCCTACGGCTGATCCTGAGGGTGTAGATGCATGACCTAAAATGTTGCTGAAAAGCGGGGTAGATACGTGGTCCTACCATGAAGTGGACGGTGAGGTGGGTGTTGTGTCCATAAAATAAGCTTCCTCCCAAGAGAGACAACGTACTCAAAAAAGGAAAGAAGTTTAGCCTCTCTCTCTCTCTCTCTCTCTCTCTCTCTCTCTCTCCAGCTTTATCGACCTCTAACTCTATAACCCTCTGATGAAGCCAACGATTCAGCTACTGCCATCCTAGCGTGAGAGAGAGAGAGAGAGAGAGAGAGAGAGAGAGACTCACGCAAATCGGCAAGGTTGAAGCGAGGCTTCGACTTGGCATTCACAAAAGCAGGAAGTGTAAGACCGCCTCCCCTACTACCAAGGCGCTGCCTGGTCTTCTCCTTCGCGCTTCCGGACATGTGAGAGAGAGAGAGAGAAAGAGAGAGAGAGGGGGGTGAAGGAAGAACCAGATGAGTTTTTGAGCGCAAGACGTCGTATAGAGAGGGAAATGACCCAATTTCTATGGTCAAAGGTCGTCCAATTTTCAGCAATTGACACCTGTCCTGGTTTGGGAGTATTATCTTTACTTACTTTTTGTTTTCACTAGTGTGGCCGGCAATAGCGTAAGCACTTTCCCAATGCATCAATATCTGTTCTAAGCATTTGTACACTCAGATTTAAGGTCCTAAACCTTGACTCTTGTCGTAGATCATAGCATTGCAGCTCCTGTTGGATCCGTTTAAACAATGAATCTAGTGGAGATTCATCTGCCGCTCTACTCAGACCATCATCTTGGGGCTGCTCTAATAGCACCACAATATTGTCAACATGTTCCTTTCCATGTGAGTGTTTTGGGAATTCGCCATCAATTGTGCTCAAAGAGAATTCAGTTGTGATTGTTGCAAGAGGGGTGAGTTGCCTATTTGTAACATGTTCTTCGAGCTCCGTTGATAGGAGAACCTCGACTACCGGTGTTGGAGGTATTTCGACATATCCCCAATTCACAGCATCCTTCAAGCCTCTTAGTTTTCTTATGATGGCAAATTTAGAGGCATAGGGTGCTGGACTTTTGCCATGCAGAACCCACTCTTCTAGCACCACTGTTGGAATTCCCAAGAATCAATCGACTGGCATATCTCATAGATAAGATTTTTTTATCTGGGTCATCAGATCTTCTGGAGCAGTTAGGCCGGACCTGGAGTTCTCAGCTTCTTACAGTTGACTGATGTCGGAGCCGCTTATAGTGGGGTAAAAAGCCAGAATATCAATCCATGCTTTTGTTCTCCCATGGTTCAATGACATCCCCTCCAAAAAAAACGCACCACAGGACCAACATTGCCTTTCAAGAAGGATGTCCAACAATAGCCAAGGTGGTAGCACTCATAATCATCGCAAAGGGGTGCGTAGCCTCACTTGCAGTCTAGTAAAAAGTCCAGATGGTATCAGATGCATTGAAGTTTCCTAACATTTCAGTCTCCTCCCAAAGAAGGCTTCATGCTGTGAGATATTAAATCGGGTACCACTTTTGGACATACAACCTGCTTTTGCTTTACCAATGCGGGGAAAAGCAGCATCTGTGAGGAGTGAGCATTATATGTTGTGCTTGTTCTCTCCTTAAAGAAAAGCACCATCTCTTCAAGCTGGTACTCGTCCTTGCATCCTTGCTTCCTCAGTAAATCTCTGATCTCTCTATCCTCCATAGTGACCGATCGTGCGCTCTTGAAGTATCCCCATATGGTCTTTTCTTCTCGATAGTCGGCTGCGAAGAGATTGCATATGAACTTATAGCACTGACAGATCTTCCACACTTGAAGTATTCCTACATGCTTCTTGTGTCATATAGGCTGCCAAGAGATTGCCAATGAATTTATTGCAAAACCGCCCACTATCCATACCTCGTGTCCGGCTAATTGGCTTGCGAAGCAAACCACAATATGCTAGAATTCATAAGGGTGCCAATAATGATTGGTAAAGTGTTGTCTTGCCAGCTTCTCCATGGCCACAAAGAAAGAGCTTGGCCACAGATGGCTTCACCTGAGGCACTTGCAAGAGTTGGCCAGACCTGTAGATGGAATTTCGACGCATGATGGACATGGCTTTGGCCTTTGCTGTAGGATTTTGTTATTCAAGGAGCACCAACGTGCATAGCGAGAAGTTGTGGATCAAGGACTGGGCGAGCTCCCACTCTTGGCTCTCGTCAAATACATGTCTTGATCTACATTTTCCAGCCGAGAGCAGGGAGCAAAGAGGGAGAGCAAGTAGTCAGCCAGGCTTTCGGCTATGCCGCTGACCTCCACGCCAAGCTGGGTCCAGAGGCTGGTACGCTGGAGGCGTAGGGCTTGAAGGGGACTTTCCTTCATGCAACTCAATGAGGGAAGGCGTGCCATGTCCCGCGTGGTAGCAAAATGACAGGGCCTGGCTGAGCTTGTGTGCACTAGCAGAGGGTAGGGAGAGAAGAGTGTGTGCAAGGCCAACGCGTGGGTGTCGAACGTGGAAGCAAGGACTGCTAGAGAGGGGTAGGTGTTTAACAATAAACACAACCCACTAAACCCGCTGATCAAGGCTAGGCCCGCAGGTCAAGGAAAGAAAACCGGCAGCTCAAGGCGAGTGAGTGCAAGTAAAGGGAGATCCACATGGGTGAGTTTGGTATTTCTCCAACGTGGCAACAAAGGTGGAGGGAAATAGACAGGCCTTGCATCTATTTGCTACCACGTGGCTATTCACCCTTGCCGATAATAATATAATATAGAAGAAGCCTTTGGCAATGTCATGCCTACATGGCAGAAGCCTTTGGCAGACCTTGAGGCTGTGGGTGCATGGAAATGTAGCCACGTGGAGCTTCAAGGCTGTCTTTTTAATGTAGTATATAGATTAAGGATTTTTTCATAGTCAGCAGCGATTCTCGGAACACTACGTTGCTAGTGCACGCGACCATTTGGTGCGCCGTCCTCATTCAACACCGTGTCAAATTCCCAGGCGCTTGTGCAGTGTCACTTTCGTCATCAATGTCGATGTTTGTTTTCTTCCTCCTCGACTCCTAACTCCTCAGCCCGAGCTGCCAGAGAGAGAGAGAGAGAGAGAGAGAGAGAGAGAGAGAGAGAGAGAGAGAGAGAGAGAGAGAGAGAGTCTGGTCGCGCAGTGGAGCATGCAAAGCAGGATGGGGCCAAGGGAGCTTGAGTCGCGGTGGAGTACGCAAGCGTTGTGTTTGTGTTTGTGTTTCTGTTTCTGTGTGTGTGAGAGAGAGAGAGAGATAGAGAGAGAGAGAGAGAGGAGAGAGAGGGTGGTGAGAGGGGGGGGGGGGGGGGCTGTGATTAATTGACACCCCCTCTGTCAGGTGGGATCTACGGTCCCTATTGATTGGGGGATCCGTTTTGCACCATCCGATGGTGGGTTAATCCCCAAGTGATCACTATGTGATCACAATTAAAGTGAAATCCACTTAAACTTAATGTGAACATCAAGTGATCCCCGTGTGAATCCCAATCAAGATGTGATCACCTTGTGAACGCACTTATTTCAAAGTGATCACGGTGTGACCTCAAGCATCCCAAAGTGATCTTGAAGTGAACACCATGTGATCCTCACCCCATCATTTTTGTTACATGACCAAACGTTCTCACCTCCATTTCAAGTAGTGGGCGATAGCTTAATGGAAGAGCCTTGGTCTCCGATGTGGTAGGTGGAGGGTTCAAGTCGCGGGGACTCAACCGTTTATTCTTTTTATTCCTAAGAATAAACGAACGGTCGAGATCGTTTGAAGATCGTGGACCGTTGATCCCACCTGACAAGGGGGGTGCCGGGGGGGGGAAGCGCACGGTGTGTGAGAGAGAAGAGAGTTCTGGAATTCAGAGGCCCAGGTCTTGTGACGACCATAATAAAAACTCCTAATTTGTGGAAATTCCCAAACTACCCCTCAAATTTCTAAAATTCCAAAACACTCTCAATATTTTGTCATAAATTCCCAAAATGCCCTTCAATTTTTTCAAAATTCCCAAAATACTCATGCTCGTGAGATTAAAATTCTGTAATTTTTTGTAGCTTTTCAAAAGAAGACTTATTGTTTATCAATACAAATACAAGATGCTAAAACTAGAATTTGAGTCGGTTATGTAGGCTTTGGAGAAGAATTGCTTCATTGTTTTTAGAAACAGGTGCCCTTTTTTGCAAGGTAATTTGTGACGAATTACACGCTAAGCACTCAAAAACGGACCTTATTGCCAAAAAAAAAATAAAAATTAGAAAACCTTGAACAATCCAACCAAAATAGATACATTTGAAATTCAAGGGTTATTTTGGGAATTTCCATGGTATTTTGGTAATTTTCCCTAAAAACTTTTTGGTAGTGCCACACCTAATTAGGGCTAGAAAAATACATTTTTCCTAATTGAAGAAAATAAGGGCAAACTTGAAATTTTTAGGTCAAAATATGAAGCTTTTGCCGGTAGTTACAATAAAACTTGTGAAAATTTCCCGATTTTCTTCAAGGCAAACTCAAAATCTAACCGCGATTTTAGGATTTAAGCCGGTTAAAAAAACACTAGACCCTGGTTTTTTTCTAACAATGCACCTAATATCTTGCAAGTTCCACTAGCAATGCACACCTAAATCCCCACAGAGCTTTTAACTGAAGATCTTGCAAGTTTCACTAGCAATGCACACCTAAATCCCCACATAGTTTTTGATTGAAGAATGTGCTCGGCGACGCTGCTCCAGTCTTGCTCGTCAATGAGTCGTCATGCACGACACTGTTGATGGGTGAATCTTGATGAAGTTGTTCAATGCCATGATGTCGATTGTAACTATCATAGACCATTTGGATTTACACCACTTAGTTAAAACCATTGTCTTAGTTAAAATCTTTTTTTTGGGGCCATTTGGATTAGTAAGGTGCACACTTAAAATTCTCCCGGTTTTAAAGCTAAAGTTTGAAACTTGCGCCGGTAATCACACTAAAACTTGTTTGAATTCCCCGGTTTTCTTAAAGGCAAGCTCAAAATCTAATCGGGATTTCACAATTTTTGCCGGTTTTCAACCATTGGACCCTTGTTTTTTTCCAAACGTTGAGCCAAAGCCCAATGCATTTGCAATCGAGATCTCAATTTGTAGGGTTTGTCACTATTTTCTTGCATATTTTTTTGCTTTTACTTCCCTTTCCCATGGCTTGCAATTGACTTATCTCCATTTTGATCGGCTCAAGGCTAAGTTGAGGCAAACCTTTCTCTAACACTGGTGCCAAGGAAATGTTCTCTTAAGCTCGTCTTCCATTTTTAAGAACAAAGCTTAAAGCTCTCGTCAGTAATAACAGTAAGACTTGTTTAAATTTCCAGGTTTTCTTAAAGGTAAGCTCAAAATCTAATCGGGATTTCATAATTTCATTTAGCTGGAAAACATAGGATCCCGGTTCTTTTCCAAATGTTGAGCCAAAGCCCAACGCTAAAGCCTAATGTATTTGTAATTTTGGCACTATTTTTTTAATATACTTTATTGGTTTTACTTCCCTTTCCCACTGCTTGTAATCGACGAATCTCCATTTTGACCGGCTCAAGCCTAAGCTGCGACAAAGCTTACCTCAACACCATTGCGGAGGGAATGTTTTCTTAAGCTCGTCTTCAAGAAAGCTAGCAATATTTTGTACATTTCATTGTGAATATGAACAAATGGCTTAGAATTTAACCTTTGGTGAGCCCTTATTTCCATGTATCAATTGACCCCTTGCATATTATTTAACTCACAAAGAATTAAGAATTTTGTTTAAAGTTTTTTGTGAGCCTTTAATGAGCTGCAAACAAAATATCTCTTGGGAACTTGGTCCTTTGTCTTTTTTGGTTGGTGAGAAAGAGACTTAAAAGTGAGAGCTAACATTTTTGAAAGATTTTATATCCTTTCCTTGCAAGATGTCTCTTGAGAACTTGGTCCTTTGTTTTTTCTGGTTGATGAGAAAGTGGCTTAGAAATCGAGAGCATGGCAAATGCTAACATTTTGAAAGATTTTCTATGATTTCGCTGCTCAGTAGCTGACTGCTTTCATTTTGATGGAAGTATGAGGGAGAGAGTATAAAGAAAAGGGGAGGTTATATGTATGTGTGTGTGTTTGTGTGTGTGTGTGTGTGATTGTGTGTGTGTGTGTGTGTGTGTGTGTGTGTGTGTGTGAGAGAGAGAGAGAGAGAGAGAGAGAGAGAGATTTATTTGAGTTACACTCTTTGAGAAGGGTAGGGAGGGAGAGATAAAGAGGGGAGGGAGAAGCCGGTAAAGAAGTATTGATGAGAGGAAGGTTTCATCCAATGCGATCACGTTGAAGGAATAGTTGGTGGGAGGAAGATGTCACTCATCGCGAGTACGTTGAGCCGGAATAATTTGGAAGGTGAAAAATAGCTTGCCAAATTGATTTCTATTCTCTTGTGAAGCATAACAACGGCCACTCTCCTTTTGGCTTCCACATGAGTCCGATCTCTCGAAAGGAAAAAGCACACACAAGCATCGTCGATTACATCTCCACCTTCTATGTTTTCTTGTGTGCACACTATTTTAAAACATAAACTTAAGAAGGGAAATCACTCCATCGTGACAAATTGCAGATACTCCACTCATGAGAAATTGGAAACATGGCTTAAATTCTCTTATGGGACCTGAGAATAGGTCTTGAAGATTTGGCCTTTGCTTTCATGGTTGATGGAAATCAGACTTGAGAACATGACATATGTTGACATGTTTTAAAATTTTCACTCCTTTTTCACTTCACATGTGCAAGTTTCTTATCTAAACAACCAAGCCAAATATAAAAAAAATTAGGCATTGTTTCATTACCCTAAATGGATGTGAGCTAAATACTTAATAGTGAGTTGTTTCAATTTTGATGAAGTTATGAGAACTAAATACTTATTAAAGAGCTGCTTTAATTTTGGTGGAGGTATGAGAGCAAGACTATAAAGAAGAAGGCAAGTTATGCATTGTGGTGCATATTTGTGTGTGTGTGTGTGTGTGTGTGTGTGTGTGTGAGAGAGAGAGAGAGAGAGAGAGAGAGAGAGTCTTGTATAAAGGCTACACTTTTTGAGAGGAAGAGAGAGAAAGAGAGGGGGTGGGAGTGGGGGATAAGGCACCATTAACGGGAGCAACGCTTCTTTTGTCACACCAAAGTGGCACAATTTGAAAAGTAAGAAATAGCTTGTCAGTTATTTCACTCTCTTGAACATGTTAATTGCCACTCCTCTTAGAAAAGACACATGTGCATTGGCGGGTAGCTCCTTCCCTTTTTTCCAAATACCCTTGGAATGGTATTAATGCATTTTTTGCAAGTGTGCATGCAAATTTCTCTTTCTGTTCATTGTTGTTCATTTCAAGAATAGCTTTTTTGCCACATGTGATTTGGATAAGCTTTGTTATGTGGACAATATGTTGGAACATATACTTAATAGGACAAAGCACTTGACTATGGCACATTGTGGAGGAAAAGAGAGAGGGAGGGAAAGATAAAGACAGAGAGATAGTTTTCTTTTCCCCTTATGTAGAGGCTTTCAACATGCTCCTTGTGACATCATATACCTTTCCTCCATTCTTACATTAAGTGCAAGTAACCAAGGGCATGATTTTGTTAAGCACTCATTCACCTCTATCACACGAACTAGCCAATGGCTGCCTCAACCTCCACCCAAGTTATTTCGATGATGGTGATAATGATTTTCATGGATCCACTGATGAACTTGGATACGATGAAGCAACAAGTGATGTTCGAAGCATGGACGTTGACAACGTTGGTGACGAAGGTCTTATTTGCTTATGCCAAAATTGATTGTGTTTATCATCTTAATTGTTGTTTGTATATTCTATAACTTCCATCGTTGATATCTATATAACTATTTTGTTGCATTGTAGTATAGGTTTGTAAAGGCACACACCATGAAATCGGTGCATCCTCTGCAACACCTTGTGAGAAAGTTCTCGAGAGCCCAATTGGAGCTTTGTTAAGTGGCACCACTCTTGCACACCTTCCCTCTAGTCCCATTTCTTCTTCTTTGCTCGGTGTTCCACCAAAGCCTCTCAAGCGAACTTCACGGCCATGATGTTGCTCGAGCTCTCTTCAAGGTCGAGGAAAACATAGGAACTCAAAGTAAGCTCCCACTTGGCTACACTCAACTATAAAATTTTATCATAAATTTGTTTGGGACGTGCTTTAAACTATGTGCATTGTTTGCTTCTAGCTACTGAGCTACACTGTAAACAAGAGGCTTCCACCAAAGGTGCCTTGGACTCCTTGAACCAACAAGTCGCTACCGCAACATTGATTATCCTACCTGAGGGTTCTAGCAAAGGTGGCTTGGAGTCTTTCAACCTAGAAACCATCAATTTAACATTGTCCATAGTGCCTTTTGTGCCAAACAAAATCCCTCTGTTACACATTGCCGATATCTCAAAGTCTAGTCCTTGCTTTTCTCTAGAGGGTTGCATACTCAAACAGTATGGTACATACAAACAAAGTGTAGAAGTGGCTAAGTATACCGGGTTTTTAAAATTAGACTTAGTTGATGCACAAAATAATGGCACTATTACTCTAGTAGTAAGTGATCAATTTATTCCACAATTTGTGAAAAAACTCAGTATTAAAGACAACATACATTAGGAAGGTGTCACAATGAGAAAGAAAAATAAAACAGATGGTTGCACCTCACCATATGCACTCTTCTTCAATTCATTCAATCTAATCGCAAAGGCAAACTCTTTTGAGGTCACCCTCAGCTTCTTCCCTGGAGTGAAGATTCATCAGTTTTTGGTTGAAGCACTCTCTCTACACACACAAGGCACATGCACATGCACACATTTTGGAACACTTGCCTTTGTCATGCTCCAAGGGCACTCTAACAACTCTAAGCTTGGTGTCTCCCAAGGGGAGCTAGTCATCGCAGATGGGCCCAATGCGGAAGACCAAGACACTGTAAGTACCAAAGAACTTGTTTTGCCTTTTTCTAAAACACCCATACTTATAGATCTTGATGTGTTCATGGTGCTTCTAGCTAAGCTTTGTTAATGCTAAAAAACAAGACTACTATGCAATTGTGCACACTCTTGAAAGTTGGGGTCATCGCATGTTTGTGGGACAAAATATTGGCTCATTCTCTAGAGTCAACAACACAGTTTCAGTGTTGGACATCACCATTCTCACAAGTTTTCGCAGCGCACGACTTAAGGAAGAGTTGAAAGCGGCATATAAAGCTCAAGTCCAAGAAGCCGGTTATGGAAAACAGGTAAGTACACAATGAGACCTTAAAACTAAGTGGTGGAACTTTGCCTGTCTAATAGTCGCCTCCCTTCCTTGTGTTTCATTGACTTGCGTGAAGAAAATGTGTTCAACGCATGCGAGCTTCTAGCCTCTTCTTCCCAGTCTGGAGTCTTCACTATTGACAATTCCGGCCTTGTGACTACTTTTCAAAAAGATACCTAAAAAACTTTTAGGTTCAAATTGCATTCCTATATGTAGTAGGTTTCCTTTGGTAAAGTCTTTTGAAACTTTCGAGCACTTCACACTCCTATTGTACTATGAGCCTCACACTTGGCGCACATATTTCTATGGTTCTCTCCTTCCCATGGTAAATAAATGCTGCTTTTATTCCCACTCACCTTTATTCCTCTTGTACCGCATCATCTTACCACGTTGCTTTCCTCTCCAAACCAAGACCTGCATGTATAAAGTTCCAAAACGTCAAAAACTACATGTACATATTTCCAATTTTCTCTCTTTCCTTGCAATTGTGTGCATACGTATTTTCTTGCCTGCCTAAGTGTTCATCCTAGGCTCTACACACTATTTGCCTCTGTCTCTCCTCTTCCTCTTCCTCCTTCCTCTATAGTTCTGCATTTTGTTCCCGCTTTGCTTTTAAACCTACATTTGCATTCACGATGGAAAATTTACAACTTCCAACTAATCCAATTGACTGTATAAAGACAAATGAAATGAATATAGACTTCTACAACTGTCACCCTATGAATAGTGACATTTTCCTTGTTTTGAGTAAAATGGTTAAATCATGTTCATCTCTGGAAAAAAATCAAGGTTGCTGTGTTTAAAGCCATCTAAGATAACTTATGTAATGGAAATGGCCTATGAACTTTGAGAATAGCTGAATTAAGAGAATTAGAGTGAGCATTTTTGTGAGACTACTTTGAGAACATAGAGGGTGAACTTAATTAGCAGTAGTAACATAACAATAGTACTTGAACAATACTTTTGCAAGAGAGAGAGTTTAGAGAACTTGACAACAATTGAGGACCGGATTCATGTGGAGCCGGTCCCCCCTCCAATAGGCTTTTGTACTATAGATTTGATGGCACCTTTGATGATACCGACAAAGTATTGGCCTTCATCTAGCAATTTGATGCGGCCTTTGGAGACGAGGGCTTCACGGAGTCTTGCAAGCTACGCCATGTAGCTATGCACTTCCAAAAATCTGCTCGTCAATGGTGGGCTAGCCTTCGTGGCAACGATGAAGCCCCACAAACATGGAAAACTCTACAAGTTTCCATCATGAAGCAATTCCTTGCAAGTGATGCAAAGGACAAAGTGCTTACCGAATGGTGGAGTTTCAAGCTTCTCTCCCACGAGTATGTGGAGAAGTTTGGGATTTACATCTCAAGGATATTGTCTTTTAAAAGATAGAATTTGCCAAGGAAAAGCAACAATTTTGTGCAAGATTACCTAAAGAAATGGCCGAGTACGTCAACTCCCAACGGCCTGGTTCTATCATCGAAGTAATCCACCACACCATGGTTGCTTCGCGCATCAGTTTCCAACAAGGGGCTAGACGGAATGCCAAGCCCATGGAGAGCAAAGACAAAAGTGATGCAAAGGGGAAAACCAATGCCCAAAATTCTTCCCAAGGCAATTCCAACAACAACCACAACAACAATCGGTCCAAGGAGAAGGGAGTTTACAAAGGTAAAAATAAACTCTCTCGTGAAGAGTTTGAAGCTTTTCGTAAGGACCACAAACGTTTTAAGTGTGGGGAGCAAGGACATGGCTATCGTTCTTGCCTCAAGAAAAATGCCCGCAATGAGATTCATAGAGCTTCCAAGATCAAAGCTCCAAATGGGATGCTCATGCTTGGGGAAAGGTAAGGGAGCATGATGCCTTCATCTTGTTTGGTACTCACAACTTCATATCAACGGATTTGGCCACTAAGTTGGGCATTCAAGCTTTCGAGATGGGAGACACTCTTAATAGGCCACAATGTGTTATCGAAAACAAGGTTTCACATGGAAACATGTTTACCAAGAGAATAAAAGCACGATCATTGCTAACAAACTTAAGTACAACAAGGAAACCACACTCCAAGATAAGGTTCAACATAACTACCGATTGTCGTCTTCAGCTTCCACATCCTCAACACAATCCAACTTGTCCTCCTCCAGAAATGGAGACATTCGTGAAGACTTTCCCAACAAAAATAATAAACAACCCACTCCTATTAATGCCGCAATAAGAACTATGCTACTTCCAAATGACACCTATCACACAATTATCTTAAAACTCAACACCCAACAAAGACTACTCTTCGACGATGTCATACTCAAAAAATGATTATGACCAATAGAAGCCCTTCATCTTTTCTTGATCGACGGAGCAAGGACTGGCAAAACATTCACCCTCCTCTTGATTGTACAAGGACTATTACACCTATACAGCCATAAACCGGACGCTAACATTGATTCCATAAAAGCGTTGCCAGTGGCATACACAAGAAAGGCAACGTTCAATATCGGAGGCACAACTCTACACTCCGCACTCCATCTACCATTGATCACTACATCCAACATATCATTATTCGTAGAAAAACTTAGCACCCTATCTTTGCTTACCAAGACCTAAACTAGTTGTGACAAAGTGTCCTTAATACGCCACAATGGCAGGTTCCGAGCTATTGAAAAAACATACTATAAACCTTTTGGTGGTGTGGATGTTATTTTATGTGGTGATCTTTGCCAAGCTAGCCCAGTGCAAGATTCTTGGATTTTCAAAAAAAGAACCAACTTCTTGAAGCTATTGCACGATCCTTTTGGCACCATCTCGTAAAGTGCTATGAACTAACCATTACTATGCAACAAAAAGATACAATGTACATTAATATCCTCAACAGAATAAGAACATCACAACATAATAATGTTGACATCACCTTCTTAAACAATACACATTTCCGACCAATCCCACAAACTAACCTCATAACCCACTTATTCTATTCAAACAAAGACAAAGACTCACACAATCAACATGTATTTAACAACACACCGTGTGCATCTTTGACTATCCTCGCACAAGATAAGAGGCCTATAGCTTGTAGAAAGACCATGAGATCCTAAGTTAACTGCGGGCCTCCATGCATCTCTGCATCTCAAACAGAGCTTTGTGTTGGAAACATCGATATTCCAGATGGCCTTGTCAATGGAGCAGAAGAGGAATTACAAACACAACTACAAAACAGACATTGTGGATCCAATTTGGAAAAACCAAGTTGGACAACGCACTATATATGAACATAAACAACTCTACAATCCATTGATAAACCCATAATGGACACCGATAAACAAAATAACTCGTGATTTCCAAATAGGCAAGAACCCATTGTACATTATCACAAGGACAAAATTTCTAGTATAGTCAGCAGCTGCAAGAACAATCCACTGTGCTCAAGGCTTGACACTAAACACTCTAGCTTTTGACCCAAAAAAAATCGGGTCACATGGACTGACTTACACTGCTCTATCACGTATTTGTGACCCCAAAAACCTCTACCTCCTTCAAAGACTAAATAATGTGACTACATCAAAGTAGAAAAAGGCGTTTTGGAAGAGATATACCGCCTCTACACACATTCAAGCTAGATTCTATCTCAACGCAACCTTCACAACTTCACCCAATCTCACTTCATAATACAATCCCTGAATATTGTTTCTCTCCAAAAACACTTTCATAATTTAACCAAAGACACAAGCTTAATGGCTTCCCATATTCTATCTACCCCATTGCCCTCCTTTCTTCACACACTATCTAATGTTTTATCGGTTTCAAGAGAAAATTCTCCTACAATAATGGTAGGTGATTTCAATGTGGATGCCGACTTTAGGAACACAAACTATGCAAAACTGCATGAACTACTATCATCATTTACCTTCCACCAATGAATTACAGAGAGCACAACAATCTATGGCTCCACCTTTGACCACATCTGGGCAACCAACAATTTCCCTACATCAACAACAGGGACTAACTACACATTCTGGTTTGACCATTCTATCTTATATGTTCTCTTCCCATTTGCCTGACCATCCCAACCCCTTCATCCTCCTTGCCTTCCACAATAGACCTTCCTAGTAGGCCCCCTTGTATTTTCACCTTGTTTTGCAATGTGTTGCAACATACCGTCCAAGGGAAAGATTACAAGTATTTGTATGAATGGAGCCTATAATGTTGGTTATAATATTATAACTTACTTTAACCTGCGGTCAACTGATGATTGAATGATGAATAAATCATAAGTTTTGTGTCATTGTTTGAATTGTGCAATACTTTTTCAAGTTAAGTCTTTAAAAAAATTCAAATGCTAGCTTTAAATTATTGCAAGTTCAGTTTTTAAAACATTTCTGGAGCAATTTTTGAAAATTTCAAAGATTTAAAGGCATGTGCATATTATGTCGCTAACATGCGTTTCTTGCTATGAACAGATGAAAAACGTACCTCAGTACGATGATATACCACGTCAACACAATGGCATGCCACCTGATCATGATGACATTGTTGAAAAGTGTGCGATCTACCTGGGAAGGTGCGAAATCTTTGACTGTGACAATTCGTGATGAGAATCACGAACACTTTGTGAAAAAGTATTTATGGAAAATCATCAACCCTCTTCTTAAAGATGGCTTAAATTCTAAGAGCATTCGTGACAAAACAATTACAAACCCTCTTTCTTATTGTGCTTGAAATCTGCTTGTTTTTGTAAACAAATTCGTATGAAAAGATCACCAATACACATCCAATTTCACTTTAAAAGAGCAATTAAAAATACTAAAATTTCAGCGATGAAACCTCAACTCTCATACAAGCACAAATCCCATTCAAAAACCCAAACCTCTTTCATGGAATCTTGTAGCCTCACCCCCAATTACATAGTCATAACTTCAAACAGTTGACAGGAATTCACGAGCTTTTACCTTCATGATGACCATTTTTTGATTTTTTAGAGATTTAGGGGCTTCCATATTGAAGCCACACACCATTTCAATGAAGGGAAACTATAATTCCCTCCCTCACAAGCTCAGATACGAGATAATGGAGAGGCGGGACTGCACTACACACTCATAGAGCAACCATAAAGTGAATTTCTTAGACGAGAAAAGTTGCAACATTTTACACTAAAAAGAAGCCCTCTCTCTCTCTCTTCCCCACAGCAATATGAGCTGATGTGTTGATTTTTGGACCTTTTTTTTCATTCTTAACCAAAATTAGGTCAATTTTAGCTCTTTTTTTTAAAAAAAGGACCATTATTGACGTGAAAATTTCCAAACACGGTTAAAAAACATCGCTAACTTTTGTGGGATCACTTGCATAAGCATAAAAAGCATAGATATGCATTAATTTTCATCACTTTTCGATTTGGGTCATGCAATTTTACGACGATGCCTGTTAGTTGCCATTTTTGACAGTTTTTGCTCGCATCAATCTTTGTAGGCGAGATGAGCGTGCCACCATCAAACACATGGAATATGTACATTATAAAACCAAATTAGGCATCTTATCAATTGGAAAAACGCAACAACACCACATCCACACCCATGGTATGTACATGATAACAATCGCAGGAGCCACTTTAGCATATATCACAATATGTACATGATTGCTTTTATTTCCATGCATCAAAACGTGTCAAGAGTGAGGTGAATTTTTTAATGTCACATTGTGTACATGCCACAAAGACAACATCCACCCCCTCTAAACTTGCACTTCCTTCAGTATGTGCCACAATCGTATTTGTTGCATCAAAACACATGGTTAGATACCATAACTTCACTTTCATCCTTAGTTTGCATATAGTTGGATCCATCATCATCTTCACCTGGTTGTGCATAAAATGGATCAAATCCCCTCTTATTTTGAATAATTTATTCCTTTTTCCTACATTGAAAAATTTCATTTCTGTTCCATCCAGTTAACATAAGGTATAAGGTTGTATTTCCATGCACATGCTTGACAACATAGGGACCAAACCATCTCTTTGCAAGCTTCCTTATTGTAGAATGTTGTTTTTTAAGGCTACTATCATACACCAACACCCAATCACCTTCTTCAATGGCTTTTGGTCTAAGCCCATGTCTCTTGTCAAATCTATCTTTGCTTTTCAACCTTGCATCCTTTAGTTGAGCTTTGCAAGCTCAATGTCTTCAGGCCTTCTTTCCAATTTTTGTATGTGCAATGCAAGAAGGTCTTCTCTACTCATTCTATCTTCCCATGGATATACATTCCATGTAAGAATTACATGGAATGTATTGCAATGCAAGAAGGTCTTCTCTACTCATTCTATCTTCCCATGGCAATACATTCCATGTAAGAATTTCATATTCAGTTGGCATCATAGGTTTTTGACCATACGTCAATTCAACAGGCATATAGCTAATGATTGAATTATGTGTCCATAATGCAAAAAACAATATCCTTGGCCACTGTCCAAGCTTACCTTCACCAGCCTTAGCCAAAACTTTAATTATTGGAGGATACCCTCTTTCACTCTTGCCATTGCCCTCTTGGTTAGAAGCACGAGTTAAAGCTAGTTTGACTCCCATCCTAGAGAAGAATTCCCTTGCTTTGTTAGCATCCAATTCTCCTCTATCTGCAATTATCTTTCCCACATGTCCATAACAACAGATTACATCTTCGCAAAGGAATTGACATACATTTTTTGTATTCTTTGTCCTCAATGCATGCCCTTCAACTTGATTAGACAAATCTTCTCTTGCAAGTACTATAAATACCTCATTTGCCAAAGTCCCAAAGGCATTGTGACCAAGTCCACAACCCATTGTAGTCTATCATGAGTCGTACATTTGAATACATTTGGCATGTCACACATGACTCCACAAACTCATCCTTATACATCCTTTTCCACCAATATCTTTCTTTTACATTGGCAAATGTTGCCCATACACCTCGATGTCTTGCCCTTGAACTTTCATGGACTCCTTGATAATCTCTTATGGACTAGCATAGTAGCATCCTTCAAAAAGTATCCATATGATTTTCTTCTTATCCTCTTAAATTCTTGCTTAGTCCAATCATCATGTTTCTGCAAGGTACTCAAGTAGTGATCTATCAAGAGCCATTCACCCTCATATAGCTCCTCTAAAAAGGATTCGAGTGAAGATACAAAACATGCATGATTACTCTTTGCATGAGAAATAGTGTAAAACTTTGTGCCTACATCATCTTCCTCAGCAATCATGTCATGTTCATCTTCATGCCTTGCCCTAGATAGCATATTTGCCATTGGATTGTCCTTCCCTGCAATATGCTTGAACTCGAGACCTAGGGACTTTATGTAGGCTATCCATTGTAGCAACCACTGATGCCCCTATCAAGTACTCCTTGCCACACCTCAATGATGTGACCACTCCCCATAATTCCCTTTTTACCTATGCATAATCTCAAACTCAGAACCTTGGCCCCACACCTCACCACATACCTTTTTTCCTCGTCATTGTCTTGTCCTATTGGCCATCCTATCCATGTAGGACTCGTGTCCGCTATCACAAAGACGTGTTTTTTACATGTATAGTCTACCTTTCTCAAGGTTGGTCATGAAAGAAGTAGCTTCTTTTGCTTCCTCATGGCTTTCATGTGCTCTTATTCCCATTGAAACTTTTGATTTTTCTCAACAACCTATATAGAGGATTTGCTATATGTATATAATGTGGTATCCAAATAAGATAGAAGACGCAAGCACCAAGAAATCTTCAAACTTCAGTGATAGTTGTATGTGTTTCTTTGTTTTTTATTGCATCCATATTTTTTGGACAAGGTCTTCTACCATAGGGACCACACATATTCCTCACAATCAAAACTTCATGCCACAGTTTTGTACTACCCAACTCCCTCTCCTTCATTGACATCAAAATCTTTCTGATCTTCAAAAGCCTTAATCACTTCATACATTTCCATAGAGCACACTTCCACGACTTGGATTTCATCTTGCATGCTAGAATCCATTATAGCCTCAAGCTCAAGCACATTATCTACATGAGAAGCTTGTTCAAAGAAACCTAAAATGCATTCACTATCCTCTATGAAATCATTTTCCTTCATGTCTTTCTGTACATTATATACATATTGTCGTTCACTTCTTTTCATACCTGCAAGATTTATAAAGCATATTGACCCATGCTCTATTAACCCCTAAAAACTGTAGAAAAAGCTTCTTCTTACTTTGCGTTAGGCGAGAACCTTTTTCTTCTTGTACCATTTCAATCTTGCTTTACACTAGTACATGGCCAAAACCCCTTGTCTCCTTGTACTCTTTAAACTCTTTGTTTGCCTTTGATAGAGAATACTCACGAAGACTATTGCGAATCCTCTCATGATTCACACACAAAGTCAATAACTACACCGCTTGCTTCCCATCTCTGCTCTTTATCCTGGCATAAGCAGAACCATCATCCAAGTCCTTTGTTTCCATGCAAATGGCTATGATGTATGGTTGCCCAAGGATAAGAGGATAGGTAGACATCTCCTGCACAAATAAGCTTTGCTTATCTTTAACATTACCAATGATCACTTTCACATTTAGACAAGCTCCATACTACAGATCTCTTGATGAGTCCACTTGCCCTTTATGTACATACTCTTGGACATAAGATTGATTTTGGAGCCATGATCTATCAATGCAACATATGGCTCCTCAAGATCACCCATCTTGACTAAATTTTTTGTTGTAGCTCTTGCCCAATGACTCTTAGAGTAGTGGCTTTCTTCATCATCATCATCCACAAATCTAGTATGCATACCTCTTCTAGATGATTGGTAGCATCCTACCACTCTCTCATCACATTCACTCTCTTGTACATGTATCCCTTGTGCCTTCAGTGACTCTGCTTCACCTTGAGATTGTGGAGGAATAGATGCAGTGAGAGTTTGCCTCTTTCTTTCTATGGTATCTATAATTTCCTCATGAAACTTATGCTTAACTATGCCAAGAACTTCACCTAAGGTAAACTCAACTTTGCCATTCAAAATCCTTTCCTCCAATACCTGCTTTAAGTTTGTAGCAGCTTCAATGTTGGATTGTAGTTTGTACACAGGGCCTTTTAGTTTTGATTTTCCTTGCTCTTTCTTCTTTCCTGTAGATGCCTCGTCCATAGGACCCATATGAGGAGGAGGTACTTGCAGTGAAGCCTCATAAGACGGTCCTGGATCCTTACTTCCTCCAGATCTTGTAACCCTCTTTGAAGTAGAGGGACATGCATCCCCATTCTCCATATAGGCTTCTCTTGTATAATTGCCATTGTTATGGCATTTTTCAAGATAGGCATGCACTGATAAAGAGTCCACAGGATCATCCCAACTTGTTGTATGGCATATGCAATAACCAGCTTCGAGTAATAATGTTTAATTACCTTCCCTTTTTTGGCTGATGCCAAGACATTGTTTGACCAAGTGGTTGTCACAGCTTTTGTGACAATCTATCTCTAATTGAGGAGCTTATTCTTGCATTTCCTCTTGGTTGAAAACAGGCTCTGACCTAGCTAAGACACTATTCACAATGAACCGCAATGTCCTTTCGTCCATCTCATACCTTCTTTCTTAATGTCAAAACGCAGGAGGTGGAGGTTGTACCGACCTGACCACTCCATGTGTTTCATCTTTTGTTGCTTCGAAGGGCAGTACCCGCTTTGGTGGTTATAATACATTGTAGTTGGTACTAGCGCTTGCCTATTAGATGCTTCCATCATTGGTGTGTATCTCATGTCTACATGCATTCTAGCACCTGACAACAAAGGTGTTGTCCTAAGACAGGCTGTGGCCTTGAAACTCCTACTGGTCCTAGCGCATTCCCTGTAATGTATCTAGGTGGAGTAGGTGCTACTGGAACATGTTGTACATACCTCTCCCTAGTATATTCCATGCTATACTAGAAATATTCCCTCATATGGTTTAACCATTTTCTCTCAATTTCACACCACTTAAGCTCCCTTGGATTAGACTTTACAAGAGGAGTCAACCTCTTGACCATTTCCTTGATAAATTTTTCTTGATCGATAGGTGCTACTTGTTTTGCAATGGATAAGTCATCTGTGAATCACTGTGATGAGAGGATGTGTTGTCTTCTTGACTCTTACAATCCTTTTCTTTATCTTTTCACAATTATCCACCAAATAAAGAGCTTCTTTGATCAATTCGTTTAGCGTCAGGCTCCTTATCATATGCAGATCCTTCTGAAGACCTGCATGTCTCATTCCTTGGATACAGATCAGCATCAATCGTGCCTGCATAGGTAGTTCCACTCTTGGATAAAACTTGACATACCTCTTGAGCCGTAATGCCGCTTTGCGTATCGATTCACGCTCTTTTTTGCTTGAATCTGTGAATTTGCGAGACCGTATTGTGATATATGCCTTTTTGTAAGAATTCTTGGATGAATTCTTCAAACAGCTTATCTAGAGTCTCAAAATCCCGTCTTTCCACTGAGTCAAACCATGTAGCCGTATCATCTTCCTGAGTCAGTTTGAATCCTGCAAACTGTGTTGCAAAATCCAAAACTTCTTCTGCTTTGATTACTCTTCTAAAAGTCTCTACATGGTCTCTCGGATCTTTATACCCGAAGTATTTCCTATTTATCCATTTCTCAACTTGGTTGCCTAGTTTCTTCTTTGAGTTCATCTTCTAGTTCATATCCTCGTGAGTGTCTCACCACTGGTGGGTCTTCCCGAAACCCTCTCTCGATTCTTATTTTTTCAGCATAAGGTAACTCTGTTGTAGTCAGTCTAATGGTTGGTTCTCAGACTTCACTCAAATATGATGGGATTAGTGGTGGTGCACTCGGTCCCATGTTGTTCATTGGTGGATAGATCGGGATTTCCACTCTCCTTGTCTGGTTCGATTGATACCTGATTGTATATTGGTCTTCTTTACAGGGATTGGTCGTTCTGTTGGAGATTGGTCCATTAGGGAGATTCACTTGAGGAGGGATGTCCACCATCTCTGTGATCATTTCATCTCTCATTATCACTCTAGAAGGAAATCCAGGTGGCTCCATTTTTGGAATTCTCGTAGCAATTATCGTGTTCAGTGGGGGTATCTGTGGTCCTTCATTTGACTAAATGTCCACCTATTTCTAAAGCAGTCCGTGGATTTGTACCTTCTACAACTTTGTTTTCTTGTCCATACTTGTCAACAACTATAGATTTCCATTGACAATCGACTCCGTTTGTATAGACATATAAGAGCTTGTGATCCGTCAGCTTTTCTGGGTATGGCTCTGAGCACCTATAAAGGTTGACCTCACTGCCGCCAATGTATCTATACAGTCCTTCACTCTCACGATCTATCATGCAAACTCTCTCAACAAAATTGGTCTTCATCAACTACAAGTTTGGAAGATTCATTATGGGCAGATGCTTCTCTAATGCTGGGATCCCAAAGCTTGTATAAGCTGAGTTTGAATCTAAAGTAGACATGATTTTTGGGCTCATTAACTCTAGTTTGATGCAAGAAGGCTTATTCCAATGTGTTCAAGTGATTTAGTTAGGAAAAAGTCAAAACTATGTCCAAAACCATGATCGTTTCCTCACAATCCTCTCAAATTGTCACTTTTAGACACCCTTAACTTTCGGATGCATTTTGAGACCTTAAATGATGTTTTTTTTGAGCGATGACCAACAATGAATAACCCAAAGGGTATTTGATTGTTATTCAGGGTTTGCACTAAATTTTGTAAAGCTATTTTGGAGCTTCGTTTTGATAAAAAAAGTTTTTGAGTCCGATACCGGAAGCTCAAGTTATGGCCAAAACAGTCTTCTATCGCATTCGATCTTCCTGTAGGTCAATTCTGGCGATTTAAGAGTGTCAATACTAGATACAAGCTTTGGTCCACTTAAAGGTGTCCAAGTGTTGTTTTGGAATGATATTTGGGATTCTAGGGTAAAAAGGAAGTCCTTTGACTAGTCAAAGTTCCTGTTTGGACTCACATTGTGCCAGGAGTCTTCATATGCGTATGATGTCTCTTGACTTAGAATTGCTCCAAACTTTAACTATAGACTCTCCTTGATGTACTATAACCACTCCAAGTCTTAGTTTGTGATTCTGACGCTTATAGTTAGGTTTATCACTCCTTTTTTTGTTTGGTTGCTTGCAACTTCCATGGGAGGTTAACTAACCCAAAAGTGATTCAAATTAAATGAAGCTTGGTCTCTAAGCCTATTTTTTGATAATAAACACTTTTGTGAGCTCAAATATGAGTTTTGGCCTCTAATTTAGCACTGGAGACATCATACGTGTATGATGTCTTTTGTGGCAAAATGAAGTGACTTTTATCCCCAAGACTCTTTATCACTCAAGCAACTCTCAACAACTTTGAAAATCAATTTCAACACTTTTTGTGCAAGTTATGGTCAATATAAGCATGAACCTTGCCCAATTTCCATCTTTTGACACTTTTTGCCCAAATGTGCTCCAAATGCAATAAAATTTTGGCTAGGGCCTTCTTTTATGCTTTAGGACACTACGAGATACTTAGATGTCTATTTTGACCCATATATGACCTAAAAGTCTTCATACGCTTATGACGTCTTTGATGAGTGTGTGTGTGTGTGTGTTTGGATGCGTACGTGTGTACGCGATGCGGTGCGTGCGGGGAAGGAGGAAGAGCACAAGCCGGTGTGGGTGGAGCAGCCTCACAAGACTAAAGATGAGGAGCTCTTTATTCTCATATGTAATGAAGAATAAGGGTATATAGACACGTGGATGGGCGGCCGAACACTGGACGTCTGGGCGAGCAAAAGGCGGAGCGCCTTTATCCCAACAATCTCCCACTTAAAGGCGATGCGCTGATAAGTGAGGCCCACTAGCTAAACTACTACTATGTACAAGAAACTAGGTGAGAGACTCTCTCAACCTATGCCCACTGGCTCACTCTGTCAATCTACACGCAGTCGTATTGGCTTTGGTGGTAGGTGTGTGTGTGTGTGTGTGTGTGTACCCACACTAGATCCTGCATGTAAATCCCGGAGACAACTCTATATGGTCTGCAAAGCTCCACAAAGTGTCATGCTAGGGTCCAGCCACCGTATGATTGACAATCCCTGCTGCAAATGCTCCCACTGCAGTTGCTAGGTCGGGCCTCGACAGTAACAAGTCGAACATGAGACGCCCAAACAGTGACAGAATCTGCACAAGACTGGATGTACTCGCCTCCCTTGTGCTATCTGCAATCACTGCATCCTTAGGACTACCCATCACGTATGGATGTGTCAACACTGACACTGGGGAAGCTACGTCCCTCTCACCCATAGGCAAAACCGTGCATCCTGGCACCAACTCATCAGCCTCTAACATGAGCATGTCAAAAAACTCCATATCTGCCAGTTCTATCTGTGTCTCTAGGGAGCAGACCTGCTCTACCTCTGCCTGCACAAAGTCTGACAACGCATGTTGTGTCTCACTAGAGCACTGCCGCTCTATCTCTGTCTCTACAGAGTCTACTAGCATGTCCTGCACAACTAAATCCTCTATCTCCTGAGCATGATGGAGATCACTAGCAAAAAAGACACGTCTCATCTCTCGCTCAAAGCATGCTAGCAGTAAAACCGAGACTACGTCTTCATGAACCTCAGACACATGCATAGGATATACCAGGCCGCTGTGCGGGCTCCTTTGGCAATCAATAATGAACTGCAATGCATCTGGAAAGACTGCTCTCTAAGCAGTACCTGACAACCAAAAGCTGCCAGCTGTCTCACTGAGATCAAGCTCTGTCTCAACTGAGGAACATAGCACACATGTCGTAGCGTGTATGATGCACCACTGGCCAAAGACAAACAAACATCTCTTGCACCCTCTATGTCAACCGCCGAACCATCGGCCAAGTGCACATAACCAAGTCTCCCACTAGAAAATGTGCTAAACCACTCACGACATGGTGTGAAGTGGAAAACTGCATCGCTATCTAGTAACCAATGTGGAGAAAGTGTGCTAACCATAGACAAATCTGCAAGAGGTACACTGGAGGCAAGCGTGACATCATCATCACTCGCATAGACTGCCACTGGAACTGCCTCTCTAACATCTGTCAAAGCCGTGTTTCATACGTCTGAAACAACGACGTCTAATGTGCCCTGTGTGACCGCAATGCGAACAACGCATGTATCGGCAAGAAGGAGACCGCTGTCTCTCAATGTCACACATGTTTGCTGCCATAAGTGAACGCCAAAATGGCAACAAAGTGGAAGATCACTCAATGACTATGCTAATCAAGCATAAACCAACCAGTACCTCAATGGTGAAAACCTATAACCTGCATGCTATAGTCTCACGCTCGGAGTATGCGTTGATGTGAGAACACGAGGCAAGATCAAAGGAAACCTATAACTACTAGGAGTATACTATAAATGAATGGCTAAGAGCCAAAGTATGGCGAGAAATCTGGGAAAATATGATAGATTCTCCCATGTAAAATGAGCAAAACCTCAAGTACAATCTCAACCATAAACCATGCCAAACTGGCAACAAAGTGGGAGGTAACTCGACCACCACACAATGCTCAAAAGCATGATCAAACGCATCAAATTTGACGCTAACATATGCCTAAAAGCAACTCCACAATTTCCAAACTCTGCAAGCATAAACTGGGACAAAGTGCTCAACTGAGTGTAAAGCGCATAACCATATACACAAGTAGAGAACAAGCTAGCTCAAAACGCATCCCACGAGAGAAACTGCCTACAAAAAATCTGTAAAAACCTGTGAAACCTATGATTGTCTATCTGTAGCCACACAAGCATACACAATCACAATCCTCACCCCTGCGAGAGTGGGTACAAGAACACCACACCATTTCCAAACTAACAAAACCTGTCAAAATCTAAGCAAGCACTCAATCACTGTCAATGTGGGAATATATGAACCATTGTAGAAGATGGAATAACACTGCGAACTTTTATGGCGAGAAGAGGAAAAAATGAACAGAATTTCCTTTGCAAAATGAGTCAAAACTCAACGCAAACCGCAAGCCAAAAAACTACAGATAACTGCCGAGTGGGAGTCAACTCTACCACTACACTATCAGAGAGCAAACTGTGAATACGTGCAAACCATGGCGAGAATCTGGGAAAATCGGGCAGAGTTTCCTTTGGAAACTGAGTAAAAACTCAAAAATCTCACCAAATTGCATGAAAACTAGACACACAGTGTCTCAGTAAACAAATCCACAAATGGTCTACATACGTTGCCAAAAGCCTGGCAAATTGGCTCACTCCTGACCGAGTGGCTCTATGGACATGTACCTGTCCAAAAACACATGTAAACCTGTAAATCTCCTACCTGTGAGCTATACCTAGCTCAAGCTGTATCCACATATGCATACATAGCATGAAACTGCACCAAAATGTGCAAAAAACTGCTCTCTAGCGCTCCACACAATCTACGCTACAACTTGTGAGCAAAACCGTTGAAAACTAGCAACTACTACCTCATCGATCGGTAAACACGTTGATCGGAAACACTGTCCAAGAGCTGTGTGTGCTCAAGGAAAAACCTGCTCTGGAATGGTCCGTCAGAGCCGTATGTGTCGATAAGTGCCGTCGAAGCCAAAACTCGAAACAAAACAGTCTTCTTCTCCGAACGAGGGAATTGCACCCACCCTTGCAAAATTATCACCTCCACTTGGATTAGCTATCTCTCTCTCTCTCTCTCTCTCTCTCTCTCTCTCTCTCTCATTCATTTTGGAGTCTTTCTCAATTAAGGCAATTGAGTGAAACTTCCTCTTGGAAGTTCTATTGTTACAAATTAACACACAATTGTCAGCACTTAATGATCATATTATCACAGCTTAAAACAATTGGATTGAACAAGAATGGGAAGGGAGAGAGGATAAGGAGCAGGGAGAGAGAGAGAGAGAGAGAGAGAGAGAGAGAGAGAGAGAGAGAGAGAGAGAGAGAGAGAGAGAGAGATAAGATTGCGTGTTTCAATGATCCATATCAATAGACAAATAGCTATGAGAAATTAGTACAATAAAACAATATCTACTTATCTACCACATATGATCATCTTGCAAAACGTGTTTGCGACTTGACCAAAGGCTTCAATAGATGGAAAGGAATTAGTTTCCATCACAATCAACAAGAAGTGCAACTTGTGGAAAAACCCTTTCCTTCAACTTTCGAGGATTGCATCGAAAGCAAGTAAAAAAGTATAAAAGCCGCACAAAAACAATTTCTTAAGTTTGTGATGGATGCAAGAGATCAAAACGTGGTTTGGAAGATGGGATGCATTACACTTGCCTTTGAATGCCTCGAAAGACTCCAAAATGAATGAGGCTTTTTTACAACACCAATGTATCACAAGTTAGGAGATATTCGGGGCTTCATGCTTCATACATTACACTACATATGTTGTCCCCAACAACAAAACAATCTTCTTCTCCGAACGAGGGGATTGCACCCAGCCTTGAAAAATTATCACCGCCACTTGGCTTAGCTCTCTCTCTCTCTCTCTCTCTCTCACACACACACACACACACACACACACACACACACACACACACACACACACATTCATTTTGGAGTCTTTCTTAATTAAGGCAATTGAGTGAAACTTCCTCTTGGAAGTTCTATTGTTACAAATTAACACACAATTTTCATCACTTAATGATCAGATTAGCATAGCTGGAAACAATTGGATTGAACAAGAATGGGAAGGGAGAGAGGATAAGGAGTGGGATGCTCCTACACAAAACTCTCTCTCTGTGTGTGTGTGTGTGTGTGTGTGTGTGTGTCGCTCTAAGCTTGCGTGTTTCAATGATCCATATCAATAGACAAATAGCTACGAGAAATTAGTGCAATAAAACCATATCTAATAATCTACCACATATGATCATCTTGCAAAACTTGTCCGTGACTTGACCAAAGGCTTCAATAGATGGAATGGGATTAGTTTCCTTCACAATCAACAAGAAGTGCAACTTGTGGAAAAACCCTTTCCTTCAACTTTTGAGGATCGCATCGAAAGCAAGTAAAAAAGTCTACAAGCTGCACAAAAATAAATTAAGTTCGTAATGGATGCAAGAGATCAAGAAGTGGTTTGGAAGATGGGACACATTACACTTGCCTTAGAATGCCTCGAAAGACTCCAAAATGAACGAGGCTTTTTTATAGCACTAATGTATCACAAGTTGGGAGACATTCGTGGCTTCATGCTTCATACACTACACTACATATGTTGTCCCCAACAACAAAACAGTCTTCGTCTCCGAACGAGGGAATTGCACCCACCCTTGCAAAATTATCACCTCCACTTGGCTTAGCTAGCTCTCTCTCTCTCTCTCTCTCTCTCTCTCTCTCTCTCTCTCTCTCATTCATTCTTTTGCAATTAAGGCAATTGAGTGAAACTTCCCTTGGAAGTTCTATTGTTACAAATTAACACACAATTTTCAGCACTTAATGATCATATTATCACAGCTTAAAACAATTGGATTGAACAAGAATGGGATGGGAGAGAGGATAAGAAGGAGAGAGAGAGAGAGAGAGAGAGAGAGAGAGAGAGAGAGAGAGAGAGAGAGAGAGAGAGAGAGATCTATTGTTACAAATTAACACACAATTTTCAGCACTTAATGATCATATTATCACAGCTTAAAACAATTGGATTGAACAAGAATGGGAAGGGAGAGAGGATAAGAAGGAAGAGGGGAGAGAGAGAGAGAGAGAGAGAGAGAGAGAGAGAGAGAGAGAGATCTAAGATTGCGTGTTTAATGATCCATATCAATAGACAAATAGCTATGAAAAATTAGTGCAATAAAACGATATCTACTAATCTACCACATATGATTATCTTGCAAAACTTGTTTGTGACTTGACCAAAGGCTTCAATAGATGGAATGGAATTAGTTTCTATCACAATCAACAAGAATTGCAATTTGTCGAAAAGCCCTTTCCTTCAACTTTCGAGGGTTGCATCGAAAGCAAGTAAAAAAGTCTAAAAGCCGCACAAAAACAAATTCTTAAGTTCGTGATGGATGCAAGAGATCAAAACGTGGTTTGGAAGATGGGATGCATTACACTTGCCTTAGAATGCCTCGAAAGACTCCAAAATGAATGAGGCTTTTTTATATCACCAATGTATCACACGTTGGGAGATATTCGAGGCCTCAGGCTTCATACATTACACTACATATGTTTTCCCCAACAACAAAACTGTCTTCTTCTCCGAACGAAGGGATTGCACCCACCCTTGCAAAATTATCACCTCCACTTGGCTTAGCTAGCTCTCTCTCTCTCTCTCTCTCTCTCTCTCTCTCTCTCTCTCTCTCTCTCTCTCTCTCTCTCTCTCTCTGTGTGTGTGTCTCTCTTTCATTTTGGAGTCTTTTCTCAATTAAGGCAATTGAGTGAAACTTCCTCTTGCAAGTTCTATCGTTACAAATTAACACACAATTTTCAGCACTTAATGATCAGATTATCATAGCTGGAAACAATTGGATTGAACAAGAATGGGAAGGGTGACCTTCAACTTTCGAGGATTGCATCGAAAGCAAGTAAAAATGTCTACAAGCTGCAGAAAAACAAATTCTTAAGTTCGTGATGGATGCAAGAGATCAACAAGTGGTTTGGAAGATGGGATGCATTACACTTGCCTTAGAATGCCTCGAAAGACTTCAAAATGAATGAGGCTTTTTTACAGCACCGATGTATCACAAGTTGGGAGATATTCGTGGCTTCAGGCTTCATACATTATACTACATATGTTGTCCCCAACAACAAAACAGTCTTCTTATCCGAACGAGGGAATTGCACCCACCCTTGCAAAATTATCACCTCCGCTTGGCTTAGCTAGCTCTCTCTCTCTCTCTCTCTCATTCATTTTGGAGTCTTTCTCAATTAAGGCAATTGAGTGAAACTTCCTCTTGGAAGTTCTATCGTTACAAATTAACACACAATTTTCAGCACTTAATGATCAGATTATCACAGCTTAAAACAATTGGATTGAACAAGAATGGGAAGAGAGAGAGAGAGAGAGAGAGAGAGAGAGAGAGAGAGAGAGAGAGAGAGAGAGAGAGAGGTCTAAGATTGCGTGTTTCAATGATCCATGTCAATAGACAAATAGCTACAAGAAATTAGTGCAATAAAACGATATCTACTAATCTACCATATATGATCATCTTGCAAAACTTGTTTGTGACTTGACCAGAGGCTTCGATAGATGGAATGGAATTAGTTTCCATCACAATCAATAAGAAGTGCAACTTGTGGAAAAACCCTTTCCTTCAACTTTTGAGGATTGCATCGAAAGCAAGTAAAAAAGTATAAAAGCTGCACAAAAACAAATTCTTAAGTTCGTGATGGATGCAAAAGATCAAAAAGTGGTTTGGAAGATGGGATGCATTACACTTGCCTTAGAATGCCTCGAAAGACTCCAAAATGAATGAGGCTTTTTTACATCACTAATGTATCACAAGTTGGGAGATATTTGGGGCTTCATGCTTCATGCATTACACTACATATGTTGTCCCCAACAACAAAACAATCTTCTTCTCCGAACGAGGGAATTGCACCCACCCTTGCAAAATTATCACCTCCACTTGGCTTAGATCTCTCTCTCTCTCTCTCTCTCTCTCTCTCTCTCTCTCTCTCTCTCTCTCTCTCTCTCTCTCTCTCTCATGCGGGACAAGGCGGGGCATGAGATCTCTCTCTCTCTCTCTCTCTCTCTCTCTCTCTCTCTCTCTCTCTCTCTCTCTCTCTCTCTCTCTCTCTCTCTCTCTCTCTCTGTGGACAAGGCGAGGCATCAACGAGGAGTCTCAAAGTCTTTGCACTTTATGCCCCCAATTAGTTCTCGAGTTTCACTATCACAACAAACTTGAGTGCTTAGCTTTTAATTACATTAGACTTTGCTTTTCCCACATTTTTAGTCGTAAGCTCTCCCTACACATATTTATCTCCTAACCACAATGTGAACATTGAATTGCGACTCTTATTCCCTCAATTTTAAATTTGAGGGAATAAGAGTCACTTGTCAACTTCACACACCCCACATGTTATGTTTCTTTTGGTCCCATAGGTCATTTTTGATTTTGAGGGTGATAATGAGATCCATGTATATATTTCTCTCTCACTCTCCATCTCAATAATGACGATTTATCATGTGTATCTGTGCTTTTTTTTCTTCTTCAAAATATCGCTGTCTCTCTCTCTCTCTCTCTCTCTCTCTCTCTCTCTCTCTCTCTCTATATATATATATATATATATATATATATATATATATGTATATATGTATATATATATGTTCACATATTATATATGCACGCGCGTGCACGCACACACACACACACACACACACACACACACACACACACACACACACACACACACACACACACACACACACACACACACACACACACACACACAAGGATTGAGTTAGTTTAAAGACAAAGAGAAAGGGAGATTACCCATGTGGTATAGTTTGGTCTTGAGTTCATGACTAAGCAAATGGATCATGAGGTATCGTCTTCTAAATCAAGTTTGAAACCTCGTTAGGTAAAATTTCAAGCCTAGATTTTTTTGTTTCATTTTGACCCACTCTCTCATTCATTACCCCATTTCCATGAACTAACAATTGACATTGCTATCTCTCCGTGCAACAATCATGCTTGTGATATATGACTATTTGATTTTCAAAGCTAAAGTTTCCTTCTTCTTAGTTATCTCTACCCTCTCTCTCCATATTTTCTCTCACTCTTATCTATCCTAGACGTTGTTCAAGTCCATAGCTAAGAGTAGGTGACTTGACTAGATCTAAAGAACTGGATGATGACAAGTACGCTTTTCTAAGAGAAGAACATTGGCAAATAATCATCTTCACAAGGTGCGAGTAGTTATGAAAACGTCTTCTACAACAAAGGTGGAGGACAAGATTTAGGTCAAGGAGGTGGCCATGGCCAAGGATCCAACATTTCTAGATCCTTTAATCCATTCACTATGACAAGTCATGTGGTTTATTGCACACAAATCCACATACCAAACATTATCACCACACTTAGATATATTATTAGCTCATTAATAGACACATTATTCATCATATGATACATAATAGATAGCCTCTTTAGCTCATTCGTACATGTGTTAGTAATGACATAACTGTTTTTTGCCTTCTTTGTGGGTGACTAGTCACGCACAAGTGCCCTTGCCTGCCACATATCCAACATCCTTGCGATTATGGTTTGCCTTGTTTCCACAAAAGGTTTCATAACTCTTTCTCTCCCTGCCGCAAAAAATTTCTCTACCACATGTACTCTACCTTTGATAATCGTACATTTGTTGATTGCCTCCATTCTAGTTGAGTCCTAGCTATGTTAGAAATATTGAGGGGACACGTCCTGTTGCATCCAAGAAACGTGTCATTGTCTGTGATAGATGAAAAGAGCAGTATCTAGCTGATATATTGCATGCACTCGGCTTTACAAAGAACTTGATGTTTGCAAGCAAGGTTTGCAAGTCATGTTCAATTGAAGTAGAGAAATACAAGAAGAATGGAAGACTCATCCCACAAGCAAAGAAATTAGACCAAATGTTTATTCTTGAATTAGATACACCTAAGATGAAAGCTACCATGTTTGCACAAGATTTAAGAGTTTATGTAGATATTGACATTTGGCTTTTAAGCACATTCGACATGCAATTGTGCTTGAAAAGCTAAAACCAATGCGAATTCATGAACTTACCACTTGCGGCTCAGACAACGTCATCATTCGGACACCTGGCCGATAATTGTTTGTGATTCTGCTGTTCTAGTCATATTGCAAACCATACACTATACAATAAAGGATTGAAAGTTTAAGAAAAAACAAAGCACACACAAAGAGATTTATTTTCAACTTTTGTGGCTTTTACTGGTGGATGTACACAATCTAATCAAGCCATAAGTCAAGTTTCATGGAGTTTTGTTCAATATTGAAGTTTCTATGCTAAATTGTGTCTGCAGTTTGGTTTCAAAGATTTTTGAGCCTCTCTGACAGCTTACAAGTCCAAATGCTCCCAAACTTGAATCAGAACCTCCTTACACTATGCTTATACCTGTGGAGTTGAGAAAATGTTAAAATTTTGCTTTTTTAACCTTCCAAATATTAAGCGTTCTTATTATCTAGGTGGTGATTTTTGCAACTTTTTCTCACTTTTTTATATCCCACAATTGTAACAACGTGTTTAAAGACCTTTCAAGAGTTTTGTCAAGTTCTGTTCAGTTTCAAGTGTTCTTATCTTCAATTGTCTGTTTGTTCAAAATAAAAGTTGTTTTAGCCCAATTTTGCCCCCAATTGAAATTAAAATCACTTGGCCCACTTGAAAGTAATTAAAATCACTTTGAAGCACTAGAAAACACTTGGACTGCACTACAAAGCACATGGCATAAGAACAAATAACTTTCTTGAAAGCTTCCCATTTAGTTTCCAATGGTGCATCATGTTGAAGCTTTGTCATCCCCCATAACTTTTGATCAACCATTTCAATGTACATTTGTCCCTGTTTGAAATCCATACATAGTGATAGCTTCTCTTCCCTTCGACTGATATTATCATGCTTAACTACTTCTCCATATGCAAGCTCAATATATAATGTCTGATGGTCTGATTCCGGGGTCCATTGGCCAAGCGTAAAACTCTTTATGCAATAAATGATGGCTTCAAAGGTAGCATATAGTCAATCACACTATTCCCATTATGTTTTCTACATATAAATCCATTGGCTCCACTCCACAAAGATACAATTCCTTGCACTAGTGTATAGGGTATATAAAGATCCTTGAAGTCTTGCATTTCACACCATTATCTGTTTGAATTGATGTACATTGTTTGTCACTGCACAATATGAGAGCTATAATGCTTATTTGGGTGAAAATAACTTTTATATATTGAAGTGAATGTCATAAGTGGGCTACAATACTTGTTTGGATAAAAGTAATCCTCAATTGTGTAATTGTATTGAAGATTTCATAGTCTTGTTTTATGCACTGGTTTAGATAGAGACTGCATTGTGTACTGCGAAAGATTGTTAGTGCATGAGGTGTGCCAATGTTTAAGGAGGTAAAAGTAAATTGAGAAGCAAGCAAATGAATCTTTTTCCATCACAAGCATGTGATAAAACTGTGTTGTGTTAGTACACTATGATGTGTGGGTTCCTACAAAGACCACATCTATGGGGGAAGCAAATTTTATGTAATGTTCATTGACGACCATACAAGGAAAAATTTTAAGTGTATTTCATGAGGGAGAAAAGTGGTGTTTACTCACTTTCAACATTTTCAGACTACGAGTGCAAAAGAGATTGGGAAATATGTGAGGCTAGATGGAGCGAGAGGAATTCTCCAATCATTTTAGCAATTTTTTGCATATGCATATGTTTAGAGGCAATTTTCATGTAGATATATTGTGCAACAAAATGGTATTGTTAAGCTGAAGAATAAGAAGATTGCACAAATTGCAAGGACAATAATAAATGAGAAAAACATGCTTATTGTTATTAGGCTGATTTAGTCTCTACAATTATCTATATTACAAACATGAATCCCACTATTGTATTGCATAATATGACACTTCCTTCTGTAACTGCACTACATAATATGCCACCTAAGGAAAACTTGATTGGTTGGAAACTTGATTTTCACACTTTAAAGTCTTTAGATATGTTGCGAGCGTGTGTGGGCCAGATGAGTTGTAGACTAATTCCTAAAAGCTAAAAAATGTGTGTTTATTTCTTATTCCCTTGAGGAGAAAGGTTAGAATTATCACAACCTTGTCACATGCTAGGTGAGGTGAACAACATCCACATGGATGCTGTTTTTTAGAAAATGAAGTGTTGGTATGCTAATATAAAAGATGATCCCGAGGTTGATGTCAAGGAGATTCTAGCTACAAAAGGTGTAGGTGCACAGGTAGAGGTTTTGAGTGAACCGTAATGGTCACCTAGTGGAAGTCATACTGTGAACCCATGGAGTGGCAAGTTGCATTATTTCAAAAAATGGATCAAGGAAAGGGAAATAAAAGCAAGGATGCCAAATCAGACTGGGGGTGATGAGGATACTGATTTTGAGCGTCTTATCAAAAGCTTTGGTAAAGAGTTTTGTATACCCTCTATGAAAACTTTAGGTGCGAGAAGGATGCAAGCAAAAAAAGGGCACCTAGAATGATCCGAGACCATGTAGATTTTGGGGAGAGATTTTTTGTGCTTGTTTTGAGGATGTTATTGGAATTGAAAAATGGGAGCAATCTATGGCTGAGGAGATTGTTGCTCTTGATGCAAATGGGCATGGATTTAGTGTCATTGGCAAAAGGGGAAAATGTGATTGGTTGAAAGTGGGACTACAAGGTGAAGCATACATAGATGACATAGTACATGAGTACAAGGATAGATTGGTAGCAGATGTCTATGCACATAATTATGACTTTAATAATAAGGAGACATTCAACATATTAGCTAAGATTTCTACCACTTGTGCTAATATTCTAGTGGCTCTGCCAAAGGTTTGGATACTACATCACAAGGTTGTAAAGAATGCATTCTTCCATGATGACTTACAAGAGGAGGTGCATATAGAGCATCCTCAAGGATATGGTCACCCCAAATATGTATGTAATATAAAGTAACCATTGTATGAGCTACAAAAAAGCACTTAGCTTTGCATAAGAGGATTCCACCATATTTGGTAACTATTGGTTTTTGTATGGTTGATGTGGATCGCTACTTGTATGTGCAGAAGAGAGAGAGATAATATTGCGATTTTTTTTTTTGACACACCAAAGGGCCCACAGGGGGAGGTGCTTATCCCTTCCAAATATTAGTCATGTTACATGGTCGGGCAAGGCCATGTACCATCGGACAAGAGCCACGCGCAGGTATCACCATGGACACCTAATTGATGCACCACATGGTGGGAACAATGGAGAGAACTCGTAGCAACCATCTAGGAACCTCCTCCTTGGGTGACCCACCCCAAGATGATTTGATTAGTGGAGGCAATCATAACATTGAAGGGCAAGCATGTAAAGAGCCTCTTAAAGCAAGAATTTGATAAAAGATTTGGGTGAGCTATGCTATTCATACATATTATACACATGGGTGGAGGCATATGGCTCTCACAAAGGCAATATGTTTGCCATCAAAGTATGGTATGGGTGATAATAACAATTGCTATGCCCTTCCGTCAAATTTTTAAGATTTTAAGATGAGATGATGTGGGTGATGTTTTCGAGAATGCCACCATGTATAGGAAGATTGTGGATAACTTGATCTACATGATAATCTTGTGATTGGATTCAACTCACAATTAAATTGGAGAGCCACTTTACGTAACTTGGAAGGAAGCCACATTTAGATGTAGCAAGGTGAATGATGCCTTAGATAATGCACTCTATTATGAGCTATCACAAAGTTGCATCTATATGGATACACAAATGTATATTGGTTTAGTGATTAATTTGTATGGTGATCTACCATTGGGTTTATGTTTTCTCTTTGAAGTGTTGCTACTACATGGATCAATAAGAAGCAATCTACATTTGCCATATCAACTATAAAGGTTGTGTACAGGGGTGCTACAGTGGCAACATGTGAGGTAGCATAGCTACATATGTTGCTTGAAGAGCTAAGCATATAGGTTCCGTGGTCTTACTTTGGAATGGAAACCTTAGTAACATACATGTGGCACGGAACCTAGTGTTCCATGCAAGGATGAAGCACATTGAGGTGTACCACCACCTTCTTAGAGGCACGATGTTGGTTTGTAACATCGACCTTAGGTATAAGAGAATAGACGAGCACATTACAAAAAGGCCCCAAGTAGAGAGGCTAAGGTGATTTCGAGTGATGCTTGAAGTACAAGAGATGGCATTGATCTTGGTAGGGGATGTTGAGATATCAATCTTTATACACATGTTACGCTTGGATGACTTCTCACCACATTTATCATTGGCATGAGGTAGCGAACACGAAGATCGTCACTAGTGGTACTATAACTAGACCTCACCAATGGCTATCTATTGAGAGTGATGGCCCCTATCTTGCTAGCTCACTCACTAGTGATGGAACATAGATCTTGTACATAATTATCTCATTATATTGTATTTCCCTCATGTTATTTACACATTTTTCTTTTTGAGTCATGAAGAAGAAGAAGAAGAAGTAGCTTTTAGCCCCCATGTCCATGGCGAGTTCTTTGGTTGTGGGTGTCTGTGTGCGTGTGCTTGCAAGATCTCAATGTTTCTCCTTCGCTATCTCGATGCCTATGGTACATCTATCACTTTGTGATTGCAAGCCTTGTGTGTGTGTGCTTGCAAGATCTCAATGTTTCTCCTTCGCTATCTCGATGCCTATGGTACATCTATCACTTTGTGATTGCAAGCCTTATGAGCTCTACACATGTTGATTCAAAACCAAGTATGGTAACTCCAATAGCTTATGGTATCTACAATTTATGATGGATTTGGTGTCATTTAAATCTTTTTGTGATTTGATGTGCTTAAGCACTCAAGTGCATGTGTGGTGTTTGTATCCACTTCTGGCGTCATCCAAGTCTTGTGCAACCTGAGTGTTTTCTCTTATGTAAGTTCTGAAAGTTAACGTAGATCAACCTTGATGCTCAATGATGTGTATTTTCATTGACACCCCTTTGCTATACATTATCATTTTCTTGTGGATGCTTCTTTACTTGAAATTTGAGGCATTTGCATATCTTCATGATTTCTTTGTACCCATAAACTTCATTGCCATCTAACACCAATTGGTCCATCTCATATCACACAACCATCTTATTTTTTCCACAAGGGCCCAAATGAGCCCTATGAAAAGAATATGGCATTTATGTAGCTCGGGACCAACATGGCAAGACACAATCGCTGATGTCAATGAAATTTTGAAGGGGGTGGGGATTTTGGTGCAGTACCCACCCCTACAAAGTTTCATTTCCATCAGACACCTTCTCATCAGTCATGTGTAATTGCACAATCGCCCTATTTTTTCCATTGGGTTTTGAATGAGCCCTTTGAAAAAAATATGGCAATCGCACAACAACAAATTTGAGGGGATGGAATTTGATGGGAACAAAACATTGCACAAATAGGGAATACGATGTATTAATCACCCTTGCACAATTCCATTACAATAAGAATCCATCTCATCAACCAATGCTACATAATCGCCATATTTTTCCCATAGGGTCCCAAATAAGCCATATGAAAAAATATGGCTAGTGTGCAACTCAAGAGCGGGGGGACAAAATCTGATACCGAAGAAACTTTTCAAGGGTGGGGTTATGGTGCAATATGCACCCTTGCAAAGCCATCTAACACTGTCTCATTAGTCCTAATTTGAACCAATGGGACAAATGCAATATCCACAATGGGCCATGAAAAATAAAAAATAAGCTTTCTATAAATCCCCAAAATTGGTCAATAATTATGGATATGGCATGTTTACAAATCACACATTTAGGTTTTGCTTGCATAGAGCTTTTGCGAGTTGCACAACACCACTCCTAAGAATTTCATGAATTATTGCTTAGCTTTAAAACATAAGTATTTGGAAGAGTGCAAGTGTGTTGTTAACCCAATGTCATAATTCTACTACATAATACAATTGGTTAAAATAATATGTTGATTGTTAGATGTCCTTATTACCGTTATGAAGTTTGAAAAGCCCTCTAGACAATAGCTAATGTGAACCTAATTGGAAAGAAAGTCATCCAAATAATGTGAGCTTATTTTCTTGCTATACATTTGAGAGAATACCTGTGAGGCGAGCAAATGCAGAGCAACCACAAGAAGAACAAGCAACATGAAAAGAAATTATTAAAAAAAACAAAGTATGCCACCTTGAGAAACACTTGATTAGCTTAGGAAACTATGCTCTCTTGGATTGTCCCTTCAAAACATTGTCTATTAAGAAGGGTAGTGCCATTAAGAGTGGATTGATGAGTGCATCTTCTTGTCATGTTGTGAAGCGGCCAAGTAAAGCCATCTACAGCTACTCTAGCCACTCTCTTGCAACTCTTATATGACCACCTTTGATGATCCTTTTGCATGTAGTGGCCAAGTAAAGCCACCTAGAGCTACTCTAGCTATTCTCTTGTAATCTAATTTAACCACCTTTGATAAACCCATCTATAGTAACCTACTTTTTTCAATGATAGATAACAATAGTACATGACAGAGGCTTGGTTTCTAAAGAAGGTAGCCACGTATGAACAATTATTATAAGCAACTTCATGCTATGCAATTATAGGATTCCATCACTTGCAACAAGCTCCATCTGCTGATTACCTCCTCAGCAATCTTTGTATAACCACATACTAGCAAAAGTTGTCTCTTGTTATTATAATTGCAAGTCTAAAACCCGCTAGAGAACTTGAATGAATCTAATACACCTCATTCAAGGCTGGCTCATTCCTTGAGAGGAATAATGCCCTTACATGGATGTGCATTAACAACATTAATCTCCTGGTATGATATATGCGCCTTTTTGAGTGGACATGAACAAGTGCTCTTCTTTTTCATTAACTCGGACTTCCACCATTTCCTCCAGAACTCAAAGTTCACACCATATCTACACAAGGTTCGAAGAAGACATGAAAGTCTAAAATCTTAAACAAGGATCGTACAAGAGCAAGGCTGGAGTGTCCTTGGCACAAGGCCCTCCTCTTATGATACAGTAATGCATGGTTTGCTTTATAAGGAAAGTCTGATTCAAAAACTCCTGATTAGCTCAAAAATATGAGGTAAAGCCAACTTGATAGTTTAAGCAAGCAAGAGAAACAAAAAGGACACTCTCCCAAGAGCAAGCAAGCTCCACAAGATGAGAGCCTAGGTGATCGTGCACTAGGTTCATGTCTTTCACACCGGGTAAACTTAGCAGCAATCTTGACAGAGAGAGAGAGAGCACATGTCACAGATACCTGAGAGATAATGCAAGATAGTTAATTTTCCAAATTGTCCACCACCACCCTTCCATTATCAGTACTAGTAACCCTTGTTCTTTATACATTTCAGGCATTTGAAGGATTTTTTAGCTTTTCCAAAATCATTATTAAAACTACTAGACAACTGCAAACATACGAATTAACCTGATGACCCAAATTTTTTTTCCCAAATATTCTCTCGTCCCAAAAAGATTTACATTTTTTTTCCAAAATTGTAGTAGATTTTTTGAGGGACGCTATAGAGCCTCTTTCTCTCTCTCTCTCTCTCTCTCTCTCTCTCTCTCTCGGCATACCTTTGCATCAAAAGAGAAATTGAAGCATGCCCAAGAGGAAGTCAATTGCAGAAGCTACCTAAAAGGGACAAGATGAAGGAGCCAGGAACCCTGTTGCTCCAAGCCAAGGCTTCTAGTAAAGCGCAACTACAAGAGCGAATCTTGCTCATCTGCATCTCATGCACTCACTCTCACACATTCTTGCTTAGTCGCTTCATCTCATCTCATCATTCATGTATGTGCCAATTACACAAAGCGCAAGAAGCGTGGTTACGGTGCCAATGTTGTGGAGCTCTTACTCGACGGATCCCAGCCAGGAGGCATGATGTTCGGCCAGTCACCACGGCAGCCAAGCCTTACATACAAATTTTTCTTGCCTGCACACACCAACAATACTCTCTCTCTCTCTCTCTCTCTCTCTCTCTCTCAGCCCGCGGCCCCCCCCCCCCCCCCCTCCTCGCGCTCCCTCAGTCCCCCCTGCAGTCATCAGAACCTGCAGAAATTCAGAGAATTCAGCTAGTGACTGCAGAAACTCACAGATTCAGAACCTGCAGAAATTTGGAGGATTCAGCACAGAATTTCAGCAAAAATTCAAAAATTACTGCAAAATTTTTCAGACTTTTGTAGAAGTGTGAGAGTTCTCAGAACTGCAAAGAGTATAGATAGGTGTGGAATAAAAATGTATGCGTGATGTGGGTTCAGAATTGCAGGTCGACAAATGTGGCGTAAAAATGTATGCATAATGTAGAAATAATTATCTACATAGTGTCTCTCAATCTCTTCCTCCCTCTACCTTTCCCTCTCCTACTGCGGTTCTCAAGTATGAAGAAACAAATTGACAAGGACGACCCTTTGGACCAGGCCATTCAAAAATGCAAAGAAGAAATGTGCGAGACCATTAACAAGATTAATCGCTACCTCCTAGGCACAATAAAGACACTTGAAGAACGAGTGTCGGCTCTGGAAAGCAAGATAAACACACTTGAAGATCGTACGACGGCCCAAGATGAAGAGATTACGCTACTCAAGAAGGAGCTTGCACAGGTGCGATCGTGAAACATACTTGAAGAGAGAGAACTTCAACCCTTACTAATTGAAGAACTTAACACGATTAAAGAGCAAGTGCAAGCCATCAAAGAGGAGGAACAATAGAAAGAAATGACGACTTCCTGGTTGGATGTTATCACAAAGACTCAACAAAAAGCAGATGAGGCCGAGAAATGGATCGAAGTTGCCAAGAAAAGAAAAGGCAAGGAAACAACCCCCACACCCACCATCATTAACTTGACACTAGAAGAGAAGCAAAGGAAACGGGTGCATGCTTTACATGTGACAATTTGCGGCCTTAAAAACAAAGATAATGTGGACAAAGAAGTAAAAGAACTCATGACTATGATGGGGGTTAATGAGCCGACAAATACGAGAGCTTGGAGAGTGGGCAATAAGAAAAGTGGAAACAATGGAGAGACCTCGAGGAAAGGACACTTATTCTTCGTTTCCCCTCCATGAAAGCGAAGAACATTTTGAAGAAGACACCAACTCTTAAGAAGACGGGCATCTTTCTTGGGCATGACCTCACGCTCTCGCAGATTGCTCACATGCAAGAGGTAATGCCCGATATTAGAGCGGCAAGGGAAAAAGGTAAGATTGCCTTTTACCGAGATGGAAGGGTGGTGATATTGGAGCAACGCTCCACATGACCGTGCAAGACCTACGGGACCACACTAAAGATGGCAGCATGGAACTGTAATGGGTCACTTCGTCCTGACGTAGGGGCATTTGAGGACAGCTTTATGGGGAGAGACATCTCTTTTACTTAGAAACGCACCAGGCACCGAAACAGATTACACCACATGTGTTTGGATATAGGTGGGAGACAGCTTGTCGACGAGCAGAGACAAGATCACAGCAGAGGGTCGGGTGGAGTAGAAGTCCTATTCAGAGAGGAGTTACAGCTGCTTTTGCACATTGTTCGGAGAGATGATCAGGCAAGATACATGTGAGTGAGATTGAGAGGTGAGACGGACAGATTCTTGTACATTGCTATATGTTACTTTGCCCCAGCACATCAGTGTATGCCTCACCCAAAGGACATTCCCCTTCCTCTACATTAGAAGAGGACATATGGGAGTTCTCCTGAGATGGTGGCATCATTCTCTTGGGGGATTTTAATCCCCGCACGGGAAACCATCACACAGTTTTTTATGATACCTCACATGAGATATTGAGAGAGCTAGATACCAATGATATATGGGGCTTGAAAGACACTCACAGGATGAGGAATACACAGAGTACAGGAGATATTTGACGAGATGGGGACCTCACATGGATTGGCCATACTTAATGTGGCCTACAACAATCCTCACAGCAGTTGGGTTTACTTACTTTTCACACAGGCATGGGGCCAGCACAATGGATTATGTCATGGCACAACCGAGCTTCATCCCCTCCATTCAAGATCTCACAGTAGGACCAAGACCAGTGGGTGTAGTAGTGGATCATGTTCTTTTGACATTTTCAGTCTCCTTTCAGTATAGTACAACTCAAGTGTCAGGAAGAAGGACACATACCCGCTATACATTCACACCAGAGACTGACCCTGTCTACACAGAGGAGATCTATGGTCGTCTATGTAGAGCAGCAAGGCCAAGACTCTCAGTGGAGGAGCTCGCCACTTTATTGATTGAGACATTGCATGATGCAGCAGTAGAGGCATACCCACACACTCACCCTGATCAGAGACGTGGTCCTGGGAACATGCCTCAAAACAATTGGTATGACCAGGAATGTAAAGAGATGAGCGCACAATTTGAGAGGGATCTTCTAGGGGTCATCAATCACAGACAATCTCAGATAACATTCCGGCGCCTTGTGCG
Source organism: Adiantum capillus-veneris (assembly GCF_014529385.1). Lineage (NCBI taxonomy): Eukaryota > Viridiplantae > Streptophyta > Polypodiopsida > Polypodiales > Pteridaceae > Adiantum > Adiantum capillus-veneris. The sequence continues at coordinate 151,958,064 of NC_140943.1, forward strand.
ACGGAAGAAGCGAGCGTTCCTAGCTCGGATGGAGCGAGACTTATACTAGTTGTTCTTGAGGAGAGACTCACGAGAGGCATGGCGTCTCTTTCATGAGCACTCCCCTCCCCCAGTGATAACTTCCCCTAATATATGGGGTCAATATGCAACATCCTTATATACACAAGGCGGCGGAAGAAGCGAGCTTTCCTAGCTCGGATGGAGCGAGACTTATACCAGTTGTCCTCAAGGAGAGATTCACGAGAGACATGTCGTCTCTTTCATGAGCACTCCCCTCCCCCAATGATTACTTCCCCTGATATATCGGGTCAATATGCAACATCCTTATATACGGTCCCTGGACAGACACCCATTCCTGTTTCTCCTCAGCCGTGCCCATCTACAAGTACCTTCTTTACCATTGAGATGGTAAAGGCGGCCGTTGACAAGATGAGAACTAGGAGAGCATATGATCATGATGGTCTAGTAGCAGACACTTTATCCATGCTAAAGATATGTTGGCAGAGGTTCTTGCAGTTCTGTTCAATCGTGTCATGTGTGAGGGTCTACCTGAGACTTGGAGACTGTCTACTATTGTGCCTATCTTCAAGGCAGGTGATCCTAGGAAGCCTTGGCAACTACCGTACTATTATGATTGGACACACATTGACATGTTTGTGAGCAACACTTGAGCAGATGGTGTTACCAGGAAGTGTATTTTTTTCCTGTTGCCTTCTCTAAATATGTACAACATATTTTTATTTATTTTACTTGTTTTCCCCAGAACCCTTGAAAAGGTGCAAGTGGACATTGCATGGCCCGTGTGAAATGGTTGCGGCCGACGGGTTTCTCACATCGGGAGTCTAAGTCGGTCAGTCTGGAACTGGTCGAGCCAGTTAGCACTGAATTCTGATGAGTATGGAAGCCTGTGTGTGCCAAATGAAATCTGGGCCACTCGAAAAATTACAACTTTATAAGTGAGTGGGAACTAGGGAATTAACTCAAAGGGGCAAACTGGACACTTGGCAGGAGGAGAGCAGCCTGCAGGACACCTCAGCAAGAGGAGGCGCCCAAATGAGGTTGAGGGCTGATTTTTACTAGAAAGTGACCTACACTCTGTGTGTGAGTAGTGGGTGCAGGTCTACAGCTTTAATGGAAAGCTTGCCTTCTCCTCTGTCTCATGAAGCGCGATGATTTGCTCTCGTGCATCTCTCTCTCCCCTTTGGCACATATGGTAATGCCCCACTAGTTGGGCTACTCAGATGAATATGTACTATTCTAGGGTTTATGCGTGTTTGCCAAGGCAAGAGCCTTCTGAACAGGAACCGGATTAGCTAACTGCTAATCCCCCACATGTACGCACAGTTCCATCGCGAAAGATTGCGAGTTTGGAGAGTTTTCTCGCGTGAAGCCTCGTCCAATTCACAAGGGAACTGTCCCATTGCGTGCGGGAGCCCTTGGGACACGCGCAAGCGTGTTCGCTCCGTGAAAAACGATCCAATACAGAGAATTACAGCTTGCTATGTTTTTCTGCAGGTTTAGGGTTTCGCACCTAAATTGCAAGGGAACACCAGGGGAGCCCCGTGAAAGCCTTGGGATGCGTGTACAGACTTTTGGGCACCCGACAGTGAAAAATAGAGAATTACAGCACGCTGAATTTCTGTGACAGCTCACCAGAAAGCTTCCAAATAGCGAGGGAATCTGTCCTAGATTTTGACCTACAGGGGTTTTTGCGCCGTTATGCTGCTGAAATCAGGTCGGAAACCTGCGTTTTCAGCCCTCGCCAGGTTTGGACAGCTTTGTAAAAGCTTGTACTAAGTGCCTGGATCGTCTACTTTAAATTGAATAAAGAAATACCGAAAGGGGCGCCAGTCTTTGGGGCCTACAGGGTGTTGGTCTCGTGTGCGCAGTGACATTCTAGTCGTTGGACACATCTATGTTCTCTTTCCTTCTCAGTGCTCTGTGTAAAGTTAACAGGTAATTGAAATAGTACCGCCCTCTATGTTGTACATGCCGGTTACATGGTTCCATCGGCGGGATAGTCACTTTTTCTTCAAAAAGTGCAGGGTGGATTGTTGTGGGTGAAAGCTGTTAACAAAGAGCTTGTCGTTATGGCAAAGAAGAGAGACCAAGTACCTGAAGAGGAATCTTCCTCACATGGCATAGAGAAAATTCCTTCAACTCTTCAAGAAGAGGATAGGTTGTTTAGAGCTTAACTGCGTTGTTGCATGGACATGTTTTAGCAGTTGGCTAGCAACCCAAGGATGTAGGAGTTCTTACAGGCTCTGACAAAGGGTTTTCAACCTCCTACACAGGGCATGACTGAGCTGTTGCAGGAAAAGGAGGTTTCCAATGCGCAGAGGACTCACGATACTCGAGAGAAAGCCCATGTGGTTGAGCAACTAGTGGTGTCCAATGATCCAAAGCAACTTGCTTTAGCTAGACAGGAACCATCTGTGAATGGTCAAGGGAGTAATGAACAGGCTATACGTCAAACCCTTCCATTACCTATTACTTATCCTGGTTATTTTGGAGGTGGTTCAGTGTTTCAAGCTATGGGACCTTCCACAGGTTATATGGCAAGGAATGTGTTCAGGACAATGCAAACAGGTATGGGTAACCCTATGTACGTGAACATAGGTGTCCAACCAGGTTTTCAAGGTGCCTATGGCCAGTTTCGAGTGCCTGGAACACAATTTGGTATGGCTGGTTTTTCGCAGCCATACGTCCAAAATGCAGATACGACAGGTAAAACAGGTGATGCGAGTGCTAGAATAGGCAATCATAGAGCACCACTTTTGCAGGCACCTGTTTATGACAACGTGACTCCTTTGAGTCAGCCTAAGGATTACAAGGAAGGTGGGTAGGGAGTGAAATTTGAAACTTTCAGAGGAACCGAGGATCAATTGAAGGCTTTGACCTTCATATAGCAATTCGATGCAGCTTATGCGGAAGGAAACTTCACGAAATCTTCAAAGATACGCAAGGCTGCCACTTTCTTGAAAGGAAATGCGCTTCAATGGTGGACCACATTGTTGAACCAGGGTCAAGTCCCAACAACGTGGGTCCAATTCAAACAGCTTTTGCGCCTGCATGGTTGACAAACACTTTTGAAGTGGATGTGATGACAATGGCACGAGTTGAATGCTAAACAGTGTGCGAATCTGGAAGAGTACAATAAAAAGTTTTGGGCCGCACTGTTGCCAGTCACCTCTTACAGATTTGTGCCATTTTCAGAACAGATGGAGAAGTATTGTTGCAGATTAACCAAGAAAATCAGGGACTACTGCACAAAGACTATTGTCATGAATATGTTCCAGTTGATTGAGAATGTAAGAGTGGCCAACAATCTGTCGAAGGGAGATTCCGATGGATTTAATAGCCACAAGAAAGGGTCCCAGGGCAAACAATTTTCAGCCAAGGGCAATGTTGCAGCAACGCCTTTTGTGCCTCCCCCAAAGAAGCCCTCCAATGAAGAAGTTGACACGTCCAAGAAACAATCTAAATCTTCTTCGGAACAAGGACAAGGACAAAAAAGGCATTTTTTTGGCAAAACCTTTGAAGAAAGGAAAGCTCTTAGGAAGGCCAAAAAAAAGCAAAGTTGGCATCAAAGTTGGGCATTCATGCAGAGGAGATGGGTATGACAGGGGAAGCAGGTTTGGCATGCCCAGGTCATTCAGAGCCTGTTACTCCCATTCTGGGGAAAGCTTCGTCTGCACATTCAGAGCTATGTGATGCAGAATAATTTCATATTATGCCACTTGAGGGCTGTGATGTGTTACTAGGAATCCCATGGTGTTACACGTTGCATGCTATGGTGGATACTTACAACAAAAAGATTACCCTTGTACATAGAGGAAAGACTCATGTCCTTTATGTAAGCTTAAAGGCGAGTTTGTTCCAGTTGTTTCTGCTTCTGCGATTTCATCTGTAATAAAGAATAATCTTTCTACGTACTTGATCTTTGCAAAAGAAGTGCCTGAAGTTGTATCTAATTTGTCTACCGTAGATAAAGACAGGTCAACTTTTATGAGTGGTTTTAGTGATTGTTTTTCGGACTCTTTGCCAGGGGAGTTACCTCCTAAGAGACCTGAGGATCTCACCATAGATCTTGTGCCAGGTTCTAGTCCACCGAATAGGCCACCTGTAACAGACTTGGACACTCCAAGTCAAGAATCAACCGCAACAGCACCAAATAACCACTTCAAAACAATTCACAGTTCACAATAGATTTGCACTGGCCCGACGGAGTTCCGTGCCTAGAGATACTGGCCCCAAAGACAGGCGCCCCTTTCGGTATTTCTTTTTATATTAATCTCAGTTCAAAGTACAAGAGTGGTTGGGTCTCACTCTCAGGCTCTGCGTCCAGATGCTCTGCAGAGTGGGAGCCCAAACCACACATTTATTTACAAGGGTTGCCAAAAGCAGAGCCCCAAAAGCTTAAAATCAAAAGCCTGAAAATAAAGCAAAGGCTCTTTTCTCTCACAAGCTCTCTCCCTCTTTCTCTAAAATTGCGTAGAAAAAGCAGATTTGCTGCAGAAAAGCAACCTCCACAAATTTCGGCGCGATTTCCGGGCTCTGCCGTACAGTGCCATGTCATCATATCTGCGCATTTTTCCGGATCTGCCCCTGTTGCCTTTAGGGTTAGGGTTAGGTTAGGGCAGAAGTTAGGGTTAGATTAGGGCAGAATAGGGGTTTTTTGGGCAGCATTTAGGGTTTCTGGCCATTAGGATAGGGTTTCGGGTTTCAGCAGTACAGCCACGTCATGACTTTGTGACATACCCCCTCTTGAAAGCATTGTAATCGCCCTCGATTACGCCTGCAAAACAAACAGAGGCCATGAACCGTCTTAGCAGACACTGACTGTTAGTACCTACGCACTAGGAACACATATCTAGCACATGTACCAATCGACAGTCACATCACATGACATCACAGGACATCACTAGACATCATAGAACATCACATGATTGACTAACCCCTATTGCAACCATGTCTATTCGAGATCAATTAGACCAAAATGCTGCAGTCGTTTCGTCTATCAATTCCTGTACTTAAAAAGAAGTCAAGAACAAATCAGTATCATATTCAGGAATTCCATTTCATAAAGTCATACAATAGAATACTGTCAGCTCGCAGTATCCCTGAAGCTCAAAGAGACATCAGTGACTCTAGTATCAAAATCGAGGCATCTGTTGACAAAGGAGTGGAGTAACTCCCCTCTTGTGCATCCCACTGCACCAGATCTCCGGCCAAGCTGAATTCTGGGTTCCATTTGGAGTAGACTATGCTAAACCAAAAGCCTCGAGGTAAAGTTTCACAATCTGAGGAGTATCTACTAGGTCCTCCTCCTCCATCCACTTCGCATCCAATGCAGGATAGTTCTTGAACTTAACCAAGAACCGCCTTCGGACTTTACCTTTATTCTTCGTATCCTTATGTGCCAAAATCTCTTCAGAAACAAGGATCTCCTCGTTTTCTTCCACTTCGGGTTGCTCATCAGGCTCCCCATCATCAGGCACATCACCTTTGAAAGGTTTCAAGAGACTCACATGAAGTGCATTGTGAATCCTCCAAGTGTCAGGCAGTTTCAGTCGGAAGGAGACATCATTTATCTTTTTAGAGATCTGGAAAGGTCCGTAGTATCGCATACTAAGCTTTGGAAAAAGCCTCTCCTTTCCTTTTTTCTTTCTCAGGAGTGCCTTCTCAAAACGTAAGAGCACCCAATCATCCTCCTTCAATTTCAAGTCGCGACGATGGCGATCCGCTGCCCTTTTTCTGTCGTTCTTGAGATTTCTGCAAAGCCTCGCGAACCTTGGCAAAAGCCGTGTCTAAGTCGTGCGTATACTCACCCGCTTCAAAAATCTTATCTTTCGTGCTTAGGAAGGGTGGAACCTTCACAACACCTTCAACAATCTCAAATGGCGCCTTCCCCATTGAAGAGTGTATCGTGTTATTGTAGGCAAATTCCACCAAAGGTAAGTACTTTTCCCATTGAGTCTTCTGATCCGAGATATAAGACTTTAATAAATCTAAAACCACTGAATTGGCAATCTCAGATTGCCCATCAGTCTGCGGATGGAACGATGACGAGAACTGCAACTGCGTGCCAATGTTCTCCCAAATTGCCTTCCAAAACAAACTCGTAAATCTGGGGTCCCTGTCGGAGACAATCGTCTCAGGCATGGCATGTAATCTGAAGATCTGGGCCACAAACAGTCTCACTAAGTGATCCGGCTTGACTGTTTTCTTTACTGGAATGAAATGAGCCTGCTTGCTAAATCTGTCAATAACAGTCCAGATACCATCGTGACCACTCTGTGTTCTCGGGAGATAAAAAATGAAATCCATTGCAATACTTTCCCAGGGGCGGGTGGGTATGGGTAAAGGCTGTAACAATCCCTGTGCTTTATGCCTGTCAAACTTGACCTTCTAGCATACCAAGCAACTGCGCACAAACTCTTCCACATCCTTCTTGAGTCTCGGCCAAAAGAAGTATCTCTCTACCCCTTTCATGGTGGTAGCAATGCCGCCGTGACCTGTAAAAGGTGGACAGTGGCATTCAGTCATAACCTTTTCCCTCCACGGCTGTGTAACGCACAACATGGTTTTTCTCATCAAGTAGCTATCTCGAATGGAATATCCCGCTACTGTCTCCCCATCCCGTATCCGTGTGAAAACGTCTGCAAAAATTGTATCTGTGGCATACTGGTCGACCATATCCTCGAAGCTCCTATGATGTATCGCGAAAATAGCCAGAACCAACGGCTTTCGAGACAAAGCATCTGCCACCACATTCTTCTGTCCCTGAACATGGACAATCTGGAAGTGAAACTGTGACAAGATGTTCCCCCATTGCGTCTGCTTTTCCGAAAGTTGCTTCTCTGATAAGAAGTAGCGCAAACTTTGATGGTCTATAAAGACAGTAAAATCCGCTCTGATACCACTGTAACAGACTTGACACTCAAAATCAAGAATCAACCGCGATAGCACCAAATAACCACTTCAAAACAGTTCACAGTTCACAGTTCACAATAGATTTGCACTGGCCCGGCGGAGTTCCGTGCCTAGAGATATTGGCCCCAAACACTGGCGCCCCTTTCGGTATTTCTTTTTATACTATTCTCAGTTCAAGGTACAAGAGTGGTTGGGTCACTCTCAGGCTCTGCGTCCAGATGCTCTGCAGAGTGGGAGCCCAAACCACATATTTATTTACAAGGGTTGCCAAAAGCAGAGCCCCAAAAGCTTAAAATCAAAAGCCTGAAAATAAAGCAAAGGCTCTTTTCTCTCACAAGCTCTCTTGAGCTTGTTAAATTTAAAGCAAAAGATTCTCTCTCTCTCTCTTTCTCTGAAATTGCATAGAAAAAGCAGATTTGCCGCAGAAAAGCAGCCTCCGCAAATTCTGGTGCGATTTCCGGGATTTGCCGTACAATGCCATGTCATCATATCTGCGCATTTTTCGGGATCTGCCCCTGCTGCCTTTAGGGTTAGGGTTAGGGTTAGGTTAGGGCAAAAGTTAGGGTCTTTTTGGCAGCATTTAGGGTTTTTGGCCATTAGGGTTAGGGTTTCAACAGTACAGCCACGTCATCACTTTGTGACACCACCATACAGGGTTAGTGCAGCCCAGCAGAAAGAGATTATGAGTCAGGTCAACGAGCTTTTAGAGAAGGGGCTGATTCAGCCCAGTTCATCCCCTTTTTGTTCGCCTGTACTCCTAGTGCAGAAGAAGGATGGTTCATCGCGCATGTGCATTGACTATCGCGCCTTGAATAAGAATACCATCAAGAACAGGTTCCCCATACCGAGAATAAATGACATTCTTGATCGGCTTGAGGGAGCGTCATTGTTTACAAGGGTAGACCTAAAGAGTGGGTACCATCAGATACGCACTAGGCCATAAGATGTCCATAAGACTGCGTTCAGGACAACATTTGGTCTCTATGAGTTTCTTCTCATGCCATTTGGTCTCACAAATGCTCCTGCCACGTTTAATAGAATGATGGACATAATTTTTAGACCACATAGAAACTTCGTGGGTGCCTTCTTTGATGACATGATTGTCTACTCAAAGTCCGAAGAGGAGCATAGGGATCACTTGACCGCAGTTTTCAATGAGTTACGTAAGAACAAGCTACTCATTAATGCAAAGAAGAGTGAATTCTTTTTGGAAGAGATTCACTTCCTTGGGCACATTTTCAAAGGATAGGATACGCATGGATCCCGCCAAAGTGGAAGCAATTAGGTCATGGCCAGACTTGAAGTCCGTACATGACATTCGAAGCTTTCTAGGCTTATGTTCCTACTACAAGAGGTTCATCCGAAATTTTGCTGAGATTGCTTCACCACTCCATGCACTGCAAGGAAAAGGAGTTACTTTCAAGTGGACAGCCAAGGAAATTTTAGCCTTCCAACACTTGAAAGAGAAGCTGACTTCAGATCCGGTAATCATTTTGCTAGATCTTTCGAAACCTTTTGTGGTTCAGTGTGATGCGTGTGGCCATAGTCTTGGTGCAGTACTAATGCAGAATAGCCGAGTAGTCGCATATGAGAGCAGAATTCTTTTGAAGACTGAAAGGAACTTGCAAGTCTATGAGAAAGAATTGCTGGCAGTAATCCATGCTCTCACTAGTTGGAAACACTATCTGCTAGGGGCTGATTTTATTGTCCAAACAGATCATCAAACCTTGCCATATTTTCTTACACAAACGAAGTTGTCTGAGAAGCACATGCGATGGGCAAACATCTTGTCCATGTTCCATTTTCAGATTGTGCATATGCAAGTGAAAAAGAACGTGGTGGCTAATGCGTTGTCACGAAAGCCCCAAATTTCAGCAGTGTCAATTCCGTACCATTGTGAACTAGACGAAATGAAGATACAATATGCTGAAGATTCAGATTTTGCAAGGATCTATGACTAGCTTGTTGATGGGCAACATCATGAGCACTATATGCTTAAGAATGACTTTCTCATGATGCATGGAAAGTTATGCATCACTAAACAGTTACGGCCAAAGATTTTGATGGAAAGTCACGCTCCACCTTATGCTGAGCATCGTGGAATTGATGCGACAGTGAAAGGGGTTGAGGCATTCTTCTATTGGCCAGCTTTGCGTCAAGATATTGACACATTTGTAAGATCATGCTTAGTTTGCCAAAAAGTCAAACTTGACAGGCAAAAGCAACCGGGATTGTTGCAGCCATTGCCGATCCCTGATAGGCCATGGGAAAGCATAGCGATGGACTTTATCTTTGATCTTCCAAGAACGCAAACAGGCAATGATGGGATTTGGACTATCATTTGTAGGTTTAATAAGTAGGCCCATTTCATTCCTGTTAGGAAGAAGATAAAGCCTAAACACATGGTCAAGATATTCATGAGCAATATCTTTAAATATCACGGGATGCCTAAGTCAATTGTCAGTGACAGGGATCCATATATGACGAGTCTTTTCTGGAAGGCATTGTTTGAGAATATGGGCACTACGCTAAAGTTCTCATCTTTGTTTCATCCGCAAATTGATGGACGACTACTCAGAAGAGGCAAATTCTACAGTCCTGGATCTGCTCAAATGTTATGTGTCAGAGCAAAAGGCAACTTGGGAACACCATCTCCCATTGGTTGAATATGCTTTCAATAAACTGTGCGTACGTCAACATGTAAGGCACCATTTGAGATAGTGGAAGGAGGGAAGAAAATCCCGCCCATTTTGCAAACTAAGGACAAGATATTTGAGGCAGACAAGTATCTGCAAGATATGGATGAAACATACAGGAAGATAAAGATTGCTCGAGAAGACTCAAGCTAAGCAAAAGAAAGCTGCTGATCGTCATCGACGTGAACTTGTATTTTCACTTCGTGATTGGGTGCTTTTGCGCTTTGAAAAGGCCGGGTTAAGGAAAAGGAAAGGCAAGGAAGTTTGTTTCCTAAGCTCAGTATGCGATATTATGGTCCTTTTCAGATTTTAGAAAAGATCAGCGATGTAGCTTACAGGTTGAAGCTACCAGAAGGTTGGAGAATACATAATGCTTTTTATGTCAACCTTCTAAGACCCTTTGTTGGTGATGTGCCAGAGAATATGCTTGATGAGGAACAACCCGAAGTGGAAGAATTGGATGAGATCCTTGTTCCTGAATAGATATTGGCACATAAAGAAAGGAAGGTTAGTGGAAAGGTTGCAAGACGCTATTTGGTGAAGTTCAAGAACTATCCATCGTTGGATGCCAAATGGATGGAAGAGTCTGAATTGGTTGATTCACCTCAGCTATTGCAATTGTATCTTGCAGCCTTTCAGATGGAACCCACAATGACTTGATGTAGCCTTTTGGAGCAAGGCAAGAGCATGGTTCATGATGCTCAAGAGAGTAGTTAAGCAATTGTATCTACTCTTTCCATATAGAATTTAGCTAGAGAAGTTTGTGCTTGAGAGTACACTAGAAGACTTCTATGCTTGATATATGTATCGTAGCCAGTTTGGTGGGATTGTTTCATCGTCCAACGCTACATTTCCGGAAGCATGTAAATCTTAGATTCCCATCATAGAATATATGTGATATCAAGAGATACCGCACGTACTATTGGCATGCAAGCGAGGTCGCTTGCAGTATTTCAAGGGTGGGGTGTATTTTTCTGTTGCCTTCTCTAAATATGTACTACATATTTTTATTTATTTTATTTTGACTTGTTTTCCCCGGAACCCTTGAAAAGGTGCAAGTGGACATTGCATGGCCAGTGTGAAACGACTACGGGCCGAACGGGTTTCTCACATTGGAGGTCTAAGTCGGTCAGTCTTGAACTGGTGGAGCCAGTTAGCACTGAATTCTGATGAGTATGGAAGCCTGTGTGTGCCAAATGAAGTCTGGGCCACTCGCAAAGTCACAACTTTATAAGTGAGTGGGAACTAGGGAATTAACTCAAAGGGGCAAACTAGACATTTGGCAGGAGGAGGGTACCCTGTGGGACACCTCAGTAAGAGGAGACGCCCAAATGAGGTCGAGGGCTGATTTTTGCCAGAAAGTGACCTACACTGTATGTGTGAGTAGTGGGTGCAGGTCTACAACTTTAATGGAAAGCTTGCCTTCTCCTCTGTCTCATGTAGCGCGATGATTTGCTCTCGTGCATCTCTCTCTCCCCTTTGGCACATATGGTAATGCCCCACTAGTTGGGCCACTCAAATGAATATGTACAGTTCTAGGGATTTATGCGCGTTTGCCAAGGCAAGAGCCTTCTGAACAGGAGCCGGATTAGCTAACTGCTAATCCCCCACAAGTACGCAAAATTCCATTGCGAAAGATTGCGAGTTTGGAGAGTTTTCTCGCGTGAAAACTCGTCCAATTCACAAGGGAACTGTCCCATTGCGTGCGGGGAGCCTTTGGGACACGCGCAGGTGTGGTCGCCCTGTGAAAAACGATCCAATACAGAGAAGTACAGCTTGCTGTGTTTTTCTGCAGGTTTAGGGTTTCGCATCTTAATTGCAAGGGAACACCAAGGGAGCCCTGTGAAAGCCTTGGGATGCGTGTACACGCTTTTGGGCACCCGGCAGTAAAAAACAGAGAATTACAGCACGCTGAATTTTTGTGACAGCTCGCCAGAAAGCTTCCAGATAGCGAGGGAATCCGTCCTAGACAGGTACTTTTGACTACAGGGGTTTTTGCGCCATTATGCTGCCGAAATCAGGTCGGAAAACTGCGTTTTCAGCCCTTGCCTGGTTTGGACAACTTTGTGAAAGCTTGTACTACGTGCTTGGATCGTCTACTTTAAATTGAATAAAGAAATACCGAAAGGGGCGCTAGTCTTTGGGGCCAACAGGGTGCTGGTCTCGTGTGCGCAGTGACATTCTAGTCGCTCGACGCATCTGTGTTCCGTCTTCCTTCAAAACCAACAACACTAGAGAGCAGTACGGTGAAGTACTAGACTGGACAAGACCCTTTTCCAAGAGGTCTTTCATTTGGTTCATAATTTCTTTGTTCTGGGCTCGGCTCACACGATAAGGGGGCCGGTTCTGTGGTGTGCTTCCAGGTATCATATCAATGGTATGATCTTCAGCGGGTGGTAACTCGCCTGGTAGGCCCTCTGAGAAGCAATCGGCATGAGTGTGGAGAAAATCTTGGCGTTCTTTATCAAGTTCAGACATATTTGTCCTATTCTCATCATTCATCTCTCTCAAAAAGATAGAGTAAACAAACAGACTGGATTTCATTAATTTTGAAACGGCCGAAGCCGATACAATAGGGATAGACTCGCCCTTAAGTTTTACATCAAGTACAATGGTTCTACCCTTCTCTATGGTCAAAGTCGCTTTTCTCGCCCGATAGTCAACCACGGCGTTGTTCTTGTGGTACCAGGGAATTCCCAAAAGGACATCACAACCTTTCAAAGGCATTATGTAGAAGTCCTCATGCCCCAAATATCCCTGACAATGCAACCGAAGTTTGCCAATGACATGTGCAATGGCTACGTCCCTACCGGGTGCCGCTAGAACTGCCTCTGCTAGTGGTCCCATCCGATCGGGTGTGATCTCGAGCCGTGCCGCCAATTTAGGTGAAATGAAGTTGGCCTTGGCTCCTCCATCAAAGAAGATCAGGGCTTCTTGGTTTTTCACTTTGCCCCATGCTCGACAAAGTTCTGTACTCTCGTCCATCGTGCTTGGGTCAGTACCCACGCAGTCTGGAACCATACCTGCTTTCATCTTGCCTTTTCGTCCACGTTCCTCAGCTGCTCTCGAACCTTCAGGCCTGCAACTAGTACAAGGGAGTGGTCGAGACTCACTCTCAGACTCTACGTCCAGATGCTCTGAGAAGTGAGAGCCCAACAACTCTTATAAAGGTTTACAAGGGATGCTAAAAGCAGAGCCCAAAAGCCTTCAAAATAAAGCTATAAATTTTAAACTAGAGTGCTTCGTTAGCCGCATTTGTATTGGATTGAAGTGAGCACAAGGGTAGGAGAAAACAAGAACCCAGAAGAGAGAAGCTTGAGAGAGAGAGAGAGAGAGAGAGAGAGAGAGAGTCTATTAACGTCCAACGAGAGGCCGAAATCGACCTATGGGACAAAACAACGTACAATACGGTACCTCCTCAGGTATCAGTGAAAACAAAACAAAAGTGAGGTTAACAATATCTCAGAGCTCCATGGTCATGAGATTACTATTTTACAGTGTGGCTTTTATTACTTCTAAAAGCTCAAATTTACAAGGGATGGTGATCCATGAGTTTATTCCAAAAGGGGAGATAAGTAGATAACTACTTTGGGGGCATGGGATTTTTGAACTCTATGATGAGTGCTTTTCCTCCTCTGTAAACTGCCCATTTGCCTTCTTTCCTTGCTTCGCGTACTTTGGATAATTCATTTACTCGTTCTTTAAGCTGCAAAGGGGTGAGCTCATCTGATATCCATACCTTAGTCCCTTGGAGAGACTTAGTCTGTTTCATGACTTTTATTTTCTCCTCCATAGTATCATATGATGCAACTGCTTGTTTACCTTTTATCTCGATGTAAATCGGGTCTCCGAGGTCAACAAAGGGGACTGCTTGCTGCAACTTCAATTTCCATATAGTTGTGTCTGTCTTGTATTCTTCGTCCTCTTCTATGACAGCTTGTAACCAATCGTCCCGCATCCCACCGATCCTTATTAACTTCTTATTTCCCTCTATCTGCTCTTTTTCTTTCATTTCTACAATAACCTTGTGGACTAGTTGATTTGTTACCTGTTGTTGAGCTGGGCTGGTACCTGCTTGGTTATTTTCATCTTTGGTGGTGTGTTCCTGGCTAATTTGTAGTTGTGCTTCCAGTTGCACAATCTTCTCATCTTTGATGGCGATGTTTGCTTTCAGAAGAGCAAGCTCGTTCTGCACTTTCTTGAGTTCTTGGAGCAGGTAATTCTCCCAATGTGAGGGTGTCGATAAAGGGTTGCGGAATCGGTGGGCTTCCCATCTTCACAGCAGCTGAAAACGTCTTCTTCTTCTCCATGTTAATGGATTAGGTTTTTTGACTGTGGGTCAAGCTAAAGGGTGCAGCCCCCATAAGGTGCCCACAAACCCTAAGGATTAATCGAGAGAGAGAGAGAGAGAGAGAGAGAGAGAGAGAGAGAGAGAGAGAGAGAGAGAGAGAGATTGTGCTTTGTATTCCACAAATCCTATTATCTTAAGTTGACATAATCCTGTGTTTGACCAATAGTTATAAGATGCTCAATTTTGACCTAGAAAATTAATGTACAGTGTGCAACGGCTTGTCGCCGGTAGAAGCGCACACGCAACACGCTTGTGCCTCATTCCGATTGGAGATTGTATCTTGAGAGAGGCCCTCGCTTCGCATCAGGATTTTGCGTGCGACAATTAAAAAAGCGTGACACAGCCGCATGCCTTCAAGATGCCTGCGTAGGTGATTACATTTGGAGAGAGGCTCTCACTGGATTGTGCGCGACACAGCCGTATGCCTTAAAGATGCTTGCGTAGGTGACTGCATCAGGAGAGAGGTCCTTGCTGGACTCAGGTGCACGAACGTCTTGCCAGATTTTTAAATCCCGCTAGGTACATGCTAACGAAGTAAAAATAGCGACTAGAGCAGCCACGTGGGTTAATGTGGAGCCAAAATTGCGATTTGGCCTCCTACGCTAACGAAGAGAGAGAGAGAGAGAGAGAGAGAGAGAGAGACAGAGAGAGAGATTGTGCTTTGTATTCCACAAATCCTATTATCTTAAGTTGACATAATCCTGTGTTTGACCAATGGTTATAAGATGCTCAATTTTGACCCAGAAAATTTATGTACAGTGTGCAACGGCTTGTCGCCGATAGAAGCGCACACGCAGCACGCTTGTGCCTCATTCCGATTGGAGATTGTATCTTGAGAGAGGCCCTCGCTTCGCATCAGGATTTTGCGTGCGACAATTAAAAAAGTGTGACACACCCGCATGCCTTCAAGATGCCTGCGTAGGTGATTACATTTGGAGAGAGGCTCTCATTGGATTGTGCGCGACATAGCCGCATGCCTTAAAGATGACATAATCCTGTGTTCGACCAATAGTTATAAGATGCTCAATTTTGACCCAGAAAATTAAGATACAGTGTGCAACGGCTTGTCGTCGGTAGAAGTGCACACGCAGCACGCTTGTGCCTCATTCCGATTGGAGATTGCTTCTTGAGAGAGGTCCTCGCTTCGCATCAGGATTTTGCGTCCGACAATTAAAAAAGCGTGACACAGCCGCATGCCTTCAAGATGCCTGCGTAGGTGATTACAGTTGGAGAGAGGCTCTCACTGGATTGTGCGCGACACAGTCGCATGCCTTAAAGATGCTTGCGTAGGTGACTGCATCAGGAGAGAGGCCCTCGCTGGACTCAGGTGCACGAACGTCTTGCTAGATTTTAAAATCCCGCTAGGTACATGCTAACGAACCAGAAATAGAGAGGAGAGCAACCACGTGGGTTAATGTAGAGCCAAAATTGTGATTTGGCATGTCTTGCCAGATTTTTAAATCCCGCTATGTACATGCTAACGAACCAGAAATAGCGAGGAGAGCAACCACGTGGGTTAACGTGGAGCCAGAATTGCGATTTGGCCTCCTACGCTAACGAAGTAAAGATAGCCTCTCACAAGGCTTAGTGAATTAAAGCAAAAGCTCTCTCTCTACTGCCTTGCATAAAATAAAGCAGGCCTTTTGCGTAGAATTTCAGCCTTCCATTTGCGTAGCCAAAAGCAGCCCAAATCTGCCGTACACTGCCGCCACGTCAGCTGTACGGAATTCCGTGACATGCGCCGCAAATGGCGGGCCTGTCCGTACGGTGCAGCCACGTCATCATTCCAGCGGGAATTCGCGGGACTGTTCCATGCCAGCACCGGGCAGCCATGTATGTGTACAAGGTAGCCACGTCACTAGTTTGTGACAGACAGTCGCCCCATTCCGACCCCCCCGAACCGTGCCCACATACATGTGCTTTTTTCACCGCTGAGATGGTGAAGAAGGCCGTTGATAAGATGAGGACTGGGAGAGCATATGATCACGATGGCCTAGTGGCTGAGCACTTTATACATGCCAGGGATCTGCTCGCAGAGATTCTAGCAGTGATGTTTAACCGTGCCATGTGTGAGGGCTTGCCTAATACATCATGCTTGTCTACTATTGTACCTATCTTCAAGTCAGGAGATCCTATGGAGCTTGGGAATTATTGCACTATCATGATTGGACACACATTGGCACGGTTGTACCCATCCATTCTTGAGCAGCAGCCCAGCTGAGTAGATGGACAGAAAAGGAGGGTATGCGTGCACCCCGGGCAGGCAGGGTTCATGAGAGTTTTTTCTACTCTTGACCACATCCTGACACTCAGAGCCATTGTTGAGGAGGGCATATCACATGGGAGACGGATCTATTGTGGGTTTGTGAACTTCCGCAAAGCATTTGACACAATACCTAGAGCTAGATTGATGCGCATACTACAAGAGATGGGAGTACCCACAGAGCTGATTTGGGGGATCATGGCATTATACACGTCAGTGGTGAGGCATGTACGCACTTCAGAGGGGCTATCTACATCAGTTGACTCCACTAGTGGGGTCAAGCAGGGTTGCCCGCTCTCTCCTACTCTATTTGGTATGTATGTGGATGAGGTTTCTGACTATATTGAGAGAGATGGTGATAGAAGTGCACAGCTGGCAGGGACATGGATTCCACTATTGTTATATGTTGATGATATTGTGTTGATCTCCGACTCTCCGGATGGGATGCAACGTCACTTGGATGCTTTGCATAGGTTTACCCATGAAAGTGGTTTGTCTGTCAACCTTGGTAAAACCAAGGTTATGGTGTTTAATACCACCCCACAATGGATCAGGAGATCAGCACCCGCATTTACATACGGCCATGAGACAGTGGAGTATACAGATGCTTACACTCACCTTGGGGTGGTGTTCAACGGACCAGCATTTTCACTCAGGAGAGCAGCAAAGACTAGACTGACCAGAGTCTATGCAACATTGGGTGGATTGGAGAGGATGTGCTCACAGGTTCAGTTTCAGGAGCCTCGGTCGAAGCTCTGGCTCTTTGACACTTTGGTGGCTTCCACATTGCTCTATGGAGCTCAGATATGGGGGCCTTCATTGGACCATCATGGGAGGTCGAGTCGCACTGATGGATGGGGGGACATGGAGAAGCCTCTAGTCTCTATGATCTTGCGGCTTATTAGAGTCAAGGCTTCAATACCACGTGACACTATCCGAGCAAAGCTAGTTGCCCCCCCACTAGTGGTTGAGGCGCTCACCGGATCAGTCTCCTTTATACACCGCTTGTGGGACGTTCCCAAAGACACATATGCCCACCTAGCACTTGAGTCCTTTGGCAGTTAGTTATGCAGGGAGATACAGCATGCTGGTACGAGGAGATGACATCATGGTTTCAAGCACATGGTTCAGCATGGACAGATTGCCCCCCTTCCAGTACTTACTAGATGCACCCTCTCTGACTCTTACACAATCGCAAATCACTAGGCTCATCCGCCAGGACCTGACTCAGCTAAACACCAAGAGGAGTTGGATACAGTCGGCACAAGGAGCTGGGCAAGAAGATGGCTCTCTACAAAGAGCATCTTCTCCAGCTTAAGGAGGACGGCTTTGTGACGAGACCCAGATACATGGACACCCACTTGTCTCATGGGATACATGCCACCCACTTGTCTCATGGGATATGTAACAATGGCAGACTTTGTAAATAATTAATTTATTTACGAGGAAATAATTATCTAATTAGTTGTGTGCACATCAAAATAGATCTAGCAGTTTTGGGGCCTCAGGTGCGCCCAAATTTGGGCCAGAGCATCTCAGGGAGACCCTCGCAGAAAATACCCTGAAGCCCTAGTGATTGGGAAACCGGGTCTTCAATAAAGGGAAAAGGTCTCTATTTCGGCATTGGAACGTGCTCAGGTAACATTTTCAGGTTATGTGCAGAAAATTACAGCAAGCATGTGTGCGTGCATTTTGCGTGTTTCTCCCTTCTTTTTATTGCACGAATGATTATGCATAAAGGGACACAGTTAGCAGAAGGTAGTCTCTCATTTTTGAGAGCTTCCGTTGAGTTTTGTGGAAGATAGACTCTCGCTTCCGAGAGCTTCCCAAAATCTCACAGCAGAGGGAAAATCCTCTCAATATTCAGAGAGTAGTATTCTTGCTCTCTCAGTCAGAAGCAGAAAAGAAAGAATAGAGAACGGGCTTTTGCCCAGTTCCTGTGCTTGTAAAGATTCTCCCTTAGTAATAAAGATATTCTCTTTATGGGGGGGGACCAGCCCATCTTCTGGTCCCTAATGAAGTGTCAAGCTCACTCTCTCTCTCTCTCATGTGATACGATGTGCTATTGGCAAGATACGCACATCCTCACACATGTTGCAGATCGAGACTGGGAGATACAGCGGAGTACCAGCAGAGGCTAGGACATGTCCCCCTGTGTGACATCGAGCCTGAGACAGAGTTGCACTACACATGCCACTGCCCCGTCTACTACGAGATACGAGGCCGCTTCCATTGCCTGTTCAAAGAGGGCTTTGGACCATTCTCTAGAGTCATGCGGTACGAGGATCAGAGATGCCTGGGTTTGTTTTTGCTCGAGCTGCGTAGACATAGAGAGAGCCTGATGAGAGGAGAGGCTAGCCAGTCTCAGAGACAGATCATAGACTTCTTTAGAGCTGCCACTGGACACCCGGAGGAGTTACTACCACAGCAGAGCTCGTTGCCTCACACCAAAGGCACACTGATCGACGGAGCGACTGAGCTGGGGAGATCCAGACGCCCACGACTGCGGAGGACTACACAACATCAACGGAGGCTGCATCAGAGGATTCGGATCACTTTGGCTCGACATGCACAACGCCCGGTCAGACTATTGACCATGGAGGAGATTGATGAGATCCGCCAGCGACCGATGCTGGATCTCCTGTGATCTAGCTATCACAGCTAGCTGTTTAGCTGTTAGTTCACACCTAGCAGTTTAGGATTCCATAGTATTTTATTTTGTCATTTTGTCATCTTGTTACTCTGACTTTGTATCAGATCCACCACATTGTAACTTTCTGGTCTCATAGGTCACTTTGGCCTTTTGAAGACGTTAATATAACATTTCATCTCTCTCTCTCTCTCTCTCTCTCTCTCTCTCTCTCTCTCTCTCTGCCACTGGACACCCGGAGGAGTTACTACCACAACAGAGCCTGTCGCTTTACACCAGAGGCATACTCATCGACCGAGCAACTGAGCTAGGGAGATCCAGACGCCCACGACTACGGAGGACTACACAGCATCGACGGAGGCTGCATCAGAGGATTTGGATCACTTTGGCTCGACATGCACGACGCCCGGTCAGACTACTGACCATGGAGGAGATTGATGAGATCCGCCACTGACCGATGCTAGATCTCCTGTGATTTACCTGTCCCAGCTAGTTGTTTAGCTGCTTAGTCCACACCTAGCAGTTTAGGATTCCATAGTATTTTATTTTGTCATTTTGTCATTTTGTCATCTTGTTACTCTGACTTTGTATCAGATCCACCACATTGTAACTTTCTGGTCTCATAGGTCACTTTGGCCTTTTGAAGACGTTAATATAACATTTCATTTCATTTCATTTCTCTCTCTCTCTCTCTCTCTCTCTCTCTCTCTCTCTCTCAAATTCTCTTGAGTATTTGAAGTGCAATTAAGAAGTCAGTTTACGCTTCCGTATTTTTGTGACAGGATACGATGTGCTATCGGCCAGATACGCACATCTTCACACCAGCTTCGGGTCGAGATTGGGAGACAGAGCAGAGTGCCAGAAGAGGCCAAGACATGCCCTCTATGCCACATGGAGCTTGAGACAGAGTTGCACTACACATGCCACTGCCCAGTCTACTATGAGATACGAGGTCGCTTCCACTGCCTGTTTAGAGAGGGCTTTGGACCACTCTCTAGAGTCATGGGGTACGAGGACCAGAGATGCCTCGGATTGTTTTTGCTCGAGTTGCGCAGACACGAGAGCCTCATGAGAGGAGAGGCTAGCCAGTCCCAGAGACGGATCACAGACTTCTTTAGAGCAGATGCTAGACAGCCGGAGGAGCTATTACCGCAGCAGAGCCCACATTCTCCTCACACCATAGGCACGTTGATCGATCGAGCTAGGGAAATCCAGACGCTCGTGACTGCAGAGGACTACGTAGCATTGACGGAGGTTGCGTCACAGGATTCGGATCACTTTGGCCAGACATGAACGATGCCTGGTCAGACTACTGATCATGGAGGAGATTGATGAGATCCGCCAGCGACCGATGATGGATCTCCTATGATTTAGCACATTCTCAGGATACACCCACATTCTGTTGTCTTGACAGGATTCTATAGTAGTACCCTCTCTTTTTTTTTTCAGCATCCTTTTATTTTTGTTACTCAGACCTTGTATCAGATTCACCACATTGTAACTTTCTCGTCTCATAGGTCACTTTGGCCTTTTTTTTTTTCCCGAGAAAAAGATCCTTCTATTAGTTAATGAAACTGCCCATAGGGCTACAACCACCTCTGCAAGAGAGGGCTACAACAAGCATGATGGGGAGACTCTCCCAATGAAAAAACAGCATATATACAATGAGGCTAAATCAAGAGATGGGAGGAGGGAAGAGCCACACAGGTGGACAGTAGTGCCATATGAGCACCCCCTGGACAATGGTGTAGAAAGGCCCAGGGCGCCAGAGTCGGAGGAAAGCCTCGCGGCGCTCCCGCATGCGGTCGGAGCTGCCCTGTAGTCCCTCAAGCTGTCCTCTGAGAGTATGGATCAGCTCTAGCCAAAAGTCACGAACAGTCTCTGCTGGTGGCATAGGGCGAGCCTCAAAGATGCGGAAACAGCGGGCCCGCCAGATGAACCAAAGTGTCAGGCCACTGATGAGTTCCCAACACTCCTCTCTCTCACTGCACCACTCCTGTGGAGTAAGCTCTATAGCAGGCTGGAGTGTAGGATGCCCCCCCTGTATCACTATCATCCTGCTGGTGGAAGATAGCTCAAACTGAAGTGCCGGGCCCGTGAGGGTGGACCAAGCCGTTGCTCCCCAAGTGTACTGTCGAGCCGTGGAGAGAGCAGGCATCAACCGAAGAACTCGTAGCCACACCTGCTGGGCCGAGGAACAGTCCCAAAGACAGTGACGCTGACTCTCCACCAAATGGTCACAAGCTGCACATGTGGCAGAGAGACCACTATGCACCAGCCAGCTCCCTACTGCTGACTCGCCTCGGCTGTTTGGAGTCCCACAACCTCTCCCAAAAGTCTGCCAAGAACTCGACTGTGAGACCCTTCTCCTGCCAATGACGTGCTGCAGCGGGGAGGGCCTCTCTCTGTGCTGCTAGTATATGACGTCCCAGTTGAACAGTGTAATGAAAGAAAGGGACTCCTGGGTGGTCTGCAGAAGAGAAGGGGTCCCTCCATAGCCACTCACCAGGATCCCACTGTACTCGTGCCAGCGGACAACACTCCCAAGCCCATAGCCTCCAGTGTCCTGTCTCAAGAACTGCTGGGTCAGGGTCTATGACGCAGGTCCTCCCACAGATGCCCACTACTCGGATCCTCTGAAAACAGCACTCTGCTACCTGCGGGGCCTCTACTGCAACTCGCTGTAGTCGTCCCCCACCCTGAAGCTCGAAGAACAGGGCTGAGACAGACTCTGAGTAGGCCTTGACTGAAATGAGAACCTCCAATCGTGTGAAGGCTCACATCCACCAGGGTGCTACTCGCTCGAGAGGCGTGGGCCACTCAGCTGGAACTGACTCTGTGATGTCCTGACGCAGGCTCTGCACCCCTCTCATGCCCTGTAGCTGGAAACCCTGCACCTCCTCTGACAAACCTGTGAACTCTAGCCAGTCACCTAGAGAGCGCGCTGGACCTGCTGCCATGGGACCCCAAGAAACATGAGGCCGACTACCAACCAAGTGGCCTCTCTGAGTGCTAACCATGGGGTTCCAGACGAGGGGCTGCCGTAGGCGCTCCTCCGTGCACGTCGGCTGTCTCTGCTCCAGGCCACACCGTAAGAGCTCCCAAGATCGAAGCAAACTCACAGCGAAGCTGTCCTCCAGTCTCCTGCTCAAACCAACTCGGCACAACTCTTTAAAGATCCATCTGGTCGAAGGTTGCCAAGGGTCTCCTGACTGAGGCACCTTGGCACGAAGCCTCTACAGCAAGAACTCCTTCCAGGGCTCCTCTCCTGGAAGAAGTCCTCTGACTACGAACTTCCCAAGAAGGGCTCTGCTCTGCTGTGCTGGATCAATGATCCCAAGCCCCAAGGTTGTTTCCGTACTTACGTACGGTATGGTTCCGTACCGTACGGTACGTCCGTACGGTATCCGTACGTACCCCCCTCCCCCCCCCAAAAAAAAAATAAAAAAAATCGCCGACGGTGCCTATTCCCCGTGGTCGGATTAGGTGGGCGAGGCCTTTAATAAGTCCACCTATCCTATACTGGTTATTATCACAAAAGAGAATCAGAGAGTAGAACAGAGTCTTTGCACAGTGTCTACACAGAGACCAAGGAAGGATTTGCCGCCACCGATAAGGTTCTTTCTCCCTCCCTCCCTCCCTCCCTCCCTTTGTGTTTGGAGTCTGCAAGGAGGCACTCTAGAGTCCTGACCTCGCGAAAGATTGTAAGTTTTGTATTCAACTTTGAAGTGTGCGTTAATTGTGTTGCAGAGTTATCTAGCGGTTACTTAACTTGTGGGGTGATTTTAAGTGTTTTTTGAAAGTTTTGGCTATGTTTAAGTATTGTGCAGTGTTTTTAAACTAGATAGGTTGTATATAAATTTGAAATTCTTTGTATTTTTAGCTTTTAAAAAATATACTACGAATTTTACGTACCTTATGGCCCAATCCATACGGTACAACGTACAATACATACCGAACACGTACCGAATACTACGTACCTTACAACCTTGCCAAGCCAGCCCTCCTTGAGAACAAGGAAGTGTGATGACAGACCAAGCCACCTTGGCTCGGGCAATTTGAGTGTCACGACCTGACCAAAGGAAGTTCCTGATCAGCCTCTCTATCTGGCTGATACAAGAACTCGAGAAGATCCAGCAAGAAGTGATGTACCACATAGTTGCCAACAACACCTGGTTGGCAACTACTACTCTACCCGCCAACAAAAGTCGTGCTGAGCTCCAATGTAACAGCTTTCTCCTGATGGACAGGAGAAGAGGAGCAATCTGCTGCTCGGGGGACAAGTCCAAACCAACCTGACAACCCAAGTACCGAACTGCAGTCCCTGGGGGAATCCACCTTAAACCCTCGCCTGGCATCCAATCTGGCACAGGAGCACTACCAACCAAGAAAGCCACTGTCTTGTTGCAGTTGATCAGTGCACCCGATGCACAACAGAAGGTCTCCAAAGCCTGCTCACATCTGTGTAGATTGGCCTCCTGGCCCTCTAAGTACAAGGCTGAGTCATCGGCAAACTCAGCGTCCAGTAGCTCATCTCCCCGAATAGGGAGTGCTAAGCCCCGTAGACCAACCTGCTGTGACACCAAAAATCTGCTCATCGCCTCCGCATAGAATAGAAAGAGAAAGGGGGCAAGAGGACAACCCTGTCTGACCGAGCGTGTGAGCATGAAGAGCTCACCTCTACCTCCTGCCAAAAGCACCTGACTGTGAGCCTGTCTGTACAAGGCAGACACCCCTCTGATCCAAGCATCTGAGAAGCCCATCCTGCGTAGAGTGCCCTCTAGAAAGTCCCAGTCACCTCTGTCGTATGCCTTCTCAAAATCGAGAAGAAGAATCACAAGGTCCTCCCCACGGAGCCGTGCCAGGGCAGAAGCCTCCCAGAAAGTGAAGATGTTGTCAAGGATATTGCGTTCCTTGACAAAACCTGTCTGGGTCCCATGTATAAGGCTCTCCAAAAGTGGTTGAATCCTCAAACTCAGAGCCTTGGCAAGAATTTTGTAGGCTGAGTTGAGGATGGTGATGGGGCGCCACTGTCGAATCTCATCCAAGGAGCCACCCTCCTTTGGGATGAGGTAGATCAGGCGCTCACTCATGCTATCAGGCATCACTCCTGCGTGCAAAATGTACTGAAAGGCACTACAAAGATCTGGGCCAAGCAGGTCCCAGTACTCCAAGAAAAAGCTGGGAGTCAACCCATCCTCACCTGGACAGCTACCATGAGGGAGGGCCCTAAGAGCCGTGTGCAGCTCCTCAAGTTGAAGTGGCATCTCTAGCCTCTGGCGCATCTCCTCTGTCACAAGACAAGGCATCTGTGCCCAAACCTGCTCCCTGCATGCATCCTGCCGCTCTGTTTGGGGCTCAACTGACAGTAACTCATGGTAAAAGTCAGTAGCAATTGCACGCATATCCTCGGGCTCACAAGCAACTGACCCATCGGGTCTCCTCAACTGATTGACCTTGGCATGCGAGTGCCGAGGTCCCACTGTCTCAAAAAAAGCCCCAGTCACTCTGTCACCCACCTGAGTCCATTGAGATGCCTGTCGGTGGAAGGCAAACTCATGACAGCTCTCCTCTGTGCTAGCAAGCTCCTGTTGAGCTTGCTGTAACTGCTCCTCCAACCATGGACTGTCTGGATGCTGCTCCTGCATCCTCTGTAGTGAAGCAATGCCTCGTCTGAGACGCTGCTTCTCCTCTCTCGCTGCAGCCCGGCGAGCCAGAGACTCATGAAGAAAAAAGTGGCTCAGCTGAGCTAGGCCTAAGGCCACTCTGTCTGCAGGTAGAACCTGGCTGTCCATGCCCTCTGTCCAGAGAGCCTCAACCCTCTCTCTGAGTGCTGAGTCCAACAAGACCCGCTCTGGGATGCGAAGCATCGTGCTCCCACTCCTCTGCCTGTCTGCCACGGTGAGGATCACTGGTGCATGGTCCAAGAAGGATGTCCCTGCCACGATGCCCACTGATCCCCCCAAGTCACTGAAGTGGTCACTAGTGTAGAAGCGATCTATCCGCGATAGATTCACTCCTCCCACTCTGCGGTCCGATCTAGAGAAGGCAAGACTGTCTGGAGGCCTCACAAAGCCAGAGTGCTGCCATGTATCCGAGACCCTCAAAGTCATACACAACCTCTCCCAAGCTGCTAACTCGACGCCATGCACAGTAGCATGGCTGCCTCCAATCCTGTCAGAAGGGTCCTCCAACATGTTGAAGTCCCCTCCTACACACCAATGGTCGGCCTGCGGCAAGGACTCAACAATCTGTGACCAAAACTCTGCACTAGCACTCGCCACATTGGGTGCATAGAAGTTCAGGAAGCCCACAAGACCACCCTGAACCTGCATAGTAAGCCACTGAGCCCTGCCAGGCACAATAATCCCTCTGCCCACAATGGCCTGCTGCAATGAATCCGCAATAGTCATGCATACCCCACCCTGGATGCCTCCAGGTCCAAAAGCATGGCTGCCTCCAATCCTGTCAGAAGGGTCCTCCAACATGTTGAAGTCCCCTCCTACACACCAATGGTTGGCCTGCGGCAAGGACTCAACAATTTGTGACCAAAACTCTGCACGAGCACTCGCCACATTGGGTGCATAGATGTTCAGGAAGCCCACAAGACCACCCTGAACCTGCATAGTAAGCCACTGAGCCATGCCTGGCACAATAATCCCTCTGCCCACAATGGCCTGCTGCAATGAATCCGCAATAGTCATACATACCCCACCCTGGATGCCTCCAGGTCCAAAAGCAGCTGACCAAAAGGTATCATATCGTCCACGCAAAATCTGACCACATCGCCGAATGCGGCTCTCACACAGATGGTGCTCCTGAAGCATAAGGAGATCAATCTCTCCTCCCACAAGGCAACGCTGAAGCTCCTGACGCAATCGGCCCCGCTGTCGCTGAAATTGGGGCCCACCTAGTCCCTGCACGTTCCATGAGATGATCCTCATGGTGAGCGAGAGAGAACAGATGCTGCCGCAGCAGCAAGACGTGCTATCTTCGAGGCTGGCTTGGATGGGGAGTAATCCGCATCCGAGCGTCCTCTAGATAGGCGAGACTGCAGTGAGTGCCTAGCCCAAGCCCAAGCTGAACGAGCCGTGCTTAAAGCAACCTCCTCTGTCCAGGAGTCCTCATGAATGTATACATAGCAAGGCAAACACTATGTATCAGCAAAAAAGTACACCACAATGTGCCTACATCCTGCTGAGTCTGGGGGTGTCACCGCAAACTTGGCCAGTGGCCACAAAGTCTGCAGCAAATCTGTAACTCCAAGTTCACCCATGTGGTGAGAGAACTTGAGAACCTCTGTATGCAACCATCCCAACACTGAGTCGAGGGACCACTCTGTCTCGGCCCTACCACAGAGGGGGAAGGAGAAACCAACTGCCGAGTCCAAGGCCTTTGTCCCCCTAGCGGCGAGGAACAAAGCATGGACCCTGAAGCAAGCTGCCTCGTGGTCTGCTGCGGAGTCGCCGAGAAAGCGAGTGAACCCGTAGTCGAAGAAATCCCAGCAGCGTCGGAGGTCAATGCTTGTCAGACCGCGAGGGATAGCTGCAAGGGAAGATGTCTGAATCTGCAGAGGGGGCCGCAAGAAGGACTGACCCTCTCTCGCTAGGCGACTCGTGGCAAAGGCGCTGCCAAGAGATCTCCTAGCCGCCGATGAGGGACCAGTCTCCTGAGTCGATTGTGGAACTGGAGCAGGAGGGGGGGAGAAGGAGCTGGGGGGGGCGGAGGGGAAGAGGGGCGGGGTGGGGTGGGGTGACAAAGGTAGAGGGGCAAGGTGGGGGGTGGACGGGAGCCGAGGGCAGGGGGGGGAGGATGAGGAGGAGGAGGGGAACTCTGAAGGAGGGGCGGCTGGCGAGGGTGAAGTGGAGGTGGAGGCTGGCGTAGGGGGCTCCTCTTGCTCAAGAGGACCAAAGCGGTTCCCCGTGGGAACCCCACTGCTGCTGAGTAGGCACCTGAGGCCCACTCTGAGTGCCAGGCTGTCGCTGTGGCCCCTGGCGTCGACGGCCACGGGCCTGCTGCCACCCCTTCTCCGCTGGAGCCCCAGGCTCGGAGGGGGGCTCTGAATCTGTGCGCTGTGCCGTTGGCTGTGGCTGCGGCCCAGCCTTGGCAGGCTGGGGCTGAGGCTGAGGCTGAGGTCGTGGCCTCCTCCGTGGACAGGCCTTCGCTAGGTGGCCCATCTGTCTGCAAATGAAGCACTGGTTCGGGAGGCCCGAGTACTCCACACTCCTGTCGAAACCAACCCCCACTCACCCGAGGCAGAAGGATGACCTTCGGGAGTGTGTGGGTATCTCTGACCAAAACTCGAACTGAGGGGATGCCAGCCGCCTTGGCAGCTACTGATGCTGCCGTACGAGGTGTCTCCAGGACAGTCCCGATGGCGGAGCCAATCCTGGAGAGAAGTGGTAGGTACTCTCTCCGTAAACCCGGAAAGCAGACTGAGATGGAGATGTCTGCCTCCTCTACTAGCACATCCGAAGTCGGGTCAAAACCATGCCGCCACTGTCGAAAGTGGGCGCGTGATGCTCGGATGGCCAGTGGACTCATAGCTATGACCTTGGAAGCCATCTCGGAGGTCTCGAACTCGATCTGGTAGTACCCCCGTCCGAGAATCTGGACATCCAAGATCTTGTCCACCTCTGCGAGAAGGCGGGCCTGGAGAAGGTCGCGCAGCTCTCCTCTGCTAGGTCGGGTGCCGAGAATCTTGCAGATGACCGACGTCACCTGCAAGCGCTCTACCTCAGCGGCTAGGCTCGCTTGCTCTGCCGGTGAAAGAGCAAGTCGAATGGTGGGCTCAGCGGGGTCGGGCGAGGGGGCTCTGTGGCGGAGCTCGAGCCTCCATCATCTGTGTCTACTGCTGTGTCGAAAAGGAGGAAAGAGAGATAATGCTGTCAACGACCTTGACGAGCACTGTCCCAGGAGGCTTGCCAATGCCAGCTGAAGGAAATCTTCGGGGAGGAAGGCGAAAAAACAAAACAAGGGCGGATGCGGGGGGGGGGGGGCAATGCGGATAAGGCAGCGGCAACGGGGTAGCGGGCTGAGCGGGACAGGCAGCGGGCGTGATGGGCGAGTGGCGGGCGGGGTAGTGGGCTGAGCGGCGGAGGCAGCAGGCGGGCTGGGCAGAGGCGGGCGGGGAAACGGGCTGAGCGGCAAGGGCAGCAGGCGGGCTGGGTGGCGCAGCGGGAGAGGTGGGGGGGGGCGCGCTGAGGGGCAGCGGGTGAGGCGGGGGGGCTGAGAGGCACAGGGCGCGCGAGGGCAGGGGGGGAAGGCAGAGATGGCGAGAGGGGGGGGGGGGGGGGGGGGGGGGGGGGGGGGGGGGGGGGGGGGGGCGCGACAGCAGTAACTCACTTTGGCCTGTTGAAGACGTTAATATAACATTTCATTTCTCTCTCTCGGGTGTCTATGTGGGTGTGTGTGTGCGCGTGCGCGCGCGCGCTACTAAAAAGAGTAAAATGATATAACCTTTCTATCACGCAAGTGTGGCAGATTGGTTATGCCATTTCCCTCTTGAATAACAAGTCTTTGAGTTCAACTCTCCTCATCGGATAGATCTTTAAGGTCTCTTGGGATAGTTTCCTACGACGTTAAAATTCTCTCCTTCCTCTCTCTCTCTCCCCCCCCCCCCCCCCCCCCCCCCCCCCCTCTCTCTCTCTCTCTCTCTCTCGGGGCCCCTCCGCAACCACATCCCCCCAAATGTATGTATTCATGTATATCCGTTTATCATTGTCTTACAGGTAAAATCCACCCCAGCAGTAAATATAGATGGCCAGCTAGCCACAAAGCAGAGTCATATCCTATAACTTTCATTAGCCTGACAAAGGAGCACTCCTGCCAAAGACTTCCCACCAATAACCTGAAAAGGAGAGAAAGTTCCTGTGACTTACATACCTGCAAGCTCCTTATCTGATTCAAGCAAGTACTTTAAGGCTCTTAAGCACCCTTCTGCAACTGGCTGGGCAGCTCCCTCCTCCCAAGCAGACAGAGCTACTATGGCTTCTGCATTTGAATATGCATTACTTCCTTCTTGCCTCGCTTTCTTTGCCTCTTCTTCGGCAGATTCCTCATCTGTCCCACACACAATTACCTCTTCAAATCAGTAAGCACCGATGCAAAAAGCCACAGAAATGACATTGAGTAAGACGCAAACATTGCCACACAATCCTTGAAATGCTTGTGCCTAATATTGCCTGCATATTTCTAGTGGCCACAGCACGATAGCCAACCCCTATGTTCTTGCAACCCTTCCCTTGTTTCCATTTGAGCATCTGTTTTCACAGTCATAGGCTTTCATATGTATGAAAGAAAGCCAGTCTGTCCCTTTATTGTAGGTAGTCTCTTAACACCTCCTGATCGTGCCTTTTCTCATCTTCCTGGCTCCCTTTCCTACTGGCAAACCTTATCATTTAAGTCCAAGGGTGTTCTGGGAAGACATTCTCTCTCCTGGAGAGAAAACTATGCATCTTGTCTGGTTCTGATTCAGACACCTTGTTTTTTCTTTTAGGTTCACTCTGGAAATTAAAGTTCCAATCTTCTTGCAAGATGTCTGTGTCAATCTCCCCTATTATTTTATTGAGGTTTCAATGACTTTCCCTCTGCTATATCGTGAAGTGACGACTCTTGTCAGTGCTATATCTAACCAATCTTTGTCATACAGAAAGATGGTACTAGTCCCCTTGCATAGATGTATATACCCATATGAATCCAAGAAAAAACCAATTCCAAAATAAAGTGCAAGTTATAGATTCACGGAATTCATCCACAAGAAATCAACTCCACCATGCATAGTGCTGACTAAATGCTCCAGTATTCTCACTAGGGCACACGGGCCAATAATGGGATGGCCCCCTGTAGGAAAACGGGCCTAAAATAACTTAAGTCGAAGGACCACCTTTACAACATCCAGCGCCGCTTGGTGGGATGGTTTACGAGAACGATCTCGAAAATCTATTGGTTGAGAGCGAGTTCAAATCGACGTGACGTCCACGTCCGTGAATAAGCCTCGTGCCCTTTTTGCAGCTGGACCCCATTTTTTTTACACATGAGAAATTTCGTTGTTGTCGCCCACGCTGCCAGAGGCACCATCGTGGCCAAAATTTTTGCAACAACATGACCTTTGCCCCACCGACCTTCTGCACTGCAGAGAAGGCAAAATCGTGCAGCAACCACGATTTCCGCCCGGCACCCGCTTAAGGGTTGTTTAATTGGGGTTTTACCCTATAGTTATCAGTGAGCGTAGAATTTATGGTTCTGTACGCCCCCCCCACCCACCCAGCCCCCCCACACACACACACGAAGCACACTTAATCCAGAAATCTGCACGTTCATTAGCAAAGGTGGAATCAGCAATGATGAAGCCTTGTACTGAATAAACGGATAAGATGGAAAGACTCAACCATAACAAAGCCTAGCACTGAAAAAAAGCATTAATAAGCATTAAATAGCAGACACTACTGTAAAAATCTGCGTATCGAGTCTTTGTCATAACTCCGGAGATGCAAGGCAGTCAACCATTATGCAGCCTAGCAAACTAAATAAATGCATGACATGGATGAGTAGTAGAGCATAAAAATTGTTACTATGGAATTCGTACCGCAAAAGACAGAAAGAATATGAATTATAGAACAAGCAAAAACTCAGACAACCACTTCACAAATGCATGTCCACTGCTAATATGATTTGTGAGCATATACCTAGGTGAATCCAAAGAAAAGTCAAATTCAGCCATCAAAGGAAAGTGCGAGCTATAAAGTCATTCAAAAGTCGATAAACGATCAACTCCATCATGCATAGTATAGACTAAATACTCTGTGCCTCCATTCTTTCCTTCATTCTCTTCCATCTTTGACCTCCTTGCCTTCAACGTAAAAACTCTTCTGAGATGAAGATAAGGGAAGTACCTTGCAATAGAGGCTGATTGTAAAAAAAGTGCACACAAGCACATCAAATAAGGGCCAGACTAGTGTACAATAATGGTACAAAACAAGCACAACTCGGGGCATGCATGATTGAGGGGGCATGGAGGGTGCCCACTGTCCAAGTGACTACCATGTTCCACTTTGCATTGCCCTAAAAACTCAGTTTGGAGGTTGCAAGTGAAGTTCAAATAAAGACCTTCCAACTTGGATAGATTGTTTGTTTACGACTTTGAAAGCCAGTAACAACAAACGTGTCCAAACCTCCAAAGCAAATGCATCTAGGGCATAGTAACATGGAATGGCCATTTTCAGGTCTCCGTTCCCCATTCCCATTCTAAGTTCCCGTTCCGAATCCCCGTTCCGTGTTTCAAATGTGAGTACCCGTAACAGGGAATGGCATTTTGTGGCAGTTGCCGTTCAGCGTTCCCCGTTCCGGTTTCCCGTTCCTGGTAACTATGATCTAGGGAACCTATTAAGCTATCAAAGTGAAATTCATGGGATAAGGATACACACATATGAAAGCACCAACATCAAATCCAAATCGACCCGCCAATTTGTAGCAACATTTCTTGTGCAGCTTACCAACAACACAAGTATGGTACAGAGGCCGAAATAGAACTTTATACCAGCTTTCAGTCATGTCCATCTGACAAACCTGTGGCGGTACTTAGCGACAACCATACTGTGACACCAGCATGAAGGTGATTCCATTTTCTTGACCGAGAAGCTGCTCCATGGTGTCCTCCCAAAGTCCCAACCACCAAGCGTACATGTCTGCACAGTGCACAAAAGATAATGGTTGCGGCTCGTCCCACAAGTTTGGCAAACAGTACAGCACACAGTTCCCCTGAGGTCTTACGAGTTCAAGCTGCTCAAAATCATAGATTCCGCATCTGCCACCGCATCTATTCCTTCCTCTGTAATCACTGCCATTTTCAAGGAAAAGTTTTTATCTTACTGGAAGATGTCCTAAGTCCTCTGATGTGGTCATATAAAGCAGTATTAAGTCTTTGGCATCCATGGACAGTAAAGCATATACCTAGATGAATCCAAGATAAGCCCAGATTCACCTTTAAAGGAAGTGCAAAGTATAGACTCATGGCAGTCATCCATAACCATCAGCTCCATCGTGAAAAGTATTGACTAAATACTACCACATCCTCAGTGGCGTCATCAGGCCCAATAGTGGGTGTAGAACTAGGTACTAATATATGCTCCCACACACATACACACACACACTAGCATATACCAATACAAAGATCTGCGTACCGAGTTTCTGTCATAACTCTAGAGATGCAGAGCAGACTCAGCCATACTGAAGCCTAGCACAAAAACAAGGTAGTTGATAGGGCATATGCACCAAAGTAGATAGAAAGAATTAACACAATATCAACTGGTCTATATAGTAAAGCATGCATGGCTGAGAGCCCTTCTGATTGATACCTACATGCATGGACACTTATTTCTATTTGAAAAGCGTCCAAGCCACCTTGGTTTGTAAAATCAGTGAGCATAGAAAAAATTAATCGAATAAAATATTTCAAAGGTGAGCCACCTTCAATGAATTCTTACAACTTCTCTTACAATTGGCTTGTTTAAGCATATCATGTTCTATAGGGACCCTCAATGTGAAGGTTGCTAGTTGATGTGCATACTCCCACAACTTTTTAAACCGAGGATGTTATACTTATGACATACTCATCAAAAAAATAACATGCTAACCAGGTTATTGCCTAGTCCATAATCTTCCAAACGTTTTCACCACTCATAAAACTGTGTGCTGGGTTTTTGCAAAAGTTACCCGAGTTAAACGCTAACATCATCAGAAATCCAGAAAATTCCCATGCCATCTTTGTTCCATAACACCAAGTTAACAGGAACTTTATCCACAACAAGCACACATGAATTCAACTTCAGAGTTGGTGCCAAATTAATCATACTTGTGTTAAGGCAATAAGGTGAGATTTTATTATTCTTAGCATAGTGAAACTAAGAAGAGAGGGCCTTTGTTATTTGGATTAGAAAAAAATATTATCAGTTATTTTGGACCGTCAAAACTTACTTGTCTCTAGTGACTTTTTTGCTGCCTTTTCCAAAAGTTGTCCAGTTTGCAAAGGCACGTAACTACATGTAGAATACGAAAACAAAAATTTAGGAAGAGGAACCTGAACACCAAAGCCACATTAACACAAATTCCTAGCTAAACATTATGGAAGACAGCGATAGGATTCTGATACGAAGAAGTGGCATACACTTGACACCCTATGCAGTTGAGGTGCTGAAAGAGAGAACACCACCAAGTAGACAAGAGACATGGAGTGGTGGAGTCCCACTCCTAGAAGCATTGGCCCCTCGACTAGGCTCCCCACAATGTCTTTAGTCCATTAGACCAAAGTCACTGATACAAACTCGAAGAGCCACGCTCTGCCTCTGAATCTTCACAAAGTCGCAATCCATCAAGCCGATCTACTTTAATGGCACCCCTGGCCTCTCTTTCAAAGGCATGGATCCAAACGCAATCCCCAAAAAGCGACTTCAAGAATCCTAGTAGTTTTTTTCATATGCTAAAAAGCAACAAAGTCAACTGCTATCAAAAGCTGATCCTCAAACGCACAGAAAAGTCATATGCTTTCATAAATGACACCCATGAAGCAAGCCCAGCGTCCACATGCCACGTTGCTCCACGATTCACATAACATTTCCCGCCTCGTATCAAACTAGCTTCAGGCTCAGGTCTAATTTGGCTCTCACTCCTCTTCTAGTCCGACAAGTCATGCCACGTCATCACTTTATAACGAACCCCTCCCCCCTTTTAGAGAAGAGCAATCACCCTTGATTACGCCTGCAAAACAGACAGCCGAATCTTCAATAGACATTGTTTCCATGGAAACATGCCAAGACCATACCCATAAGATAATAAGTTCAAAAAGCATGCATCAACACACATGCTAATCCACACTAGATTTGGAAATGGTCTACATTCACATAGTTTACAATTACACTCAATTGTAAACAATCAATCGAGCATCTCATCTAATCCATAACTATTAATGCACTCAGATCAAAGTATACTTATCTCGTCCAAAAGAACTATTGATGCATTAAGATCATAATCACAAATTACATTCAATCCTTGTCTCCATTGAAACCTCAGACACAGACTGTGATTCCAATGAATCATTTAACCGTCACATCTAGATTCCACCGTCTCCATTGGAACCTTAGACACAGACTGTGATTCCAATGAATCGTTTAGCCATCACATCCAGATTCCACAGATCTCTAGCACCGATTCGCTACACATGCCAAACATAATGTTTCTCCCATTATGAATGCGAATGATGAGATAAATGAAATTGATAGATATGTCCATGTGCATATTAATGTTGTTCATGAAGAACTTTCTCAAACCCATGGTATGATAGAAAATGTGCCAAAGAGTGATGATATGAATAATCATGCCTTATATGGATAAGGCTAACTCTACTTTGGTTAATCCTCTCGCTAAGGAGCCTCTTACCTGTAGGGATGATGATAAGGTTGAGCTTAACGAAAGGAGCGAAGCTCGCTGCTACTCACGCTCCCCCCCTGCACACCTGCATCCCCTCTTGCCATCGCTCACTCCTCCCCTCTCCTCCCTCGCCATGCACACTGTCCCACCTGCGCGCTAGCTTCTGTTGCGTGCTGCACACCCCCCCCCCCCCCCCCCCCCCCCCCCCCCCCCCCCCCCCCCCCCCCACACACACACAACACCCCCTCACACAGCTTGTGAATTGTCTTCAGCGCACCAGCATTCACGCCTACGCCTCTACCGTTCGCCCTTCTATCAGCAACAGACACAGAATGGCGGCCCTTGCTCCACCTAAGAGGGACTCTACAAAAGCCCCCACACCCGACACCGTGGAGCCGACCCTTCGACTTGCTCTCTCGCCAGAAGAGCAAGTGAGCTTGATTACCGAGGTGGAATGCTTGCAAGCCACCTCGGTCATCTGCAAGATCATTAGTATTCGACCGAGTTGAGGTGAGGTTCGGGATTTTCTTCAAACCCATTGTCACAAACTGCTGACGTGTCAAGTCACTAAAGAATGGGGCCAACCTTCAGATCCCGGCTGAGGGGCCTAAACCCTAAGAAGCAAATGCAACAGAAGAAGAAAAAGTGGAAAACTGATGACGTGGTGTCACGTGCACATCTAACCCTATGTGCATGTGGACAAGCTATCTCAGGTCTAGGGTTCAGGTCAGCCTAGGAAGTGTTTTGGCACCTTTGTGAGCCTGTGCGCAGGCCGTGCATGTTTAGGCACTTAGATTTGTTGCATATCCTCTAGTTGCACAAATCATATTCATTAGCATGGCATTCAATACCCATCATGAGCATTTTACAGAGCATAGAGCCTTTTTTTCCCAAAATACACATTTTTCACTTATTTATTAATAAGCGACTTTTGTTGGAAAAGTAAGTAGGTCAAATTACTAAGGAAATATAAAAGAAACCTAGCGCCAGCAAATGAAGGCAGAAGACAGAGCAGAGCAGTAGTTCTCTAGCGTTTTCTCAGAGAACCCAAGAACCCTGAAGACCTTTAGCATTTTCAGCAAGTACCAGTATTAGCCAGCGTTTTCCTTTCTCTTCCAGATCGGGACGCGTTAGCAGATTCCAGCACCCACCCTCGCGATACCTAGCCAATGCGGTAGCAGATCCTCGCCGCAAGTGCATCGCCACGGCAGATCAGCCCTAGCGTTTGCAGATCCAGCCCTAGCCTCGCAGATCTCCCCTGCTTGCAGCAAATCCTCGCCGTACCGCCGACTCAACCAGAGTTTACTTTCAACCCACTCTTTTCAGCATTCAGCATCTGCATTTTCGGCGCATCGTCGTCGAGTCGTCGTCATCGCCATCCTCGCCGACACAGTGTCAAAGTTCAGCAAAAAGTCAACAATTTGCAAATTCAGCATTTCAGCCTTGGCGTTTTCAGTTTTCAGCCGTCCTCGTCGTCGTCATCATTGTCGTCGACAGTGTCGGC
Organism: Adiantum capillus-veneris; assembly: GCF_014529385.1. Taxonomy (NCBI): domain Eukaryota; kingdom Viridiplantae; phylum Streptophyta; class Polypodiopsida; order Polypodiales; family Pteridaceae; genus Adiantum; species Adiantum capillus-veneris. The sequence continues at coordinate 151,993,887 of NC_140943.1, forward strand.
AAGTCCATTCCATCTAGACCATTGTACCAGATTTGTGCAATCAATAGCATCGACTTGCCGACATCTAGACCATTGTACCAGATTTGTGCAATCAATAGCATGGACTTGCCAACAGCGTCGGCAAGTCCATTCCATCTAGACCATTGCACCAGATTTGTGCAATCAATAGCATAGACCTCTCTCGCCATCGAGAGAGGGGCCCTTGGAGGAGGGTTTGAGAACCGCGTGGTGTCGTATTCTTCTCTCTCTCTCTCAATCTCACCACCTTCATTCACAGTAGCATTCACTTTGTTTATGATCATTGCATTCTCTCTCTAAAGGAACGGAAGGTTCTCCCTTTCGTAAGTAAAAGGAACCCTTGAGCACAGTTCGGAGCACTCATCTTGAGCAATATCATCATTCACTTCCATTGCACCTTACACGTGGCACCTACTGTATGGAATTCCGGATTTTACGCTAACTGATGACGTGGCATCCTGTACAGAATTCCGGATTTTATGCCGGCCTGCCGACTTTGGCAATTATACAGATTTCCATAAATCACGCTTTTTGTAACTTTTTGGACCAGTTGCTTTTGAGTTTAAAGCTTTTCATGCAAACTGCTTTTAATGGCCAAGGGCCTTTAAATATGAGGCTAGGGCTCATTCTCTGGCACTCTTCTGGGAGAAGGTGCAGAGCGTGGAGCACCAGCTTGTATCATGTTGATGCAATATAAAGAAATACCAAAAGGGGCGCCAAGGTTTGGGGCCAATACTCTCTAGGGTGGAATTCTGCCACTCCATGTTGCGTGTGCTCTCTCTCTCTCTTTCAGTTCAATTGAAACCGGCCCGTAGGGCGGTAGACTTTGGCTTTCACCTGAAACTTAACTTTACTCGAACTTTAGGACATAAAGGAACTTCGCGAATAAGCATGTGACTAGAATTCAACACTTCTAGACATTTCACAACTTGGTAGCTAGGGCACTCCCAAGTAGACAGCGACACCCAGTTGGTCCCAAAGCCTGGCGCCCCTTTCGGTATTTCTTTATTCTTATTACACTTGAGAAAAACTTGTAAACTTCTACAAGCTGTCCCACTCTTATCGGGCTGAAATCCCTCTACTCTAACCCGATTGCGGCAACATAACCACACTAGAAGTCTCCACGAACAAAATCCCAAGTACACGGTGATCACTTCACAAAACCTGGCAAGAAATTGCAGCACGCTGAATTCTCTGTTTTGCGCTCCAATTCACGTGCCGATCACTTCTGTGGATGGCCCTCGAGCTCTCGCACCTGTAGAGTCACTTGCCCCTTGAATTAGACGAGATTCCTCGCGGGAAATCTCTCTAAATTAACCTGTACAAGCACCCAATGCTTTCCCAAGGCTCCCCTAGCAAATAGACGATCCGAACGCTTTCACCTAGCCCTCACCAAGCTGTCCAAACCTGTCCAAGCCTGTAATTGCAGGTTTTTGACCCAATTTTGCCAACATAACGGCGCAAAAATCCATGTAGATCAAAAGTACACGTCCCCTTTGCGGTATGGAAGCTTTCCAATGAGCTGCAGGTCAATTTCAGCATGCTGTTTATTTCTGTTTTGCCACTATTAGGTGCCTACTACCCTGTACACGCATCCCAAGGCCTTTCCGAGGCTCCCATGGTGATTCCTTGCAGTTTAGGTGTGAAACCCTAAACCTGCAGAAAAACACAGCAGGCTGTAATTCTCTGTTTTGGACCGTTTCGAGCAGAGCGAGCACGCCTATGCGTGTCTCAGGTGCTCCCGCACACAATGGGACAATTCCCCTATAAATTGAACGAGTTTTCACGCGAGAAAACTCTCCGGTTTTGCATTACTTGTGATGAAATTGTGCGTACCTGAAGGGGATTAGCAATTAGCTAATCCGGTTCCTGTACAGAAGGCTCTTGCCTTGGCAAACGGCATAAAACCCCCAGAACTGTACATGGTCATCTGAGAAGCCCAACTAGTGGGTCATTACCTATGTGCAAAGGGAGAGAAAGATGCACGAGAGCAAATCGTCGCGCTACATAGAGCAAGGGAGAAGGCAAGCTTTCCATTAAAGCTGTGATCACTTGCACACACTACTCACACACACACTATAGCAGTTATCAAGTCAAATCAGCCCCCTCTCTCAATTTGGGTGCCCCTCTTCATGCAGAACTAATAGAATCAACCTGGAGTCGCCAAGTGTCCCTTATGCCTCTATTGAGTTAATTTCCTAGTAGCCACCAACTTATAAATGTCGCGAGGGGCCTAAATGACTTTGAACTGAGCCTAGACACCCTTTTACAGCTCGGATTCCAATGCCGACTGGCCCAACCATCTCGTGGCGACCTATCCTTCCCGACTACGGGTGAAACTCTTGGGTCATCGGCCGTTTCACAATGACCACACAATGTCCGGCCATTTGTGACTTCAGAAAGAGGGTCCCAAAAATTAAATAAAAATCATCGCAAAGAAACCAACAACTAAGGTTAGCAGTTGCCACATCCTCGTGACATACCCCCCTCTTGAAATTGCAAACGTCCTTGATTGCATGCCATATATATATGCCATTGATGATCTTGTGTTGTTAGCATGCTTTTATCATCACATGTACCCGCAAGAAAGGTCATAACACATAGATACAAATGACTTAATGAGACCTTCATACTTTTGTCATTTCCATCTATGACAGAAGTGAGCATAATACCTTTAACACTTGAAGAGAGATGCACACTTCTATCGCACTGAATCCGTATGTACATTTGATGTGCTAGCTCCATCATTACCCCTCCTCTGAGCATGTTGAGTTGGGGCATACGTAGGTTGTAACCCAAAGGCCTCAAGGTAAAGCTGCAATACATTTGGTGACTAATAGTTCACACTCTTCCATCCACTTTGCATCCATAGGTGAATAGTTCCTAAACTTCATCAAATAGCGTCTTGCAGCCCGTCCCTTAACTTTTCTTTCTTTTTGCTTGTGCTCCAAAAGACTCGGCTGAATCTTCAACTTTCTCTTCTCTTTCAGACTCCTAGGAAGCTTCGAAAGCTGCTTTTGCAAATGACTTCTTTGCTGGTCTTTTCTTTGACGCACCCCCTTTCACGTTGCCCTGAAACTCACTGTCTTCTCCCTTCAACAAGGTATGACCAGTGTTGGCAACTTCCATAAGCTGAGTAAGGGTAGCCACTTTGTTCTTTGTACAGTAATTTATGAGCCCTTTAGGCAGCCCACAACAATACTTCTCAATCTGCTCTGTCAATGACACAAATCTGTAGGAAGATACTGACAGCAATGCTTTACAGAACTTCCGATTGTACTCCTCTAAGCTCTTGCAAGTAGCGGCAGTAAGTTGGTGCCAATCCGTCATGACATCGGCTTCAAATTCATTTGATAGCCATGCAGATGTAAACATTTGCTTGAAGTATACCCATGTGAGGGTGCCTGTCCTTGCATCAACAGTGTCGTCCACCATGTGAGCGCATTGCCTTTCAAGAAAGTGGCATCTTTCCTGACCTTAGAGGCCTCTGTAAAATTCCCTCCTGCATAAGCTGTATCAAACTGCTAGAGGAAAGTGAGAGCCTTTGTCTTATCCTCGAAACCACTGAAGGTATCAAACTTTACCGTTGCACCACCTTCTTTGTACGGCTTTTGTCACAAAGTGATGACGTGGCGGACAACAAAAACCCTAATTTTTGCCAGAAACCCTAAAATTCCTACCAAAAACCCTAATTTCCGGAAATCGCGGAGGCTGAATTTTTTTTAATTTTTTTTTATTTTTGGAAAATGATGAGCGACGCGAATTTTGCTTTTTTTTATAAAAAAAGAGAAAAGACTCTCTAAGAGAGAGAACTGATGCTTTTTATTTTAAAAGCTTTTGGGGCTCTGTTTTTGGGCATTCCTTGTAACCTTTAAATTAGTGGTGAGGGCCTCACTTCTCAGATCATCTGGACGCAGAGTCTGAGAGTGAAACCCTAACCGCTCTCTTGTACTTTGATGATTGATTAATACAAAAAGAAATACCGAAAGGGGCACCAATCTTTGGGGCCAATATCTCTAGGCACGCAACTCCGCCGGGCCAGTGTGCATCTATTGTGATCTGTGACTTGTTTTAAAGTGGTTATTTGGTGTTGTCGCGGTTGATTCTTGACTTGGAGTGTCCAAGTTTGCTACAGTGGTATCAGAGCACGGCCGATTTCTCTTCTACGGGAAATCCGATCCCCAATTTTTTTTCCACGGCACCTATGGCTTCACGCAAGGATCAGTCGACTCCGTCTGCATCTGGAGATGTGGGCTGGGATCACAACGAAGATTCTGGCAGAGAGTATGGCCCGCCTCGGCCTACTCAGGCGGAGCAAAGAGAGATGACGCGTCGTCAATTGATCGGCGATGCAACGAAGATGATGCTCAGTTTTGCCAAGGACTAGAAGATGGAAAAATATATGAACCAGACCTCTTTGGAAGAGGTACAGATGGGGTGGCAAAGAACCACAACACCACTCCCGAAACCCGCTCTCAAGAAACCTTCTGCCTCCAAGAAATATACGGAGAAAGAACTAGAGAACGTGGTTGATGCACGGATTGCTCAGCTTTTCGACGTGCAAAAGAAAGGCAAAAAGCACGGCAAAAAGCAGAAGAAAGGCACTGACTTCTCAGGATATTTGGGCCGTCGGTCGACTTTTGACAAGGCAAAGAAACAAAAGAAGCGTGTTCGATTTGAAGGAGTACCAAGTTCTTCTTCTGATAGTTCTTCTAGCTCCTCGGATTCGAGCGAAGAAGACAGAAAAGGTAAAAAGTGAAGCAAGAAACAAAGCTTCGGAAAGGGCAAGAAAAAGGCAAAGAAGGCTACATCTCGCCCAGAGACTAACAGTTCTACTGAGGACTCGTCTACAGACAGCTCAGATTCCGATGACGGAAAGTTTTATGCGAACAAGAAGAATTTTTACAAAGCCAACCAGTATGACTTTCTCGAAGATAAAAGCTAGAAAGTCCGAGAGTTTAAGCAAGGTGGCCACTCGATCAAGTTTGATACTTTTTCAGGATACTTAGATGCTTCTAAGGCTTTGTCTTTTATACAACAGTTTGACATCGCTCTCGTGGGAGGACGCTATTCAGAGCACTCCAAGATTCGGAGAGCTTCCTCTTATTTTAAGGGGAATGCTCGCACTTGGTGGTCCACGCTTCTATTAAGCAAGACTGTGCCAGTTACATGGCTGAAATTCAAGAGGCTTTTTATTTCTTCTTGGTTGACTCAAGAGTTTGAGCGAGATATACGAGCTGCTTGGAACCATCTCCGGATGACCAAGAGCGATACAGTGAATTCTTACTATGAAAGATTTTGGAACTCTTTTCTACCCGCCTCTTCATTCAAGAAGATCTGGTTCAGAGAACAGATTGAGTGGTTTACCTTGGGTCTACCTACAGAGATCCGAGATCACTGCTTGGAACAGAAGTCAGCTTCTATTCAGGAGTTGATGAGTCATGCGAAGCGGGGCTTTGCCATTCACTCTGGCAGTCTGACCTACCCCACAGATGAGGCCATGACACAACGAGCCGAACAAACTTCTGGGAATGAAAGTAGAAAGAAAAAGAGCAACCTAGAGAAAAAGGATGCATGACCCAAGCTTACTCCTGAGGAGAGATCTCTCTTCATCAGAGAGGGGAAGTGCTTTGGATGCGGGGAACATGGACATATCTCCGCAAAGTGCCCTAGAAAGGCACAGAAAGAACAAAATGATAAAGACGATGACAGGCCTGAGAGTTCGAGAGCAGTTGAGGAATGTGGCAGAAAAGGCAGATAGAAAATGGCAGAAAAGGCAGATAGAAAAGCAGAACTGGTACCACATGGCGTGGGACCTGCACCGAATCTAATGAATGAAAGTACAAACTTTGCCGCTTTTGGGGCAAAGTGAAGGATCAGGAAGCTCTTTTGAAGGAGCCAAGGCCAACTTCTTTTTCACTTGGAATTGGCAGCTCGATTTGGAATTACGCCCGACAGACTGACGCCACAGGCGGAGGTAGTTCGACTGGCACCCGGATGGGATGTTGCCATTACACCGAGCATTGGCAAACTTCGTTTGCAATGACAGGGGTGTTCAGGGCACGCGAGTGACGTTCTACTCGGAATCCCTTGGTACCACCAGAACTACGCCGTGGTTGACTACCCGGCCGAGAAAGCGACTTTGATAAATGAAGGGCTTAGAGATTGTACTTGATGAACTTCAGTTTCTTACTCATTCTTTTGGGAGAGAACTGAACGATGGATAAAGGTTGAATATGTTTTGACCTGATCAAAAGAACGCCATGATTTTTCTCCACACTCATGCCGATTGCTTTTCAGAGGGCCTGAAGATCAAACCATTGATCTGATACCTGGAAGCACGCCACCGAATCGGCCACCTTACCGTGTGAGCCGAGTACAGAATGAAAAGATTATGAACCCAGTGAAAGACCTCTTGGAAAAGGGTCTTGTCCAGCCTAGTACTTCACCGTATTGCTCTCCAGTGTTGTTGGTTTTGAAGAAAGACGGATCTTGGAGAATGTGCATCGATTATAGTACTCTCAACGAAATCACCATCAAGAATAGATTTCCGATTCCTAGGATCGATGATATACTCGACAAGTTACAGGGATCCTCGTGCTTTAGCAGGATTGACTTGAAGAGTGGATATCATCAGATCAGGATAGCGCCAGGAGATGTCTACAAGACAGCTTTTCGGACGACTTTTGGGTTATTTAAGTTTTTGGTGATGCCTTTTGGCTTAACCAATGCTCTTGCGACATTTAACCAGATGATGGACAGGATTTTTCGAGAGTACAAGCTATTTGTTGGCACTTTCTTTGACGACATCATTGTTTTCTCCAATAATGAGGCAGAACACAGAGTTCATCTGCTTCAAGTCTTTCAGGCATTACGAGATCACACGTTAGTGATTAATGCAAAGAAAAGTGAATTTTTCCTACCAGAGATACACTTTTTGGGACACATTGTGTCAGCAGCAGAAGTGCAAATGGACCCGGCCAAGATAGAGACTATCCGTGATTGGCCCGATTTGAGGAATGTCCATGAAGTTAGAAGCTTCTTGGGACTGTGTTCGTACTACAGGCAGTTCATAGGAAAGTTTGCAGAGGTTGCTTCCCCTTTGCATACCTTGACACAAAAAGGAGTACCTTTTTCGTGGGGACCCACAGAAGTGACTGCCTTTCGGACATTGAAAGAGAAATTGACTACGGGACCTATTTTGACTTTGGCGGACTTGCAGAAGTCATTTCAAGTATATTGTGATGCTTGTGGTCGTAGTCTGGGTACGGTCTTGATGCAAGAAGGCCATGTCATAGCTTACGAGAGCTGTTTGTTCTCTAGGCCGGAGATGACAGCACAGATCTATGAGAAAGAGCTTTTGGCGGTTATCCATGCTCTTACTCAATGGCGGCATTACCTACTCGGAGTACATTTTACTGTCTTTACAGACCATCAGAGTTTGCGCTACTTCTTGTCACAGAAGCAGCTTTCGGAAAAGCAGATGCGGTGGGCGAACATCTTGTCACAGTTCCACTTCCAGATTGTCCATGTGCAGGGACAAAAGAATGTGGTGGCAGATGCTTTGTCTCAAAAACCGTTGGTTCTGGCTATTTCCGCGATACATCATAGGAGCTTCGAGGATATGGTCGATCAGTATGCCACAGATACAGATTTTGCAAATATTTTCACACGGATACGGGATGGGGAGACAATAGCTGGATACTCCCTTCGGGAAGGCTACTTGATGAAAAAGACTATGTTGTGCGTTACACAGCCGTTGAGGGAAAAGATTATGACTGAATGCCACTATCCACCTTTTACGAGTCACCGCGGCATTGCTATCACCATGAAGGGGGTAGAGAGATATTTCTTTTGGCCGAGACTCAAGAAAGATGTGGAAGAGTTTGTGCGCAGTTGCTTGGTATGCCAAAAGGTCAAGTTTGACAGGCATAAGGCACAGGGATTGTTAAAGCCTTTACCCATACCCACCCGCCCCTGGAAAAGTATTGAAATGGATTTCATTTTTGATCTCCCGAGAACACAGAATGATCACGATGATTTTCCGATTACATAGCACGTCTGAGACGATTGTCTCCGACACAGACCCCAGATTTATGAGTTTGTTTTGGAAGGCAATTTGGGAGAACATTGGCACGCAGTTGCAGTTCTCGTCATCATTCCACTTGCAGACTGACGGGCAATTTGAGATTGCCAATTCAGTGATTTTAGATTTATTGAAGTCTTGTATCTTGGATCAGAAGACTCAATGGAAAAAGAACTTACCTTTGGTGGAATTTGCCTACAATAACACGATACACTCTTCGACGGGGAAGACGCCATGTGAGATTGTTGAAAGTGCTGCAAAGGTTCCATCCTTCCTGAGCACGAAGATTAGATAGTTGAAGCGGATGAATATTCGCGAGATTTGGATACGGCTTTTGCCAAGGTTTGCGAGACTTTGCAGGAGTCTCAAGAACGACAGAAAAAGGCAGCGGATCGCCATCGTTGCGACTTGAAACTGAAGAAGGATGATTGGGTGCTCTTACTTTTGAGAAGGCACGCCTAAGAAAGAAAAAGGGAAAGGAGAGGCTTTTTCCAAAGCTTAGTATGCGATACTACGGACTTTTCCAGATAACTGAAAAGATAAATGATGTCTCCTTCCGATTGGAACTGCCAGATACTCGGAGGATTCACAATGCATTGCATGTGAGTCTCCGGAAACCTGTTAAGGGTGATGTGCCTGATGATGGGGAGCTTGATGAGCAACCCGAAGTGGAAGAAAACGAGGAGATCCTTGTTCCTGAACAGATTTTAGCACATAATGATACGAAGAAAGGTAAAGTCCGAAGGCGGTTCTTGGTTAAGTTCAAGAACTTTCCTGCATTTGATGCGAAGTGGATGGAGGAGGAGGACCTAGCAGATACTCCTCGGATTGTGAAACTTTACCTCGATGTTTTGGTTTAGCATAGTCTACTCCAAACGGAACCCAGAAATTCAGCTGGATGACTTCATGAATTGGTTGCAATAGGGGTTAGTCAATCAGACATCGTTGAGGTCCCGATTGGACCTAGATGTGATTGCTAGCTACATTGCCGATAAATCATGGTCTAAGATCCGAATGAATGTTGAATGTCATGTGATGTCTGGTGATGTCCTGTGATGTGACTGTCGATTTTGTACATGTGCTAGATGTGTGTTCCTAGTACGTAGGTACTAACAGTCAGTGTCTACTAAGACGGTTTATGGCTTTTCTCAGTTTTGCAGGCGTAATCGCGGTCGATTACAATGCTTTCAAGAGGGGGGTATGTCACAAAGTGATGACGTGGCGGACAACAAAAACCCTAATTTCTGCCAGAAACCCTAAAATTCCTGCAAACCCTAATTTCTGGATTTCCGGAAATCACGGAGGTTGATTTTTTTTTTTTTTTTGGAAAATGATGAGCGACGCGAATTTTACTTTTTTTTATAAAAAAAAGAGAAAAGACTCTCTAAGAGAGAGAACTGATGCTTTTTATTTTAAAAGCTTTTGGGGCTCTGCTTTTGGGCATCCCTTGTATTAGTGGTGAGGGCCTCACTTCTCAGATCATCTGGACGCAGAGTCTGAGAGTGAAACCCTAACCGCTCTCTTGTACTTTGATGATTGATTAATACAAAAAGAAATACCGAAAGGGGCGCCAGTCTTTGGGGCCAATATCTCTAGGCACGAAACTCCGCCGGGCCAGTGTGCATCTATTGTGATCTGTGACTTGTTTTAAAGTGGTTATTTGGTGCTGTCGCGGTTGATTCTTGACTTGGAGTGTCCAAGTCTGTTACAGCTTTGGCTTTTCCAATACTCCCAATGTCGTAGGGAAGTGTCTGCAACATGGGCATTGTAATAGGGATCATGGGCGCCCCTTGTGTGGGGGAGCAGGAGAGAGAGCCCACTTGCTATCCTATGCAATGGGAGTGAAGGAGAAGAGGAGATTGGCGCAGAAAGAGCACACGCAGAGAAAACGTGAGAGAGAGAGAGAGAGCTCGTTGGATTTTTGGGAAAAGCCACGCTATTTCTTTTGGGCTTCACATTTGAGTATATGAGTAAGTGACTAGGGGCCATTCACACTTGGGCCCCCTCACTTATAAGTCTTTTTAACTTATAAGTTATAAGTACAAGGCACTTAGGCCTTTATTCCCTAACAACCTCCCACCTAAAGGCAATGTACCTTGGGAGATCAAAGAATCAGCTAACTATGATACAACAGCTGATCATGCACTTACTCATCCAACACCCATCATCTGACGGCAATATGCAAACCGCTCTGCTGGAAGACTCTTGGTCAAAAGATCTGCAGGATTGTCATCTGTGTGCACCTTGACAAGTGTAATGCTCTTGTCATCAAGCACACTCCTGATAAAATGATACTTCACCTCTATGTGCTTTGTCTTGGCATGAAAAACAGGATTCCTTGCAAGCATAATAGCACTCTGACTATCACAGTGTAGCACAGGAACCGGTGACTTAATGCCAAGCTCTTCTACCAAACGCATGAGCCACAAAGCTTCTTTGCATGCCTCAGTGGCAGCCACATACTCAGCCTCAGTGGTAGACAAAGCAACACATTTTTGCAGTCTAGAAATCCAAGAAACTACACCTCCTGTGAATGTAAACACATATCCAGAGGTAGACTTCCTGCAATCTGGATGTCCAGCAAAATCTGCATTTGTAAAGCCATGCACAGATGTCTCACTCTTCCCAAAACAAATGCACAAGTCTTTAGTGCCTTTCAAGTATCTCAAGATACACTTCACTGCTTCCCAATGCTTTTTACCAGGATTGCTCATGTACCTGCTTACCACTCCCACCGCAAATGCAATGTCCGGACGTGTAGCAACCATAGCATACATGAAACTGCCAACGGCTGATGCATAAGGAATCTTGGCCATTTCAGCCCGCATATCATCTGTGTTTGGGCAGTCATGTGCAGTCAGTTTTACATATGGAGGCAGCGGAGTACCAAGTGCCTTTCCCCCATCCATATGAAAACGATGTAGCACCTTATTAACATAATCTCGTTGAGATAGATACAGACGCCTGTTGGGTCTATCTCGAGAGATACGCATGCCCAAAATATGATTAGCATCACCAAGATCCTTCATGTCAAAGCGATTCTTTAAGCTTTGCTGTAATGCATCCAACTCCGTGACATTTTTACCCGCAATAAGCATGTCATCAACATACAAAATCAGCAATAGAAGAGATCCATCACTTGCCGTTTTGATATACAAACAGTGATCAGAATTACTTCTTTTGTATCCTTGAGACCTCATGAATGTATCAAACTTGTGATACCATGCACGGGGAGACTGTTTCAAACCATACAAGCTCTTCAAGAGTCTACATACTTTCTTCTCGTGCCCCTTTGACACAAAACCTTCTGGCTGCATCATATAGATCATCTCAAGCAAATCGCCATGCAAAAACGCTGTTTTGACATCCATTTGCTTTAACTCCATATCTTCAGAAGCAACCAGGCCTAAAACAAGACGTAATGTGGCAAGCTTTACGACAGGAGAAAAAATCTCATCAAAATCCACACCATGCTTTTGCTTGTACCCTTTAGCAACCAAACGTGCCTTGTACTTAGAAGAAGCATCAGATGTGACCTTGGTCTTGTAAACCCATTTACAAGGCAGAGCCTTATGCCCTTTAGGCAAATCAACCAAGTCCCATGTATGGTTTTTCTCCAAAGACTGCATTTCCGAAACCATTGCTTTGAACCATTTCTTACTGTCTTCCCGTTGCATAGCCTCTTTATAGCAAGACGGCTCACCACAATCAGTAAGCATGACATAGTCCAAAGACGGTTCATATCTATCGGGGGGCCTTGTCACCCGAGTAGACCTACGCACCCAATGATCCATAACAGGTGGATTTTCAGCCTGTAAACCATCAAAAACAGCAGGCTGTTCAGCCGGTTGCATCGCAACAACGGGCGGTCTAGGAGCATCAACCTGTTCCCCTTCCTGTGGTGCATCAATGGCAACTTGTTGGGGCTGATTTTCAGCACCATTTTCAGCATGTAAAGGCTGCTGAACATTGGGCCTTCTTGGCTGTCCATATGTAACATCTTCACGAAAAACAACCCGGCGCACTTCCTCGACCTTTGTGGGCTGTTTGTGCATGCAATTCTCATTGAAGATGACATCATTGCTGCGTATGATTTTCCGTAATGCGGGATCCCATAATCTATACCCCATTTCACCATCCTCACCATATCCTAGGAAAATGCATTTATGAGACTTTGGTTCTAGTTTGGTGCGCAGTTCACTCCGGATGTGAACATAGGCCTCACAACCAAACACTCTTAAATGTGCATATGAGGGTGGCTTGCCAGACCACACCTCCTCAGGCACCTTTCCACCCAAAGCCTTGCTAGGTGAGCGATTAATCAAGTGAATAGCTGTTTGCACAGCTTCTGCCCAAAAACCATGAGGTAATGCAGCATGTGACAGCATACTCCGAACTTTCTCTTGGATAGTCCGGTTCAACCTCTCTGCAACTCCATTCTGAGAGGGATTAAAAGGAGCCGTGAGCTCTCTTTTAATACCTTTAGTAGCACAAAAGTCAATAAATGCTTTTGATACATACTCCCCCCCATTGTCTGAGCGCAAAGACCTAAGCTTCTTGTCAGTTTGATTCTCAACAAACGCAAGAAACTTCTTGGAAGTATCCAAAACATCGCTTTTAGCACGTATTGGATACACCCACACCTTACGTGTAGCATCATCGATAAACGAGACAAAATATTTCTTTCCCCCTAAGGACAACTGTGGCATTTCACATACATCGGAATGCACTAAGTCTAACCTGTCAGACTTCAAAGAAAGTGACCTTTTGTGCGGTGTTTGACTGTGCTTACCGTAAATACAGTGCTCACAATGAGAAAAATCAGCATACCTCAAACACGGCAAATAACCACAACGAGACAGAGTTTCCATTCCTCTTTTACTCATGTGTCCCAACCGGCCATGCCACAAAGAAACACTTGGCTGCTCGGTTACGGCGACAACATGGTCACGCACACTAGATACATGCAAAGGATACAAAGTGTCCGATTTACAACCCTTGGCTACAATCCGGGCCCCTTTACAAATTTTCCACTTGCTATCACCAAAAGTGGTGTGATAGCCTGCATCATCTAGCTGCCCTGTACTAATCAAACTCTTCTTGAGTTGTGGCACATGACGCACTTTGTGCAAAACAAAAGTCATACCATCAGCAAAAGAAAACTGGACACTGCCAATACCTGCAATGTCACATGCATAGTTGTCTCCCAAATAAACAGTGCCCTGCACCTCACCTGAGTACTGTGTAAACCAATCCCTATGAGGTGTTACATGAAAGGAGGCACCTGAATCAAGAATCCAAGTATGCATGTCCACATCAGAACCCATAGCAAGGGTATGTGCATCCACAGAAGAGGCATTGAGTACATCAGTGCTGCTGTCACTGTCACAACTACTAGCAACATTGATTTCCTCAATCAACACAGTGCTCTTCTTGGCATTTCCCTTGTCCTTTGCATCAGTTTCAGCACCCTTGTTCTTCTCTTTCTTCCACTCATAGCATTCCCGTTTATAATGCCCTTTCTTTCCACAATGATGACACACAACATCTTTCCTACGAGATTTGCTGCGTGCCCTGTCCTTACTGTCAGATTTCTCCCTCTGTTGAGACCTGCCTCTCAAGTGCAATGCATTAGAAGACCCACCTGTGGTGTTCTTCCTGTTCATCTCTTCCATCAAGAGAGAACTCTCTACATCTGCATACTTAAGTGACGCACTTGAGTTACTAAGAGCTGTCCGGAATACATCCCAACTCTCGGGCAATGTGCATAGCAGAAAAGTAGCTTTGAACTCCTCATCAATCGTGAATTTCAGCTCTGTCAGTTGGCTGAAAATAGAATTGAATTCATTGAGGTGCACTGACATGTGCGTGCCCTCTTTCATGCGGAGATCCATAAGCTTCTTAAGCCAATACACTTTACTGGCAGCACTCTGCTGTGCATACAACTCGTCTAAACGCTTCCACATGCCCCATGCTGTCTGCTCATTCTCTACATTGAAGAGTAAATTGTCAGACACCGAAAGCATGATCGTGGAGCGAGCTAACTCGTCCACTTCTTCCCATTCTTCAACCTCCATATCAACCGGTTTCACACCCTGTAACTTAATAGGTTTCGCCTGTTTCTTCTGCAACATCACATTATAACATTGCTTCTTCCATATAGCAAAGTTATGGGCACCTTCAAGCTTGCGAATGTGCAACAAATTGCCACTTTCACTGCTAGAAGCCATTCTGAGTGATTGCAAGCACTGAAACCCTGTTTTGCCGACCTAAACACGCCCAAATGTGCGCAATCGGGCAAAAAACAGCTTGCTGTTACAGAAAAACAGCGAGCAAATTTCACGCGAAATCACCCCAAAACGATGTACATTCACTGCCAAACCCTTACCAAAGGTTTCCACAAGGTGTATACATCATTTGCTTGCTGAACTTCCCTGTTGTAGGGCAAAAATCAGACCTGTAAACACCTGTTTTGCTGAATTTTCAGAACCTCGTTGGTGGAAACACCTGTAAGATTGACCTGTGAGACTTGCCCTAATGAAATTGCATCAAATTGACCCCGAAATTGGTCAATTTCAGCAGAAATAGGCTGCTGTTCGCCAGTTTTTGAAACCCTAATTTTGGGGAAACTGTCACCGGAGGTCGATTCTACACGGTGAGAGGATCCCTTCGCGACAGAGTTGATCGAAAACGGTTGAATATCCTTCCCGCAGCGAGCAAAAAACAGAATTCTGATATGTGTTGCGAAGATGGCTCTCTTGGAAACCCTAAAGCTCTGATACCATGTGTGGGGGAGCAGGAGAGAGAGCCCACTTGCTATCCTATGCAATGGGAGTGAAGGAGAAGAGGAGATTGGCACAGAAAGAGCACACGCAGAGAAAACGTGAGAGAGAGAGAGAGAGCTCGTTGGATTTTTGGGAAAAGCCACGCTATTTCTTTTGGGCTTCACATTTGAGTATATGAGTAAGTGACTAGGGGGCCATTCACACTTGGCCCCCTCACTTATAAGTCTTTTTAACTTATAAGTTATAAGTACAAGGCACTTAGGCCTTTATTCCCTAACACCTTGGCCATTAACATTTTGTGTCATTGGTGCCATATGTGACTGCTGGTCGGAAAAACCAGCCATGCCAAAATTGCCATGTGGCACCCCAAACTGGACGTGATTGCAGTGAAACCCTTGTTGCATGCCAATACTACCATACTACCATACATGAGGTTCGGCATCATCCCAAACACTGTTCCTGGCATATAATGCTGGTTTCCAGGCGTATAACCAGCCATGCTCTGAAACACCGATCCATCCCCAAAAATACCCAAGATGTACCGTGGGTGGTGGAAAAACCTGTTGCATAGCCTGGAAACTTGTTCTTTGTCCATTGAATGCAACATTTCGACTCTGAAAGGTGGCGGGATGAACCGGCAAAGCCTGTGGAATAGACGTCCTAACTACCTGTTCATGGATAAAAGGAATTTGTCTTGAAGCCCCACGTGACTCCGCAACATGTGAGTGCTCCCCGCCTTGCTGGAACGCACAAGGGACCTGGGCTTGAGCCTCAACTGGCTCTACTGCATGAGACGGTTGCCTTGTCTGTCGTGACACTGGCGACGCTTGCAGATTTTCCATAAACCAAGGATTTTGCACCAATTGAGAGAACACATTCGCAGCAGCGACCAACTGTGTCCTGAACGCATCCTCGTTTAGTTGCCCTGTCATAAACCCTTGACCTTGTGGAGCATTCAAATCAACAAAAGGTACAGATAGTGGTGGCTGTGAACTCTCGCCAACCTCAAACACTGGAGGGATAGCCTATCTGTCCTGTGAAGAGGAACCTTCTTCCCTGGCGCCGTTTGTCGTGTCAAACAGTGTAATTCAAAGTTCCTGTACTCTGTCTTCACCAAAAACCAACCAAGACTCACTTTTTGAGGAAAAAGTGATTTTGTCCTGGCAACGGACCCATGAAACCGGCCTGTTGGGCGGTAGACTTTGGCTTTTACCCGAAACTTAACTTTACTTGAACTTTAGGACAAAGGAACTTCACGAATAAGCATGTGTCTGGAATTCAACACTTCAAGATTTTCACGACTTGCTAACTAAAGCGCTCCCAAGTAGACAGCGACAGCCTGTTGGCCCCAAAGGCTGGCACCCGTTTCGGTATTTCTTTATTCTTATTACACTTGAGAAAAACTTGTAAACTTCTACAAGTTGTCCCACTTTTATTGGGCTGAAATCCCTCTACTATAACCCGATTTCGGCAACATAACCACAATAGACGTCTCCACGAACAAAATCCCAAGTACACGGTGACTTTCCACGCACTTTAGAGCACTTCACAAAACCTGGCGAGAAATTGCAGCACGCTGAATTCTCTGTTTTGTGCTCCGATTCGCGTGCAGATCACTTTTGTGGATAGCCCTTGAGCTCTCGTACCTATAGGGTCACTTGCCCTTGAAATAGACGAGATTCCTCGCGGGAAATCTCTCTGAATTGTCCTATACAAGCACCCAATGCTTTCCCGAGGCTCCCCTGGCAAATAAACGATCCGAACGCTTTCACCTAACCCTCACCAAGCTGTCGAAGGCTGTAATTGCAGTTTTTTGACCCAATTTCACCAGCATAAACACGCAAAAAGCATAAAGGCGCAAAAATCCCTGTAGATCAATACACGTCAAGGACACTTTCCCTTTGTTGGGTTAAAGGCCCAAATGGCCCCCTTTAATGTACATTTTAAAGGTTACTAACCTTTGGCCAAGTTCACATTGAACTTGGCCACTAACTTATTAAATTGGTCCTTATACAAATAATAAAGGGTAAGTGAGTTTCAAACAACTCACTTACTTATCCCCTTTGAAGAAATTTACGTGCCTTCTCTCTTCTGCTAGCGCTTCCTCTATTGCTGGCCTTCGCCACTCCTCTCTGCACACACATTGCACTTCCTCGCGTGCTCTATCACTTGCACACACCGCCGCGCGCTCATTGACTGGTATTAGAGCCCAATTAGGGTTTGCTCCCAAACCTGCAAATGCTGAATTTTAGCCAAGAAGGTCAACTTCCACGCAAGATTTTGCAATTTCGTCGCCAAAGGACTCATCCCCGGATACTAGTGAGCTCCCGGCAACCAAAATTGACCTAAAACAGGCTGAAATTCGGTCAAAAACAAGAAATTACAGGTTATGACAGCAAAATACAGGTTTTGCAAATGATGTATTAAGGTGTGAGAATACTTTTGCTAAGTCCCCGCTACCCGAAAACCCTGAAATTGCCGAAAAACAAGCCCTAAAACAGGTGTTATAAGAAAATTTCAGATTTATGCAGGTTTTTGCAAGTGTTTTTATGGTGCAATTACATTGGGGAAATTGCAAATAGATGCAATCCATGCACATTTGACAAATTTTGGCAATGTATGACCATTTGTGGTTCAATTTCATGCAATTTTGATGCTACAAATTGAGGCTTTTGTGCTTACATGCTTCTAAAGGCTGTGTATTAGCCTTATGTATGTCCTCTGAGGTTAAAAACAACTAAATTTGTTGTTTTCGAGCACAAATTCGCTCGCTGAAATTTCCTGCGCATAAATTTCAGAAATTGAATTTTATGCCCAAATCGTCCTATTTTGCTCCAAATTGCTCCTGTGACCATTTGGAGCTGTAGTGCACATCTCTGTGAGGCTATACTCCGATTTTTGCGCATTTTTTCCAAAAAATTCAGCATATTATCCCTCTTATTTCATGCAACTATGGCCTCATCTTCTTCGGATGTGAAGAACCTCTTCGAGATTAGGAAGTTCAATGGAACAGGTTTTGATCTTTGGAAAGACAGGATTCAGGGAATCCTATTTCTTAAGGATTGCGAAGGGGCACTTGAACAGGTGAAGCCACAGAATATGACAGATGAAGCATGGGTTAGAATGAACAGGAAAGCCGTTACATACATTAAAATGGCCATGACAGATGAGACCGTCATTGATGTGAAAGGTCTCACGGCTGCTTTTGATGTGTGGGAGAAGTTAAAGGGAATGTATAAAAATACAACGCCTGTCAACCAGAAAGGTCACAAGAAACCCGATTGCAGGTACTATAAAGTTGAGTTAGAAAGAAAAAAGAATGGCGGAGACAAAAAGAAAGAGAAGAAGGAAGTCAAGGTAGATGCACAGGATAGCTCAAAGGACAAAGAGAAGGCCAATGTGGCTTCTAGTGTCGTGATTGAGGAGCTGTCAGATGTAGAGGACATCTTGTGTGCCACTTTGTCAGATGATGATGCTTATGACTATGATGCCTCTCTTAATGTTCATTCACAGGACATGCAGATCACCAAGAGTGATCTTATTGATGCTTTGTTGACTGTCAATGATGCATTGTCCCGGACTTGGATTGTTGATTCCGGTGCTTCATTTCATGTGACTCCTATCAAGGAGTGTTTCTCTACTTTTGATGCACGCAAGCGTGGCCATGTATATCTTGGAAACAATCATGCATGTTCCATTGAGGGTATTGGCACTGTGCATCTCTCCATAGATGGCACAAATGAGCTTGTCTTGCATGATGTTCGATATGTACCGTGAATCAAGAAGAGTTTGCTTTCTGTTGGTCGGATGGATATGCATGGTTACAGCATCTTGTTTGAGAGAGGATCATGGAAAATGACTAAAGGCTCAAGGCTGATTGTAAAGGGCACAAAGAAAGGGACACTTTACTGCATGCATCGAAAGGCCATGTTGGGCAAGTTTATTGCGTTGGCTGAAATTAACTCTCACATGGAGTTATGGCACAAGAGGCTTGGCCATATGAGCCAAAAGGGCCTTTCTAAGCTTTGTACTTTGAACAAGCTTGATGCTAAAGGCACAAAGGTTGATTTTTGTAATGAATGTCAATATGGCAAGCAAGTAAAGCGTTCTTATTACTCTGGTGTCTCTCGTAAATCTTGTGTGCTTGATCTTGTACATTCTGATGTATGTAGCATGCCTGCTAAGTCTATGGGAGGTGCATGCTATTTTATCTCCTTTGTTGACGATCATTCTAGGAAAATTTGGGTTTATTTGCTTAAGTCTAAGGATGAATCCTTTGCTGCGTTTAAGAGATTTCATGCATTTGTGACCACCCAAACTGGTAGAAAGCTAAAATGCTTGCCTACAGACAATGGGAGGTAGTACACAAGTGCTGAATTTAACAAGTTTTGTGAAAATTTGGGCATTAAGAGGGAGCTTACTGTGCCATACAGCCCCTCTTCTAATGGTGTGGCTGAAAGATTCAATAGGACACTTTGTGAGAGGGTGAGATGCATGCTGTCCACAACTAATCTCTCTCATGGATTTTGGGGAGAAGCTTTGAAAACTGCATTGCATATATGCAATCGATCCCCTCACATGTCTTTGAAAGGTGACATCCCTGAAGAGGTTTGGTCTGGCAAGCCTACTTCATATGATCACTTATGCATTTTTGGTTGCGAAGCTTTTGTGCATGTTAGACCTGAGTTGAGGAGTAAACTAGATGCGAAGTCCATTAAAGGCCTCTTCATGGGATATGGTGAAGAAGGCGAAATGGGTTACACGATTTGGTCACCTGAGCTCAAAATGGTTGTACGCAGCCGGGATGTTGTTTTTAATGAGGCAAGGCTGCTTCAAAACAATTGTGCCTCAAAGTGAAATTTCAGCATGACCAGCCACCTGTTAGGCCTATTTTTGACCCTCAGGATGCACCACAAATGGCTGAAAATGTAGATGATCCAGTGGTGTTTGAGCCGGATGATGTTGGACAACAAATTGAGGCTCCTGAAGGGCATTTGCAGCCAAGAAACAATGCTGAAAATGGTGCTGAAAATGATGTACAGCAGCCCATTGTTGATGATTTTGTCGTGCCACCTGATGTAAACCCATTGCCGGATAATGTGGATCATTAGGTGAGGCGGTCTACTCGTCAAAGACGGCCTGTGAGTCGATATGATCCCTCTTTGCATTACATTATGTTGACAGATGAGGGAGAGCCTCTTACGTATAAAGAGGCAAAGACATGTGAGCACAGCGACAAGTAGGAGCTTGCTATGCAGGAAGAGATTTGCATGCTAATCATACTTGGGATATGGTTGAATTGCCCAAAGGAAGGAAGGCTATTCCTAACAAATGGGTGTATAAAATCAAAACTGTTGATGCAAAACCCAAGTATAAGGCAAGGCTTGTGGCAAAGGGATATGTTCAAACCAAGGACATAGACATTTAGGAAGTGTGCTCTCCTGTTGTGAAGCTGACCACGTTGCGTGTATTGTTTGCCATTGTGGCTGCTCTTGACTTGGAAATGGACCAAATGGATGTACATACCGCTTTCTTGCATAGTGATGTGGAAGAAGAGCTTTACATGAAGCAACCCGAGGGTTTTGTATCCCTGGCAAGGAACATTTGGTATGTATGCTCAATAGAAGCTTGTATGGGCTGAAACAATCATGTAGACAGTGGTACAAGAAGTTTGATCGCTTCATGCTTAAACATGGTTACAAAAGAAGCCATGCAGACCATTGTTTGTATACCAAACGTGATGAGGATGGCAGCCCTATCATTCTTGTGCTCTATGTAGATGATATGTTGATAGCTACAAAGAAAAGAAGCACTGTTGATGCTCTTAAAGGGTAGTTGAAATCTGCGTTTTCAATGAAAGATCTTGGGGCAACTGAACATATACTTGGAGTGCGTGTTACACGACAAAGAGACAAGCGCCTATTGTATTTGTCGCAAGAAAAGGACATTGAAAAGGTGCTGGGCAGATTTAACATGGCTGAAGCAAAGCCTCTTGGTGTGCCATTACAGCCATATGTCAAAATCTCCAAGGATGATTGTCCCAAGTCAAAGGAAGAAGCCAATGACATGCAAAGTGTGCCTTATGCTTCAGCTTGTGGTTCACTTATGTATGCTATGGTTGCTACTAGGCCTGACATAGCCCATGCAGTGGGAGTTGTGAGCCGGTTTATGGCTAATCCAGGCAGGTTGCATTGGGATGCAGTGAAGTCCATTATGAGGTGCTTGAAAGGGACAAAAAAAATGCCTCTGCTATGGTAAAGGACCAATGGAATTGAAGGGATTTTGTGACTCTGACATGGCTGGTGATGTGGATACACGGAAATCCACAAGTGGCTATGTATTTACTCTTGTTGGAGGTGTTGTTTCATGGTGTTCTAGATTGCAAAAGATTGTTGCATTGTCTACGACAGAGGCGGAATATATTTCAGCCACTGAGGCTTCCAAAGAAGCTATTTGGTTAGCACGCCTATGCAGTGAGTTTGGTTTGCCTGCCAAGGCGCCTATGCTTGGTTGTGATAGCCAGAGTGCCATATGTCTGGCAAAGAACGCCATGTTTCATGCACGCACAAAGCATATTGATGTGCGGTATCACTTCATACGAGAAGTGCTTGAGGATGGCCTTATTACATTGGTTAAGGTCCATACATCACAAAATCCAGCCGATGCTCTCACTAAGTGCTTACCCAAAGCACAACATCATCTATGCATAGAGATGGTGGGTGTCACGTAGCTTAAAGGCGCCATTTATGCCTTTAAGTGGGAGGTTGTTGGGTTAAAGGCCCAAATGGCCCCCTTTAATGTACATTTTAAAGGTACTAACCTTTGGCCAAGTTCACATTGAACTTGGCCACTAACTTATTAAATTGGTCCTTATACAAATAATAAAGGGTAAGTGAGTTTCAAACAACTCACTTACTTATCCCCTTTGAAGAAACTTACGTGCCCTCTCTCTTTTGCTAGCGCTTCCTCTCTTGCTGGCCTTCGCCACTCCTCTCTGCACACACACTGCACTTCCTCGCGTGCTCTATCACTTGCACACACCGCCGCGCGCTCATCACCCTTGCGGTATGGAGGCTTTTAACGAGCTGCAGGTCAATTTCAGCATGCTATAATTTCCTAATTTGCCACTATTAGGTGCCTACTACCCTGTACACGCATCCCAAGGCCTTTCTAAGGCTTCCATCGCGATTCCTTACAATTTAGGTGTGGAACCCTAAACCTGCAGAAAAACAGAGCAAGCTGTAATTCTCTGTTTTGGACCGTTTCGAGCGGAGCGAGCACGTCTATGCGTCTCAGGTGCTCCCGCATGCAATGGAATAGTTCCCCTGTAAATCGAACGAGTTTTCACACAAGAAAACTCTCCTTGTTCGCATTCCTTCGCGATCGAACTGTGCGTACCTGAAGGGGATTAGCAATTAGCTAATCCGGTTCCTGTACAGAAGGCTCTTGCCTTGGCAAACGCGCATAAAACCCCGAGAATTTCACATGGTCACCTGAGAAGCCCAACTAGTGGGGCATTACCATATGTGCAAAGGGAGAGAAAGATGCGCGAGAGCAAATCGTCGCACTACATAGAGCAAGGGAGAAGGCAAGCTTTCCATTAAAGCCGTGATCACCTGCATCCACTACTCACAC
Organism: Adiantum capillus-veneris; assembly: GCF_014529385.1. Lineage (NCBI taxonomy): Eukaryota > Viridiplantae > Streptophyta > Polypodiopsida > Polypodiales > Pteridaceae > Adiantum > Adiantum capillus-veneris. The sequence continues at coordinate 152,016,411 of NC_140943.1, forward strand.
ACACAATGTAGCACTTATCAAGTCAAATCAGCCCCCTCTCTCAATTTGGGCGCCCCCTTTTCATGCAGGTCTGGCAGAATCAGCTTGGAGCCGCCAAGTGTCCCTTATGCCTCTATTGAGTTAATTTCCTAGTACCCACCAACTTATAAATGTCGCGAGGGGCCTAAATGACTTTGAATTGAGCCTAGACACCCTTTTTCTGCTCGGATTCCACTGCCGACTGGCCCAACCATATCGTTGCGACCTGCCCTTCCCAACTGCGGGTGAAACTCTCGGCCATCGGCCATTTCACACTCACCACACAATGTCCGGCCATTTGTGACTTCAAAAAGAGGGTCCCAAAAATTAAATAACAATCATCGGAAAGAAATCAACAACTAAGGTTAGTAGTTGCCACATCCTCGTGACATCACTTGTTATCGAAGTGCTAAAAGTCTGTTCAGTCTGCTTCTTTCTATTGGCACGTGCTGCCCAACTTGTGCCACTCTTCTGTTCTCCGATGTGGGCAAGATCACTGATGTCCAGATCCTTGGGGGAGGGCACTACCACGTAGAGTTCAAGTCTCTAGAGATGACGGCCAAGGTGATATCGATGAGCCCGCTCGGTATCTCAGCAGCTCGAGCTTACTTCAGACGATGGCATCATGGTTTTGACCCTTCTAGAGATGTGCTTGAGGAGGAGGCCGACTTGCCTATCTCGATCTGCTTCCGAGGCCTTAGGAGAGAGTATCTCCCTTTACTTCCCAAGATTGGTTCCATGATTGGGACAATTCTGGAGTCATCGCGCACTGCAGGTTCAGTTGTGGCCAAGGCCGCAGGTTTGCCTACTGTGCGGGTTCTTGTTCGAGAGAGACGCACTTCCGAAGGTGGATCTGCTGCCTCGTGTGAGTGGGGGTTGGATCAGACAGAGTGTAGAGTATTCGGGTCTCCCAAATCAATGCTTCATTTGCAGACAGATGGCAAAGGCTTGTCCTCGCAGGAGATCTCGACCCACAGAACATGAGCAGCCTCCCAAGGCTGAGCATGCCCAGCAGCAAGATACTCAAGACACGCAGGCTGGTACCTCGACATAGGCCAACGATTAGACAGCTGACGTTTGGCAACAAGCGCCCGGCTGCCATCGACAGGGATGGGCTTGTCACACTGCTCCTGCGGCTCGACCGACCTCCTGCAGCTCATCGGCATTGGGTTCTCACAAGAATCTGTTTTGACCCCCTTCAACAGGACCTCCCCTGAGGAGGCTCCACACACTTCAACTCTGCCGCCTCCTTCACCCCCTCCCGCTCCTCCACCTTCACCCCCACCTCTCGCTCCTCTCTCCCCGGTGAGACCCTCAACCTCATGTCCCAACCCCTCCCACACTCCTCAGACGTAGGGGACCGGACACACGTCTACAGCGAGGCCTCTCTTGGTAGTGCTTTCGCTTCGAGCCGCGTGGCTCGGGAGGGAGGGACAACCGATCTGAGTCCTTTTGCAACAGTCCCTCGGGGTTTGACTAGCTTTGACATTCGCAGACGATGGGACTTCTTCAACAACAGCTTCACACGATTCTACGTGATTCTTCTCCCGACCTAGAGGAGGCTTCCTTTCGAGTCCACATCCTCTTTCTTGCAGCTCGAGGCATTGAGGCTCTGGATACAACGGTAGGTTTCTCCTTTTCGTTGCGCAACAGGGATCCTACAGAGTGGACCCTGCACACAGTTCTTAACTAGCTCTAGATCCAGGCCACTAAGTTCTCACACCACACAAGGGACCTAGGGGTGACAAATCTGGTACAAACACTTTGGCCTTTAGCCAAGTTCAGTGTGACGCCGCCGGATGCAGTAGGTTGCAGGCACATTGTGGTGCATTTGTTTGACACTTAGAGCCCTCCTTGTATATGTACATGAGGATTCTTGGACAAACAGAGGATGTAGCCTTACGGGTTGCACGCTCGTCTTGGGCCTAGGTGGGACAGTCAGTCTAAATGCGCTTGTCTAGAGGTCGCTTGGATGCGGATTCCTCCCCATCCAAACCGGCCTAGCCTCAAAGATAACGAGGTTGTTTGCTGTTGCAACATCTATTTTCTCTCACAGACTCCATGAGGATCGTCTCATGGAATGTGCAGGGATTAGGAGGGCCCCAGTTTCAACGTCAGAGGGGTCGGTTGCGTCAGGAGCTTCAGCGATGCCTTGTGGGTGGTAAGATTGATATTCTTATGCTACAGGAGCATCATCTGTGTGAGAGCCGCCGCATCAGACGATGTGGTCAGATTTTGCGTGGTCGCTATGAGACATTTTGGTCAGCTGCATTTGGACCTGGAGGTATCCAAGGAGGGGTATGTATGTCTATTGTGGATTCTTTGCAGCAAGCCATTGTGGGTTGAGGTATTATTGTGCTAGGCAAAGCTCAGTGGATCACTATGCAGGTTCAAGGTTGCCTTATGAGTTTCTTGAATATTTATACACCCAATGTGGCAATTGCACGAGCAGAGTTTTGGTCTCATGTTGTTGAGTCTCTGCCTCATGCAAAGCAGTGGTGTGTTGGGGGGGGACTTCAACATGTTGGAGGACCCCTCTGACAGGATTGGAGGTGGCCATGCTACGGTGCACGGGGCTGAGTTGGCAGCTTGGGAGCGGTTATGTATGACTGAGGGTTTCTGATGTTTGGTAGCACTCAGCCTTTGTGAGACCCTCAGACAGCTTGTCTTTCTCTCGCTCTGATTGCAGAGTAGGAGGAGTGAATCTATCTCGGATAGATCGCTTCTACGCCGGTGACCACATTTGTGACATGGGGGAATCTGCTTGCATCCTTGCACGGACTACTTTTTCTGATCGTGCACCAATGATTCTCACAGTAACAGACAGATAGAGGAGGGGGGGGTGACGCTACGCATCCCCGAGCAGATCTTGCAGGATCCAGAGCTTAGAGAGCGAGTGGAGGCACTTTGGTCCGAGAGTCACGCAGACAAAGTAACAGGGAACGGACGGAACGGGCTCCTCCCTTACCTGGAACGCGTTCCCACTCACTCCAGGCGGCCGGAACGGATACACTACCGGAACGGCGTTCCCTTTTTTTCATAACCGGAACGGTGGAACGTCTGGCAGAACGCTGAATTTTAAAAAAATGGCCATTTTGAAAAAGTTGACCGTTTTGAGAAAAATATATGTTGGGCGCTTTTGAATGTTTTTTTGGGGGGGGGAAGAGAGGGGGATATTCTCCTCTCCTGTATAAGCCCCAAGTTCTTTGCTCTTTCTTCGTACTCCCTCAACTTTCAAGGCTACAGCTTGAAGTTGCTAACTTTCAAGCTCTCTTCTCTCCCTCAAGCCAAGGCTCTAGCCTCTCTCTCCCTCTCCCTTGGGCCTCAAGGCTTTAAGCCTCAAGACTCAAGCTTGAGGCTCCACTTCTCCCTCAAGGCTCACTCTCCACCTCTCCATCTCTCTCAAGTCATGATTCATCACCTCTCTCCCTCTCCCTTGGGCCTCAAGGCTCAAGCTTGAGAGTCAAGACTCCACCTCTTCCTCTCTCCACCGCTCCATTTCTCCCTTTCCCTCAACTTTCAAGTTTGAAGGCGCTCTCTCCGTCTCCCTCTCCCTCAGGCCTCAAGCCTCAAAGCTCAAGCTCAGAGCTCCATCCTCCACTACCAAATCCACCACAGCCATGTCTGGCTACGAGCACCTTCTTTACCACTGAGATGGTAAAGGAGGCCATTGACAGGATGAAGACCAAACGGGCACAGGATCATAGGGTTTGGTAGCAAAGCACATTATACATGCTGGGGACTTGTTGGCAGAGATGCTTGCACGGTTGTTCAACCATGTCATGTGTGAGGGCTTTCCTTAGTCTTGGAGATTGTCTATTATTGCACCTATCTTCAAGACAGGAGACCCCACAGTGCCGGGGAATTACCGTACTATCATGGCAGGACACACATTGGCACGGTTGTATGCATCCATCCTTGAGCATAGGCTGAGCAGTTGGGCAGAGACTATGGGCATACGGGCCTGGATAGCTGGTTTAAGGAGGGGTTTCTCCACACTGGATCATGTCTTTACACTCAGAGCTATCATTGAGGAAGGTCGAGCACATGGTAGACGGATATATTGCAGCTTTGTGGACTTCCGCAAAGCTTTTGACAAAGTACCGAGGGCCAGATTGATGCACCGACTTATGGAATTGGGGGTACCCACAGAGCTGATATGGGGGATTATGGCATTGTATAGCTCAGTGATGGGTCATGTACGCACCCCCGAGGGGATATTTGACAGAGTGAACTCCACTATAGGAGTGAAACAGGGATGCCCATTGTCCTCTACTTTATGTGGTATGTATGTTGATGAGGTCTCTGATTATATTGACAGAGGAGGAGATAGAGGTGCTCAGCTTGCAGGGACATGGATCCCTCTTTTATTGTATGCTGACGATATTGTGCTGATATCAGACTCACCAGAGGGTATGCAGAGACATTTGGACGCATTGCATAGTTTTGCAGGGGATAGTGGATTGTCTGTCAACCTTGGTAAAACCAAGGTCATGGTATTTAATACAACGCCACAGTGGGTCAGGAGATCAACACCTACATTCACATATGGTCAGGACAGTATGGAGTACACTGATGCATACACATATCTTGGGGTGGTCTTTAGTGGACCGAAGTTCACACTAAAAGTGGCAGCAAACACTAGATTGACTCGTGCCTATGCAGCCCTAGGCGGTTTAGAGAGGATTTGTTCGCAGGTTCAGTTCCAGGAACCTCGAACAAAGCTCTGGCTCTTCAACACTTTGGTCGCTTCAGTTATGCACTACGGGGTTCAAGTTTGGGGACCATCTGTTGACAGTGTTGGATGGAGTAATATGGAGAGGCCCTTGGTATCTATGATTTCTAGGCTGATTAGAGCCAAGGCCTCAGTTCCACATGACATCATACGAGCGGAGCTGGCTGCTCCACCTATGGAGATTGAGGCACTTACCAGATCAGTATCATTTGTACACAGCTTATGGGACACCACGAGGGACAGATATGCTAGGCTTGCTCTTGAGTCATCCAGACAACTGGCATTACAGGGAGATACATCATGTTGGTATGCACAAATGAGCTCATGGTTTCAAAGGCATGGTTTCAGCATGGACAGGCTGCCCCCTTTCTAGTATTCTCTTGATGCAGCATCTTTGGCTCTTAAACGGATGGAGATTACTAGACTCATTCGGCAGGATCTTATCCAGCTTAATACCAGGAGGACATGGATAGAGCCACACGGGAGTTGGGTACGAAGAGGGCTTTCTATAGAGAGCATCTTCTTCAACTCACGATAGACGGATTTGTCACACGGCCCAGCTACATGGACACACATCTATCTCATGGGTTACGATGTGCCATAGGCCAGATACGCACATCTTCACACCAGCTTGGGATTGAGACGAGTAGATTCAAAGGCATACGAGCAGACAATTGGATATGTCAGTTATGCCATGCAAAGCCAGAGACAGAGTTTCACTACATATGTCACTGCACAGTCTACTATGAGATACAGGGACGCTTTCACTGTTTATTCAGAGATGGTTTTGACTCGTTAGATAGAGTCATGAGATATCAGGATCAGAGATGTCTCGGATTATTTCTACTTGAGATACAGTGACATAGAGACTCTCTAGTGAGAGGGCATACAGAGACAGAGGCAGAGGGGCCACCACCACCACAGAGCTCAATTCCCACCCACACACACACCAGTGGTACTCTCATTGACCGAGCTATAGAGTTGGGGAGATCAAGACGACTATGACTGAGGAGGGGAGCCACGCAGCACCGACGGAGATTGCGGCAGAGGGTCCACAAGATTCTAGCTCGACACCCAGAGTGTCGATCAGGATAGACTTCATGCTACTGCTATATTGTATCATGGTGACACTTATCCCCATTTTGTACCTTTGTGGCATTATACGATTGCTCAGCTTACCAGCCACCCATAGGAGTCGGTAGCACTCCTATCTCAGTTTCTAGTTTGTAGTTTTCTTTGTTTGTACCCAGACTTGGTACTAGACTCACCATTGTAATCAGTTTGGTCTCATAGGTCATTTTGGCCTTTTGTAAACGTTAATATATTATTTCATTTCCTCCCTCTCTCTCTCTCTCTCTCTCTCTCTCTCTCTCTCTCTCTCTCTCTCTCTCTCTCTCTCTCTCTCTCTCTCTCTCTCTCACACACACACACACACACACACACACACAAGCTTCCTTCCTCTCTCGAGTCTCATCACTTACGGCGCAAGATTCCGCATCAAGTGAAGGCCGGTGGTGCACGTGCATGGAAGTGCAAACTATGCGGCTTCGAACGGCAATTGGACACAACCAAAGTCCGTGCTCACCTCCTTAAGCTAGAGGGACAACAAGTAGCAATATGCAAGGCCGTCAACTAGCAATTGTTGAAGGTATTTGAAGCCAAGGATTCCGCCATCAAAGCCAACAAAGAAGAGAAAGACGCGGCAAGACCTAAGCGTCCCGCAATTGACCCCAACAACTTGGTTTTTCCCTCTTCTACGCCTTCTTCATCGATTGGTGGTGATAATAATGCGGCAACGACGGAGACGGCGGTGACATCATTTCGATCGGCATTTTCAATGCCTAATACTACTCCGGTCTCCACTCCCAAATCTCACCAACGCACCCTGTATATCACTTGGGATCCAAAAAGGAAGGAGGATGTGGATGCAAGTGTCGCCCGCTTTTTCTATCATGATCACATCCCCTTCATAAAGGCTCGGTAAGACTCGTTCTCATTTTCTCACAATCAATCATCTCGATGCTCATTCTCATCTGAATAGTAAATCCTAAATTCTAATACCTCTTGTGTGCACTGTGTAGGTTGGAGTACTTCAAGACCATGTGCACGAGGATTGGAGAGTATGGGGCATGCTATGTGCCACCCTCTTCCGAGGCCCTCTGCACTGTTGTGGAGATGGCAAGTTCCATAGTTACAGGGAATGGCCATTTTCAGGTCCCCGTCCTCGTTCCCATCCTAATTTCCCGTTCCGGATCCCCGTTCCGTGTTTCAGACGTGAGTATCCGAAACAAGGAATGGCATTTCATGCATGTTGCCGTTCCCCGTTCCCCGTTCCGATTTGCCATTCCGGGTAACTATGATGGCAACCCTCAACATGAAGAGGCAATGCACGAAGTATGGTGTGACCCTCATTGCGGATGGATGGAGCGACACTAGGAGAAGGTCCATCCATGGCATTGTTGCCTATTCCAAAGAGAGATGTATTTTTCCCACTCCCAAGACGCCACGAAGACAAGAAAATCAACACATGTCCTTGCGGGTGAGTGGGCCTCCGTCGTAGAGACCATTGGGTCAAACCTTGTGATAGGACTAGTCACCGATGGGGAGGCATCAAACAAGGCAACCGGAGCTATTTTGGAAGGCGCTTATCCTCACATCACAGTGTCCTTTTGCATGACACATTGCCTAACAACCTCTTGAAGGATTTCGGCAAACTACCTTGGATAGAGCCTCTCATTGCATCCACGTCCAAGGTGGTTGCTTTCATCAACAACCACAACATACTTCGAGCCGAGTTCTTGAAGCGCTCGGAGGCAAAGTGCTTCTAAAGTATTGTGAGACTCGCTTTGCCTACAACTATCTAATGGTAAGCCGCTTTGTAGAGTGTCAAAGTGCAGTGCGGCAGCTCTTCATCAGTACAGAGTTTGCTGAGACTTCCCATGCAAGTACAGTCGCAGGGATCATTTGTACAGGGAAGGTAGAGGATCTTGAGTTCTAGGAGTCTCTAAAGACTATTGACAAAATGGTGAAACGAGTGATCCACTTGCTTAGAGTGATGGATGGTATGCAACCTTGCATTGGCAAGGTCTATGAAGCAACGGATCGCATGGTCAAGGCGCTTGAAGATCATGAGAAGGACCTAGATAGGCTCGAAGAAATCAAAGAGCTTTGCAGTAGCAGGTGGAATGCCTATAGTTCACCTCTTCATGGTGTGGCTTTTGTGTTGGACCCAGAGTTCCAGGGTGCAGGGCAGGAGCATGATTCGGAGGTGAACACACATTGGAACACCATCTTGAAGAAGCTTCACCCCGATCGTGACATGCAGTGCAAAATCAAGGATCAACTTGCATTTTACAAGGATATACGAGGATCATTTGTGAAAGCCGATGCCCAAATCGATTGCACCAAGATTTCCTCCGTCTTGTGGTGGCAAAAAAATGGTTCAGATCTTCAGCAACTTGCCGTAAGCGGTTAATTCCTCTTGCTTGGAGCAATTGTGGAGTATATATAGCTACATTGCATCTAGAAAGAGAAACCGACTTGGAGTGGATAAAGCAAGTGACCTTGTTTTGTCAGTGCAAACTTAAGAATGCTTTGCAAGTCAGCATCCAAAGTGACAAATCCTTTTCTACAGTGGGAGATGGAGGCAGAGTGAGTCCTGGATGTAGGGGACCGGACTCTAAGCAAGTGAGTCCTGGATGTCGTGAATATCATCCCAATCCTCCTGCATAGGCTCATCCCAATCCACTTGCTCTTCTGCCCCTACCCAGAGGTGAACATCAGGCATGAGTCATGACTCATTGCTCATTGGTTTTTGATACTTGTTTTCTTTGTGGCTGCCGGCTTTGCCCCCCCTTTTTGTATTGCACTACCACATGAGTGATTGAGTCTTGACATGTCACCTAGTGACTCTTACAGTTGTTATTTAGCACTCTAGTTTCTAGCCTCTACATGTCTTTTTGTAGCACCTTGGCTGGCCTCTTTATAATCTATAATCTTTTTGCTCCAAGCTTTTGTGTGGAGTCTGAACTCTATTCAACTTTGAGTTGATGTTCTTTCTATGAAGAATCAAGATGCTTTTGTAAAGAATGATCCCAATACATGTGTTGTGTGTAGTGTGCAATCACGTGTAAGCCTTAAGACTGAAAAATCATTGCAAAGCATGCCTAAATAGGATTCTACTTGGACTAATGGGTGTGTATGGCTCTCTACCAACATATAGGTTAAATCCAACCTAATTTAAGCATATTTTAAGCGTACCGTTCCGGCCCCCGTTCCCCTTCCGCTTTTTTGGGAGGGGGACCATTCCGGAAACGTTCCGGAGGCCCCTGTTCCCGTTCCCCGTTCCCGGTCCGGGTAACTTTGCAGTAGGACATCCCTGTTGATAGAGTGGCCTCTAGACTGGCAGAGCTTAGTCGCTTCTTCCTTTAGGAGTCCACAACCCTTTTGGCTGCAGCCAGGGAGGATGAGAAGCATCTTCGACGGGGCGTTGCTTCCATGCAGGAGCAGCATCCAAACAGCCCATGGTTGGAGGAGCAGATGCAGAAGGCTAGACTGGAGCTGACTAGCATTGAGGAGCGGTGCCATGAGTTTGCCTTCCATTGACATGTATCTCAGTGGACCCATGTGGGTGACCGAGTTACTGGGGAGTTCTTTGAAACAGTGGGGCCACGTAATGTGTACACCACTGTTAGTCAGTTGAGGAGACCTGACGGATCAATGCCCTCAGAGCCTGAGGATATGCGTGCAATTGCTACTAACTTCTACCGTGATCTGCTGTCAGCTGAGCCTCAGTCAGAGTGCCAGGATGCATGCAGGGAGCAGGTTTGGGCACAGAGCCTTGCCTTGTTATAGAGGATATGCGACAGATTCGAGCTTCCTCTCTAGCTAGAGGAGCTCCATGAGGCCCTCAGAGAACTCCCCCGTGGTGGCTGTCCAAGGGAGGATGGCTTGACCCCCAGCTTTTTCTTAAGAGTATTGGGACTTGCTTGGTTCAGATCTTTGCAACGCATTTCAGTACATTTTGCACACTGGCGAGATGCCTGACAGCATGAGTGAGGGTTTGATAAACCTGATTCCCAAGGAGGGAGGCTCCTTGGATGAGATTCAATAGTGGCCACCCATTACCATCCTCAACTCATCCTACAAAATTCTAGCAAAGGCTCCGAGTTTGAGGATTCAGCCACTACTAGAGAGCAATATACATGGGACTCAGACAAGTTTTGTCAAGGAGCGCAGTATCCTTGACAACATCTTCACCTTTTTGGAGGCGTCTGCCCTCGCGCGTCTCCGAGGAGAGTATTTGGTGATACTCCTTCTCGACTTTGAGAAGGCCTACGACAGAGTTGACTGGGACTTCCTGGAGGGCACTCTACACAGGATGGGTTTCATAGATGCTTGGATTAGAGGTGTGTCAGCTCTCTACAAGCGTGCGCACAGTCAGGTGCTCTTGGCAGGGGCCGAGGGGAGCGCTTCTTACTCACGCATTCGGTCAGGCAGGGTTGCCCTCTTGCCCCCTTCCTCTTCCTGTTCTATGTTGAGGCGATGAGCAGATTCTTGACTTCTCAGAAAGTTTGCTTGCGTGGCCTCGAGCTCCCTATTACGGCAGATGAGCTTCTTGATGCTGAGTTTGCCGATGACTCAGCCTTGTACTTGGAGGGCCAAGAGGCCAATTTGCACAAGTGTCAGCACGCTCTTGAGTTGTTCTGTTGGGCGTCAAGTATACTGATCAACTGGAGGAAGATAGTTTCTTTCTGGGTTGGCAGTGCTCCGACGCTTGAGTGGTCGCCAAGTGAGGGTTTCAGATGGATTCCCCCAAGGACTACAGTTCGATACTTGGGTTGTCAGGTTGGCCTAGACTTGTCTCATGAGCAGCAAACTGCTCCTCTCCTCTTGTCCATCAGGAGGAAGTTGCTACACTGGAGTTCGGCACGGCTCTCTTTGGCAGGCAGAGTTGTAGTTGCCAACCAGGTGTTGTTGGCTACTATGTGGTACATAACATCTAGCTGGATCCTCTCGATCTCCTGTATCAGCTAGTTGGAGAGGCTGATCAGGAATTTTCTTTGGTCAGAGCGTGACACTCAATCAGCCCGAGCCAAAGTAGCCTGGCAGGTCATCACTCTACCATGTTCTCAGGGGGGGTTGGGGATTATAGACACAGCACAGCAGAGCACAGCCCTTCTTGGGAAGTTTGTTGTCAAAGGACTGCTTCCAAGGGAGGATCCCTGGAAGGAGTTGTTGCTTCAACGGCTGAGAGCTCGAGTGCCTCATGCAGGAGGCCCTTGGAGTCCATCCATCAAGTGGATCTTTACAGAGATGCGCAGAGTTGGTCTGAGCAGGAGACTGGAGGATCGATTTGCTGCGAGCTTGCTTCGCTCTTGGGAGCAGTTGCGGAGTGGCTTGGAGCAGCACCAGCCCACGTGCACGAAGGAGCGCTTGAGACAGCCCCTTGTTTGGAACCTGTGGTTAGCACTCAGAGAGGCCACTTGGTTGGTAGTAGGCCTCATGTTTCTTGGGGTCCCATGGCAGGGGGTCCAACACACACTTTAGGCGACTGGCTTCAATTTTTAGGTTTTCCAGAGGAGGTACAGAGCATCCAGCTACATGGCATTAGAGAGGTGCAGAGCATGTGCCAGGACATCAAAGAGGCCTTACCAGCTGAGTGGCTCACTCCTCTAAAGACGGCAGCTCCCAAATGGATGGGGGCCTTCATGCGACTGGAGGTCCTCATTGCAGTTCGCGCTTGCTCAGAGTCCGTACCCTCCATGTTCTTCGAGATCCAGGGCGAGGGTCGACTACACAGAATCTCTGTAGAGGCTCCACAGGTTGCAGAGTAATGTTTTCAGAGGATAAGAGTAGTTGGCATCTGTGGGAGGACTTGTGCCATAGATCTTGACCCAGCAGGTCTTGAGTCAAAGGTCATGAGTCAGGCCACTGGAGGCTTTGGGCTTGGGAGAGCTGCCCTCTGGCACGAGTGCAGTGGGACCCTGGAGAGTGGTTTTGGAGAGACCCCTTCTCTTCAGCCGACCACCCTGGGTTCCCTTTCTTTCAGTACACTGTTCGACTAGGACATACATACTAGCAGAACGGAGAGAGGCTCGTCCTGCTGAAGCACTTCATTGGCAGGAGGAGGGTCTCACAACTGAGTTCTTGTCAGGCTTTTGGGCGCGGTTGTAGGACTCCAGACAACCAAGGCGAGTCACTTTGTTCCAATGGCTAGTTGCACACAAAGCTACAGCGGTTGGGAGTTGGATAGTGCACAGTGGCTTTTCGGCAGCCTGTGCAGCTTGTGGTCACCCTTTGGAGAGTCAGCGACACTGTCTGTGGGACTACCCCATGGCACAATAGGTTTGGCTTCGGGTTCTTCGGCTGATGCCGGCTCTCTCCACAGCTTTGCAGTACACTTGGGGTGCTGCAGCTTAGTCCACACTCACGAGCCCTGCGTTACAGTTTGAGTTGGCTTCCACCAGCAGGATGATAGTGATCCAGGGGGGTCGACCTACACTCTAGTTAGTCACAGAGCCTACCCCCCAAGAGGGGTGCAGTGAGGGAGAGGTGAGTTGGGAGCTCATCTTCGGCCGGAGACTCTGGTTCATTTGGCAAGCCCGCTGCTTTCGCATCTTCGAGGCTCGTCCTATCCCCCCGGCTAAGATTTTTCGGGATTTTTGGTTGGAGCTGATTCACACTCTTAGGGGCCAGTTCGAGAGACTCCAGGGCAGCTCGGACTGCATGCGGGAGCGCAGAGAGGCTTTCCTACGACTTTGGCGCCCAAGGCCTTTTTTCACCATCGTCCAGGGGATACCTAGATGGCACTACCGTCCACTTGTGTGGCTTTTTCTTCCTCCCATGTCTTGATTTAGCCCATTGTACATATTCTGTTTTTTCATTGGGAGTGTCTCCCCTTGCTATTGTTGTGGCCCTCTCTAGCAGAGGTGGTGGTAGCCCTATGCGCAGCTTTATTAACTAGCAACGGAGGATCTCTTTCTCGGGAAAAAAAAGGGTTGAGCTTGACGATTGCACAAAGGAGATTGTGGATAACAAGATGGATGTGCATGAAGACATCAAAATGGATGGTCTTGAAATATATGATATTTAGGAAGATATGTTAAAGCGATTGCACAAAGGAGATTGTGGATAACGAGATGGATGTGCATGAAGACATCAAAATGGATGGTCTTGAAGTATATGATATTTACGAAGATATGTTAAAGCGTTTAGCTGATGACCGTATGCCCCTACGGGTGTTGTTTGAGTTAGAACTTGTATACAAGTGATATGCGAGTTAGAAGCAAGCAAGGGGGCAGCTTATTTTAGAATTTTGCAGGTTTTTAATCTTTGTGCCTCCATCATTCTTTTGGATGCAGTTTTTTGCCATCAACCAACCTTCTCTACCCGTAGCTGTGCTATGGCAGCTTGCTGTCCGTGCCAATTTTGCACATAGTGTGCATAAATTTGAATTTTCGAGAATTTTTTGAGGCTTGAAAGCATCCCTTTTGGAGTTGTGGTTTAACAGATACAATCTGTTTCCTGCAGGATATAGGATATGGCAGTCCGCATGCAGTTTGGTGTAGAGTAAGTTGTGAAGAGTTACATGTTGTGGTTTAAGTGCACTTTGAAACTGTGCAAAAATCGACTACGGAAGCAACATCTTCTCATCTTCACGAAGGAGAAGATAAAGAGGGTTAGGTGTATGTGAAGAAGGTGCTTGGGGAGACAAGAGACTTTAAGCAATGGAAGAAGAAGTGAAAAAGGACGCTGAGGGAAAGCAGTCCCACACTAAGCAAGGTCTACTTCCATTGTCACAAGAGGACTAAAAGGCAGAGATGGGTATGCTTTTTCATTTATGCGGAGGGTCTAACCAAGGGGGAAGACAAGGAAAATGAAGGCAGCAAAGCAAAGAAAGCCAAGGCACGAGAAGATTCGGAGTGTTGAAGGATATGGTTCAAGGGATTGGCAAAATCTCTTGGTAACTTCTTTTTTATTGATCTCGAGTTGTGGAAAGGATTAAGAATTTTGTGGTTTGTGCAAATAAAAAAGTTCACAATAACTTTTCAAAAAGGTAAAGATCAGAATTAGATTCTAAACATCTTCCATGTGAGCAAAAGGTGCTAGTGAAAGTGTTGACATGGCAAATTGTACGGATGGGTTGGTGACGTGGCTGACACGTGTACAGTTGTGCCTTGACATGGCTAATTTGGACGCCGGAGAGCTTTTGGACGCAAGATATAGTTGAGGAAGTGCAGGTCAGAACAGCAAAAGAGAGGAAGAAACAGAGAGAGGATGTAACAGAAACTCTGCTTTTGGCATCAATTTTTGTTAGCAGTTTACTGTGGAGCCTTGCGCACACCTCTCTCTCTCTCTCTCTCTCTCTCTCTGAGTAAAGGGAACTCTCTCATCCAGTGAAAAGGAACCTTGAGTACGCACTAAGCACTCATCCAGATCAATCACTTCCGCTACACATTACACAACCACTTGCCAAAAAGGCAAAGATGATAGTGGGATTAGTTTTGGATAGTTGTGCAATAACCCTTCTAGATTCTTCAAAATGGTTATGTGGGACCTATTGCAAAATTCAGGGTACCAAAGCATTTCTCTTCTTTGACTTCCACATTATGACGTTGGGAAATTGTGATATGTTGTTGGGCATGTCAAGACATCATCAAAACAATGCTAACATTGCCATTCAATGACGACTCGTTAAACTACAACATGACAAAAACCATCAATGTATAAACGTCACTTTTGTAAATGAAGTCTTGCCACAACACTTGTGATATTGAAGTAAAAAGAAGGAAAGTCCGAGTAATAGAGGGCTCATCTAATTGAGCTTGTCTTAAACTTTTGTTTGCATATAAGAACACTTTGTTTAAGAATACTGTTTGGGTATTGTTTGAACTTGTTTGATATTCATTGAACTTGTTCGGAATCTCGTTGGTATCTATTTGACTCGTTTGGACTTGAAGGAATCTAGAATCTGTAAGGCCCGCTTTAAGCAGATGACCCACATCGAGTAGATGGGCACACATTGAGCAAATGGTCCCACTTAGAGCGGACAGACCTTTATGACCTGCTTTTAGAAGTGGACCCAATGCAACACTGTTGTAACGGTTTTCTACGGTCACGGAGAAGAGTCCACAGACCCATAACCACGGACCCACTCTAATCAGATTTACCTGCTCTAAGCGGATGATGGTTACTCATCAGTGTATGTAGCACTTTGTATATTCATGCTCAAGTGAATGCATCTGTGATTTGTGCATGTGTGAACTGAATTTGCATTTGTGAAGTATTAACTCTTGAAATTTCACATTTCCATGCATTAGAAGTTCGACTTGGATAAACCAAGATGGACGGTGAACCTCATCCATCAAGACATCTGAGAAGGATAAGATGGACCCTGAACCTCATCCATCAAGACATCAAGACATATGTTATGGCGTTGTTCTCATGCTCAATATTTTTTTCGTGAGGTTACACAAAGGCTTCAATATCAATTCCCTTGCTCCCATTTTAAACTCTTCTTGATTTTTGGCCAATTGAATCCATCATAACTAGAGTACGACTACTTTGTTGCTTGGGTGTAATTCTCGACCCTTAGCTCTATTTACATACACGCACTCATCTTCAGCAGGCTTTTTGTCGTGGTAGCAGTTAATCAGCTTTACCCTACCTATACTTTCATACTCAGCTCCCTCGATCTCTTTGTGATTGTTTCCATTTGGGAAGCATTTCACTTCAGCAGTTTAAGGTTTTCTGTGACTGTTTCTCATGTCTTAAATGTTATGCAATCAATACACATCTAGTTTCACCAAAAAAAAGTGCACGCACACTGATTTTAGGTTGCATGTTTTGTTTTCTCTTTTCTTGTTAGAAACTTAGCAGTTGGCAGGAGTGGTGGTGGTGTGGTTGGACTCGTATGGTGGCTTGGGGTCGAGCCTTGTTGTGAATCTGTTTATGCAAGGCTGATTTTTCACCGCTCGACTTGTCCTGTTTGGTTGAAGATGCTTTTGCAAAATCTGGTGGTGGTGGCCCTCTCCTCTCAGTCTCAATGTTGGCTCACTCCCTTGGTTTTCCCATGTTGCAGCTCTTCAGAATTGTCTGCATTTTTCAGTGTGGATGATGGTCCGGACTTTGTGCTGTCCCAGTGGTGTACACCATTGGCCGGTTGGGAGTCTTCCAAGGATAATTTCTTCGCAGTACTTCACCAATTGGGGCTACAGTTTGTCTTGGGCGGATTTACGTTGTCCTGTTATAGACACATCCACCTCTCCAGCTTCTTAATTTGCCCTATCTACATGTATCTTGGTTCCTGTACTGGTTCATTGGTTTTCCCCTAGCTTTGTACTTCATGGTGATTTGGAGGGATTTTTCGCCTCTAATTGTACCTTGTCATTTGGCTACAGCCATATTTTGTAACTGGCAGAGTTTACCAATTACAAATTGAAGGGTGGAACCCTGTAATTTTGAGAGAGAGAGAGAGAGAGAGAGAGAGAGAGAGAGAGAGAGAGAGAGAGAGAGAGAGAGAGAGAGAGAGAGAGAGCTTGAGCTTCCTAAATATCAAATTCTATCTGTACAACAGACTTCGTCGCCTGTGTTCAGACAATGATCAAAGGCAGCCCATAACTACTGCACAAATCTTACACAACCAACTCTTGTGATTCACACAAACATGTTCTGTAACTAATTGAATATGATGAACAGCAATATTGCATATAGAGAGTACAAGAATATACTGCAAACCCTCAGCAAGTTTCTGAGCCACTGCCCAGTTGATGTCTGATGACTCTCCCACAAGATAAACAGGAATGCCTTTAAGAAGATTTGCAACTCCCTTCGTCAAGGTTCCCCAATCCTCCACAAGACCTGGCCATACTATCTCCTTGTTAAGTTTCTTAAGACTGATGACTATCTCCTCTTCATCAACAAACCTGAAACCAACAGAAAGCACCAATGAAATACGGTTGTACCAGTTTCTTGTGAACAAAATTGTTAAGCAAGAACGTGTAAATAGACTTACCAGACAGTCTCAGATGCTTTGATCCTGCCATATAGTCGTGTAGGAGGGAGAACGTTCAGCAAGCTGCTTGACAAAGCCAAAGTGACAGATATATTTGTATCTTGAGCGTCCACGAAGACATTTGAAGCACCGATGTTCTTTCCCTCTGGTAAATTGACTCTCAGCTCCACTTCTCCCTTGTCATCTCGAAACTATAAAATATGCCCATTTCAGACTTCAAAGCGCAACAGAATCTCTTCTGAGACACGTTTTCAGTAAAGAAGTTCCACAAAAAAACACCTGTCCAAGCTATCCTAGTGAATGTTATCCTCCCTCCAACACCCTTCCTCAGAGTTAATGGAGAGCTTTAAGCATATACATAGATACAGAATGCCACCTTTTGTCAAATTATTTTCCTTCAGGTCATCATGTAAGACGGCTACTGATTTATGGTGTACTAGTCATCCAGTCTAGGCAATACCAATGTACTCACTAGCTGCTACCACCATTTTTCCAACAGGAAGAGTGTGCTTTCTTTAGGGCACTGATTCTCTCTCTAGACTTTGTTCTCTCTCCTCAAGTTTCTATACGTGAGATTGGTTATTGGACTCACTTTTTCCATTAAGATTATATACCTTCATAAGTTCAGAATAGTCTGAACTCACGAATTATAAGAGGGAATACAGCACTCATAAAACTATAAAAGCAAGGGACTCAAAAAAAGAGAGGAGATTTTTTTTATTTTTATTTTTAAATCACTTAATCCTAGAAATCAAACTTCACACAACAACTTCTAAATGAACATATTCTTAAGTCCTAACGTAAGCTAAATACGAAATTGAAAAATGAATACTACTACAAACCTACGAAGAAGAGGCTGCAAATAATCAAATAAGTACAAAGATCCAAACTTGACAAAATGTGACCTCAACATCACTGCTTGTCCAAACAGGAAGAAAAAAATTATCGCCTTTATCATGCATAGCTTGGACAACAGCTATGACATCCCTACTCACGTCATCAGTGTCCAAGAGTAGGTGTAGGTTTGTATACATGTCATTCATGCTTTGAACGTACTCTACAAAACCAACGAGCTGAGTTTCTATCACCCTCCGAGGTGATGGGCATACTCAGCCATGATAAAGGCTAGCATTTGTCAAGCTAGAGTAAAAATACTAGAAGCACTAGAGATCAAAACAGCAAAATAGTGTATTACTAAGTCAAACAATAAGTGGGCTTCTAAGCTCCCCACTTTTATTGAATTTACTATTGATTATCTTGAACATTCCAAAGGAAGAAACACTAAAAATAAACTTACTACGATGCAAAAATGAACGAACGTTTTTCATGATTCTTCTAAATGAGTATCCTTTCTCAACGAGTAAAGAAATAAGATGGATCATGGCACGATTGAGCAACAAAGGCGGATTTACTAGAACAAAGACGAGAAAATCTAAATAACTGAAAGAAAACGACACCGTACTTAGCTAAAAAGA
Organism: Adiantum capillus-veneris; assembly: GCF_014529385.1. Classification (NCBI taxonomy): domain Eukaryota; kingdom Viridiplantae; phylum Streptophyta; class Polypodiopsida; order Polypodiales; family Pteridaceae; genus Adiantum; species Adiantum capillus-veneris. Next base: position 152,034,655 of record NC_140943.1, read on the forward strand.
GAAATGTTCGAAGAAATGTGAGGCATACGGACGATATGAAGATTGGCATATTCTGGTTCAAGGCGCTTATCATAGATATCTACTTCTAATCCCAAGGGAGTCTCAAAAACCTTAAGGTCTAAAAAGGCACAAGAATCACTAATTGTGGTACAGTTAAGTTCACAAAACTCCTTAGGATAAATTCCTCCACCTATAGAACTCGAATTCAAGTACATAAAATCTTGAAAAGAAGGAACGTCAAGAACAAAAATGTCACAAACTGGTGGCGTGGCATGCCCGGACACACTCACACTGACTGGCAGCACCGTAAACGCGGAGACACGCTGACATGGCAGTCCCAAAAATTCTGGCGCCATTTCTGCTGACAGGCCGTACGAAAGGTCCCGCTTTTTGCGTTGAGTTGCTGACGTGGCAAAGCATACGGATTTGTTGCTTTTGCACTGTTGAAATCCTACGCTGGTTGATTTTGAAGCTTTTGGATCAATTGCTTTATTTTAAAGAGCTTTTAAAAGAGAATGCTTTTGGGGATCTGCTTTTGGGCATCCCTTGTAACCAATAAATAAGTGGGCAGGACCTCATTTCTCAGAGCATCTGGACGTAGAGTCTGAGAATGAGCACCCTCCCACTCTCTTGTACTTTGAACACAAATTAATACAAAAAGAAATACCGAAAGGGGCGCCAGTCTTTGGAGCCAATATCTCTAGGCACGGAACTACGCCGGGCCGTGTCGACTCAAGTGTCAATTGTGAACTGTTTTGAAGTGAATCTTTGTTGTGTTGCGGTAGAATCTTGACTTGGAGTATTCAAGTTTGTTACAGTGGTATCAGAGCGCGGCCGATTTCTCTTCTACCGGGAAATCCGATCCTTTTCTCGCGACACTTATGGATTTCGACTTCTTCTACATCTGGGGATGCGGAAGAGATCACGAAGAAGATTCTCACGAAGAGTACGGCCAACCTCGGCCTACTTAGGCAGAGACTGAAGAGATGGAACGTTGACAATTGGTTGACGTCGCGACAAAGATGATGATCAACATTGCGAAGGATCCGAAATTTTTGACTCAGACATCCTTCGAAGAAGTGCACACCCAGTGGCAGAAGGCCACAGAGCCACCCATCAAATCGGCATTTAAGAAACCTCCTGCTCCGAGGATGTTTACAGAACAAGAATTGGAAGAGGTGGTTAATGCACGTATTAGTCAGCTTTTTGGGTATCTCGACTGTTATTGACAGATTTAGCAAGCAAGCTTATTTCATTATAATGAAGAAAACAGTCAAGCCAGATCACTTAGCGAGACTGTTCATTGCCCAGATATTCTGATTACATGGCATGCCTGAGACAATTGTCTCTGACAGAGATCCCCAGTTCACGAGTTTGTTTTGAAAGGCTATTTGGGAGAACATTGGCACACGGTTGCAATTCTCATCACCTTTCCACCCGCAGACACATGGGCAATCTGAGATTGCAAATTCAATCGTACTGGATTTATTGAAGTCTTACATTTCGGATCAGAAGACTCAATGGAAAAGGTTTTTACCTTTGGTAGAATTTGCCTACAATAACACGATTCACTCTTCAACGGGGAAGGCGCCATTTGAGATTATTGAAGGTGCTTCGAAGGTTCTACCCTTCCTAAGCACGAAAGATAAGATTTTTGAAGCCGACCAGTACACGAGGGACTTGGACACTGCTTTTGCCAAGGTCCGGGAGGCTTTAGAGAAATCTCAGGAAAGACACAAAAAGGCAGCAGATCGACAACGTCACGATTTGAAATTAAAGGAGAATGATTGGGTGCTCTTACGTTTTGAGAAGGCACGCTTGAGAAAGAAAAAGGGAAAGGAGCGGCTTTTTCCAAAGCTTAGCATGATACTATGGACCTTTCCAGATAAAAGAAAAGATAAATGATGTCTCCTTTAGACTGAAGTTGCTTGATACTTGGAGAATTCACAATGCTTTTCATGTGAGTCTCTTTTTAAAGGCGATGTGTCCAATGATGGGGAGCCAGATGAGCAACCCGAAGTGGAGGAAAGCGAGGAGATTCTTGTTCCAGAACAGATTTTGGCACATAAAGATAGAAAGATAAAAGGTAAAGTGATAAGGTGGTTCTTGGTTAAATTCAAGAACTATCCCGCATTGGACGTGAAGTGGATGGAGGAGGAGGACCTAGCAGATACTCCTCAAATTGTGAAACTTTACCTTGAAGCATTCGGTTTAGCAAAGTCTCCTCCGATAGAACCCCGATTTCAGCATGGCCGAATCTAGTGCAGTGGGTATCCACAAGAGGGAAGTCACTCCGCTTCTTTGTCGACAGATTGCCCCGATACTTTGATTTGATATAGAGTCACTGATGTCCCTTTGGGTTTCAGGGATACTGCTGAGCTGACAGTATTCTGCTGTATATGACTTTATGAATTGGAATTCCCGATAATAATCGATTGATTTGTACTTAGACTTGTTTGAGTGCAAGAACTGATAGACGAAATGTCTGCAGCATTTCGACCTCATAAATCTCTATAGACATGATTGCAATATGGATTAGTTAATCGGGCATCTATGAGGTCCCGAATGGATCTAGATGCGATTGCTAAATACGTTGCCAATTAATCATGGTCTGAGATTTGGAATGATTTTTGAATGTGATTTGTCATGTGATGTCCAGTGATGTCAAGAGATGTCCTGTGATGTCATTGTCGATTGGTACATGTGCTAGATGTGTTGTTCCTAGTGCGTCGGTACTAACAGTCAGTGTCTGCTAAGACAGTTTATGGCCTCTGTCTGTTTTGCAAGCGTAATCGAGGGAGATTACAATGCTTTCAAGAGGGGCGTATGTCACAAACTGGTGACGTGGCATGCCCGGACACACTCACACTGGATGGCAGCACCGTAAAACGCGGAGACAGGCTAAGTGGCAGTCCCGGAAATTTTGGCACCATTTCCGCTGACAGGCCGTACGAAGGTCCCGCTTTTTGCGCTGAGTTGCTGACGTGGCAAAGCGTACGGATTTGTTGCTTTTGTGCTGCCGAAATCCTACACTGGCTGATTTTGAAGCTTTTGGATCAATTGCTTTATTTTAAAGAGCTTTTAAAAGAGAATGCTTTTGGGGCTCTGCTTTTGGGCATCCCTTGTAACCAATAAATAAGTGGGCAGGGCATCACTTCTCAGAGCATCTGGACGTAGAGTCTGAAAGTGAGCACCCTCCCACTCTCTTGTACTTTCAACACAGATTAATACAAAAAGAAATATCGAAAGGGGCGCCAGTCTTTGGGGCCAATATCTTTAGGCACGGAATTATGTCGGGCCGTGTCAAATCAAGTGTGAATTGTGAATTGTTTTGAAGTGAATCTTTGCTGTGTTGCGGTAGAATCTTGACTTGGAGTATCCAAGTTTGTTACAAAAAGATCATCTACAAAGCGTCTTACAATGCATAACTTGTGCAAATATATTGGGCAAGTGTTAGCAAGGACAAGACGCTTCATAAAATCAAACTCATAAGTAAAAAGATAGAAATTAGCAAGAAAAACAGCACAATTGGTGCCCATAGGGATACCAATTGTTTGCTTGAAAAGAGAGTCACCGACGGTTCTTTTTTCCTTTGTTTTCTTGTTTCGTACACCTTATATATAAATTGTCCAAAAAAATTAAAAAAAATTAAAAATCACTTTATTTTCTATTATGATTGTTGAACCTTGCTTTTTCCCTCCACCCCTCTCTATAAGAATGCTTGACCTGCTTTTGGCCATGCTGCATTGTCTTGACGCTAGAGACCAAATGCCTTGTCCTGTGGGGACTCCACTTTCTTCTAGGACCAATAAACTAGGCTCTAGATTTAGATGTTTACTCAGGTTCCCTTGGTAGCGCAAGGACCTAGAAAGCAGAATTACATGTGTGCATCCCCTTCTTGTAGTCATGTTATCTACGGGGGCATTTGACAAAGACCATTAGGACCACTAAGTCTCTCTCTAGAGCAGTCCACCTTTGAGTGTCTTATAGTTAATTCATATCCAATTGTCATTGTTGAAGTTTGTCATTTTTACCAGATTTGATGACAGCTTCCAACTGTACCTGCACTGATGCAATTACACTTGCTCTGGCAACAAATGCAAATTTGCCTTCCATAGCTTTTCCTCATCCTAAACCACTCCTTAAGGGTCTCCTCTATAGCTGCCTCATAAGACTGCCTGCAGCCTATCACGTGTAATTACCAGTCAAAATTGGCCTTTGCAAAAAGGTGCTCGAGAGTCCATCCAAAAAGTGACTTGAAGCTGCCAGTCGAAAGTTCCCTTTAAAAGTCGTAATAAGTCTAGAGGGTGGCTTGAGTTCATAGTCACAAGAAATGTTCCATGTTTCTTCATTTCAACAATTCAACCTGTTTCGTTTCAAAGACTTAAGAAGAGACCAATAAGTTTCGTGGAGCTGTACGGTAGATCTAAGATAATGCCTAAAGCTGAGCATTTTGATAGCAGTTACGCTTATATATATCAAATTAGTGTCAAAGGTCATTGCACTATAAAATCTGCTAGAATTTGAACCATACATGTCAAAAGTAAGCTATAGATAACATGCAATGTATGTGCAAGACATGAAGCTATAATATGCCACGAGTCTAGGAATCCTTGCTAGCATTAAATATATATGCATGTATGTTATAAAGCTTACTCTAGCAGGTAGAGAGAGTTCTCATGAGTCTTGATGCCTTTTTGTTGGAGCTCTCACATTCAGACAAGGAGGGAAATACAATGTCCCTTGCTTTTTCCTAGAAACAAGTTGAGATAATGACATTTATAAAACCAAACACAAAAGTTTATAAGAAAATCTTAAATAGTTGATTGGTCATCTTGTTTCATTCTTATTGAGAAACATTTCAGATGTTCAAGTTTCATTTTGTCAAGAGGGTAGGAAACGGGTTTTCATGTGACTACGAGTTCAAACGACCTCCCAACAAAAGGTGATACCTCTTCCTAAATCTTAGGGGCATCCTGCCACAAAAATGATAGCGTGGCAGCCTCAACAAAGGAGAGACTAGAACGCAAGCGATGATGTGGCAGCCCTATACGGACTTGCCCACGTGTCACCCAGATTTTGCGGCGGATTTTGCACTGATGATGTGGCAAATTTTACACCATATTTGGTGGAGCTTTTGGGCGACAACTTAAGCAAATGATTTGGATGCAGTGCTTGTAACTAAGTCAGACTTTGTAAATAATTAATTTATTTACGAGAAACGAATTATCTAATTAGTTGTGTGCACACCAGAATAGACCTAGCAGTTCTAAGGCCTCAGGTGAGCCTAAATGCAGGCTAGAACACCTCAGAGGGACCTTAGCAGAAATTACCCTGAAGCCCTAGTGATTGGGAAATCGGGTCTTCAAAAAGGGGTAAGCAGTAGCCTCAGATTTTAGGCTCAGGAAAAATACGCGCGTCAGTACAAGCACATGAATGAGATGGGGTCCTTAGAACAGTGACCCTAAGGCTAATAAAGCTAATAAAGCCTTAGGGTAAGTTTCGTGAAATTAAATTTAACGATCCGTGCCCGGGCGGGCGGCCGGACAAGTGTGAACAGGTAAAGGCGATTCAGTGCCCGTGCGGCATTGCGCCAGCAGACCTTTGGTGTTCTCATAAAAGAATCATTGGTAGCAGTTGTTAGTTAGTTGCACATTTTTTTAATTAATGAGCTAGAAGTTTTTAAAGTCAAAAGTTGAATGGTTTTTAAGTTTTTAAAGTAAGTGTGCCAAGTGGCACACTTACCAATGCAAACTAACTCTCTCTCACTCTCACTCTTACCCTCTCTCTCTTCCTAGCGCCCCCTCTCCCTGATGGCTATTTAGGAGCCCCCCCTCCCCCATTTTCAAGGCTGGCAGTGCACCTACCCCCCCTAATGTGAGCGTGCTCTACGCGGTGGAGCCCTCCATTGAAGCTTGAGAGCAGCCCCTTGCGACATATGTGGTAGCCTTGTGCTCCCATTGCCAAGAACAAGGGATCTCACAGTCATAGACACCTTCTGGTGAAGTTTCATCGCGAGAAGCTGCCATAGACGCTCTCTTAGTAGAGTGCGGCTGCTGTAATTCTCTGTTTTCAGCCCCTAATCACCTCGATTAGGGCTGTTTTCAGCAGACCAGCCATAGAAATTCTCTTCTCTCTCCTTATCCTAAGTCTACATCAAGTTTGGCGCGATTCCATCGCGAAGAAGACCTCTGTTTCGGCATAGGGGTGTGCACAGGTAAGAATTTCAGGTTATGTGCAGAAAATTACAGCAAGCATGTGCGTGTGCATTTTGCTTGTTTCTCTTTTGTGTTCGATGCATGAATGAATGAGCATGAAGGCAACACATAACGGAAGATGGACTCTCCTCTGTGAGAGCTTCCTATGAGCTGTTTTGGAAGATAGACTCTCTTTTTGAGAGCTTCCAACCAGTCTCGCAGAAGATGGAAAATCCCCTAAGCAGAAAGAAAGTGGAAACACTTTCTCAGTCAGTAGTCAGAACAGAACAGAAGAAAGAATAGAGGACGAGCGTATGCCCCGTTCCTGTGCTTGTAAAGATTCTCCCTTAGTAATAAAGATATTCTCTTTATGGGGGGGGACCAGCCCATCTTCTGGTCCCCAATGGAGTGTCAAGTTTTCTCTCTTCCTCTAATTCTCTTGAGTATTTGAAGTGCAATTAAACGTTAGTTTACGCTTCCGTATTTTTGTGACAGTGGTATCAGAGCAAGGTCCTCTCTCTCTTCCTGAAGGGATTGACGACTCTTGGCAGACTGCAGAAATGGAAGGACGCGAGATAGAGTTCTCTCTCCTTCAACAACAGGTGGAAGAGTTGCAGAAAGCTCTCTCCCATCCAGAAGTCCAAAAGATTCTCCATACTCTTGAAAAAGGGAAGGAGAAAATGCCGATGGGGTCGGGAGAAATCCCGCAGAACCCAAAGGCGCCACAACCAAGAAAAGATCCTTTGATTGGAACTTCCCGCATGCACGAGAGGCAGAAGAAATCTCCAGAACGTCATGTGGGGTTTAATCCAAAAGTTCAAGAGCAGGACCCCCCTGATTCCCCTCAGTTCTCTTTCATGAAGGATCTGGAAGACATAGTTTCTCCGGAAGACATGTTTCTCGACGATCCGTCGCAGCAAGAAGTACATTCAAGGGAAAGGACTCCTGTCCCCAAGGAGTCTAAGCATCGGAAGAAGGAGCACCATAAGAAGAAGCACCACAGGCAGAAAACATTCAAGTCAGGAGATAAAGATGTGAAATTCGACACCTACAATGGACGGCGTGATAATGACAAAGCTTTGGCTTTCATCCGCCAATTTGAAGTTGCATTTGCTGAAGGGAATTTTAAAGAAAGATCCAAGCTTCGCCATGTCAGTTTGTACCTGAAAGGCACCGCCAGCAATTGGTGGTTAACCCTTATCCTGGAAGATCGCAAACCCCAAGATTGGACCGCTTTCAAGAAGGAGTTCTACGCACAGTTCCTTCCTCCAGACTATGAGGAAGAGGTAAAGAAAGAATGGGATCGACTTTCACAGTCAGAGAACGAAACTGTTCCACGCTATGTGGATAGGTTTTGGGACGTTCTCTTGAAAGTCACTCCATTCAATAAGATTGACGATTCGGAGAAGATGCGCAAGTTTGAAGCAGGTTTACATGAAGCCTTGCAAAAGGCTATGAAGCTTTACCCTCGAGGTAATTTGCAAATACTTATGGAATCAGCCCGCATAGCTGATGGAATACATGACAAGGGTACTCCCAGGAAGATGGAGCAAAGCACTTACCATGCTAAGCAGAAGGCTCTCCATGAGCAGCCTACCTCTTCTACTTCTTCTCAAAAGAAGAAAAGAACCGCCTCCAAAGCAGAAGCAAAGCCAAATCAGCCCAAGAAAGGGAGATATCTCTCTCCTGCTGAGTTGCGAACATACATTAGTGAAGGAAGATGCTTCAAGTGTGGACAAGTTGGTCATATGAAGGGTGACTGTCCTACCAAACCTCCACAACCACCCTCTTCCAATGCAGTCCTAGATGTACAGGGAAATACAACCAAGGATGGAAAAGAAAGAGCTCTTCTCAAAGCATGGGGTAGTATCAACAACCAGCGGGCTCTTATTTTGTTTGACCCTGGTAGCACAGACAACTTCATCTCTACCAAGCTAGCTGACGACCTGAACCTGCAGCCCAATCGTTTCGGAGTCTCTATTCAAGCGCAATCTGCTTTCAAAGGGCAAAACTCAAACTCTACCCCAATCATAGGGAAGTTGAATCTAAAGGTCGACGACTACAAGGATCAAGAGTCTTTCTTACTAGCTTCACTTTAAGGATGCGATGTTATCTTGGGAATGCCTTGGCACTACAAGATGCATCTCATTCCTGACTATGTTCAGAAAACCTTATCTTTTGCTCATAAAGGAAAGGAGTATCTTGTACTTGCAGATGCAGGTGATTGGCGTATTCCTATCGCCAACCACATTGCCATCAAGAAAGAAATGAAAAAGTGTGTTTCAGCGTACTTGATTTTTGCAAGAGAGAGAGATGTGTCTGTTTCACAACTTTCTTCCTCTTTAGAGCAAAAAAGACTTAAGTTAATAGAAAGATATAAAGATTGTTTTGCAGATGAACTTCCAAATGAACTCCCACCTTCGCGACCTGAGGATCATACCATTGATTTGATCCCAGGAAGTTCTCCTCCAAATCAGCCCCCTTATCGAGTTAGTCTAATGCAGCAAGAAGAAATTCTCAAGCAGGTTAACGAACTTTTGGAGAAGGGCTTAATAAGGCCTAGTACTTCTCCATATTGTTCACCTGTCTTGCTAGTACAGAAAAAGGATGGCACATTCCGCATGTGCATAGACTATAGATCTCTAAACAAGATCACAATCAAGAATCGATTTCCAATCCCTCGGATTGACGACATTCTTGACAAGTTACAAGGAGCAAGTGTCTTTAGTCGTATAGACTTGAAGAGCGGTTATCATCAAATCCGCATAGCTCCTCAGGATGTGCATAAGAATTCATTTAGAACAACCTTCGGGTTGTATGAATTCTTAGTGATGCCTTTTGGACTCACTAATGCACCAGCTACATTCAACAGAATGATGGATAGAATCTTCCACTCATATAGAAGTTTTACAGGCGTTTTCTTTGATGACGTCTTAATCTTCTCAGCGACGGAAGACGAACACTATAAGCATCTCGCCTTAGTGTTTGAAGAATTACGCAAACACAAATTATTTGTGAATGCTAAGAAGAGTGAGTTCTTTTTAAAAGAAATCCACTATTTGGGCCATATAGTATCTCACAACCAGGTGAGAATGGACCCTGAAAAGATTCAAGCAGTTGTAGAATGGCCTACGCCAACTACAGTACATGATGTACGAAGTTTCCTTGGCCTCTGTTCTTATTATCGGCGTTTCATTCGAGCTTTTGCCGCGATAGCAGGTCCCCTCCATGACCTGACAAAGAAGCGGATTCCATTCCATTGGGGGTCTGGACAAAAACAAGCTTTCGAAAAGCTTAAGTATCTACTCAGTCACGGACCTGTTCTCACCGTCCCTGATCTTCGCAAACCTTTCGAGGTATACTGCGATGCATCTGGAGATTGTGTAGGAGCAGTTCTGAACCAAGAGGGTCACGCAATAGCCTATGAAAGTCGGCGCCTTAAAGATGCAGAGTTGCATGCCTCCATATACGAAAAAGAGCTACTGGCAGTAATTCATGCTCTTTCCATTTGGAAACACTATCTATTAGGAGCTGATTTTATTATCAAGACAGATCATCAAAGTCTTCGCAACTTTCTCACACAGAGAAAGTTATCAGAAAAGCAGATGAGATGGGCCAACTTTCTTTCAATGTTTCATTTTCAGATTTTACACACTTCTGGAACAAAGAATGCAGTTGCAGATGCTCTCTCCAGGCATCCAAAGATCAATGCACTAACAACAATTTATCATGAGGAACTAGAATCCCTCAGCGAGATGTATCCTCAAGATCCAGACTTTGCCACAATTTGGGCAGATCTTCAAGCTGGTCACTCAAAGCCACCTTATTCTATCAGGGATAAATCACTCTATCGTCAACAAGCAATATGCATAGCTCAGCCCTTACGACAAAAGGTGATGGATGAAGCACATAATTCTCCTTATGCCGGGCATCGGGGAATTGCTTCCACCACTAGTGCCCTCGAAAGGTATTTCTTTTGGCCAACACTCCGTGCGGACATTGAAAAACATGTACGTGAGTGTTTAGTATGCCAAAGAGTGAAATATGACAGACATAAAGTTTATGGCAAGCTTCAGCCGCTCCCTGTGCCTAACACGCCATGGGAAAGTATTGCCATGGATTTTATTACGGATCTTCCTAGATCCAAGAATGGAAATGATGCAATCTGGACTATAGTAGACAGGTTCAGTAAGCAAGCACATTTTCTTCCAGTAAAAAAGACGATCAAAGCTGATCACATGGCTAGAATATTTCTAGCTCAGATTTTTAAACACCATGGATTGCCAAAGACTATTGTCAGCGATAGAGATCCCCGCACGACTAGTCTATTTTGGCAGGCATTGTTTGAAAACTTGGGAACTAAGCTTGATTTTTCATCAACTTATCACCCTCAAACAGATGGTCAAAGCGAAATCGCTAATGCCACTGTTTTAGATCTCCTCAAGTGCTATGTTTCGGAACGACAATCCGAATGGGAACAGTACTTACCAATAGTTGAGTTTGCGTATAACAATACCATACATTCCTCAACTGGTAAAGCCCCCTTCGAAATTATTTACGGGAAGCCACTCTTACTTCCTATTATGGTGACCAAAGAAAACATCTTCGCCGCAGATGAATTTGTGCGCAATATTGATATTGCCCATCAACAAGTAAGGCAAGCGATTCTTCGTACTCAAGAGCAACAGAAGCGAAAAGCAGACAAGCACAGAAGGAATCTCAATCTTGAAAAAGGACAATATGTCCTGCTTCGGTTTGAGAAAGCTAGATTGAAAAAGCGGGTCGACAAAGGGAAAGTTGTCAAACTTTCCCATAGATTTTACGGCCCTTTCAAAATTACAGATAAAGTCAATGATGTGACTTTCAGATTGGATTTGCCTTCTAACTGGCGCATCCACAATGCTTTTCATGTCAGTCTCCTCCGACCATATGTTGGACCTCCTCCAGTGGCGCCCGTACAAGAAGATCCTCCAGAAGTCAAAGAGACTGAGGAAATCCTTCAACCTGAACAGATAATACACCACTCGGAGAGACAACTCAAGTCGGGGAGTCTACATCGAAAGTATTTAGTCAAGTTCAAGAATTACACTCCATTAGATGCAAAGTGGATGACTGAGTCCGATCTCAAGGACTACCCTAACATCTTGCACAGTTATGTTAACGCTCTACAGTTGAGGTCAACTGTTTAGAACCAAGAGGGATGTAACTAAGTCAGACTTTGTAAATAATTAATTTATTTACGAGAAAAGAATTATCTAATTAGTTGTGTGCACACCAGAATAGACCTAGCAGTTCTAAGGCCTCAGGTGAGCCTAAATGCGGGCTAGAACACCTCAGAGGGACCTTAGCAGAAATTACCCTGAAGCCCTAGTGATTGGGAAATCGGGTCTTCAAAAAGGGGTAAGCAGTAGCCTCAGATTTTAGGCTCAGGAAAAATACGCACGTCAGTACAAGCACATGAATGAGATGGGGTCCTTAGAACAGTGACCCTAAGGCTAATAAAGCTAATAAAGCCTTAGGGTAAGTTTCGTGAAATTAAATTTAACGGTCCGTGCCCGGGCGGGCGGCCGGACAAGTGTGAACAGGTAAAGGCGGTGCAGTGCCCGTGCGGCATTGCGCCGGCAGACCTTTGGTGTTCTCATAAAAGAATCATTGGTAGCAGTTGTTAGTTAGTTGCACATTTTTTTAATTAATGAGCTAGAAGTTTTTAAAGTCAAAAGTTGAATGGTTTTTAAGTTTTTAAAGTAAGTGTGCCAAGTGGCACACTTACCAATGCAAACTAACTCTCTCTCACTCTCACTCTTACCCTCTCTCTCTTCCTAGCGCCCCCTCTCCCTGATGGCTATTTAGGAGCCCCCCCTTCCCCATTTTCAGGGCTGGCAGTGCACCTACCCCCCCTAATGTGAGCGTGCTCTACGCGGTGGAGCCCTCCATTGAAGCTTGAGAGCAGCCCCTTGCGACATATGTGGTAGCCTTGTGCTCCCATTGCCAAGAACAAGGGATCTCACAGTCATAGACACCTTCTGGTGAAGTTTCATCGCGAGAAGCTGCCATAGACGCTCTCTTAGTAGAGTGCGGCTGCTGTAATTCTCTGTTTTCAGCCCCTAATCACCTCGATTAGGGCTGTTTTCAGCAGACCAGCCATAGAAATTCTCTTCTCTCTCCTTATCCTAAGTCTACATCAAGTTTGGCGCGATTCCATCGCGAAGAAGACCTCTGTTTCGGCATAGGGGTGTGCACAGGTAAGAATTTCAGGTTATGTGCAGAAAATTACAACAAGCATGTGCGTGTGCATTTTGCTTGTTTCTCTTTTGTGTTCGATGCATGAATGAATGAGCATGAAGGCAACACATAACGGAAGATGGACTCTCCTCTGTGAGAGCTTCCTATGAGCTGTTTTGGAAGATAGACTCTCTTTTTGAGAGCTTCCAACCAGTCTCGCAGAAGATGGGAAATCCCCTAAGCAGAAAGAAAGTGGAAAACACTTTCTCAGTCAGTAGTCAGAACAGAACAGAAGAAAGAATAGAGGACGGGCGTATGCCCCGTTCCTGTGCTTGTAGAGATTCTCCCTTAGTAATAAAGATATTCTCTTTATGGGGGGGGACCAGCCCATCTTCTGGTCCCCAATGGAGTGTCAAGTTTTCTCTCTTCCTCTAATTCTCTTGAGTATTTGAAGTGCAATTAAACGTCAGTTTACACTTCCGTATTTTTGTGACAGTGCTAGCTTTTTTGCATCTGATCCTTTTCGACCGTGGCCTTTAAATATGAGGCTAGAGGACCACTCTTACAACTTAGCTTCCTAGAGGACCACTCTTGCAAATTAACTTGGTAGTAGATTGCAGAGTGGGCTCCTCCGGCCGTTGTGCTTTGTGAAGATCAATATACCGAAAGGGGCTCTAGGGTTTTGGGGTCATTGCATCTGAAAGTGGAACTCCGCCACTCCATTCCGTATAGATGCCACGTCATGACCAGCAGCACAATTTGCGGGCGTCTGTAAAGCAGTACCACGTCATCATTTTCAGTGTGATTCACGGACGTCCATACAATTGTTGCCACGTGTCACTAGCTTGTCACATATGTGACGGGTTTTAGGGTTTTTCTGCGACCAGGTCATAGACGTATCTATTCCATGTGTTCGGTTGGCCAGTCATATATTCTCTCCCTAGGAAGGTAGTCAATGCCAATCTCTTGGTCAAAGCCAGAATCCTCCAAGGCGTGAACAGTTCTCTCTATGTGGTATTTGCATCCGTGATCATCTCGTACCACTAGGACATCTTAGTGACCTTCGGGTCGTGGGCTAACTTGACCGTGTTTTGCAGATTCCGGCCAAGGGACCTAAACCCTAGAGAAAAGATAAGTTGTTTTGCAGGTGTAATCGGGGACAATTACTCTTCCTTAAGAGAGGGGTATGTGACAAGGTAGTGCACGTGGCAATAGCTATACGGACATCCATGAATTACGTTGAGAATGATGACGTGGCACTGCTATACGAACGCCTGCAAATTGCGTTGTTGGTGATGACGTGGCAGCTGTACGAAAATTCCGCAAATTACGCTGGCAGCTTTTTGCAGTTTTGAGTGCTAGCTTTTGGGACCAGATGATTTTAGACTTGATGCTTTTTATGTTAAATGCTTTTGGGGCTCTCCTTTTAGCATCCCTTCTACTCTTTATAAGTGTGCCCCTAGGGTCAATCTTTCAAGCATCTAGACGTAGAGCTGGAAGATTGGTTCCAACAGGAGTTGTATCTTTTGCAGATCAATGAATAAAGAAATATTGAAAGGGACGCCACTCTTTGGGGTCAACGCGTCTTGGCTCGGAACTTCACCGCGTCGTGTCGTCTTCTTTCTCTTTTATTCGAGTGCTAGAGTGTTGCCAAGTGCATATATTGCGCTTATCTTTGTGTTTCCGTTCGGTCCCTCCTCGGAAGTGAATACACCGTGTCTACTATGTGGAATCTCTCTCTCTCTCTCTCTCTCTCTCTCTCTCTCTCTCTCTCTCTCTCTCTCTCTCTCTCTCTCTCTCTCTCTCTCTCTCTCTCTCGTCATGTGTGGGGTCTATCTGAGACTTGGAGACTATCTACTATTGTGCCTATCTTCAAGGCAAGTGATCCATGGAGCCTAGAAACTACCGTACTATTTTGATTGGACACACATTGGCATGGTTGTATGCATCTATCCTTGAGCAGTAGTTGAGCAGATGGGCAGAGAGTGAGGGCATATGGGCAATGGGACACGCCAGTTTCAGGAGAGGCTTCTCCAATCTTGACCTATTCAGACACTCAAAGCCACCATTGAGGAGGGTAGGGCACATGGGAGACGGATTTATTGTAGCTTTGTGGATTTCCACAAAGCATTTGACACGGTGCCCAGAGCCAGATTGATGTGCAGACTACAGGAGATGGGAGTGCCCAATGAGTTGATTTGGGGGATCATGGCTCTATACATATTGGTGGTGGGACATGTACGCACTCCAGAGGGGATATTTGATTTTAGTTCACTCCACTATTAGAGTGAAACAAGGCTGTCCATTGTCTCCTACCCTCTTTGGTATGTATATAGATGAGGTTTTTGACTACACTGATAGAGAGAGTGACAGAGGTGCACAACTGGCACGGACATGGATTCCATTGTTGTTATGTTGATATTGTATTGATCTCTGACTCACCGGAGGGTATGCAACGACATTTGGATGCACTACATAGCTTTGCGGTGGACATTGGCTTGTCTGTGAAAAGAGCAGCAAAGACTAGACTGACTAGAGCATATGTGGCCTGGGGAGGATTGGAGAGGATGTGTGGAACCATTTAGCAATCACATCCAGACCACACTAATCTTTTCACGGATGTCTTGATCTACTAAATCTTGTTACTATCAGATTACTCGCTCTCAGTTCACATTTCAATCAAGCAAACCATGCCCATGACCATCCCCACAAGACAGTACATCCACATAACATGCAGTTCACAAATCACACACTTAGTTAACACTAAACATTCAAATCACATTCACATCACTATCCCCGTCGAGATCTTGGATGGGAATCATGATCTACTGTAACGTATTTAGCAATCACATCCAAATTTGTCACTAATCTCTCGCAGATGTCTTGATTGACTAAATCTTGCTACTATCATGTCCATTCATCTCTCTGGAGAACAAGACCGAAATGCTGCAGTCATTTCGTCTTTCAAACATGCACTCAAATGCTACTCACATGATAGAGCACAACAAATTCATTTCACGATTTCCTAGTTTGAAGTACTTCATTCATAGTCATTCAGCAGAATACTGTCGGCCCCATCAGTATCCCTAAGATCCAAAGGAAGTCAGTGACTTTATTCCATCTAGGTAATCTCTGACAAAGGAGCGGAGTAACTCCCCTCTTGTGCAGCCCCGGATGCACCAAATTCAACCCGCTGATCTCCAAGAACTCTTGGAATAGTCGAAGCTCCACCAAAAGCCTCAAGGTAAAGTTCCAACTAGGTCCTCCTCCTCCATCCACTTCACATCCAATGCCGGATAGTTCTTGAACTTAGAGCCACCGTATCACTTACATTTCACTTTTCTTTCCATGTGAGCCAGTATCAATTTTGGAACGAGAATCTCCTTGATCTCTTCCACTTCCAATTGCTCCTCAGGCTCCCTGTCCACTCGCACCTCACCTCCATCTAGAGGATTCTCTGATCTACTAGTTGATTCCCTTTCCTTTGTTCCCTTGTGCCCTCGAATCTGTGGGTAACTTCGCTAGCCTCCCCTGTCCATTGGCACGTCAATCTCAATCAATGGAACCCTGAGACGCACTATCATTTGATCTCCTTTCTTCTCCGGAATCCTCTGATGAACTTTCATCTAGTTCCCTTAGTTTGTCGGAACCCTCAGATGTGCTACCATCTGATTCTCTTGCTGCTCTAGAATCCTGTCATCCGGTTCCCTTGATTCATTCTCTTCACTGGCAGACTCTCGCCCTGTTGAGGTGGATACTATCCTATAATTCAATGAGCCTGCATGCATTCCAAATCCTTGCTTAGCATGTCCCATAAGTCTCTGAATAGAGTCAAACTTTTGGTTTAGACAATACTCTCAAATCTCTTTTGGCAATCCGCAGCAAAACTGCTCAATCTGGTTTCTCGAAGTAATCTTCCGAAACAAAGATACTAACAGATAGGTATCCCAAAAACTCTGGCAGTAGTCATCCAATGTATCTTTCTTAGTCCTTCTCGAGTGATCCCAAGCCGTGATGACATTTCTTTCATATTCATCTGATATCCAAGTTAACGTGAAAATTTTCTTGAATTTCGACCACGTCGAAGGTGCTTCTTTGCGTAACAACAGAGTAGACCACCATGTTTGTGCAGTTCCTGTCACAAAACGGGAGCGTACACGAGCACTTAGAAAATCTGAAAATTAAAATTCTTTGAAAACATGAGAGAAGGGAGAAGATCGACACGGTATTGGGGACCAGAAGATGGGCTGGTCCCCCCCCCGTTAAGAGTATTCTTTTATTCAGGGAGAATTCTTATACAAGCATGAGAACCCGAGGAAACCCCTCCGTTCTGTAGTCTTAGACCCGAAGGTCGTGCTTTCCCGTAAAGAGCTTGGGCACAAGGCCGTTCCTTCCCGTGAGGGACTTAGGCGCGAAGCCGTACTTTCCCATAAGGGACTTAGGCGTGAAGCCGTACTTCCCGTGAAGGGCCTTCCCGTGAGACGGGAGATTCCTGCAAAACAAACCACACAAAGCAGCAATTCTCAATGCGTATCAACACCTTATACTTGTCGCTCCTTGCTCAGAGAATCAACCTCCGTACTCAGTCGTCACGCGAGCACTTGCAAATTCCGTCGCCAGTCTCTGCTCCAAAATCCCAGCGCTTGCACTTCCTGCTGCTTCCGACTCCTCCAAACTGAAACGCTGGCTACCCTTTTATAGGGTCTGACACCCGACAGGAATAGGGGTCCAAAAGCAGAGCTTGGCGCTCCTAGAGAAAGGAGAGAGAAAATCGCGTTTTCTAGAGAGAGGAGAGAGAAAATCGCATTTTTTAGAGAGAGGAGAGAGAGAGATCGCAATTCAGCCCCCCTGCGTAGGTTTTAGCACTGGCTTTTTTTTTAAGGGCCTTGCTTGCTTTATTTTATTAATAAAAGCCTGGTCACTTAAAAGTGACCGGCCACTTTAATAAAATAAAGTGTGAACCTGTTCAAACTTTAAAAACTCACTCAATTAGTGAAAACAATGCTACACGGACACATTCCAAGCGTCCCTGGGTGCAGGACACGACACAGATGCAATGCAGACACAGACTTCTCGCGGGAAAACATCTGTCCTCCCGCGACTGTTCCTGCTTTTCGTAAAAAGCTTCATTGAACCCATCTTTATTCTTGTGCTTGCGTTCTTACACGTATTTTCTTACTCAGTTCGGACTTCCTCCTTAGCCTACGGGATGCCCCCTTACTGATGCACCCGTCACCCATCATGTGACGCATCAGAGGCGCTCGTAACCCGGCCCTTTCCACCGAACTTACGGAAACTCCTTCGCGATGTTTACCGTCACCCATCAAATGACACATCAGAGTTGTCCGTTCCTGATGGCAGTTCCTGTAGCTACAATCTTTTTAACAGTTCTTAGTGCACATAATAAAATATCCTAAAAAAGAGATTTAATCATTAAAAATAAGAAAATAGTCCAATTAGCAACATCCCTCTGGCTTCTAAACAGTTGACCTCAACTATAGTGCTTGGACATATACCTCCAGTATCTCGGGATAAGTTGCTAATTCCTCCTGTGTCATCCACTGAGCATCTAGATTCGAATAGTTCTTAAACTTAACCAAATACTTCCGTGTTATCTTTCCGGATTAGAGAGACCGCTCCTGATGACTTACTATCTGCTCCAGTTGGAGTATTTCTTTTGTTTCCTCAACCTCGGGAGGTTCCTCAGCGCTAGGCTCGCTTGGAGGCGGTCCTACATACGGCCGGAGTAAACTGACATGGAAAGCATTATGGATCTTCCAATTAGGCGGTAGCTCTAATCGGAAAGCGACATCATTCACTCGCTCAATGATCTTAAACGGCCCATAGTAACGGGTAGAAAGTTTTACCACTTTCCCCTTATGAGACGCTTGTTTCTTAAGTCTTGCCTTCTCAAACTTGAGTAAGACTAACTGTCCGACTGTTAAGTCTAGATTCCTTCTGTGCTTGTCTGCAGCTTTCTTATGCTTTTCCTGAGAGTGTAGAATAGCTCTCCTAACTTGCCCGTAGGCGGTGTCCAAATCCCGAACAAATTCATCTGCTGCAAAGATCTTATCCTTAGTTAATAGGATGGGTGGAAGCAAAGGCTTACCATAAAGAATCTCAAAAGGTGCTTTCCCCGTCGATGAGTGTATGGTATTGTTATACGCATACTCGACAAGAGGCAAATATTTCTCCCAGTCAGATTGCCGGTCTAACACATAAGCTTTTTAACATATCCAACACTGTGGAATTGGCTATCTCACTTTGCCCGTCCGTTTGAGGATGGTAGGCAGATGAAAAATTCAGCTTTGTACCAAGATTATCCATCAAGGCACGCCAAAAATTTCCTGTCATGTGAGGATCTCAATCACTCACAATTGACTTAGGCATTCCATGATGCTTAAAGATCTGTGCCAGGAAGACCCTAGCCATATGATCTGCTTTGATCGTTTTCTTGACTGGTATAAAGTGTGCTTGCTTGCTAAACCTGTCCACAATGGTCCAGATCGCGTCATTTCCAGTCTGAGTTCTAGGGAGGTCCATGATGAAGTCCATGGCAATACTTTCCCAAGGTTCATTAGGCGCAGGCAAAGGTCGTAGCAACCCAGGCGTCTTATGCCGATCATACTTCACTTTTTGGCAAACCAAACATTTCCTGACATACTTATTAATGTCTGCTTTAAGGCTAGGCCAAGAGAAATATCTTTCCATTGCTAAGGTTGTAGGGAGAATACCCCGATGACCCGCATAAGGCGAAGCGTGTGCTTCATCCATGATCTTCTTTCTTAATGGTTCCGCCACACATATGGCCTGATGGTGGTAGAGATAACCGTCCCGAATGGAATAGGGAAACTCATTCTCTCCACGATGTAGCTTTCCCTAGATGGTGGAGAAGTCTGGATCATTCGGATATAAATCCGGTAGTGCTTCTAATTCTTGGTGATACACCGAAGTGATAGCGTTCACCCTTGGCCGCCTAGACAGTGCGTCTGCGACTACATTCTTACTCCCAGCCGTGTGAAGGATCTGGAAGTGAAACATAGACAAAAAGTTTGCCCATCTCATCTGCTTCTCAGATAGTTTCCTTTGCGTAAGAAAATACCGCAAACTCTGGTGATCAGTCTTGATCACAAAATCCGCTCCTAGAAGATAGTGCTTCCAATTGGATAAGGCGTGAATCACAGCCGTAAGTTCCTTTTCGTAGATTGATGCATGCAACTCTGCATCCTTAAGCCGTCTGCTTTCATAAGCCACTGCATGGCCTTCTTGGTTTAACACTGCTCCGATGCAATCATCTGAAGCATCGCAGTGAACCTCAAATGGTTTCCTTAAGTCAGGCACTATCAAAATAGGTCCATGGCTTAGCAAGTACTTGAGCCGATCAAAAGCTCCTTGTTGTCTCAATCCCCATCTGAAAGGAATCTTCTTCTTTGTCAAATCATGAAGTGGTCCTGCTACATGAGCAAATCCTCGGACAAACCTTCGATAATATGAACATAATCCCAGAAAGCTACGTACATCATGTACCGTAGTGGGAATGGGCCAATCTTCTACCACTCGGATCTTGGCACGATCCATACTCACTTTATTGTGGGAGACTATATGGCCGAGATAGTGTATCTCAGAGAGAAAGAACTCGCTCTTCTTTGCATTCACATGCAACTCATGCTTTCGCAATTCTTGAAACGCTAAGTCCAAGTGCTTCCGATGTTCCTCTTCTGACTTAGAGAAGATGAGTATGTCGTCAAAGAATACTCCCGTAAAAGCTCGATACGGGCTGAAAATGCGGTCCATCATGCGATTGAACGTCGCAAGAGCATTGGTCAAGCCGAAAGGCATTACCAAGAATTCATATAGTCCAAAGGTTGTGCGGAAAGCAGTCTTATGGACATCCTCAGGGGCGATCCGTATCTGATGATACCCACTCTTTAAGTCTATGCGACTAAAGACACTTGCACCCTGCAACTTATCAAGTATATCATCAATCCGAGGGATCGGAAAGCGATTCTTGATTGTGATCTTGTTTAAAGACCGATAGTCTATGCACATTCGAAACGTGCCATCTTTCTTCTGCACCAGTAGAACTGGAGAGCAGTAGGGTGAAGCACTTGGCCGTACTAGCCCTTTCTCTAGAAGCTCGTTGACTTGCTTCAAAATTTCCTCTTGCTGAGCAAGACTTACCCGATAAGGGGGTTGATTGGGAGGCGAGCTACCCGGTATGAGATCTATGCGGTGATCTTCCGGGCGTACCGGAGGGAGTTCATCAGGAAGTGTTTCCGTGAAACAATCCTTGTACTTTTCAATAAATTGAAGACGCTTAATTTCCAGACTAGAGAGAGAGTCCCTACTAGTTTTATCCTTTGCAAAAATCAAGTAAGCAGAAACACACTTCTTCATTTCTTTCTTAATGGAGATATGGCTTACAATTGGGAACTGCCAATCTCCTGCATCAGCTTGAATCTTTATTTTCTTACCCCCATGATCAAAAGTGAGGGTCTTTTCCACATAATCGAGAATAGGTGTCATGTGAAAGTGCCATGGCATACCCAAGATGATATCACATCCCTCGATAGGTGCCATCAAAAATGATTCGCGGTCCTTGTACTCGCCAATCCGAAGATTGAGTTGTCCTTGCACGGGAGTTGCATTGGTTGTCAACCCCTCGAATGCCGATCCGGATGTAGCCGGTGTGCCAAGCTGAGCCGGTGTGAGGCACAAACGTTCCGCAGTATCCAGGGAGATGAAGTTATCCGTGGATCCTGGATCATAAAGAATCAGTACTCGCTGGTTGTTCAAAGACCCCCAACCCTTCAGAAGTTGACACTTCCCTTTCTCCATTTCTGTGTTTCCTTGAACATCTGGAATGGAGTTCGAGCTTGGTGGTGCGGGTTCCTTCCTTGCTTTCTCTTGCCTCGTAGAGGCTTGCTCTTGCCGTTGCTGCTTTAGCGGGCAGTCCAGTTTCATATGTCCTTTCTCGCCACAGTAGAAGCATCTTCCTTCCTCTCTTAAAGTTTGAAGTTGAGTAGGAGAAAGGTACTTAGTTCGCTTGCCAGTGCCCTCTGGCTTCTTAGAATGATCATCGTCTCTAGATGGAGGACGTTTTCTTCCTTGGCCCCCTTGGTCATCGTAGACCCCTCTTTGTCTTGCACGGTAAGTGCTATGCTCCATCTTTCTGGGCGTCCCAGTTGAGTGCAAATCCTCAGCAATGATTGCTGACTCCATCATCCTCTGAAGAGTATCATGCGGATACACCTTCATACTCTTTTGAAGCTGCAATTGGAGACCCGCTTCGAACTTTCGTTTCTTTTCCTCGTCGGCAATCTTCATGAAGGGAGTGACCTTCAAAAGAACCGACCAATACTTGTCCACATAGGTCGTTACTCTTTCATGTTCCTTCTGGGCAAGCCAGTCCCATTCCTTCCGTATGTCCTGCTCGAAGTCAGGCGGAAGAAATTGTTCATAAAATTCAGATTTGAAGCTCTCCCAAGTTCTGGCCTGAGAACCTTCCAGAATCTTGGCTAACCACCAATTACTTGCCGTTTCCTTGAGGTGCATCCCCACATGGCGTAATTTGGATTTTTCTATGAAGTGCCCATTGGTAAAGGCGACTTCAAACTTTCTGATGAAGGACAATGCTTTGGAGATGTCTCTCCGTCCGTTGTAGGTTTCTAACTTGATGTCCTTGTCGCCCGATTTGAAGACTCTCATGCGATGTTGAGACTTGCGACCATGCTTCTTGAATCGAGGTTTATCTTTAGGTTGATGTAGGGTACTGGCAGTAGTAGCGGCTTCCTTCTTCTGACGAGATGATCGAGAAGTAGAAGTATAATCAGGAGAGTAAGATGGAGATGAGATAGAGATGTCCTTGCTCTCGTCTAGCAAAGAGAGCGCTTTTTCCTGGCCTTTCCTTGTAGTAGGCCATTCATTCCGATCCGTAGATCCTTTGTGCACCACGGCACGTTCTTCTTCTCTTGCCTCCTGTGGTCTAACGCCAACAGTGTTGTCTGGATGCTTGGCTGCATCAGTTCCATTCGTTTTCTTCATTCCGCCCAAAAGCTGTTGGACGTCTGGCAACAGTAAGATTTGTTGCAACTCCGCAAGCTGAGCTTGCACTTGTTCAAGCTCCTCTTCAACGCTTCTTCCTTGGCTCGACATGGTTCTTCCCGTTCTTCCCGGAATCGTCCTTCTTTGCAGAGAAAGAGAGGAGTCCGAGCTCTGATACCACTGTCACAAAACGGGAGCATACACAAGCACTTGGAAAATCTGAAAATTATAATTCTTTGAAAACATGAGAGAAGGGAGAAGATCGACACAGTATTGGGGACCAGAAGATGGGCTGGTCCCCCCCCCCCCGTTAAGAGTATTCTTTTATTCAGGGAGAATTCTTATACAAGCACGAGAACCCGAGGAAACCCCTCCGTTCTGTAGTCTTAGACCCGAAGGTCGTGCTTTCCCGTAAAGGGCTTGGGCACAAGGCCGTTCCTTCCCGTGAGGGACTTAGGCGCGAAGCCGTACTTTCCCGTAAGGGACTTAGGCGTGAAGCCGTACTTCCAGTGAAGGGCCTTCCCGTGAGACGGGAGATTCCTACAAAACAAACCACACAAAGCAGCAATTCTCAATGCGTATCAACACCTTATACCTGTCGCTCCTTGCTCGGAGAATCAACCTCCGTACTCAGTCGTCACGCGAGCACTTGCAAATTCCGTCGCCAGTCTCTACTCCAAAATCCTAGCGCTTGCACTTCCTGCTGCTTCCGGCTCCTCCAAACTGAAACAATGGCTACCCTTTTATAGGGTCTCACACCCGGCAGGAATAGGGGTCCAAAAGCAGAGCTTGGCGCTCCTAGAGAGAGGAGAGAGAAAATCGCGTTTTCTAGAGAGAGGAGAGAGAAAATCACAATTCAGCCCCCCTGCGTAGGTTTTAGCGCTGGCTTTTTTTTTAAGGGCCTTGCTTGCTTTATTTTATTAATAAAAGCCTGGTCACTTAAAAGTGACCGGCCACTTTAATAAAATAAAGTGTGAACCTGTTCAAACTTTAAAAACTCACTCAATTAGTGAAAACAATGCTACACGGACACATTCCAAGCGTCCCTGGGTGCAGGACACGACACAGATGCAATGCAGACACAGACTTCTCGCGGGAAAACATCTGTCCTCCCGCGACTGTTCCTGCTTTTCGTAAAAAGCTTCATTGAACCCATCTTTATTCTTGTGCTTGCGTTCTTACGCGTATTTTCTTACTCAGTTCGGATTTCCTCCTTAGCCTACGGGATGCCCCCTTACTGATGCACCCATCACCCATCATGTGACGCATCAGAGGCACTCGTAACCCTGCCCTTTCCACCGAACTTACGGAAACTCCTTCGCGATGTTTACCGTCACCCATCAAATGACACATCAAAGTTGTCCGTTCTTGATGGCAGTTCCTGTAGCTACAATCTTTTTAACAGTTCTTAGTGCACATAATAAAATATCCTAAAAAAGAGATTTAATCATTAAAATAAGAAAATAGTCCAATTAGCAACAGTTCCTTTCAAGTAAGATGCCGCCCTTCGCACCTTGGAGTGTCTGTGAACCGTCCTCCAGAGAAGGCGACGTCAAACTGTTGTACAAACTCAAGGGCTCGATGGGTGTCTTGGTAGCCTGAAAACATCTCAAACCTGACGATCTGAACCCCTTCCTTGTGAACTCCTTAGTCTTCTTGCTCATCTGTTCACTATCCAAAAAGGACGAGCTCTCCTCCTCTGAACTGCTAGATGGCATTGTCACGGGGACGAGCGCACGTGCCAATGGAAAAGAACAAACTGAACAACTTTAAACACTTCAAATAACAACGGAATTGAAAGAGGTGCACGACACGAGACAGGGAGTGACAGAGTTCCATTTCAAGAGAGAGCAGTGGCCCCAAAGGTTGGCATCCCTTTCGACATTTTTTTATATTGCTTGAACTCAGTACAACGCAAGTACTCTAGACTCTGCACTTTTTCCAAGAAGCATGCTAGAGAATGAGCCCTTGGTTCATATTTAAAGGCCCTTGGCCATGAAAGCAGTTACATGAAAAGCTACAAACTCAAAAGCATCAAGCCAAAAAACATTGAGCCCAAAAAGCTGCCAACGTGAATTACGAAAATCCATACACTTGCCACGTCAGCACTTGCCAACGCAAAACGCGGGAATCCTTATCGTTGCCACATCGTCAGCTGCTCGCAAGGAATTGAGTGTGTGTGTGGTCTTGCTTTATTTTAATTTCTTTATGTCACTTGGGTCCCATCGAACGTGGTCCTATAAGTTGGTTGGAACTCTTCTTTAAAAATAGGCCACTGGGCAAGACTTTGTAAGTTGGTAAAACTTCTTCTACGGCTTCTGCTTCTTTTTTTGCTTTCTCTTAGGGTTTAGGCCCCTCAGTCGGGATCTGCAAGTTGGCACGGCTCTTCAGTGGCTTGACACGTCAGCAGTTTGTGACATCCCCTTATTCTTGAAAGAAAGTAATCGTCCGCGATTACCGTATATCTACAAAACAACTAAGTTAGCTTAAAAATTTCCAAGGGTCATTTTGAGGGACATTCCAATTTCAATCCAAGGGACAATCAAATCATAGCTCTTGATTTCTTGGGTCATTGGCTTCCCATAAGAATCTCTTGATATCCTGGGTCATTGGTTTCCCAAAAGTATCTCATCCAAGATGCAATATTCAGTGGTTGGCACATTACAATGCAACACAAATGCTCACATATGCATATTACAAGACATAAAACATAAAGCCGCAAATGAACACTCCTCTAGGCCATGAATTGTTCAACGACTCCCTCATCACTCCTCTCGCATAACCTAAAAAGGTCCGGGCCGGGAGATACAGAGGCCTTTTACAACCAAACGCCCCCCCACCGCAGCCTGCGCCGTTTGGAGGTTCAAGCATACAACCAAACGCTCCCTAGACATCCTGTCTGCGTCGTTCGGAGGTTTTCCAGCATACAACGAAACGCTCCCGAGACATCCCGTTGGCGTCGTTCCGAGGTTCAAACGATACCAAAACAAAATTTCTCACTACTCCACCCAAGAGTAAATCACCAATCATTGAAACCAGTAATAAAACCAGAGACAAACAGTTCAAAATCGGCACCAAGACAAGTTTAAAATAGATACCATCCATTTCGAGCAAATTCCAAACAGGATCACCAAACAGATTCTCAAACAAAGTCCAGAAAACTGAAAGCATTCTGGACATTGGTCGAGCTCCAAAGTTGGCAAGGCTTCAGTTTGAAACCTGCACCAAAATTTCTTCCATAAGGTCGTAGCCACCGCAGCAGGGTCCATAAGCTCTTGAATAGTCGAAATAGGCTTCGCCAAACGATGTTCCTGTGGCAGTGATGGAAGTCCCAAGACATAGCAATCACACAAGATCTCCAAGGTTTTCGGTTTGAGAAGAGACACCTATTGAAAGATGTCCAGAAATTTCAAGCTATAATTTGTTAGGGTTTCCGTGGCAAGCATTTCAGGACACCACACTCCACCAGAAGCTCCGAAGAAAGACGTCTGAAGGCATATAACTTCGGGCAAAAAAAAAAATCTTGAAAGCTTGCCTTAGAGTGTGCGGCTTGGTAGCTATAGACATCCACCACTGCATGGAAGGAATCTCATCAATCGGGTGATTCTTCAAGTGTTTTGCAAATCTCGAGTCTCTAGAGTACTTGATCAATCTTTTCACACATGTGTCAACCTGCAGTTTGACGCTTGTACTCCCCTCTGGCAAACTTCTCCGCTAAAAATTTCCCAAATCTTCATTCTTTTCTTCAGTTACCGCGCCGGATTTTAACTTTTCTTTACCTCCCCCCTGAGAAGTGTTATCTTTGTTAGATTCTCCATGAGAACCCATGTATAATTTGGGGTTCTTTATGGCTTATGCCCTTTAAGACAGAGCGATGAAGATGGGAGCACGCCCGATGCGCGATATTCTCCTCGGGGACCTGCGTGTGCTGCAGAAGGGATCGGATCCTCCATAAAAGAAGAAGCTTCGCAACCATTGTTATAGGCTTGGACACTCCAAGCAAGAAATCAATAGCAACACACAAACGGAAACTTCAAAATCGTTTAACTTTAATAGAGAGAGAGAGAGAGAGGGACAGAATCGACACGGCACGGCGGAGTTTCACGCCCACAAGCACTAGTGTCACAAGACGGGCACCACGTGCCAATAGAAAAGAACAGACTGAACAGACTTTTAGCACTTCAATAACAATTGAACTGAAAGAGAGAGAGCACACGCGACACGGCGTGGCGGAATTCCACCCCAGAGAGTATTGGACCCAAACCTTGGCGCCCCTTTCGGTATTTCTTTATATTGCATCAAGACAGTACAAGCCCGTACTCCAGACTCGGCACCTTCTCCAGGAAGCATGCCAGAGAATGAGCCCTAGCCTCTTATTTAAAGGCCCTTGGCCTGAAAAGCAGTTACAGTAAAAGCCTTTAAAACTCAAAAGCTTCTGGTCCAAAAGCAAAGCCAAAAAGCTGCCACTGTAAATCACGGAAATCCGTACAGCCTACCACGTCATCAGCCAACGCAGAACGCGGAAATCTGCCCTTAGGGTTAGAGTTAGGGTTTTTGCCAGCAGAATTAAGGTTTGCAGGTTTTAGGGTTAGGGTTTCCAAAATTAGGGTTTGCACGTTTTAGGATTAGGGTTTCCAGAATTAGGGTTTCAGCAGTTAGGGTTTCTGGCCTCGGGCAACCACGTCATCAATTTGTTACATCTTATGTTACTTGTTCTTCTTAGGGTTTAGGCCCCTCGGCCGGTAGCTCCATTCTTCAGTAGGTCGACACGTCAGCAGTTTGTTACATCTCCCCTTCTTGAAAGAGAGTAATCGTCCTCGATTAGAGCATATCTGCAAAACAACTCAAGTTAGCTCAAAAATTTCCCAGGGACAATTAGTTTGCTCTTTCTATTAAGGAGTTAGCTTCTCCTTTCGGTTGATTTGATCAAGGAGTTAGCTTCTCCTTTCGTCCAGATTGGAACTCTTGATATTCCGGCGTAGTAAAATTAGCCATCAGACCCCATACCGTACTGATCTTCCACGGGTGTCTTGATGCACTAAAATTACATACCCAGGCAATCTCATCCAATTAGGAATATTCAATAATTGGCACATCACAATGCAACACAAATGCTTACATATGCATGTTACAAGACACAACAAACAGCGCCACTGAGCATTCTCCCGAGACAAACGGTCTTCGGTATGAAGCTACTCAACGACTACCTCGTCACTCCCCCCGCAATAACCTAAAAAGGTCCGGGCCATGAGCTCAGAGGACTGTACAACCAAACGCTTCCAAGACCGCAGTCTGTTTCGCTTGGAGGTTCAAGCATACAACCAAACGCTCCCCAGGCATCGGCCTGCGTCGTTCGGAGGTTTTCTAGCATACAACGAAACGTTCCCCAGGCATCGGCCTGCGTCGTTCCGAGGTTTTCAAACATACAACGAAACGCTCCCCAGGCATCGGCTTGCGTCGTTCCTAGGTTCAAACAATACCAAAACAGTATTTCTCACTTCTCCACCCGGGAGTAAAATCACCAACCATTGAAACTAGTATCAAACCAGAATCAAACAATTCAAATCGGCACCAAAACAGGTTCAAAACAGATACCATCCATTTCAAACAAATTCCAAACAGGATCATCTATCAAGATCAAACAGATACGATCCATTTTCAAACAAACTCCAAACAAGATCATCTATCAAGATCAAACAGAACTCGAACTTAAAAAGCAATCTTGACATCAGCCGAGCTCGAAAAGTCGACTGACTTTCCATCTTGAAACCTGCACCAAAAATTAGGGTTAGGTTCATTCCATAAGGTCGTAGCCGAGCACAGCATGGTCCATCAGCTCTTGGACAGACATTGTTCCTTTGGCGGCGATGGTAGTCCCAAGAGATAGCAATCACACCGAACCTCCCAAGGTCATGTGCTCGTGAAGAGACATCTACTGAGAGATGTCGAGAAATTTCAAGTTATAATCTGCTAGGGTTTCCATGGCAAGCATTTCAGGATACCACACTCTACCAGAAGTTGCACTCTGAAGGAAGATGTCATAAACCATATAACTTCGGGCAAAAAAA
The DNA here is from genome assembly GCF_014529385.1 of Adiantum capillus-veneris. Classification (NCBI taxonomy): domain Eukaryota; kingdom Viridiplantae; phylum Streptophyta; class Polypodiopsida; order Polypodiales; family Pteridaceae; genus Adiantum; species Adiantum capillus-veneris. The sequence goes on from NC_140943.1 coordinate 152,063,186, forward strand.
AAAATTTCTTGAAAGCTTGCCAAGTACTTGGAGTATGCTGCTTGGTAGCTGTAGACATCAACATCTGCATGGCACTGCTTCTGAGAAAAACAATGACTTGAAACAAATCTGGATCCTTCTCTTGCAAGTGATCTTAATTGGCTTATGCCCTGTAAGACATGAGCGGTGAAGACGGGAGCACGTCCGATGCGCGATGAAGTAAGGGTGGGAGTGGCTAATAGGCCCGGGTTGGAGGGCGAAGATACCTCAAATAGAATTCCAATAGCTATGTCTACTCTTTTGTAGGACCGGTATGCTTTCAGAAAAGCACACGCCTGATGCTCTGATACCACTGTCACAAGATGGGCACCACATGCTAATAGAAAAGAACAGATTGAACAGACTTTTAGCACTTCAATAACAATTGAACTGAAAGAGAGAGCACACGCGACACAGAGTGGCGGAATTCCACCCCAGAGAGTATTGGCTCCAAACCTTGGCGCCCCTTTCGGTATTTCTTTATATTGCATCAAGACAGTACAAGCCGGTACTCCAGACTATGCACCTTCTCCGGGAAGCATGCCAAAGAATGAGCCCTAGCCTCATATTTAAAGGCCCTTGGCCTGAAAAGCAGTTACAGTAAAAGCCTTTAAAACTCAAAAGCTTCTGGTCCAAAAGCAAAGCCAAAAAGCTGCCAATGTAAATCACGAAAATCCGTACAGCCTGCCACGTCATCAACCAGCGCAAAACACGAAAATCTGTCCTTAGGGTTAGGGTTAGGGTTTCTGCAGTTTTAGGGTTTTTGCCAGCAGAATTAGGGTTTGCAAGTTTTAGGGTTAGGGTTTCCAAAATTAGGGTTTCAACAGTTAGGGTTTCTGGTCTCGAGCAACCACGTCATCAGTTTGTTACATCTCCTATTACTTGTTCTTCTTAGGGTTTAGGCCCCTGGGCCGGTAGCTCCGTTCTTCAGTAGGTTGACACGTCAGCAGTTTGTTACAACTGGCCCCAAAGACTAGCACCCCTTTCGGTATTTCTTTATTATTGATCACAACAAGGTACATGTCATGGGGACGGGCACCATGTACCAACTGAAAAGAACGGATTGAACAACTTTAAGTCTTTAAGCACTTCAAATAACAGTAAACTAAAAGAGATGCACGACACACGAGATGGGGAGTGACAGTTCCACCCCAGGAAAGCATTGGCCCCAAACCTTGCCCCTTTCGGTATTTCTTTAGATTGCTTGAACTCTGTACAATGCCGGTACTCCAATCCCTGCACCTTCACGTAGAAGCATACCAGAGAATGAGCCCATGGCACAAATTTAAAGGCCCTTGGCCTATGAAAAGCAATTACATGAAAAGCTTCAAACTCAAAAGCATCTGGCCCCAAAGCTGGCGTCAAAAGCTGCCAACGCAAATTACGGAAATCCGTACAAGTGCCATGTGGCGTTGTAAGCGCGTTTTGCAGGACTGTCCGTACAATCTGCCACATCAACATGTCAACGAGTTTTACGGGCGTTCGTACAGCTGCCACGTTATCAACAGTTTAAGCAAAACTCTGTGTGTGGATCCTGCTATATTTAATCTCTTTAGATCTTGTTGTATTTAATCTCTTTAGGTCCTCTGACCCCATCGGACGAGGTCCCGTAAGTTGGTGGGAACTCTTCTTTAAAAATAGGCCACTCGGCAAGACTTTGAAAGTTGGTAAACTTCTTCCGTTGCTGCTTCTTCTTTTGTTGCTTCTTCAATTAGGGTTTGCGCCCCTCAGTCGATATCTGCAGGTTGGCTCCGTTCTTTAGTGGCTTGACACATCAACTGTTTGTAACATGTTGTAAGGTGCAGCGCAAGTGAATGTTGTTCTTGCTCAAGATGAGTGCTCCGAACTGTGCTCAAGGGTTCCTTTTACTTACGGAAGGAAGAGCCTTCCGTTCCTATAGTGAGAGAGTGCAATGATCACAAACAAAGTGAATGCTACTGTGAATGAAGATGCTACTGTGAATGAAGGTGCTGAGACTGAGAGAGAGAGAGAGAGAGAGAGAGAGAAGAATACGACACCAGACGGTTCTCAGAGAGAGAGAGAGAGAGAGAGAAGAATACGACACCAGACGGTTCTCAAACCCCCCTCTCTATGGCGAGAGAGGTCTATGCTATTGATTGCACAAATCTAGTACAATGGTCTAGATGCAATGGACTTGCCGACGATGTCGACGACAATGATGACGACGATGAGGATGGGCTGAAATCTGAAAACGCTAGGGCTAAAAATCTGAAATCTGCAAAACGCTGATTTTCTGCTGATCTCTGACACTATGTCGGCGAGGACAGCGATGACGACGACGCAACAACGATGTGCTGAAAACGCAGATGCTGAAATCTATGGACAGCGGGCTGAATCTGAAAACGCTGGCTGACTCGACGGTACGGCAAGGATCTGTTGCGGGTAGGTGAGATCTGCAAGGCTAAGGGCTGAATCTGCGGTGTCTAAGTGTTGGAAACTGAAAGCGCTGATGTGCTGGGGCTGATCTTACGCCGGAAACTGCAACACGCTAGGCTAGGTCTACAACTGAAAAACGCCGGGTGGAATCTGTTGTTGATGAAAAACGCTAGGTTGAATCTGCTGCTGAAAACGCTACGGAAAGGGATCCCAAAAATGCTGTCAATTTTGTTGGCTGAAAACGCTAGGCCTTCTGCCGGTCTTGCTGAGAAGGTGCACTGCAAGTTGTTGGAACTTCTTCTGCCTCTTCTGCAAGAAAGTGCTAGCGCTAGGTTTCTTATATAGTGACTTAGCAAATTTGCCCTACTCACTTTTCCAACAAAAAAAACTTATTAATAAGTAAGTGAAAAATGTGTATTTTGGGAAAAAGGTTCTATGCTCTGTAAAATGCTCATGATGGGTACGGAATGTCATGCTGATGATCATGCTGTGTGCAACCAGAGGATATGCAACTACTCTAAGTGCATGGATATGCACGGCCTGCTCATAGGCTCACAAAGGTGCCTGAACACTTCCTAAGCTAACCTGAACCCTAGACTTGAGATAGCTTATCCACATGCACATAGGGTTAGATTTACACGTGACATCGCCTCCTTTTCAAAGTGAGGTATTGGTACCGAGCTGTATGGTGTCGAGGGAGTGCGCCAACAACTCCTGGAATCCTACGAAGAACACTTCGCCGGCCCACTCTGATGCATGGGTCGTGCGATACTTGAACTTCCTGAAGGTATGCAATGCTCGCTTCTTTGGGCCGCGCCGAAAGTGACACAAAGTGATCTGTAGCAGCTTCAATGCTCCAGCTGTGTCTATGGACGTAGGTCCACCTTCTTCAAGGAGGAAAATTCCTGAAACCACTTCCAACACAAAATCATGAACATACCCATTCCATGTAGAGTGACTGGAAAAATACTATTCTTCCGAAAAGACTACGCATGCAATGCAGATGAACAAAGTGACGGAGTGCCAAACCGTTCACCAAACACACGCAAAAAGTGAGATCGAATCTTGACTTTTCGACTTAAGCCTATCAAATGTGGAAAATCAGAACGGAAATGCCGATGCTTGATTGACAATCTTACTGTTAGGTGCAGCGGAATGAATGTTTGCGCTTTGCTCAAGATGAATGCTCCGAACTGTGCTCAAGGTTCCTTTTAGTTCTTATGGAAGGGAGAGCCTTCCATTCTTAATGGAAAGTGCTATGATCACAACAAAGTGAATGGACACTGTGCGTGCGAGTGTATGAGATTGAGAGAAAGAGAGAGAAGCGAGATACGACACCAAAGACGTTGTAAAACCCTCCTCCGAAGGCCCCACTCTCGTCGGCGAGAGTGGTCTACTTTTTGATTGCACAAAGTGGTACAATGCAAATGCAATGGACTGATGCAACTTGGACTATGCCGATGACGACGACGACTTTAGGGCTGAAATCTGTGGTCTTCTATCTGCTGAAATTCGGGGCTGTTTCGGTGGCTGAAAATGACTGTTTTGGCTGCATTTTCGAGGCTGAAATTAGGGGATCTTCTGCAATCATTTAGGGCTGAATCTGCTGCTGTCCAATAGGGCTGAAAACGCTGACCATCTGATGCATCTAGGGCTGAAAACCAAAAACACTGATTTGACTGCTAACGCTAGCAAAAACGCTAGGGCTGAGAAAAAGCTGGCGATGATGGGGAATCTGCAAACGCTAGGGAACTGCAAATGTTGATGGCGATCAAGCGAATCTGCAAACGCTAGGTATTGGGGAGGTGCTGAGGGAATCCAAAAACGCTGGCTGTTCTTCTATGGCGAGGATGGAGGAACCAAAAAAGCCAAGGGGTTACTGCTGGGGTTCTGCTGAGAAGGTGCCTGTTGAGCATGTGCTCCTACTGCCTCTTCTTCTATTTAGTGCTAACTTGGGTTTGCTTATATATTTTCTTAGCAAAATTGCCCTACCTACTTTTGTTGGAAAGTCACTTAAAAATAATAAGTGAAATATACCAAAAATAGGGAAAATAGGCTAAAATCACTGGAAAAATCCCCTAACTGATTCTAATGGATTCTGATGTGAATTCTGATAATCATATTGTGTGCAACCAGAGGATATACATCTACACTAAGTGACTGGGCATGCACGGTCTACGAATAGACTCACAAAAGTGCCAGATCACTTCTAATCTAGACTGACTGGACTGACTGAACCCTGATCATGCTGTAGCTTGTCCACGGACACATAGGGTTGGATGTGTCACGTGACACTTGCTCGTGCTGTTTCTGAGACTATGGCATGCCAAGGAAGAGACATGGAAAAGCGATTGACAAAACGAACAATTGGAAAACAATGTGAATTCCTTAAATGCAAACTTTTTCCCTTTTTGAAAGTGATCCGCATAAATTTGTGCTCATCCGTGAGTGAATCATGTGCATCGTACAATATGGCATGCCTGCAGAAAAAAGACGGTTACGAAAATACAAGAAACCATCACGAATGAAACACTCGAACAATGCGTGTTGACTAATCATGCAAACACACGATACTTCCTGATTAATCGATTTCTTTGGACCTCGACTTGAGAGCCAAGATCGGTTCTTCGTGATTGATCGTATCTGCAATGAGGTTAGCTTCACTAGAAAAATTATCATCTAAACCATCATCCTTGCGAACAATCACATCTCTATCATGCAAAACATGTGTGTCGTGCTTTGGAGAAGAAAGGACAGAGAGGAGCAACCACTTTTCTTAAAGATAATGCTATGCAGTGGTGGAGCTCGTTATCGAAAGACCAAGCGATCTCCACACGGAGAGCTCATCAAAGAACAACCTGCTAGATTCCCAAGGTCTTCCAAAGACACCAGAGCTACCTGACATCCTTATTTTAAAGTGCAACTTCTTGCAGAATGGGGTAACTTGAAAATGCTAGGCATCAACACTATAGAAGATTACAAATAAAAAAATTATATATACCTTCCTGAATCCTATCTCCTTCTTTGAAAATTTAACCTTGGAGGATCAATGTGAGCACTTCACTATCAGATTATCTTCTCCACTTCAAGAATATTGTAAGTCCAAGCAAGTCACTACCATACAAGAGCTTATGGACCATGCATCTGTTGGTTACAAATTGATGAAGGGAAAACTTGAATTTGCACCTAAAACCCAACAAGCTCCTAAAGAAAATCCTCGACCACAACTTTCTAATTCCAAGGATTCACTTGACACTTGGACTTTACCTGGATGACCTCGACTTACTACCAAAACTCTACAACAAGAAAACAGATGTTTTGAACACACTTCCTATCTTTCTTCACATTAAGGGGATAATACTCATGAGCAGTCTCCTACCAAGAAGGCAAAACCGACATCTATGCAATTGCTACACCAAATCCTACCAAAGAACTCTGCAAAATTTATGGAAAGATACGTGGCAACAAGGCGCTCATCTTCTTTGATATTGGAGCCACTGAAAATTTCTTTCATCCGGAAATGTTTGAAAACCATGGATTTTGAATTAGATTAAATTTTGTATGAACTTGTTTAGTTGTATACGGAATCATCTAAATGGTACAGGCTACGGTTTATGGATTGTTGGATTGCAATTAGAATTTAATTATGTTCCAGCATATTGTGGTTAGAGCATCGTCCAAATGAGCCAAGTTTATGTCTTTATGTTTTGTGACTACATCTGTGATGTGAGCATCTGTGTCATTCGCATAGCATTCTGTCAAGCATTTGAATTCAGTGCATCAAAAGTTCCAACTTAGATGAGATAGATTAGGTCGTGGTCTTAGTGTATCAAGACATTTGTAAAGGAGCAGTACGATCTAGGGGTGATGACTAATTTCACTATGCTGAGATATCCACAAATTTGGCAAGGACAAGATGGATGAATAGAAATATGATTGTGGAACTGTAGTGTGATGCATGCTAAGGAATGTACTATCTGTTTTCGAGCAGATTTTTCATCAGGGTTTCCTGAGTTTTAGCCTTTCCTTTATTATCATTGAGGATCGCTCTTCCTAGAGAGAACTTGAAAGGCCAACTCTTGCATGCGCTGGTCTCTCAAGGCCTCACGCTCTAGCTCCATAGCTTTTCTTCAATAGCTACACGAAGAGATTTGTGTTCCCTCTCTAGAGCCATTCTTTCCCTTCCGACTACGGCCCGTTGAACCTCCTGCTGTAGCATCATCTCCACCCTTTCCCTGCAGCTCATTGAGCCTCCTAATGTAGCACCATCTCCATTATTGACTTCATCGAAGCCTCCATGGAGTTTGGTGCAACCTTCATGCAATGTATCCATTCCGCTTCTAGTGATGACCATGCACTAAGTACTTGGGTACTTGGGGTTCTTGGGGTACTTGGATATTTGAGTAACTTGGGGTTCTTGGGTACTTGGTACCGCTTGCAAGTTGGCTTAAGAAGGCTTTTCTCTTACCCAAGCTAAACTCCTTCCAACGGGTGGACCCCTTGGCGGCCTTGCGCTCACACCAAGGTTTCTTTTTCCCACCTCACGTCGATTGGCCTGTCGGGTCCGCTCTTAATGAGTAGGAAAGGAAGAACGAGGAGTGGGAAAGGAGGAATCAAGGAAGGCGGACAAGCCCTTCTTCTAGTTACCTGCAACTTTTCAAAACCACAAATTAGAGAGATTGACACTCCCAAGTGGTCTTGGGTTATGCGCAATCTCAAACAAGCAAAAATAAACAAATCTTTATGGCTAAATGGCCCTTCAGACTAGCAATGAAGACGGAAGCGCACCCAGCACAATGGACTGAGTGGGAGTGGCTTATATTTGTTGGCAACATGTACTAGTCTGAGGCAAGGTCACAAAACTTTTTTGATTCTTCTTGGTTCTTTAAGTTCTTTTCTTGAGTGATGATACCGAACACTGCCAAAGAGCTCTCATACCAATGTAATGTGCATCGGAAGTGACTTATGGTGATAAACACGATAAGTGCTCAGTGCGTACTCCAGATTCATGAGAGAGACCTGCAATATTCTAGCGCAAGAAGACAGAGATACACTGAGTGAAGGTTTTGTGACTGAGAGAGAGAGAGAGAGAGAGAGAGAGAGAGAGAGAGAGAGAGAAGACGAACATAGGATGGAGTCCCAAACCTCCCTCCAAGGGCCCCCCTCTATCACTAGAGAGGTATTCGCTTCATAGTTACCCGGAACGCGGAACGCGGAACGCGGAACGAGAACGGCGACGGGATCCCCCGCGGAACGGGGGAACGGTGAGGGGTCCAGAACGGGAACGGCGCGGAACGGGAGGCATAAAAACACCCAAATAATGCAATGTTAAGCTCTGTGTGATTGAATAATAGTAGTGTCAGAGTCCTTTGACTCTAATACTCACAAAAAACTTGATTTGAAGACCATTCAACCTTACTATGGCCAATGTATGTCGTATAGGCTTGAGAGCTTGAGGGGGGAGGGACGCGGAGAGAGAGAGAGAGCTTAAAAGTGGGAGACTCGACTCTCGAGAGAGCTTGAGAGAGAGGGGGAGAGGGAGAGAGCCTTGCCGACTCTAGAGTCTAGAGTCTAGACTAACAAGGCTAGAGCTTGAGAGTCAAGACTCGAGATTCGAGAGGGTAGAGCTTGAGCTTTCACCCTTGAGAGCTTGTGTGCACTGTGAAGGTAAGGGGTGGGGGGAAGGGCATTTAAGAAGGGGGAGCCTCACAAGATAAAGCTCAAAAATCTGAAAATCTGCCATTCCCAGCCGTTCCGGGCCGTTTCGAACAATTCCAGGCTGGCTGTTCCGGTACCAAAAACCCCTGCGGAACGTCTGGCCGTTCCGGGCCATGAAGACCCTCCGGAACGCCGTTCCGGCGTTCCCAACCCATAGGGAGGTGTTCCCTAGTAACTCTGATTCGCTTAAGATTGCACAAATGTTGATACAATGGTCCTAAATGTTGAGATGCTAATGGGATCTTGCTATTGATGCTTGGATTTGAGAGGCTAAGGGCTGAAAATGCAAACCATTAGGGAAATTGTTGGGGATCTTGACGAGGATATGGGCTGATCTACTATTGCCGATGGCGAGGGTGTTGATGACAAAGGCGGAAATGGGCTGAAATCTTGAAACGCTAGCTGATCTTGAACACTTGGGCTGAATCATGAAAATGCTGGCTGAAACTGACACTTGAGGGCTGAGAACTACTACCGCTAGGGTTGATCGGGCGCTGCAATGCTGACCTGCTGTTGTGTGCAAAAAAGGCTAGGGTTGAGTGCTTGAAGAGAAAATGCGAGGTGATTGAAGGTACTATTGATGGAAAAACGCCATGAAAAAAGGTACTTATGGGCTGGAGTGGGTCGATGCTTAAGAAATTGAGTGCAGATGATTACCATATGAAAGTGGCACTCATGATCTCAAAATGGAGAGAGAGAGAGAGAGAGAGAGAGAGAGAGAGAGAGAGAGAGAGAGAGAGGGTGCAACCAATGCTGCTCGCACATGTAAAAAGACAGCATCTAGCAAGGCAATACCATGTAATGGTTTTTATCTACGGCTCAATAGAGTCGAGCCCATGTCTAGTATCCAGAGCAGCTTACTTTGCGTATTATATGTAAAATACATGATTTAACGTTTTTTTCGCATATAGTGCATAGCATTGATAGAAAAAGTGTTCCCTTTTGTCAACCTTGGAAAGTTTGTACTAAAACATAATGGACAGCCCGTACAGATTAAAAAAAGTGAGCTCTATTACTTTTAGTTAATAGCATGAGGCTTTTATGCTTTTGCTCACTCGTCTCTTGGAAGTTAAGATTTAGTATTAACTTCCAGTCTTGACTCTTGATAATTTGGGTAGTAAAAGTTGAAAGTTGAATTTTCGTAGTAAAAGTTGAAAGTTGAATTTTCTATGAAGTTTTGTGTCATGGTATATGATACATACTACATGTATCATGTCTAACATATGACACACATTATATTTCGATGTTTTATATATCCCGTCCCCTGCTTAGCTAATGTGATGTCTCCATGTGTTGTGGCTCACTCATTGATGACCTAGCAATCATGTCAAATGATTGATCATTGCATAATCCATGGCACATGCCACATGGAGTCATGGAATCTAGACCATGTTTTGGCTTGTCTTGTCTCGCGCTTTGTGGACTTCAAAACTTTGGTTTCTGCTTTTAGCCTACATAATTGTGCTCTTAAGCCTGCTTACGAGTCTCTGGTTATGTAACATGTTTATTGATTAAGCATCATACAGTTCTGATCATTTATGGCTTTTATGTCATATGGAGAAGCATGTTCGTTGAATTCAGGCTGTCATATGATATGTCACAAAAGAAAAATTGGGTGTGTAATCGAACATTTTCCATACTTCCTTGTTGTCCCCATTCATCCCAGGATGGCTGCCCATGTTGTGCCCATGTCAAAGGTCACGCCAACATTGTGCAAAAGCAGTTGTGGCCACAGTCTACCGTGCAAGGGGTGCTCCTAAGAAGGCATGTCTCATCTTTGCTGGACTTCCCCATGGCTGTCTCTCTCTCTCTCTCTCTCTCTCTCTCTCTCTCTCTCTCTCTCTCTCTCTCTCAGTGTACAGACCGGTGCTAGTCACAAAAATGACATAAAGTATCTGCTGTAAGAACCCTCCAGTAGCAGCTCATAGAAGCCATGGGACATTCAATTGTTTGAACGCCCAAAAATGGTGCCTACCCCAAGGTGATGTAAACGTAATGGCTTTGAAACAGCAACACAAACTTTCACATGCAAAGTAGCTATCCGCCAATGTCGAGAAGGTGCATAACTAAGAGTTTTGCATATGTCAAAGACGATGAGTGCACTTCTCGCTAAAGAAGTCGTGAAATTCAAGTGTGCCCTGATTGATGAGCAGACCGTTTCAAAGAAGAATGTTCCCAAAAGCCCAGGGTACTTGATGCATTGGGTTGAAAATGGCCGAGTCAACTCTCATAACATCATATTTTCGTGCTTCCTAGAGCTTCGACGCTTAACATACAGAGGGGTGGCCCTGAGGGATGCCTACAGGTGTTGCTTTCATAGCTAGAATTTGGAAGACAAGGGATTATTACCGCCTCGAGTGTGTTATATTTGAGATTTCAGTGATCAAAGAACAATAAACACACAGAGGTATGATACAGAGCTGTTTTAGCTAAATACCTCGTAATTGCTTGTAGAAGGCTCAAAGCTGGAGGCGAACGCTCTGCACGAAAGAGCACGTGATGATGAGTGAAGCACGCAGGGTCGGAGGGAAAACGAGTAGAACGAAGAAACAGAAGACTGACGAGGGCGAGGGCGAGGGCGAGGGCGAGGACGAGGGATGAAATGCGAGGGGTAGCTATGGGCGACGATACTAAGCTGCATGCACAGCGAGCTCATGGTTATTACTTTCGCACAATTGAGATACACCTGTGTTGCAAGTCAATAAGATAAAGCGTTGAGAAGAGTGGACGATTTTGGAAACTAGTCTTGCTTGGTGGGCCTTTGCCGTACATACTCTGATAGATTTTGGAGCGCAGTTGGTTAATTGGTTATTTGGTTTTGATTGCTGTTGCCTTGGGTTTTGTTGTGGTGACCCGAGAAAATGAGTAGAACCAATTGATAGGCACCAATAATAGCTCAGCTTGAGACTTGATAATCATTAGGAAGAAGCAAGTTGTTTCCCATAGTGCTCCATATACGACAAATGGCTACTAAAGAGGGTAATTGAATCGAGCAAAAGGATTGCAACTTAACCTACTTGGGTAGTTGTTTGCAGATTGCACCATTCAATCTAGTAATATCAACCATTTAGTATTTAAATCGTGGAACCATCTTTGAGACACCCATCTTATTCTCAATCAAGCATAGTCAATTTTCCTTTATTTTAATATATAGGTTGAATTGCCACATTGTGAGAAAAGAAATGCCTGTCTATTTGATATAGAGATACAATGATCGAACTGAGCATGCACTCATGAGCAAAACATATGGCTAAATTAAACTTAAGGAAGCTTTGACAAACTCCAAAATACAAAAAGCATAAACAAAGTATAAGTATTGAACCACACTACTGACCTCATAATCGTGTACGAATGTCATCCAATTGTGCAAGCTGGAGGACAATGTTTGAATCAAGCTACAAAAAAGCAATGTGAATAGTTAAACATATCGTCTTGCAATGAAACGTCACATACTAAAACTGCAAAGTATTTAGTGCACGTCATGCAGAGGTGCCATACAAAAGTATGGTGGAGAGCTAGCACTGTGGTCTCTCCAAAATTTATAAGGAACGGAAGCCGTGCCCTACCCCGTAGCGTTTATGTGTTGCGCCAAGAAAACAAATAGTCATAGGGTGCTAGATACAGATAACGAACCTTGTAGTGTTGTCGAGCTGGAGTCGCGCTTGTGCAATTGAAACGTCCAATTTTGTGAATATATGTCCGAACTGCTGCCAACAAAAGGTATTAATGGAAAAGAACACGTCATGTTGGCATCACAGGAACCTTCATCACAAAGGAGCCAGTATCCATTGCATAAGCCCCTAGTTGCCAAAGATCCAGGATGTCCATATCATACGTCACCAAAACCAAAGGTAGGCAACATTGACAGCCATGGAGTCGCTTAGTACGGCCTCCGACTCTTGTGCACGCTGCCGCAGGGACGAGGTGGCCTTCATCGAAACCCTGTTCATCCCATTGATCGCTCTTTCTGCTTCTCTACCTTGCACTGCTAGCAAGGACGAGTCTCAGAGAGGATTGAAGCCATATCAAGCAACATTTTTCCCATAGAAGAAGAAAACCAGTGATTGATTTTGCCTTTGTCTGCTTCATCCTTGAGGCGAGGAAGCTCTGACTCAACTCTTTCCAAGAGACTTTGCATCGCTGACGGCACCTCTGTTGGCCACATGAATCCCAGGCTTATCTTCTATTGCCACATACGCGACCTCATACTCCATACTCCGAATCCGTCTAGGATGTCAGGTTTGGTGGAACACAATAGTATCCGATGGGATATCTCCAACTCTTTGATTGAGAGCCGAACATTAGGATTGAGCCAGTGCTTCAAGACACGGTATAAGCAGCACATGCTCTCAAGCCTAACATCTTTGGATGGAATCATGGAGCTGAGGCTAAGAGGACCGGTGTGTATGGCATTGCAGGTTTTTGTGAAGGTTTCAAAGCCTTCCCTCTCTATTTTATTCACCTGGAAGAGAAATTCCGCATAAGCTTGGTCCCCTACTGCCCCTGGGAACTTATGCTCCTACGGCGGTAGCTGCTCATACCTTGCGCAGAAGTCCACGATGCTATCGAGCATGGCGTTCATACAGACATGGATCCTCCTCCAGGCGGGTCGCTCAGTAGGACCCATGTCGCTCAGTAGTTCAAGTCGAATACACGTTGCCCCATAATCTCGCTAAGGCATTGTCCAAGCACAAGACAAAGAATATGTCCTTACATAGAAGATGAAGAATTAATTCACACCCGCGAAAGCAAGGCGCTTTTAGTGAGTGAAATCTTCGTGTGCAGCCTCAGCAACGCTCTCACGCCCTCACGCACATGGCGGGTTCTGGTTTAGGGGCATCTTGGGGCCGAGCTCACAAGGGCTTCCAAGTTTGCAACAGGCCCACATGGAGATGGCTTTAACTCTGGAAAAGCCATTGCTGCGGATTTTTAAGCTTCAGCTACTCATGCCTCACAAAAACTACACGGTTTACTCCCTCGAACATGCTCATCCTCTCCAAGTTCCAATCGATTGGTTCAATGTGCATTGAGCATGTTCTCTTTCTTACCCATGAGAGACCTGCATATTGCTACACCCAAAAGCACATGTCATGTCCCCTAGACCATAGAACAAAGCATGAAGAATGGCAGCATGTTGTGTCTAGTGTGTTGTAGCAAGTCCATCACCTTCACTTTCAGCGGGCTCTACTAAAGAGGCTTTACATGATCTCCCGTCTTCATCATGTGTGCAACTTGAGATGCATCTACGCAAAGGAAAATTCCCTCAAGAGTCAAACATCTTCACAATGCACTTGAGATCGGCTACTGCAATGTTTTGCGTATCATGATGGAACTTGTGAAAGCAACTGCACTGGTGGCAGCATCTCTGACATGCAGGTGGCAATGCATGCCTTCAAGGTAGAAACGTGGATGATTGCGGCTGTCCTCTCTTTGCACCTGGTAAAAAACAACCCGCAGCTTCCTGGCCCTGCCACTATTGGGCATCTCCCGTGATCAGATCAGCCTTGCAAGTAAAAAGCAGCGCTGTTTTTCTTTTCCTTGGGAGGCTCGTGGCCATGCGATTTGAGTTGTGGGCAAAGGCTTGGATCATGCCAAGTGGCCACCTGTGGGTTCAAAGATCCAGAAAAGGACCTTTGGCTCACCAAGTAAAAACGTTAAAAATTGGGAATCTTGAGGTGATGCATTCTGAGAGGAAGGGTCGAAGGTGAAGGAGTTTGGGTAGGTGGCGGATGGAAATTTCTCTTCCTCCTTTGTAGTGGAAACCACCCACCGACTCTCTCTCATCGCTCTACAAGCTTCTAGAGTTTCTAACCGACCCCTTTATCTGTCATATGCCCTCGATGGGTGTTCTGTCATATGCCCTCGATGGGTGCAGGGGAGGGTGCAAGTAGTGGGGCACAAGGCCAAGACAGCTCTTTGTGTCTCTCTCTCTCTCTGTCTTTTGCAGCAGGGTGAGCTCGGCTCTCTAGAGTTTTTGGATGCGCAGTGTAGGACTTGGCTTCTCTCTCTCTCTCTCTCTCTCTCTCTCTCTCTCTCTCTCTCTCTCTCTCTCTCTCTCTCTCTCTCTCTCTCTCTCTCTCTCTCTCTCTCTCTCTCTCTCTCTCTCTCTCTCTCTCTCTCTCTCTCTCTCTCTCTCTCTCTCTCTCTCTCTCTCTCTCTCTCTCTGTGTGTGTGTGTGTGTGTGTGTGTGTGTGTGTGTGTGTGTGTGTGTGTGTGTGTGTGTGTGTGTGTGTGTGTGTGCAGACCGTTTTTGTCCCTACGAGACGAACCTCAAAGAGCTCTCTCTCTCTCTCTCTCTCTCTCTCTCTCTCTCTCTCTCTCTCTCTCTCTCTCTCTCTCTCTCTCTCTTTGTCTGAAGTGTAGACGGGCAAATCAGCAAGCTGAGGCTGAGGCAGAGTCACTGAAGAGGGGTAGGGCAAGGGAGGGCGAGAGAGCTGCGCACGCAGAGGGGGCCGAGGAGACACATGGCGGAAGGAGGGAGCTATCTTACGTGGATTTCTTTTTAGTAGGGAGTACCCATTTTGTAAAAGAAAAAGATGGTAGAATCTTAAAAGGTTCTCTCTTGTGAATGGAAAATAGAGAACTAATAGTCTGCATGCCGAATCGATTCTAGGAAGAGAGAGAACTACTAGTTTGCATGTCGACTCTCTCTCTCTCTCTCTCTCTCTCTCTCTCTCTCTCTCTCTCTCTCTCTCTCTCTCTCTCTCTCTCTCTCTCTCTCTCTCAAGCTTGTTTCACTCTCTCGCTATCTCCCTTCACTCGCTCGTGTGGAAGACGGTAGAGCAGTAGGCGGGCAAACTGAGACTAGGAGCAGGGAGGGCAGAGAATGGTTCTCTCTCTCTCTCTCTCTCTCTCTCTCTCTCTCTCTCTCTCTCTCTCTCTCTCTCTCTCTCTCTCTCTCTCTCTCTATGTGTGTGTGTGTGTGTGTCACGCCAAGAGAGGGTGCACTGGCACATGCCGGAGGCTTCTCTTTGCACAAGGGGTAGAGGGCAGATGCCAGAGGCTAAGGGAGAGGTGAAGGCTTGCAAGTTACTATGGCTCATGGAACTCGTCGATAACCTTCTCTCTCTCTCTCTCTCTCTCTCTCTCTCTCTCTCTCTCTCTCTCTCTCTCTCTCTCTCTCTCTCTCTCTCTCTCTCTCTCTCTCTCTCTCTCTCTCTCTCTCTCTCTTTGTCTGAAGTGTAGACGGGCAAATCAGCAAGCTGAGGCTGAGGCAGAGTCACTGAAGAGGGGTAGGGCAAGGGAGGGCGAGAGAGCTGCGCACGCAGAGGGGGCCGAGGAGACACATGGCGGAAGGAGGGAGCTATCTTACGTGGATTTCTTTTTAGTAGGGAGTACCCATTTTGTAAAAGAAAAAGATGGTAGAATCTTAAAAGGTTCTCTCTTGTGAATGGAAAATAGAGAACTAATAGTCTGCATGCCGAATCGATTCTAGGAAGAGAGAGAACTACTAGTTTGCATGTCGACTCTCTCTCTCTCTCTCTCTCTCTCTCTCTCTCTCTCTCTCTCTCTCTCTCTCTCTCTCTCTCTCTCTCTCTCTCTCTCAAGCTTGTTTCACTCTCTCGCTATCTCCCTTCACTCGCTCGTGTGGAAGACGGTAGAGCAGTAGGCGGGCAAACTGAGACTAGGAGCAGGGAGGGCAGAGAATGGTTCTCTCTCTCTCTCTCTCTCTCTCTCTCTCTCTCTCTCTCTCTCTCTCTCTCTCTCTCTCTCTCTCTCTCTCTCTCTCTCTCTCTCTATGTGTGTGTGTGTGTGTGTCACGCCAAGAGAGGGTGCACTGGCACATGCCGGAGGCTTCTCTTTGCACAAGGGGTAGAGGGCAGATGCCAGAGGCTAAGGGAGAGGTGAAGGCTTGCAAGTTACTATGGCTCATGGAACTCGTCGATAACCTTCTCTCTCTCTCTCTCTCTCTCTCTCTCTCTCTCTCTCTCTCTCTCTCTCTCTCTCTCTCTCTCTCTCTCTCTCTCTCTCTCTCTCTCTCTCTCTCTCTCTCTCTCTCTCTCTCTCTCTGAGCAGAAAGCAGCCAACGTATGCCAGAGGACGACAGAGAGGGACGGCGACAGAGGCGCCGGATGGCCTTGAGAAGAGGGGGAATATCTGGTGGATCTGATAGAGAAATGAATTTCTTTTACGGGTAGACAGTAGGTAAGCGTTGAGTAGGGGTAGGGGATTTGAGTGCGTAGGTGGTGGTGAGGGGAGGCTTAGTTATTGGTTATTTGTTAGCACTGCCATTAAGGCAGATTATGGGGAGGAATTTTGTTAGCATGACCATATGGGCTTTGACCAATGAAGATTTGGGTGTCTATGTTAGGTGGAGGATATGCAACCATGAAGCTCATCAAGCACCTTTTATTTTTCCCATAGAATTATCACCTTTGGCATACATGTAGACCAAAGCATTGCAAACCTCCTCGATTAATAATCTTACCATGCATTTGTTCACAAACATCAGTGTTTGATGCAATTAAACATGCTTTGAATATGCAAACAAAGGTAATTGCATGTCAAGAAGGCCCTTCATTTCTTACCCATGAAAACATACTAATCAAATATGTCATTTCCTGAAGTAATCCACTATCTCAAATATCGACATGTATTCCTCTATCTTGGTACAAATCTTTATACATATCACACACTTTTAGTAAGGTCATACAAGAAGTGCCCTATGTTGTTAAATCTTCATCATTGTCTTCCTCCCTTTGTAAGATTTGTCTAGTTGATAATGATTTTTAGTAATTTTGTGAAAGGATCTTCAGCTTCTTCTTGAATACAAAACTAGTCAAGCCAATGGACAACCAACACATTCCTAAGCACAATGTCACTTTCCACACAATTCCCTGACTAGCAATATTCCTATCAATTCTCTTCACCCATGTCAACATCTTGCACAATGCCACACGCCTTCAAGATCCAAGGATAGGTCATTGCAGGTCAACAACCTTTGAAACAAACCCAAATTTTCATGGCCCTGCTGTATTGGACATAATGCAATCGATGCACTCTAAGAGATGACACTTTGGATAGTATGCTCATCAAGCACACTTGTACTTTCTCTAAATCGACACACTTGGCATAAACGTGGGCTAAAGCACGAAAAAGCATGATGCTAGTTTCTAAGAGCCCCTATTGTCAATTTGCATCCTTTAAAATTAGCCTAACAGCTTCCCATGCCCCTGTCGTACATATCCTACAATCAACAATCCACTGAAAGAGATGACATTTAACACAAGGAGCTTGTCAAGAATTGTGCTTTTTGATAGGATTGCTTCATTTGGCATACATGTATCAAAGAATTACCAAGCTAAATTTTTTTTTAAAGACACAAATATGTTTGATCACTAAAGAATTAGTTATATTGGAATTCATGTACTTTAATGCTTGTGTAGAAAAAATTTACTCAATCAAAGGTAGTGCCTTCGTCTTTTGTAGAAGACCTTGTTATTTGAGCTGATAACTGAGCCTCATTTTTTGTCAGACAAGCAAGAGTATTAAATCAACAACTATGCCTACCCTTTGTACCTATGTTGATTTTGGCATACTTGTGATGTTCAAAGCATAGTTGGAAGGTTGAATGAATAACTAGGCCTTGCATGACCATGTAAGAGGCTTAGTTATTCATTTAATGCTTTATTTGAGCATAGTTGGCATAGTTATTTATAACTAATAACTATGTTTCACGTGACCAACATTGTAGTCATCAAAAGCTTTGAAACTTTTACTAGCTTGACGTTAAATGAAAGAGACCTTCCTACTCTGACAAATTTTTAACTAGTATGCCATGATTACTTTGTAGAAAACGGTTCAATTCAAATCGCATTCATGAATTAAATCATGCACCAATGGAAGGGTACTATTATACTTGTATTTTATGTCCAAAATTGATTCCAAAGTGCATGTAAATAAGTTATCAGACGTTCAAATCTGGCAAGAATGAAAAATTAGAAGTTAGTAGACGTCAATAATAATAATAAATGTTCAAACATGGATTCATAAGATCAAAATCAATGCATTATGTGCTCGTGTTGGGAGGTGAAGGGGGAGAATGGTTGCTTCCACAATTCCAATTGCTCGCACACTCACCTGTCAACCTCTCACCATGTCTCCCAAAACCCATGTACACACACCTAGACTATGACACCACACACACACACACACACACACAAAGTATAGAATTGATAGTGAAAGATTGTAAGGGGGAGATGATGTAGACAATATTAGAGAGCACACAACATAGCATAGCATAGCATGTGTGTGTGTGTGTGTGTGAGAGAGAGAGAGAGAGAGAGAGAGAGAGAGAGAGAGAGAGGAATCTTACAAACCAATAGCCTAAAGATTGTAGCCCCAAACTCCACTGCACCTCTTGTGGAGTTTGGTATTTAATATTTTTTTATTTCTTATTGGTGCCAAAAATTGGAGGCCCCTCTTTACACTTAGCTCCACTTTAGTCTTTGTGTGGTGGCTACCACTTATTGCATGTCCCTCTTTGGGGTGAGTTCTCACTAATTATTTACAAGCGATCCATAGTGGCTTATTGAAAAATAAAGTATAACACTATGCAAATAAAAATGACCGAGAATAATTTATTGTCGACGCCTTCTCCTCAACTCCCAAAATTCCAATCCACAGAGCATCAACTCACTAATAATAGAAATAGAAAGACGGCACATTAATTAACCATTATATGCTAGCTATCGCAATTGTAGGTACCATATACAATAGGAGGGTGTCCCAATTCTGTAACATCCCTCCCTCCAGGGATAGCAATGTCCTCAATTGCTCAATACAGAATCAACTGGAACATGAGTGATGGAAAGTGTGGAGAAGATTTGAAAAGTTTCAGAAAAACTTTTCAGGCATCCATTTAACATCTTCTCAATGGTGGTTTTTAAAAGTCAAAAAGCGTTTAGTGGTGGTCTCATGATCAACTATTTGATCAGAGATGAGTTGCTCTTCTTGATCTACAAGTGTAGGTGGTTCCTCATATATATGATGTGTAGGTAGGGTCCTCGAAAGGGTCGTGATAAACTAATGTGAAATGCATTGTGAATGTGGCAGTGTGAAGGTAATTCTAAGAAAAATGATATCATTTATTACAACAAAAATTTTGAATGGACCATAAAAATGAGGAGAAACTTAACAAAAACACTTGTATCAGTTCACTTTTATTTCTTCTCTTTTCAACTCGAAGCATAACATAATCTCCTTCCTTAAATTCATGTGCTTTGCAGTGCTTATTAGCATGCTTAGTGTACAATTCTTGTGAATGCTTTATAGCAAAGTGTACACTTTCATAAATATCATGAAAATTAGCAGTGAAAGTATCAGTAGCAAGAACAATGTTAGAAAGTCTTGAAGCGGGAGTAGGAAGAGAGTGACCATACAAAATCTCAAATGGAGATTTACCTATAGCAGAGTGAGTTGTGTTGTTATAAGAAAACTGTAAAATATGCAGATAATCATCCCACTTCTTGGGTTGAGAAGACATGTAACACGTAAGCTTTCAATAAATCAATAATAGTGCAATTAGTGACTTCTATTTGACCATTAGACTCATGATGGAATGCAGAAGTGAAGTCAAGTGTAGTGTCAAGATTTTCAAAAACTATAGTCCAAAAAACAATACAAAAATTTGATTCTCTATCAAATATGATTACTTTTGGCAAACCATGATGAGGAAAACGGCTTATAAAAAGAGAAGTGAAGCTTGATGTGCACTGAGAGTTTTCTTGCACGGAATGAAATATGATTGCTTAAAGAAACGATCAATAATAGTCCAAATCATATCATGTTTGTGAGTAGTGAGTTAAAAACCAATAACAAAGTCCATAGAAATGTGTTCCCAAGGTCTTTCAAGAATAGGGAGAGGGTGTAATAGACCTAATTTCTTACATGTTATCGCTTAAGTATTTTGGCAAATTAAACAAGATGATCAACGTGTGCATGTACTTCTTGTTGGGATAAAGGTTGTAGTGGCCACCCACTGTGTATGACTAACCCTACAACTATACTAACTCATATTAACTTACTCTCCTTCATATAATAAAGGATCCCTACAAGCATACACACTTGCTTGATAGTGTGTGGTTCCCCCACCTCAGTGTCACCTCCTCTCTCCCCTTCTCCCCATTACACATGCACTCACCGTGAGAATCGCTTACAAATGGTATCAAAGCCTAGTTGCAACGTCCTTACCTCGTTCCCCTCCCCTTGCATGTGAGATGATCACAAAAAGGAAGCTTAGAAAGCTTGGGAGAAGCAGACAATGAAATTTGAAAGCTAACCATTTTTCAGATCTGCAAACCTAAATGCAAATGGGCAAGGGAGATTTGGTAAATTAAAGCAAGCAAGGAAAGCAATAGCACTCAAAACTGATTTGCAAAAACTAGAAAATTGACGCAAGGGGCAACATCCCAAGGTAGTGCTAAAAATTTTGCAAGCATGCTGCAACATTAGATTTCCTAAATGAATGTAAGTAGAAAAATAACACAAGAAAAAGTTGAAACGCAAGAAAGATTTGCTATAGCACATGAGAAACAAACAAGGGAGTGTGTTGGAGAAGGGACTGTGTGTGTGAGCAAAACACACACACCACACACACACACACACACACACACACACACACACACACACACATCGGATTGGTTTACTTATGCTAATTATTAATCACTTTCTAGATAAAGCAAGACTCTTCACCCAGCCTAACTTGAGGTTCTTATGATGAGTGTCCCCCTGTGATGTCATTCTTAAAAATATAGAATTTGGTGAGAACCCTTACTCTCTATTGCCCTACACTACATTGAGTGCCTTAGGAATGACTTCTTGGACCCTCTTCAAATTTCATATCCTTTGATGGGACCCTCCCCTAACAAAACTCGCATGTCTATTCTAAATGCATGACTCTATTTGATGACCTTAGAAACTTACGTATATGTTTTTTTTTTTTTTTTTTTTTTTGAGTTCCATGGAAGGTGAACTTCTACATATGTTGGACTCTTTGTCATGGTAGTTACTAGCATGATAAGGTTACTTTCTTTTGTATGTGATAAGGTAAAGGGTAAAAGTACTGGTGCGGCTCAAAATTGATAATTATTTTTGTAGGGCTTACAATTTGAAGGGGTCTTGGGTTTTTATGCTAGTTTTCTGATAAGGAGTGCTTATGTGATACTAAGTTAGAGCGGTTGGTTGGTGCTGTGCTCTAATAGGATTTTTTAATGACCTATTAAACTGGCATAAATGATGATGAGCGGCCAGGATTGATGACTTTAAATTTTTTTTTCCCCTGTGTTGTTTTGAGGGCATACCGAATGATAATCTGCAATATATGGAAGTTATTCTTTAAAAGTCAATTCTAAAATTGTTGCTTCTCTACATCCATAAAATAAATCATATTTTTAATATACTAGTTCTTAAAATGTGCCCTTCAAATTGTTGCTTCTCTACACTCATAAAACAAATCAAATTTTTAGGGCGTCTTTTACTAGGACCTGCCATATAAAAAAATTATTCCCTAAGTAGGTACACACTACAAAGGTGAAGACTTTAGAATTATTGATAAGATACCAAAAGGGTTTGGGTTTTTTTACTATAATCTTGCCTAATATTGCTCAGATATCTCTTTGCTTTATACAAGAAAGTTGTTTCAGTTCATCTAGGTTGTACCTTTCACCTGGCCATGAGTGAAATTTACTATTCTAATTTAATTTTTCTCTAAAAGAGAGAGAATAAAACTATGGACTGATAAAAAATGGATGTCTGGGTGCTTTTTTCAAAGATCTGGCGTCTAAAAAACTCTAGTATTTTTAACATAGTAAGCTCATAGCATGGATTTTCACTTGCTGAAGATGATAAGCACAACTGTTGGAGTGAAATACTAAATACATCACTTACTTGGGGAACTTAATACTTACCTAAACTCTTTTTACATAACAAAAATATTGCATGAATCTTGTTGGTATGTTCTTAAAGAGTCTAGTTACAATTTTCCATTTGCATCAAGAGGGGTGATGGCCTTTTGAAGAATTTCTTTTGTTCTAAAAGGGAAAGTCAATATGGTTCACTAAAATTATGAGAACTTCAAAGTTAAAAAAAAGGGGAGTTTTCTTGCCTCTCTAGAAAAGTAGAAATTTAAAGGAAAATTGGAAATACAACACGGTTGCGACTTCTTGAATTGCTCATGAAGTTTTTGCAGAACTTCCTCTTGGTTATTTGAAAATCACATAAAGAGGTATTTTGCCTTACTTAAGGTCGTTTTTGATTGGCAAAATGCCTAATAATACCGCTTGTAGAATATGGTATAACTCAGATACTTAGTGTTTGGAAGTAAATCTTTTTTTCACACTTTCTAAATTAAATTTTATGCTTCTGCACATATCAAGGACAAGTATGCCACTTGCATCAAAAGGGGTGATGACCTTTTGTTGTTTTACTTCATTATACATTCTTAATCTATTTACAAATAAAAACTTTTTGGATAGCAGTTTAAGTTTAACTTTTTTTAAGTAGGACATGGATAACAATTGATAGGTTCTTTGACACTTGTAATACGTATTAAAGACTAACGACTTTGTTGTCTTGTTTTGCATAAATGCAGGTGAGAATTCTACCTTTATTTAAGAGTGTTTTGGCTTTGTTGTTGCCTAACTTTGAAGAACCCTGCCGATTCAACCTGGATGACTTCCACAACCCTATAGCTTTTTGTATAGAATCATTGGAATGATGCCTCATTTTTATTATATTGTACAAAAATGAATCTAAGAATGAGTCATTTTTGTACAAATCTATGTCCAATTATCTAAATCCAGTTGTCTTTTGAACGTTATGTTCTTTTGTGTATATGTATTAAGTTTAATACATCAACACACACACACACACATGTCACTTTGCTATGTGGCTTACTGTTCTGAGAATGGATACTTGCTTATTTAACACTACCTAGATGGTAGGTATAAGTTAAAAAGATTTTCATTAGGACATGGATAACAACTAACGGGCTTGTTGACACCTGTAATACGTACTCAAGGCTAAAAAATCTCTTGTCTTGTTTATATGGTTGCACATGAGGACTTTATATTTACTTCTAATCTTTTTGGCTAAGCTGCTATCCATCATTGTTGTAGTCTCTTTCACTTCAGAATAAGTTGTTGTTGACTATCTTATGTACAAAACACTAGAATGATACCTCATTCTCACTATGATGTACAAAAATGAATCAAAGGCTGAGTTGTTTCTTTGCTAATTATTGTCCTTTGTTTAAAGCCAGTTGCCTTTTGAATTGTTGTGTATAAGTATAATTCTAAAAACAATAATACGCACGTCCTAAACACAAGGTTCTCCCAAAAAGTTGGCAAACCACGATGTTGGCTTTGTCTATAATTCTTTGTTAGGTTGATAGGTGTTAAGCAATCTTTCCTTGTCTATAGAGGATTTGTGCTCACAACTATTGTAGTCTTTAACTTTGCTAATTTTAGGTTGCAGGTTAATCCAAAATTACTTACCCTTGTGTAATTATTTCGATTCTTATGATTTCAGGAACATTTTACCTATAAATGCACTACTCTTGGATGGACAATTTGTTTGAGGACTATCCATAGAAACTTGTTAAAGCATGGAAAACTTCTATGACTGACAATGAACGACATCCATACTATCCCCTATTGGCTAACAAAGACTTAAAACTCCGACTGGAGTATAATCCTCTGTGTTAACATTGTCACTTATAGCTCCGATGAGACTCATGGATTTTCTAATATGATACATCTCTTTGGCTTTAGACTTGACTATTCTATTGTCGTCAACTTGATGAGGCAGCAAGCTACTGCTAAAGCCTTATGGGATAAGTTGTGCAATATGTATGAGAGAAAGAGTGCAAGTAACAAGGTTCACTTGATGAAGAAGCTATCCAAGCTTTGCATGAAATAAAGTGAAACAATTTTTAAACACTTAAACACGTTCAATGTACTCTTTAGTTAGTTGACGTCACATAGACTTGATTTTGACAATGAAGAACGGTATGTCTTCTTGTTGTGCTATCTACCCTCCTTTGGGACATTTTTTGCACAACCATAAGCAACTCTGCACTTGAGGGATTTTCTTTTTAATGATGATGTAGTTGCTAGTCTACTCATTGATATTGAAGAGATTCTGAGGAAGTCTATGGAGCCTACCAAACAAGGTGATGTGTATGTTGCCAAAATCAAGGATCATAGGAAATCTTGTGAAAATCTAGAAGTTATGTGTGCAACATTGAGTGCTATCGTTGCCATAAGAAAGGGCACTTAAGTAAAGATTGTCATGCATGGCAAAGAGACAAGAAGAATCCTTGAGGCAACAAGAAGTCTGCAATGATCGAAAGGGCAAAGCTAAGATTGAGGAGCACAATATGGTAGAGTCTCCTATGCATGTAAATGTGCTTGGGGGACCAACCTTCCTCACATGTTCTAGTCTTTACAAAAGATCTCAGTCCAAATGCTCTTGTTGTAGAAGAGGTAAGCTTTGATTAGAATTATGTCATAGATTCTAGAGCTAGTTTTCATGTGACATCTCATAGAGATTGGTCCTCTCCTTATGCACATACATGTAGCATAGTGAAGCTCGATGATTCTTATGAGCTTGAGATACATGGTGTTGGAAACATAAAGCTGTTTTTGCAAAATGGCACAGAGTTCATAATCAAGAATGTCAGACATTCTTCAATTGCACAAATGAGAGAATGAGTAAAAATTAGGTTTAGTTGGCTTTTATAGGAGCTCACCCCATTCACACTTGGGCGCCCATGCTTAACCAACTAATCCCTTGAATGTCCAAGTTAAAGTGCGCCTCTCATCGGCGATCACTCTACCTTTCCCTATTGGACCGACAAGCCCGGTACCTGACTCTACCAAATACATAATACGCGTCCATCGTAGGTGATGGGGTGTCCGTGTGCCGTGAGGGTTAACAGTTAGTATGCGGATAGAAAATTGATGACCATTTGACCATAAATTGCCCAAATTTGTTGAAACTTGGCTAGGGACCTTAACTTGAGGTTCTTAACAGATCTCTATCAAAGTTGGGACAAACATTTGCAAAAATATAGCTGGAGTAAATAATCGCGATTATTTACATCTATTACAAAAATTGATAAATTTGAAAATTTGAGGATACCACAAGGTCAAGCATATCAAGTAGACCCCACAAATCAATTTTGGTATAATTTGGATCACAAAAGTGAGACTTAAGCCAGATTCTTGAAATCAGAGTCTGCAGACACAAAAAAGTTGATAAACTTGATCAGATTTTGTCCAAACTTGTTGAAACTTGTCCAGGGACTTCAATAGGTTGTATACTTGCCAAACCAAGCCAAAAACTAGCAAAAGTAAATAAATGCGATTATTTACTACTGCTACACAGGGACATCAATTTTGGCTTTTGAACTTGTACAATATTAGACCAACATAATACAAAGCCACCGGGCAATTTTGGATTCAATCGGATCCAAATTGGTACATGTTCACTCAATTTTCAAGTTGCAGATTAATCCTTTGATTTTTTGCCAAAGTCGAATCTGAAAGTCAATTGCTGACTCCCATAGCTTGATTTGAAGTGATACACATAGACGATTAATGACAGTTAGCAAAAACTCTACTGTCTTTATAGAATAATAGCTAACATGACAGTGGGTGAAGCTACTGCTAAAGCCTTATGGGATAAGTTGTGCAATATGTATGAGAGAAAGAGTGCAAGTAACAAGGTTCACTTGATGAAGAAGCTATCCAAGCTTTGCATGAAATAAAGTGAAACAATTTTTAAACACTTAAACACGTTCAATGTACTCTTTAGTTAGTTGACGTCACATAGACTTGATTTTGACAATGAAGAACGGTATGTCTTCTTGTTGTGCTATCTACCCTCCTTTGGGACATTTTTTGCACAACCATAAGCAACTCTGCACTTGAGGGATTTTCTTTTTAATGATGATGTAGTTGCTAGTCTACTCATTGATATTGAAGAGATTCTGAGGAAGTCTATGGAGCCTACCAAACAAGGTGATGTGTATGTTGCCAAAATCAAGGATCATAGGAAATCTTGTGAAAATCTAGAAGTTATGTGTGCAACATTGAGTGCTATCGTTGCCATAAGAAAGGGCACTTAAGTAAAGATTGTCATGCATGGCAAAGAGACAAGAAGAATCCTTGAGGCAACAAGAAGTCTGCAATGATCGAAAGGGCAAAGCTAAGATTGAGGAGCACAATATGGTAGAGTCTCCTATGCATGTAAATGTGCTTGGGGGACCAACCTTCCTCACATGTTCTAGTCTTTACAAAAGATCTCAGTCCAAATGCTCTTGTTGTAGAAGAGGTAAGCTTTGATTAGAATTATGTCATAGATTCTAGAGCTAGTTTTCATGTGACATCTCATAGAGATTGGTCCTCTCCTTATGCACATACATGTAGCATAGTGAAGCTCGATGATTCTTATGAGCTTGAGATACATGGTGTTGGAAACATAAAGCTGTTTTTGCAAAATGGCACAGAGTTCATAATCAAGAATGTCAGACATGTCCCCAAGTTAGCAAAGAGTTTGATAAATATTTATCAACTTGACTACTTGGGTTACATGAGAACCTTTGGGAATGGTTCATGGACAATCAAAGAAGGGCAATATTGTTATTCTCAAATGTCAAAAGCATGGAGCACTCTATTCTATGTTTGTCTCATGAGTAAAAGAGTATTGTATATCCATAGTCGACCTATCGTTTATTGAGTTGTGGTATAATTAACTTGGAAATATGGCCCAAAAGGGAATGAAAACATTAGCATGTTTTTGTTATTTCCCTGTGTTATTTTTTTCCAAATTTTCTATATGTGAACATTGCATCTATGGCAAACAGACACTTCATTTCCATTAAATAGGATGTGTTTGTAGTCACTAGAACTTGTTCATAGTGATGCTGACCAAGCCTCTAGGGGCAACTAGCTATTTTGTGACCTTTATAGAGGATTCACTAGGAAGGTATGGGTTTATCCTTTGCATCATAAGTCTTCTCTACTTTCCAAAATTTCTTAGCATTTCTAGAGAGTTGATATGATAAGAAGATCAAGAGCATGTGGGCTGATAATGGTGGAGAGTACATCTCTAGGGAGTTTGAACATTTATATTAGCAAGAAAGGTATGAAGAGACAACTTACTGCTCCTTACACACCTAGTCCAAATGGAGTTGCAAAAAGGATGAATTGAATGATTCAAGATTGAGTCATAGCTATGCTTTTTATGGAAAATCTGACTCAACATTTTTGGACAGATTCAATAATGACAAGAATACATATCATTAATAGGTTACATAGTATGCCATTTAATTCCAAATTCTAGAGGAGTTGTGGTTTAAAAAGAAACCACATTATGATCATTTGTGTGTCTTTGGATGTGAGGCATATGCACATGCGCCCAAGGAGCTTCAAGAAATTCTAGACTCGAAGTCACACAAGTGTATTTTCCTGGGTTATGGTGCACATGGAGAGATGGGATATCATCTCTGGCACACAAGATCTCACATAGTCATTTGTTGCTCACACATCATCTTCAATGAGTTGAAGATGCACTAAAAACCTAGCATAGAGATTGAGTATAGAAAGGCCACATTTGAGGATGTTTCTTCAGATTTAGTGAAAACTTATAAGACTAGTGATTGACCTTCCACTAGCAATGCTCTAATTTATAGAAAAGAGAGCAATAGTCAGCCGTTGAAACGATCTAGTAGGTCCTCATATACACCTAAGCAATTTCAGCTAGGGTTGGACTATGTCATGCTGATTGAATGTGGTGAGCCATCTTATTACAAAGATGACATGAAAATGGATGGCAAGGTTAAGTGGGAGTAGGCCATGCAATTAGAGTACAACTCGATTATCAATAATGAGACATGGGACTTGGTTGAATTACCAAAAGGGAAATAGACCTTACCTTGCAAATGGATTTACAAGAAAAAGTCTACATTTGATAACCCTAAGCCTAAGTACAAAGTTAGATTGGTTGCTAAGGGACTTAAGTAGTATGAGGGAGTTGATTTTGATGAAATCTTTTGGCCCATGGTCAAGATGACTACACTGCACACAATGCTTGGACTAGTAGCCATTGAGGACATGGAACTTGTCCAAATGGATGTGAAGACAACCTTTCTTCCCAGAGATCTTGAGGAGGATGTTTAGATAAGCAACCTAAATATTTTGAGTGGCCTAATAGGGAGGACCTTGTATGTGAGCTCAAAAAAGAACTTTTTGGCTTAAAGCAGGGTTCAAGGTAGTGGTATCAAAAGTTTAATGCTTTTATGCGATCCAAGGGTTTAGGAGTCAAGAGGATCATTGCTTTTATACAAGAAAACTAGGTGCATTGGTCATTCACATCTTATATGTAGCTGACAACTAATTGTAAGAAATTTCACTGAGAAGATTGCCAAATTGAAGCAAATACTGAGCAAAAACTTTTCCATGAAAGATTTGGGGGAAGCAAATCATTTTCTTGGTATGTATATCAAGAAAGATAGGAAAAAGAGTATTTTTGAGTTGTCTCAAGAAATCCAGCATGAGCGACATGACTTAGTTATGCCGAACTCTTCCATCTTGAGTATAAGCCTAATAACTACGACTCTTAGCATAGATTTTATTATGACTTGAAGCTTTGGGACTGATGCTTTGCTCATTTTATGGCTCAGCAACTCCGCGTCTTTGACTATGCCAAAGAGTGTTTTTTGCACCTTGGCGACTTGACTTTTTACATTCTTGTGCTTACTACAAACATTTTGTTAGGTAAAAGTAAGCTTGAATCCTCAAAAAGAGAATTAGTGAAGGACCAAGTTGGTGCTGAAGTTTTGTTTTGCCATACCTATTTTATCATCTTTGAATCTGCATTCACGTTGGTTGGGTTCTCCTTCTTTGATTGTGAAGACTCCATTATCTATTTGATTCTCCAATTAGTCCTGCTGATAGGAGTCTTTGATGTTGTTGTAGGCCTTTGTTCACTATCGGAATTTGGAGTTTGACTAGGAGCATTGGAAGACTTAGGAATTCAAATCTCTTGATGACCTTTGTATCTCCTTTGTTGACTTTGCTTCACTCTAGGTCTTGTTGAGTTCTTGAGATCTTCATGCAGGTCTAGTGTAGTTGCAGTTGGCTTGTGGTTGACTGGTAGCCAAATCTTTGTATAGCAGGTGTAGAATCCTTGTCCAAGCGGAAGATTCTTTGAGATTCGTCTTTGTTTTATATCCTCTTGAGAGTTGTGGTAGACTTTAGCATCTTTTGATGTTGTTCTATTGTATACCTACTTCTTAGGTATCCTAAGATATTGTCGAGGTTGATACCTTGTGGGCCTTCTTTCTTGGCAGGGTCTTGATGTTACTTCATATGCCCTTACTTGGAGTTTTGGTTATCCATATATGTATATTACCTCTTTAGTACTCTTGTAATTTAAGCTACATTGTGATGCTATCCATCCCATGTGTTTGTCTTTTTGTGTTGATTTCCTCTCTTTAATTCAAACCGGATCATTGACTTTGACTAAACTGCTTAGAACAAGCATTTGCTTGACTATCTTTTGCTTTCTTGACTACTTTGGCTGAAATATCTTTGTTTTTCTCGGTGTATTTATGGGGTATTTCTAGAGGTTTCAATTGGGTCAGCAATTGACTTGAAGTTTTGAAAACCTGGCTTGCTTGAAGAAGTTGATCCACGAGGGCGCTTTGATGTAGAGGCATATGTTGTCACACCTTTCATTCTGATCGATGGAAGGTCCACTTTAGCTTTACCTTTGTATGCAAGATTTTTCTTTGATTCATGTGACTTTTGCAACTCTGAATCTAGCATTAATGGTATCTGTATTTGTTGCTTGAACACTTGGAAAAGAGAGTATCAACATTGTATCTTCTCTGTAGGCCTTGTGTTGATCGAATCACTGATGTCCAAGGATGACATCTGCATGCATGTGTTTTGAAGACTTTACTTGAAACTTTACCTGCTCTTCATGCTTCTGGATGCTAAGTGTAGCAACCATTTCTTCTTCACTCGCAGCCTTACCTAGCATTGCCTTACTGTTTTGTTTTCCTGGAGTGATCTTGAGTATTCTTTGGATGCTATCTATAACCATATTGCACTTTGCTTCTTTATCCACTAGAGCATTGCATCTGACACTTGTTCCTTTTGTACTGATGAAAACTACAGCTATTCTCATTGGAGGTTCTATTGAAGATTTATGTCTTGCTTTTGTCACGATCTCATCTTGATCTCAATGTGTCTCTATGGAGGGTCACTTGAGACTCTGTTTTCCAATCTGACTTTCATTAAGTGATTTAGCTGGCAATGTCTGGATCTTTGGACTTCCTATTGCTTCCTGGATGTCTGCAATTTTGATGATCATTATTTCTTGTCTTGGTGGCATTCTCTGTTCAATAGCTTGCATGGTTACTGTTTTCTCTGTTTGATCTGCACTTCTTGATGCCCGATCTGCTTTAATCTCTTCTGAGCTTATGTCCGATGGAGATGAATCATCTTCAATAATCTTTGCTTTGGCATCATGTGCTTGAGGACTTTGTGATGTCGTCCACGAGTTACCAATCTTGGTCTTCATTATTTGTTTGCTTTGACGACTGCATCTTCATTGAACTCTGTATCTTTAGGACCTTTTGGGCCAATGGAATTCCCAATATGATGTTATTTGGTACATCTTTTGCTGTTACCACATGAAATTGAGCTATGATGATCTGTGGACCTACTTGAATGGCTGTGGAGATGATTCCCCAACATTCTGCTTGTTTGTTTCCAGATATGTCAATGAATTCAAGAGCATCTTCTAGTTGTGGTTGGGTGCTATCCATGCTTGTGTAGGTGGCACTGGGTGGTCGACAAGATGGGCCGTAGAAAGCTACTTCTGGAGGGCAGCATGCAGATGTTGTTGGCACAAGTGGCCATCGGCGTTTTGCTTGGGGCGTGGCTAAAGACAAGGTAGGAGCCTTCAGGAGAAGTGTCTATCTAGATTATTGTGCTCACTTGTGTCCTTATGCCGGGCTTCGCCTGGTCGTGGGGGCTCATGGGCTGGCTCATCCCCAGCTAGATCTTCCCCCTTGAGTCACGTCCTACAGGGCAGAGCGTGGCAGTGCTGGTGAACATGCTCTTCACCTTTTTGATAGCGCAGGACTTCCTGTCCATGCTATACGCGATGCGCTTTGCCATCTACTTCTTCTTTGCCGCATGGGTGTTGGTGATGGCCGTTGCCGCCTTCTTCTTACCCGATGCGGTTGAGTACGACTAGGCATGATCGGAATTTGCTCCTCAAGATTTTCATGGGCCGTCGGGGGTGCAACGAACACCACGAGACGTGCGGTGCTTTACCAGCCACTGGACCCTATCTCCAGGTGATCCGATTTCAGGGTGGGTGGGTTGTTAAAAAAAAAAGAAAACTCTTCTCGGGGCCCCCGCTGGCGTCTCCGGATTTTCCAAGTGCGAAAAGACATGAGGTTCTTGTCTAGCTGAAAATCTAGCTTTACTTCTCTTGACAGTTTTTCTTCGTTTTCACTGGTGATGTTGCACCTTATCTTCTCAGGATTTCTTTCTTTATTGATTGATTTTATTGTGGCAGTGTCCTTGGGTTGAGCTTTTTCTACATTGGCTTTGTCTTGATCACCTACTTCCGTTGATGTTGGCTCATTTTGTTGTAATACTGCACCTTTTTCTTGCAACTGTTGAGCATTGTGTGCGTGCATTTAAGTAACTTTTGATCTTAGAAGATCCAGTGTACTTTCTCGTAGAGTTTTTCTCTTTGGAGGAGATTTTTGTGGTGACCTTTGTGTAGCTTTCTAGACTCTAGCTTCCATTGACTTTGACCTATCTATCACCTATTCTAGTAACTTGAGGCTTTGCATCATCTTCAGATAGTCTCTGACTTCAGGTTTAGCATCCGTAGGGGCTTGTACAAGGTCATGAACCTGCTGATAATCATTTCCATTTGCATCTTGATATGCATATGTGAGCTTGGTCACATGCAATTGTTTGAACACTATTGGATTTGTCGGCTTTTGGCTTTGACTTGTGGAGATCAACTGAAACTTTTGTCCCTCGTGATCTTTATACAGGAATTTTTTTGCAAACTTTGATGGGATCTGGGTCATTGGGAAACTTCCGGCAACCATATGATCTTCCAATGGTTTTTGCTTTGAAGGGGTCTGTTGGCTAGAATTTCTAGGGCTTCTTACTGGTGTACCATTTTCTAGTACTAGAGCTGAGCTTGATGGATTTGTAGCTCCCCCCTTCCTAGGGTGATCACTATAGCCTTCCCAATTATGAGAGTTCAAAATTGTTTGGCTTTGGTTTAGTCTCATTTTTTGAGATTGTGAAGGCACACTTTGGATAGCACTATTGATGTTTGGCATTTGTAGACCTTCTGCATAGTTTCCTATGTACCTCCGTGAAACATGACAAATTATTCCCCAAGTCAAGTTGTAGATAGCAGTATCTTTGCCCTGATATTTTCTATCCCATGGGTCTCCTATGATATGAGCTTCTGTGGTTTCAAGAGCCAAGGCATCATAGATTTTATACTCTCATCTATATTTATGACTGTTTTGGTCAAAGTATATGCTCGTTTGTTCACAACGTCAAAGCTCGATTTTTGACAAAGGAGAGTTTGGCTCTGAACAAATTTTTGGGTTCATTCGGGTAATATCCTTCAACTCTAGAGAGGATAGGCTATAATAGTTTCTATCCTTTGAAATGAACCATCCTTTTTTATCTATCACTGGATGCACTTCTATAACCTAGGATGTGGGCCGCTCAAACACTGGTTGATCCTTTTTGTACAGTTGCCCTTTTTGGTCTACATAGTGTGCATATGAATTATGTGTACCATACAATGCTAATATCATTTGTTTGATGTGTCCCTTAGACTTGTGAATGATTGCACACTTGTGGCAGTGGATGCAGAATCATTTGCAAACCTTACACTCTTTTTGACCTTTGGTGATAAATCGGGATTCATGTTTCCAGTTTTCTCCATGCTTTGCTTGGCAATTGATGTGTCCCTGTTGTTTGGATTTCTTGTACAGTCTTCATGAAAATGTCCACTTTTTCTTCCACAGTTTGAGCAATATGCCATGACTGGTGGTATTTCATTTGGTTCTGTCATGTCAAGCTCTAGCTGAGAAGTTTCAACTTTTGTACTCGCCAAGTTGTCGGCATCTTCTTTTAAAACATTGAGCATCAGGCTATAGACTACTTCATCTTTACCTTTATACTGTCTTTGATTAAGTTCTCCAATTAGATTGGCTTCAATTGGCTGATCTGTTGGATCTTCCATTATTGGCTCTCAATTGTAAATTTGACCGATGTAATCATGTACAACCATCCTGATTGCATATGCACTAAATGGATGCTTTGCGGGCTTGTGCAAGTTTTTGGATAACCACTTGGATCCATCTTTTGCACTTCTATCTGCACCTCGTCTTTGAGCTTGCAATACCTAGCTCCATTGAAGTCTGTGAACATCTGGGAGTTCTTTGAATCTGGCTTTACTCTGATCAATAGGATTGTGGCTCCTGTGCTGCTTTTGCCACTCAATAGATACCTATGGCATTCAGGATCTGTATACAAAACCTTATCTCCATTGTAGCCATATAGCTATAAAATTCGCTATGTTGTAGTTGTGCATGTGTTGTCCCTGATGTTGATTAGCAGAATTACTCATGCTCAAGTTTGATAAGATTTCTTTTGCCAAAGTACTTTTGGTAGTTGATTGCTCTTAGACTCACAAGAGTTGATTAACTCTAGCTCAAAAGTGTCAGAATTGATTGCATGCAGCCTTTGAAATGATGGAAATCTAGGCCTTGAATAACCTAACCTACAGTATAATGTGATTTGTGCCCCGATTCGCAAGTTCCATGTGTGAAACTGCCCTAATGGCTTGATTTTACTGAATCCGTTTTGAAGTGCACTTTTATATGCTTGATCCCATTTTGACAGGGTTTTGATCGTTCGCTCAAACTGCTCAATTTTTTGCTAGCTATTGTGATTGGTCTGTGTATATCACTTCAATCTGAGCTAAATGAGTCAGCAATTGAGATTTCCAAATTCTATCCTTGCAAAGAGCTAAAGGACTAATTTGCAATCAAAAAATTGAGTTAACATGTATTAATTTGGATTCGATGGAACCCAAACTTGACTATGTTCTAACACTGTAAAAGCTCAAAAGTCCAAAATCTTGTCTTTGGAGCTCAAAAATAAATAATCGTATTATTTACTTTTCTCACTTTTTAAGCTTGTTTTGCCATATAAACACATTGTTATAATTCTGGACAAGTTTCAATGAATTTGAACAAGATTTGTCCAAGTTATCAACTTTTTAGTGTCCGCAGACTCAGTTTTTAAGAATCTGGCTTAAGTCTCACTTTTATGGCCCAAATTTCACCAAACTTGATATGAGTAGTCTACTTGATGTGCTTAACCCTGTGGTATACTCAGTTGTGCAAAAATTCTTAATATTAGAGCAGATGTAAATAATCACGATTATTTACTTTTTGGATTTTTTTGCAACTTTTTGCCAAAATGTTGATATAAACAGGTAAAGAAACTCAACCATAAGCTCCCTAGCCAAGTTTCACCAAGTTTGGATAAACTCTGCTCAATTTGTCAGCAATTTTGTGTCTATAGATTGACTCTACAAATCTGGCCACAATTGTCACTTTAAATACCCAAATCTTATCAAATTTGCTATGAGTGCTCAATACAACATGATAGAACTTGCGGTATGCTTGGTTGGCCAAAAAAGTTTGAAAATTGGACAAAAGTAAATAATCACGATTATTTACTTTTGTCAAATTTTAGCATATTTTTTATTATTTGAGTATACACACATGTTAAACACTTTAAACTAAGCCTCTGAGTCAAGTTTCACAAAATTTGGACAAGATTTATCAAATTAAACTCAATTTTTTGACAATCAGTACTACAGACTTCAGTTTTTATCAAGTTTTTGGTATGTCTTGTGAACGAAACTCTATGAGCCTTCACAAAAGATGTTTGTAATCATGCATAGAGTCTCTAGTATCAACCATGGTCAATTTTGAGCTAAAAGTAAATAATCATGATTATTTACTTTTGGCCTAAAATGAACACTTTTTGCAATTTTTTCACTAGTCAGTCTTTTTGTGACATATTTTAAGCCTTTGAGTCAAGTTTCACCAAATTTGAACAAGATTTATCAAGTCAAACTCAATTTCTCGACGATCAGTACAGATTTCAGTTTTTGTCAAGTTTTTGGTCTGTTTTGTAATCCAAACTCTATGAGCCTTCACAAAAGATGTTTGTAATCATGCATAGAGTCTTTGGTATCAACCTTGATCAATTTTGAGCTAAAAGTAAATAATCGTGATTATTCTTTTGGCTTAAAATGAACACTTTTTGCAAATTTTTCACTGGTCAGTCTTTTTGTGACATGTTTTAAGCCTCTGAGTCAAGTCAAAACTTAATTTCGCTTAAATTCTCAAGAAAATGTAAATAATGTGAGTTTTTGCAAATTCTTGAAAATTTACCTCAAATGCATCCTTAAGCTTACCCACTAGTGCATACAACTTTTATGAGCATTATCTCCAGCCGGTTCAGTTGTTGACAATTTTTTGGTGCTGTTTTAAGCCCTAGATTGAAATTCTGCAACTTTACATAAACAACTCACAGATGATTCCTTTGGAGTGAGCAATGATTTGAGATCTCACCTCAGATTCTACTTACCTACTCTTAGGTTCTATTGCAACTGGGTCGTGGAAAGTGTCCACAAACACTTGTTTTCTTGTTTTTAATGGTTTTTTGAGCATAGATCTTAAGACTTGTCTTGTCCATTAATCATTCTCAAAATCTTAACCGTATCCTACAATCCTATAAGGTACTTAGCAAGTACAATCTACTCCCAAGCTACCTCTACACAGCAAAAGACGACACTCTTAAGCTATATGGTTTTTAAGAGAAAGCTTAACTCTAGGTAAACCTAGAGGAAGTTAATGGACAACTACACTAGACCTTCTTGTTTTCCCTAAACCGGCAGTGGTACCAAATGTGGGATGGGTTTCTTACCTCACTTCTATCTTATTGCAGACATAGTGAGAACCATAAACATAATTGTCAATCCATGGGAGGAAGCTGACTCGACTAGTGCATAGAGGCTACAAGAGGGTGTCAATCTCTTGGAAAACAATAGACAACTCGCATCTAACACAAGCTACACTCACATGACCTAGGTCATCAAAAGCTAATTGCTAATCAACAAACAAATCATAATTGTTACAACATCAAACAACATCCAAATGTTATGAAACTTCTAGGACATGTATATAAAACCTAAGCAGACATGCTTATGGTCTCAAATCTCACTTTTGACGAAGTGCAAAATCCGCGATTATCAACAACAGTGACTTTTTGACCTAGTCGTTTTTGACCCCGAATACATCTAAATGCTTAGCAATGATGCTTCAATACCCTGCCTATGCTTACTTTGTGATTTCCTAGCTTAAATTCCTACTTATGATGAAATTAGACCATGGGTTGGCGACATCATAAACTATGATTTACCATTATATGTTTACGTCAATGCGTAGAGCTCTTACTTGTGGTTGCAATGCAACAAACGGCACTGCAATGTGACAATTGACACGGGAGTAGGAAGCATGAGAAGTAGAGAAGTGAGAGCCATTAGCTCACATTATTGTTAGCAGTAAGCTAACACGGATACCATTTTTCGGAGTTCTCATTGTAAAACACTTATTGTTTTAATAAATCGGGAATATTTTAACTTCTATTTTCTCAGATAAACTTTGTAATTAATGAGCCGGGGCTACAAGCTTCCAGATTGTATCAACCTATCATTACCGATCTTTGGAGAACTCCCAGGTTATTAGTTTTGACCACCAAAAACCTTGGCTACGATATAAAAGCCAATTTTTGTAAGTTATAAAAAAGTTTTAGATAATGAAATACACAGCGTGAGCTAACGACGCTAACTCCTCTCCTTCTCGCGCTTCCTACTCCCTCCCTGGTTATCACATTGCAATCGCGTTTGTTGCATTGCAACCGCAGGTAAGAGCTCTACGCATTGACGTAAGCACATCACAGTAATTCGTAGCTTTTGGCGTCGCCAACCCGGGACCTAATTTCATCGTGACTAGGAATTTACACTTTCAAATAAAAAACTAAGCATAGGCAAGGTATTGGGGCATCATTGCTAAGCATTTAGATGCGTTCTGGGTCGAAAATGACTAGGTAAAAAATTTACTACTGTTAATAATCGTGATTTTTCCACTTGACCTAAAGTGGGATTTGAGACCATAAGCATGTTGCTTAGGTCTTATAAACATGTCCTAGAAGTTTCATTACGTTTGGATGTCATTTGATGCTGCAACATATGTGATTTGTTTGCCGATGCGCGATTGGTTTTTAGTGATTTCTGTTAGTTGAGTGTAGCACGAGTTAGATGCGAGTTGTTAATTTTTTTTTGAGAGATTGACAACCTCTTGTAGCCTCTATGTACTAGTCAAGTCAACTTCGTCCCATGGATTGACAATTTAATCGTGGTTCTCGCTAATACTGTAATAAGATAGGATGGTGAGGTTAGACATGCGTCCCACATATTGCGCCGCTGCCGGGGATCGAAGAGATCTAAACTAGGAAAAAACACGAGCATCTTCTTTAACTTCCTCTAGGATCACCTAGAGTAAAAAACTTTCTTTTAGAAACCACATAGCCTAAGATTGTCATCTTTTGCTCTGTAGAGGTAGCTTGGAGGTAATCGTACTTGCTGAGTGCCTTTACGATTGTAGAATTAGATTAGGATTTTGAGGATTATTGGTAGACGAGACAAGTCTTAAGATCAATGCTCAGAAAACCATAAAAGACAAGAAAACTAGTGTTTGTGAACATTTTCCACAACCCCATTGCATGAGAATCTAGGAGTAGGGTAAGTAGGTTCTGAGGTGGATTTTAGAACATTGCTCTTTCTGAAAGATCAAGTGTGTGTTGTTATTGGAAGTTGCAAAATTTTAGGTCTATGGCTAGAAATAGCACGACTGGAGAGTAAGCTTAAAAGTTGTCTGAACTAGTTGGTAAGCTCAAGAACACTTCGAGGTAAAAATTTCAAGAGTTGGCCAAAACTCAAATTATTAACTTTTTCTTGACATATTAAGCCAAAGTAAGTTTTGGCTTGATTCATAGGCTTAAAATAGCTCATGAAAAGACTATCCATTGAAAAATTGCAAAAAAGTGTTCATTTCAAGCCTGAAGTTAATAATCGTGATTATTAACTTTCAGCTCAGATTTGACCATGGTTCATACCATTGACTCATTGCATGTGTACAAACAACTTTTGTAAAGGCACAAAAGATTTGGATCACCAAACTGACAAAAAACTGGATAAAAACTAAAGTTTGTACTGACTTTTTGAAACTTGAGTGTAAATTGGAAAAAAAATTATTGAAACTTGATGAAATTTGATTTATAAGCTTATATTGATGTGATAAACATGTGTACATGATCACTTGACCAGAAAAGATGCAAAAGTTGCCAAAAGTAAATAATCATGATTATTTACATCTGTCCCATTTTTCAAATTTTTGATCAAGTTGGCATACCACTAGTTTTACCATGTTGTATTAAGCCTACAAAACAAATTTGGTAAGATTTGGATCACTAGATTTAAAATTGTGATGAAATTTGCAAAGTTAGTGTGCGCTCCTTGCCGCACTGTCGAAGTAAGGGACTTGCCAATACACCGTGTGCGAGCCACAAACGGCTCCAAGCACACAACAAGCCTAAACTAGCAAGCTCAAGAAAACAAAGGGTGTGTCACTCACCGCTCTACGCTCGCCTTCGTGGTGGATTCCTCGCCGCGATGAAGAAGAAGCTGCAGTCGTGCCGCGCTCAACCGCTTCGCCGCCGTCGTGCCTTCGTAATGCTCGATCGCACACACACTCTCTCTCTCTCTCTCTCTCTCTCACACACACACACACACACACACACAAGGAGGTGAAGAAGAAGAAGATGGAGATGGAGCAAGAGCACTCTTCAATTGCACAAATGAGAGAATGAGTAAAAATTAGGTTTAGTTGGCTTTTATAGGAGCTCACCCCATTCACACTTGGGCGCCCATGCTTAACCAACTAATCCCTTGAATGTCCAAGTTAAAGTGCGCCTCTCATCGGCGATCACTCTACCTTTCCCTATTGGACCGACAAGCCCGGTACCTGACTCTACCAAATACATAATACGCGTCCATCGTAGGTGATGGGGTGTCCGTGTGCCGTGAGGGTTAACATGCCCCCCTTCCTGATGTAGATTCCGTCCTCGGAAGCTATTGAGTTGAAGCTGGGTCGTCGAGGTGGAAGAGCATTTGAGATGAATGTCCTTAGCCTTCTTCAGTCACTGCAAAATCAAACAACATTGGCACAGTAATTGCATTCTCTTAAAAAGCATATGCAGTTTTAGGTAGACACATTGATTGGTAAAAGAATTTCAAACAATTTGTTAGCAATGAACATTAAATTGCAATGTAATCAAATGCATAAACAGATGTAAAGGTAAAAAATTAAACAAGTCTGGGGTCGCTAATTTGACGGTCGAAAAGCACTAGAGATCGAATATTAATACCATGGGTAAGCTTCTTAAATTTCTGTGGTCAATTAAGTTGTTTAATCGCGAGAGCCAAGTATTCATGTTCGAGGGCTGACTAGAGGCTATATCTAGAAAACTTTGTAGTTAAGCTACCATAAAAGGAATTTCTCATGAAATCATCGCCTGACTGATTACTTTTTCTTTGACCCCCCAAAGTCTTTTCACACTGATTCAATTTTGATGTGTGTGCTTATTTTGTATGCCTTGGGTTTTTTGATTTTCAAGGAAAAGCGCCCACACTGGGAACCTCTAGGGCTCTAGTACCATAGGCAATACATGTGAGTGAAGTACCAAATCAAGCTGAGATTTCTCTTCCAGCTTAAAATTTTACATTGTGGCACTTTGATTTTTTGTTTGTTCATTTTCAACATTTTAATTTTGTAACTTTGGGGGGTCATATAACATTGTTACACTCCCCAGGCTCATCACATTAGTAAACTCCCTTTATAATAATTAAGCTAAAGGTCAATAGGGTTAAGCCCACTAGAAAGCCCTAGTACATTTCACACAATGCTGCCTAAATCGGATTAAGAACCTAAGTAACCATTGCTTATTAGGAAGGCATTCCCCATGGTATTAAGAGAAGATCTCTAACACCTAGCTTGGTCAAACTAGCTTAGTCGGACTGCTTGATTTTTACACCTAAACAAGTGATTATGACAAAACACTACATTGAATTAAATGTTGGATACTAAGCCAATGCGCTGAATATTATGCTACCAATCACAATCAAAGCAGACAAACATGCATGCACAAAAGATAAGGGCAATGCTAATGGACAAGAAACACCTGTTTGTGTTGATGGTCGCGCTTGATTTGAAGGTTCCATGAAGATCCAAATCCTATCAATAGCAACACGCTCCTGTACACACTATGAAACACAAACAATACCTCTAGGAGGAACATCAGTGGGAAAAGAGAACTTTGCTAATCTCTCAACTCTAAACAGAAACACTCCTATCGTACTAATCTTACTTACCCTCCATCACTCAAGTGATGAGGATCAAAGGTGTTTTATGGCATAGGTTTCTGTTTCACTGTACCAGATGTGACATGTGTAGGTCTGAGTCAATGTTTTGACTTTTAATGTGCATACTCGTTTGCTAATTGCTCTTGCTCTTTTTTTTTTTTTTTTTTTTTGTGAGTATAAAGCTTTATATGTACATTCCCTAAGATTGGAAATTGAGAGGTCAGGGAAAAAGGTTGAGAGGGAAGCAAATGAATGATGGATGTCCACAAACACTCCCCCCTTCCTTAGGTAGATCATACCGTTTGAAATGAGCTTGTCACCCTTTGAAACCAATTGTTCCAGTTGGTAATAGGTGAGGATTTTTGCCAGTAGTTTTCTATTACCCTAGGTGCCTTGTCAAGCTGCAAGGGTGGTAAGGTACTCTCCCAGGATCGAACTTGAAGTGGTTCATTAGGTGATTCTTGAACACTGGGAGGTGTGGATTCTTTTGTAGCTTCATGGAGGTCCACTACTATAGATGGAGACTGTGTAGAAGCTTTTACCTCTATGGATGTATTACATGATGAGCTAGAATCTTCATGGGACTCTCCCCTTCTTGAGCTAGGTGGAACAAATCGTTCTTTCTTTGGTACCCAAACTAGCTCGGGAGCGGGTGTGTAGCATTTTGTGATTTTTTTCTTTCCACGATCATTGATTCGTTTTGGAGCTACGGGATTGGGCTCACTTGGGTCAGGTGATAGGTAAGAGCACAATCTACGTTTTGGCACCCAGATTTGATCATTTCCTTGATAGTAGCCTTGGGCTTCCAATAGTCGTTTAGGGATCCATCGCAACATTTTCTTACTTTTCTTGGAGCAAGTGGTACGTTTCTTACAAGGCTTCTGTTTTTTAGCACTAGCTATGGTCACTAAAGAAGCTTTAGGGACCCACTTGTATGTTTTCTTCGTTACATTAGGATGAGTCTTGTCGGAAGCGATATGCATTGCTTGTAGCATATTTAAGGGTACATGCATTTCATCCCCCTCAGGTGTTACCCAGGTCGTCCCCCTATTTCCCCAAGTGTCTATGGTTGATGCTAGGTGGACCCAATCCACATTGTCTGATTCCGTCATACCCGGTAACACATCCATGTAAGGAGAATCTTGGCCAATGTCTGTATCCTTCTTACAAGTGTAACAATATTGTAGTGGGGCCGAGTGAACTGTGGTGTCAGAGCGATGATCAATAATGGTTTTACTCCCTAAGGGGTGTACCTTACCAGTTACCAAATCCACTCTAAGGACAGAGTCTTGGAATTGCAAATAGACATGATTTTTAGACCAATCATGAACCATTTGTGCTTCCCTCATGAATGGTCGTCCTAAAATCATTTCATATGACATAAGGTGTTTAGAGAAATCCATTACAATGAACGTATGTCGTACCTTGTGTCCTAGAACTTTGATCTTAAGATCCTTGAGCATCCCCATAGGTTTGGCTATGGTACCATTTGCCATCTTTACCACAATGTTAGTAACACTGAGGCGGGGTTTTCCCATGGATTCCCAACAATCTTTTGTAACGATGCTAACTCCCGCACCACCATCAAGAATTCCCTTTATAGTTAATCCCTTGGTAGTGATGGGTAGGGTCGCATTAGACTCGTCGCCTTCAAAATACTGCCCTAATTCGTTAATGGGTACCTCGATCACAGACTCGTGTCCATCTAAGTCAAGTGATTGCACATGATTTTCCTCATCAATCATAATCGAGTCAGGCCTATTTGGTTGCGCAAACTGCGGTAATCCCGTTCGTAGCTCTCCGTTAAGGAATGCTCGAAGTGCAAGGAATAACTCAGGATCTCCATACAGCTTTGCTATGATCGTGGTTCGGACCTCAGAAGACATGAAGTCCACTAGTTTGGCAACATTCATTGGCGTTTTGCAGGGTGTAGGTCCTTGACTAGGAACTGGTGAGGATGGAATCTCATATTCCTCAATGGGATCAGGTATTCCTTCGTTAAACATCCTTTCCAACAAGAAGGGTGTATGCTCACTTTCTGATGTCCTGTCCTCACTCCCTTCTTGGATGATACTAGATATGGCTAACGGTCTATGGTTCATGTGGGGTGGATGAACTTGCGTGGGAAACACTGTGTCATGAATTTTGATATGCATGGGTTCTGGTTCTAGTTTCCTTTGAGTCTCCTCCACTAAACCTCTTAGATGTTTCACCTGCTTGATCTCGTCTACTGGGTTTGGGTACGTCCCAATCTTCTTTTTACGATTCTTCCCTTTTTGCCCCTGCGGTTTATCTTGGGGGTCTTGGATTGGATTTGGAAACACTTGTGGTGTTTTCAGAGGCTCCTTATGGTTTTCTCTCATTCGGTTTTCATTTGGTTCCATGTTACAGTTTTCTTTGTCGGTCTTTCCCTTTGTGGTATTGGTTCTAGTCTCCATTGTCTCGACTGAATCTGAATCATCCTCGAGGTCATTCATATACACGGGGTCATCTCCTGTTCCTATGTTTGTTTTGGAACTTGGCTTTGAATTTTCCGTATTCTGCGACTTCTTCCTTCGTGTCTTCTTTTTCTTTGCTTGGATAACTGACGCGGTATCTCTCTCTTCGAGGATATGTCCTGGCCCTTGAAGCATGGACCGTGTAATCGCATAAGCGGGTGCAACGGGTGGTATTGGCGATGTCACACTAGCAATTTCAACCAAATTTAGGGGTGTGATTTTAGGCGCATTTGGGTTATAGGGGCATTGGGCAATCAAGTGATCTATGCCACAACGATTACATGTGAGTATTGGCATTGCAGACGTGCTCCCTTGATTCATTTGCAGCCATTAGAGAGAGCACTTGCTGAGTGTATATGGGCACTCCATGCTGGTGGCATGTAGATTAGGATTTGGCCTGACTGGGGTGGAGAGTATATGTTGACCTCTTTGGAGAGAGCAAGATATAGGTGTTGTGTAGGAACAATTTCCATGTTCCATATATAGGACAATCTTCCTATTCTTCAAGGTCTAAAGCAATAGTGTGCATAATTATTCCTCAAGCCATCTGCATAAGCATTGCATTGAAGCGACTGCAACCCACTGGGGGCAAGGGGCGATCTTGGATGCGGGGGTGCGGTTAGCACAGGGGTGTTAGCGGGTTAGCGTACAACATTTGAGTCTAGGGACCATGTGTTTGGGGTAGTCCAACAGGGGAGGAGATCATACATGAGCTCGAGGGCGCATCCGTCCAGGTACGGTGGATCATTAAACATCATATTTGTTTAATTAAACAGCTTGGTGACATACCTAACATGCGATTGCAAATTTTTAAATTTTACTCTAAACTAGTGCATGGGTAAGCAAATGGATACCAAATGGGCTCCCTTCTTGGATATGTGACTATTTTGAGGGGGTCGATTATCCTT
Organism: Adiantum capillus-veneris; assembly: GCF_014529385.1. Classification (NCBI taxonomy): domain Eukaryota; kingdom Viridiplantae; phylum Streptophyta; class Polypodiopsida; order Polypodiales; family Pteridaceae; genus Adiantum; species Adiantum capillus-veneris. The sequence goes on from NC_140943.1 coordinate 152,107,359, forward strand.
AAGAGACTCTTGGATTGCCTTGGTGAGGTCTGTCAAGAATGTCTCAAATACCTTTGGCTCATTGGCAATGGGCTTTGCAGTCATGGGTTCATACTCAATGGCTTGTGAGCTAGTGGATCTCGTGTCAGTAGACACCCTCATGCCTGCTATCATCAAGTTGTCCTCTAATTGGATTGCATTGGCAGTGACATCTTCCCAGGTTGTGATACCTCTAATCACTAGTCCATTATAGATTCCTTCATTCCTCAACCCTCGAATGAATCGATCAAGCAGTTGGTTATTGTTGAAGCGCTCATTTACAGGGCAGCGAGAGTTTAAGTGCTTTATACGACTAATGAAGTCCCTTACTGACTCTCCTTCCTTACGTTCGGCCTTATGTAGCTGAGATGCTACACCCCAAAGCACACCTTCTCGTATGTACTCCTTTAGAAACAACCTTCGAAGGGTAGGGTAGATTGTTTTCTCGTCCACCCTTAGGGTCCTATACCAATCTCCAGCCTTCCCACTTAATGTCAAGCTTAAGGCATTGCACTTATGTAGTTCGTTGCGTTCCCCTAAGGAATCACATACTTGTTCAAACACTTCAATGTGTTTCCTAGCATCTTCATCCCCATTGAATTTTTGCGTGAGTTTGGCAATTTGTACTGCCTTACTTCTAGGCTCTCTATCAGATACATGACGCATATTTTCCGCGATAGATCGACCTATGGTTTGAGCAAACGCTGCCAAGTCACCTATGTGAGGAGGCAGGGCCGGTGGAGGTACTCTTGGAATCATATGTGGGAGAGGAACGGGTACCGGTCTTATTGGCATATGTGTGGATGATGCAGGATATGGAACATAACCGGGCATAGGTCACTCGGATAAGAGCTAGGGAGCGGCACTCGAGGAGCATAACAACTGGTACAATTGGAGGTGTGGGGGCCATGTGTGCATAAGGGGCTAGAGGCACATATGGTCGAAGGCCCCATATTAGGTACTACGACACTAGGTAGTGACACTGCGCTAACCGTAGATGTCATCGGTACATTCTCTGTCAGGCTTATCCCTGGAGTGAGCACTGTGTTTTCCTGATAGAGGTTGAGCCAAGTTAGGGAAGCTAAAGTTTTCGCTGGAGCTCAGATTGCATAGAGAACCCCAGGTGAAATGACGTAAGATGGGTCCATGGGGCTCATTAGAGGAGTCTCCATTTGAGATAGAGTAGGCTATTGAGCCTTGCTCGTATCCAGAAATCTCATGGGGCCAGTTGAGAGAATATTTACCCCTCGGTTTTGCCTTTCTGATTGAATAATGCCATGGATAACATTACAGATCATTTTCTGTTGATCTTCGATGCTCGTGGCACTAGAGGTGGATTGTACAATCTCTATCCATCCTACATGGTAGGCGTGGCCAGAGTGTAGATCCGTCAACACCTCAGTGTGGAGGTCGTATGTCCAATGATCATTAATGAACAATCCTTCTAGAGTCGACGTGTTAACGGTTTTCTTGTGAGGTAGAAGCAATGTTGCTCCCGTGTTTTACTTGCCACCAACGGTACTCTAGAGGGAACTTCTGAAGGAGGCAGCTCAACAGGGCCTTCTTGGTAAGAAGTTGGTAGGATATCCACATGGACACTCTTTGGGGGTGTGGGGTCCACGTGCGATGTGAAAGGAGAGTCCACTTCCCCACCCCCTTCGTGTGCTTCATTTGCCTCAGGTTCCGAGTGAGTAGCTCTACCTAATGTTTCCATGAAACGGCTAAACATACTAGTACTAGGCTGTGGAGCTTCGGGAGGTGCATGGCCTTCTCTCTCAGTGTTTTGGTTAGGGTATGCTTCCATGATTTCTGAGTCAGAGGAGGAATCACTAGCGGCTATTTTAGGGTCTTGGGTGGTGCTACCTTGTGTCCCCGCTGAGGGTCTAGAGCTTATCGTGGATGGGTAATGGGTGTCCGGTATGAACAGAGGCACCCTCAATATGCTCGTGTTCTAGCACCCGCCCAGAGCGTAAGTGCATGTGCTTTTGATACCTAAGGTGTCAAAAAGCTGCTCTAGGAGGCCTTGTGATAGTTTTTTTAGCGTGTTTTTTGTTTGTTTTTTTTGCTAGATTTTTTAGAGCGTGTCGTGGAATGGGCCGTGTGATAGCTCAAAACGAGCGTATCGGTCAGAGGGTCGTGCCGTGCTTTACAGCCCTCCATTTGGTCACTCTATGCCCTCGAAATCCCTAAAACTTCATTTTTCAGTAGGGAACTAAGGCCAAACTAGAAAGTCTAAGGGTGCAAGTGGGAAGAGAAAGGAGGAGAGTGGAGGACTTGTCCCACATGCTCTCATTCTCTCTTGAGGGAGTAGGGTATATATATAAGAGTGAGTCTAGTATATATCATAGGACTGAGGCCTGGGCTTGGGCTTGGGAAAATGATCCCGATCCCGATCTATCTTTTATACAAACCAACCCGTCCTCACGTTTTTTATTTTCGAAAAATATCGCCGCCCACTCGCTCGCGTTTTTAATTTCCGAATTTTTTTCCTTTTAAATTTTTTTTTTTTCCAAAAATTTTTTTTTTTTCTCAAAAAACTTTTTTTTTTCAAAATTTTTTTTTTTATTTTTTTTTGTTGATGCAGAAAATACAGAAATTGAAAAAAATGCAGAAAAACGCAGAAATTGCAGAAAAAACGCAGAAATTGTAGCAAATTGACAGAAATGCAAAAAATTGCAGAAATTGAAAACGCCGAACTTGAAAATGCAGAAATTGCAGAAATTGAAAAAACGCAGACAATAGCAGAAATTGAAACTTGACAGCAATTGCAGAAAACGCAAAAAACAGAAATCTTCCACACACTCCTTCCCTGCCTTTCCTATGATAGAAATTGCACCACAAGGAAGCGTAAGTGCTAACCGAGCTTAGTGTAGGGCATATCCCCGCAGCGGCGCCAAAAAATGCGCTCCTTGCCGCACTGTCGAAGCAAAGGACTTGCCAATACACCGTGTGCGAGCCACAAACGGCTCCAAGCACACAACAACCTAAACTAGCAAGCTCAAGAAAACAAAGGGTGTGTCACTCACCGCTCTACGCTCGCCTTCGTGTGGATTCCTCCGCCGCGATGAAGAAGAAGCTGCAGTCGTGCCGCGCTCAACCGCTTCGCCGCCATCGTGCCTTCGTAATGCTCGAATCGCACACACACACTCCCTCTCTCTCTCTCTCTCTCTCACACAACACACACACACAAGGAGGTGAAGAAGAAGAAGATGGAGATGGAGCAAGAGCACTCTTCAATTGCACAAATGAGAGAATGAGTAAAAATTAGTTTTAGTTGGCTTTTATAGGAGCTCACCCCCATTCACACTTGGGCGCCCCATGCTTAACCAACTAATCCCTTGAATGTCCAAGTTAAAGTGCGCCTCTCATCGGCGATCACTCTACCTTTCCCTATTGGACCGACAAGCCCGGTACCTGACTCTACCAAATACATAATACGCGTCCATCGTAGGTGATGGGGTGTCCCGTGTGCCGTGAGGTTAACAGTTAGTATGCGGATAGAAAATTGATGACCATTTGACCATAAATTGCCCAAATTGTTGAAACTTGGCTAGGGACCTTAACTTGAGGTTCTAACAGATCTCTATCAAAGTTGGGACAAACATTTGCAAAAATATAGCTGGAGTAAATAATCGCGATTATTTACATCTGTTACAAAAATTGATAAATTTGAAAATTTGAGGATACCACAAGGTCAAGCATATCAAGTAGACCCCACAAATCATTTTGGTATAAATTTGGATCACAAAAGTGAGACTTAAGCCAGATTCTTGAAATCAGAGTCTGCAGACACAAAAAAGTTGATAAACTTGATCAGATTTTGTCCAAACTTGTTGAAACTTGTCCAGGGACTTCAATAGGTTGTATACTTGCCAAACCAAGCCAAAAACTAGCAAAAGTAAATAAATGCGATTATTTACTACTGCTACACAGGGACATCAATTTTGGCTTTTGAACTTGTACAATATTAGACCAACATAATACAAAGCCACCGGGCAATTTTGGATTCAATCGGATCCAAATTGGTACATGTTCACTCAATTTTCAAGTTGCAGATTAATCCTTTGATTTTTTGCCAAAGTTGAATCTGAAAGTCAATTGCTGACTCCCATAGCTTGATTTGAAGTGATACACATAGACCAATCATGACAGTTAGCAAAAACTCTACTGTCTTTATAGAATAATAGCTAACTTGATCAAATTTGTACAGGAATCAGTTTGCAGACAAAGAATCGGCAATCCAGCAGAGGTTGCAATCAAGTCAAGTGGAAATTGATGACAAGTCAATCCAAAGGTAAGTACTCTATCCAGGGCTTCACCAGTCTTTATGAACCTTAGATATGGTTGTGTACTAGAAAATCAAGGCATATTTGAAGAAACCTCTAATAGAGTATCCACCGAAGAAAGCGTGAATCAAGGCAATTCCTTGCACACTATTATTGAAAAAGTCTCAGACACTTTTTCAGATTGAACATCTGAAATGTCTTCTTACTCGACTCACTCAGAGACTGGAACGACAGTGCTCTATAAGCATATACTTTCATCTTATAAGACTAATCGCCATGGAGCTCAGGTTTACCTCGATCCTAATGATGAGTGTGCTATTCGCATTGATGACCATGGTATCGAGTTCAAAGAAGAGATTAGGGCAAACAAACAAGGAAAAATGTACATGGACAAAAACGAAACTCAGTATGTACAAGTCAAAAACCCTGACGTGATAGAAAAATGGGGGTAAGAAGTAAACACCATAATCCCAGATATGTCAGCAAAAGAAGGACCACCAACCTTGGAATTCAAGGGATACGATCAAGTAGATTTGAAGCCTTTGAAACGGCTTAGTACTGAGATAATCCTAGGATCGGAGTCTATTGTTGGGAGGATAGGAATGTAAAAGATCTTTTGTGGACTTCCCATGCCAAATCAGGACAACTGACGGCCATGAAGATCATCTATATCTTCAAGATCAAAGATAAAGGATCAACAGGCCTACCAACCTACCTATTTAGGGATTGTTATAACAACAACTTTGTTATGATGACTCCTGAGGAGGTAGAACAAACCAAATACCAAGGGTATTCCATAAGGGATTGGATATTGGAACAAGGACTAGAAACAATTCCAAGAGATGAACACCGTGAGAGATCATCTGAGAGTAACGTTAAAAAACCAAAAACCACCTCATCACGAAGAAAACCGGGTGACACTAAGACCAGTCTAGGGCTACATGAGTCACTATTTCCAACAGACTGGTTTGAAGGACTCGAAACAGGACCAACTACCAGGAGACCGAGAGTTGAACCAAACAAACGCGTCAGACCAACTGATTTTCAGAAATGGGTCAGAAAATACAGTGGATCGGGGGTCCATACGACCACTTAGCCAGTTTTAAGCAAGTGCTAAGAGTAGAACGTATATTCGACTTCCATACCCAATTTGAGGGGTTTGGAATGACATTAGAAGGAAAAGCATTGACATGGTTCCAAAACATTCCACCAAAGTTAATCATGAACTTGAACACATTAGCTCAAGGATTTGTAGCTGCTTGTTCCAAAACGGAGATCAAACATAATACGGTAGCTCAAATCTACAGCTTTAAACAGAGACATGGTGATTCTAAGGGATTCTGTAACTCGAATGAAACGTTATATGCCAGATGCCCAAGGCTAGAGATACCTGCAGAAGGACGACTCGTATCTTTGTTTCTAGAGAGACTGCTAAACAAAGAACTTCATGCTATACTCTATAGCAAGAAGCATACAACCCTAGAAGAGTGTGTGTCAGATGCTATTGACTTAGGAGAAAATTGTGATATTTTTAACGAAGAAGATGTCCCTAAGGATAACCAAAGTGAGAAAACAACATCCACTAAACCAGCACAAGTGGGAACGGCTGCCGCAACATCACTTTTAGCCATAGAAGATATGCGCAAAAGGATGAACGACATGATGAACAACAAGCAAAAAGCACCTATGAGGGGACCAGGACAAGGGATACCTACACAGGGACAACCTATTAGGCCACAAAAATGGTGTGCAATCGAGGTTTAATAGAAAAACCATGAGACCAACGAGTGCTACTTCCGACCAAAGTATGATGGGAATGTTCAGTACATGCCAATGAGGCCACAAGGACAACCCATGTACAGGTATCAGCCTAATATGGCCCAAGATCAAAGACCATTGATGGGTATGGAAAGACCTCAACCTGTGTTGGGTCAACAACCTCCATATCCAGGACATAATGCAGTGCCTGTGAAGTACATGCATTCAGAGGGAGTTATAGATGAACAAGCACTTGTGCCTGTTACACCTTATGCAAAACCTAGTCCATCTACAATAATGGTAGACGGAGATTGGTATAATTCACATCCACCACCAACAGAGGAACCTGTGACTTATGCTCCACCAGAGCTCGCACCAATGTATTACGTAGCTAATCAAGGTGTCAGACCTCCTATCGTAAGACCCATGATTAAGCCAAGAACAGGAAACTATCTTAACTGTGGTGCAGATGATCATTGGAAGGATGAATGCCCAGAGCCTGACAAAAACCTCAAACCTATTGAAGCTTATTGCCTACAATGTTGCAAAAGGGGAGGACACTTCCGAGAAGATTGTCCTAAAAATCCTTTAAACAAGGGTAAAATGGTAGTAAACGTAGTCCAAGTGATATCTAGTAGCTCATATGAGAGTGAACCGATTCTTCCAATCAAGGTAATCACTAGAGCTCAGGCTAACAAAAAGAAACATAACTCCTCAGATGATTCGGAGAACACAAAAGCTGCATTTCAAAAGACCAAAAGAAGCAAAAGCAAAAGGTATGAGATGAGAAAACAAAAACAACGAGCTGAAATTGAGGAAAAGCAAAACAGCTATTCTAGGAAAAGGCGAAAGAACCTGGAAGTGAAATTAAAGAAACAACCGTGAAATCTGAATGATCAATTTTGCTTGATAAAATTTTTGAGCCTATTAAAGCAGCCTTGGATGCTTACCAAGCAGGACTTAAAGCAGGCCAGAACATGAAAAACAAACGGAAAAACTGTCCCTTTCCAGACATGGAAGCAGCTAAGCTTGAATATTATCAAAATTTGATAAGAATCATTCAAGAAATGCAAGAAAAACAAAAACCCAAGCTTGAAAGTATCGCAAAACCTGAAGAGCTTGTGTTAAGAGAAACTAAAGAAAAATCTAAAGTGGTGGTAGAACCCCACCGTGAAACAAAAGAACCAGAACTTATAGTGTCGGACAGCGAAGATGCCATAGACGGAATTCCTTTGGTAGAGGAAGACTGGCCAGGACGCTTGTGGGAAAAGGTTCGAGAGATCAATGATGGGAGCCTCACTCTAAAGTCAGCTCCTATAGAGGAAGTTTGGTTAGACAACCTACCTCCTGATATGGACGTGGACGTACGATCCGTGTATGGAGATTGCGGATCTACAGCTTCGGGAATGTCTAAACCATTGACCTTGAAAACATTACCCTCTTATTTGGGAGATAACAAAGATGAATCCATACTGTGTAAGACCACTCAAGTAAAAAGAGTGGAACAGACCCTAGAAGTAGACAACATTCATTCAATCATGTCTACACCCATCCAATGCACTCTTACCTTGGGAGAACTATTAAAACTCGGACCATATTTATGGAATGATCTACAAAAAACCCTAGAGAAGGTGGAGATAACGGGGCTAATCGCAAAAAAATTGGGAAAGTTGAGACACAAAATGGACAACAAAGAGATTCGATCTGTTCTAATGAACAAAGTCGGAGAATACTACGAAGGGGAAGAAGGAAACACCATTCTTCTAGTGAAATATAATCACATAGAAACCATGGCAATACTGGATAGTGGAGCAGGCATAGACATAGCCACAAAAGCAGGTTGGGAATCCTGGGAACAACCAGCCATTAGGAAAACTCAAATGAAATTGCAATTGGCTGATGGACACATTGAGAGACCATTAGGGCTGCTTGAAAAAGTGATAGTCAATTCCTGTATAATTGAATATCAACACCTACGATGCAGTGTCTTTGCCAATGCTCTGTTTGCATATCCTCTTTCCAACCTTATTATTGCTTAATCCCCATAGATCCTATCACCCATGAGGTGTCAAGGTCCTTGGGATTGATTTCAACAAGGTGTTTCAAGTGAAAAGCCTAATTGCAATCTTTGTCAAATTTTAGAGCTTTCATCTCTTCAATCTTTGCAATTAACAAGTTGTATTAATCAAAATCTCTTCTGAAGAAGACGAATTAAATTAATACAAAGTCCTTTTGGAGGGGGGGTCAGTTCCAAAAAGTCTGACTTTCAATTGGTGTCGAATTCTCTCTCTCTCTCTCTCTCTCTCTCTCTCTCTCTCTCTCTCACACACACACACACACACACACACACACACATACACACACACACACACACACACACACACACACACACACAATTTTAGCAGATGTATGTGATGTGTGATTTGAATATGAGTTAATGCTTTCTTGGCAATTATCATGCGCGACTATGCTCAGTTGTACATAATTAATTGATTATTCTAGCTAATCTCTAATTTTTGTTGCACTTTAATTCCAATTCTCTATCAAAATTAATACCATGCAGTTTTTTTTAAAAATAAGAACCCGATAACATCATCCATAAAGCAAAAAATGCCATTAATACCCTATCTTTAGCAAGATATTACAGGGTGCTACATGAATGCAAGGAAAGGGTGATTCTTGGAAACAACCTTCCTCTAGAAATAAACAATATAGAGGAGTGCCATCTATGAATAATTTAAATGCATGGAAAGTGCAACCACTCACCCCTATAAACACAAATTGTGGTGTGTAAAGAAATTCACGCCCTTTAAGCTAATTCATTTCTATCCGAGAAATACCCTATAGTGCAAGAAGCTTTTTGCAACAACATCAACATGCAATCGCTCTCTCCTCTCTCTCTCTCTTCCTCTCTTCTCTTCTCTCTCTCTTCCTATATATATATATAAATATATATATAGAGAGAGAGAGAGAGAGAGAGAGAGAGAGAGAGAGAGAGAGAGAGATATATATATATATCTCTCTATATATATAATATATATATATATATAGAGAGAGAGAGAGAGAGAGAGAGAGAGAGAGAGAAGAGAGAGATATATATATATATATATATATATATAAATATATATATATATATATATATATCTTTCTATCTCTCTCTCTCTCTCTCTCTCTCTCTCTCTCTCTCTCTCTTCTATATATATATATATCTCTCTCTCTCTCTCTCTCTCTCTCTCTCTCTCTATATATATATATAAATATATAGAGAGAGAGAAGAGAGAGAGAGAGAGAGATATATATATAAGATAGAGAGAGAGAGAGAGGAGAGAGAGAGAGAGAGAGAGAGAGATATATATATATATATATATATATATATATATATATATATATATATATATAGAGAGAGAGAGAGAGAGATATATATATATCTCTCTCTCTCTCTCTCTCCTCTCTCTATATATATATATATATATATATATATATATATATATATATATATATATCTCTCTCTCTCTCACTCTCTCTCTCTCTCTCTCTCTCTCTCTCTCTCTCTCTCTCTCTCTCTCTCTCTCTCTCTATATATATATATATATATATATAAATATATATATATATATATATAATATCTCTCTCTTTCTCTCTCTCTCCTCTCTCTCTCTCTCTCTCTCTCTCTCTCACTCTCTACTCTAAGAGAGAGAGAGAGAGAGAGAGAGAGAGAGAGAGATATATATATATATATATATATATATATATATATATATATAGAGAGAGAGAGAGAGAGAGAGAGAGAGAGAGAGAGAGAGAGAGAGAGAGAGAGAGAGATTGCATGTTGATGTTGTTGCAAAAAGCTTCTTGCACTATAGGGTATTTCTCGGATAGAAATGAATTAGCTTAAAGGGCGTGCATTTCGTTACACACCACAATTTGTGTTTATAGGGGTGAGTGGTTGCACTTTCCATGCATTTAAATTATTCATAGATGGCACTCCTCTATATTGTTTATTTCTAGAGGAAGGTTGTTTCCAAGAATCACCCTTTCCTTGCATTCATGTAGCACCCTGTAATATCTTGCTAAAGATAGGGTATTAATGGCATTTTTTTCTTTATGGACCATGTTATCGGGTTCTTATTTTTAAAAAAAACTGCATGGTATTAATTTTGATAGAGAATTGGAATTAAAGTGCAACAAAAATTAGAGATTAGCTAGAATAATCAATTAATTATGTACAACTGAGCATAGTCGCGCATGATAATTGTCAAGAAAGCATTAACTCAGATTCAAATCACACATCACATACATCTGCTAAAATTGTGTGTGTGTGTGTGTGTGTGTGTGTGTGAGAGAGAGAGAGAGAGAGAGAGAGAGAAGAGAGAGAGAGAGAGAGAGAGAATTCGACACCGATTGAAAGTCAGACTTCTTGGAACTCACCCCCCCTCCAAAAGGACTTTGTATTAATTTAATTCGTCTTCTTCAGAAGAGATTTTGATTAATACAACTTGCTAATTGCAAAGATTGAAGAGATGAAAGCTCTAAAATTTGACAAAGATTGCAATTAGGCTTTTCACTTGAAACACCTTGTTGAAATCAATCCCAAGGACCTTGACACCTCATGGGTGATAGGATCTATGGGGATTAAGCAAGAATAAGGTTGGAAAGAGGATATGCAAACATTAAGAAGTAGAAAGATATTTAGCTAATTATGTCTAAGCTTGAGTGTCAAGAGATAGAGAAAGAGAGAGCTAAGCGTGTGCGCGCACACACATAAAGATGGAGGCAAAAGACCGTACTTCTTCTTCTTCACTAACTCAAGATAAGAGGATTACAAAAGATGAGGAGAAAATACAAAACAAAAGGAGAACAGGTACAATGGTCTAGGATGAACCGGTAGTGAGTGAGGTGAGTAGATAAGTGTGCCATCACTCCGGTAGGTAGACCAACTCGGTGTAGTACAATTTTAGTATCATTGGTGAAGATATACCAAGGTGCACCAATGATGATGACTGGTGGTATTGTGATGAAAAATACCCTCTCTCTAATAAAGTGGTAGTGCACCTCAATGTGATTCATCCTAGCATACGAAACAGTGGGTTTTGTGCCAATTGTATGTTGTTGAGGTTGTCACAATAGATGACAGTGGTAGTGCACCTCAATGTGCTTTGTCCTAGCATGAAACACTGGGTTTTGTGGCAACTGTGTGCTGATGAGGTTGTCACAATAGATGACAACTGGTCTCTGTACATATACTCCAAAGTCGTGAAGTAGCAATCCTAGCCATGCTACCTCACATGCCACCACTGCAGCACCACTGTACTCTGCTTTTATTCTTGAAAGAGAAATTTTAGGTTGCTCCTTGTTGCTCCGTGTGATCGCAACACTCCCAGGTGAGAACATGAATTTTCTAGTAGACCTACGATCGTATTTACTACCAGCCCAAACCGCATCTTTGTAGCCATAGAGCTGTAACTCCACATCAGCCCTATAAAAGAGTGCATAATCCAAAGTAGCACTCACATAGTGCAAAGTACACATCACTGCATCCAAGTGTGGTTTCTTAGGAGAATGCATAAACTTATTCACTTTATATATGTATATACATACATACATATATACATACATACGTACATACATATACATATATATATATATATGTATGTATAAATAAGTAGCACTTACATAGTGCAAAGTACACATCCTAAGAAACTGCATAAACTTATTCACTTTATATATGTATATATACACATACACACACACACACACACACACACACACACACACACACACACACATATATATATATATATATATATATACATATATGTACATATATATATATATATATACAGATATATATATATATATATACATATATATATATATATAAATATATACATATATACAGATATATATATATATATATATATACATACATATATATATATATATATATATATATATATATATATATATATATATATATATATATATGTATATATATATATATATATGTATATATATATACAGAGCATTGGCAAAGACACTGCATCGTAGGTGTTGATATTCAATTATACAGGAATTGACTATCACTTTTTCAAGCAGCCCTAATGGTCTCTCAATGTGTCCATCAGCCAATTGCAATTTCATCTGAGTTTGTCTAATGGCTGGTTGTTCCCAGAATTCCCATACTACTTTTGTGGCTATGGCTATGCCTGCTCCACTATCCAGTATTGCCATGGTTTCTATGTGATTATATTTCACTAGAAGAATGGTGTTTCCTTCTTCCCCTTCGTAGTATTCTCCGACTTTGTTCATTATAACAGATCGAATCTCTTTGTTGTCCATTTTGTGTCTCAACTTTCCCAATTTTTTTGCGATTAGCCCCGTTATCTCCACCTTCTCTAGGGTTTTTTGTAGATCATTACATAAATATGGTCTGAGTTTTAACAGTTCTCCCAAGGTAAGAGTGCATTGGATGGGTGTAGACATGATTGAATGAATGTTGTCTACTTCTAGGGTCTGTTCCACTCTTTTTACTTGAGTGGTCTTACACAGTATGGATTCATCTTTGTTATCTCCCAAATAAGAGGGTAATGTTTTCAAGGTCAATGGTTTAGACATTCCCGAAGCTGCAGATCCACAATCTCCATACACGGATCGTACGTCCACGTCCATATCAGGAGGTAGGTTGTCTAACCAAACTTCCTCTATAGGAGCTGACTTTAGAGTGAGGCTCCCATCATTGATCTCTCGAACCTTTTCCCACAAGTGTCCTGGCCAGTCTTCCTCTACAGAAGGAATTCCGTCTAGGCATCTTCGCTATCCGACACTATAAGTTCTGGTTCTTTTGTTTCACGGTGGGGTTCTACCACCACTTTAGATTTTTCTTTAGTTTCTCTTAACACAAGCTCTTCAGGTTTTGCGATACTTTCAAGCTTGGGTTTTTGTTTTTCTTGCATTTCTTGCATGATTCTTACCAAATTTTGATAATATTCAAGCTTAGCTGCTTCCATGTCTGGAAAGGGATAGTTTTTCCATTTGTTTTTCATGTTCTGGCCTGCTTTAAGTCCTGCTTGGTAAGCATCCAAGGCTGCATTAATAGGCTCAAAAATTTTATCAAGCAAAATTGATCCTCCAGATTTCACGGTTGTTTCTTTAATTTTGCTTCCAGGTTCTTTCGCCTTTTCCTAGAATAGTTGTTTTGCTTTTCCTCAATTTCAGCTCGTTGTTTTTGTTTTCTCATCTCATACCTTTTGCTTTTGCTTCTTTTGGTCTTTTGAAATGCAGCTTTTGTGTTCTCCGAATAATCTGAGGAGTTATGTTTCTTTTTGTTAGCCTGAGCTCTAGTGATTACCTTGATTGGAACAATCGGTTCACTCTCATATGAGCTACTCGATATCACTTGGACTACGTTTACTACCGTTTTACCCTTGTTTAAAGGATTTGTAGGACAATCTTCTGGGAAGTGTCCTCCCCTTTTGCAACATTGTATGCAATAAGCTTCAATAGGTTTGAGGTTTTTGTCAGGCTTTGGGCATTCATTCTTCCAATGATCATCTGCACCACAGTTAAGATAGTTTCCTATTCTTGGCTTAATCATGGGTCTTACGATAGGAGGTCTGACACCTTGATTAGCTACGTAATACATTGGTGCGAGCTCTGGTGGAGCATAAGTCACAGGTTCCTCTATTGGTGGTGCATGTGAACTATACCAATCTCCGTCTACCAATATTGTAGATGGACTAGGTTTGGAATAAGGTGTAACAGGCACAAGTGCTTGTTCATCTATGACTCCCTCTGAATGCATGTACTTCACAGGCACTGCATTATGTCCTGGATATGGAGGGGTGTGTGTGTGTGCGCGCACGCGTGCGTGTGTGTGTGTGTGTGTGTGTGTGTGTGTGTGTGTGTGTGTGTGTGAGAGAGAGAGAGAGAGAGAGAAATGAATTAGCTTAAAGGGCGTGCATTTCGTTACACACCACAATTTGTGTTTATAGGGGTGAGTGGTTGCACTTTCCATGCATTTAAATTATTCATAGATGGCACTCCTCTATATTGTTTATTTCTAGAGGAAGGTTGTTTCCAAGAATCACCCTTTCCTTGCATTCATGTAGCACCCTGTAATATCTTGCTAAAGATAGGGTATTAATGGCATTTTTTTCTTTATGGACCATGTTATCGGGTTCTTATTTTTAAAAAAAACTGCATGGTATTAATTTTGATAGAGAATTGGAATTAAAGTGCAACAAAAATTAGAGATTAGCTAGAATAATCAATTAATTATGTACAACTGAGCATAGTCGCGCATGATAATTGTCAAGAAAGCATTAACTCAGATTCAAATCACACATCACATACATCTGCTAAAATTGTGTGTGTGTGTGTGTGTGTGTGTGTGTGAGAGAGAGAGAGAGAGAGAGAGAGAGAGAGAGAGAGAGAGAGAGAGAGAGAGAGAGAGAGAGAGAGAGAGAATTCGACACCAATTGAAAGTCAGACTTCTTGGAACTGACCCCCCCTCCAAAAGGACTTTGTATTAATTTAATTCTTCTTCTTCAAAAGAGATTTTAATCAATACAACTTGCTAATTGCAAAGATTGAAGAGACGAAAGCTCTAAAATTTGACAAAGATTGCAATTAGGATTTTCACTTGAAACACCTTGGTGAAATCAGTCCCAAGGACCTTGACACCTCATGGGTGATAGGATCTATGGGGATTAAGCAAAAATAAGGTTGGAAAGAGGATATGCAAACATTAACAAGTAGAAAGCTATTTAGCTAATTATGTATAAGCTTGAGTGTCAAGAGATAGAGAAAGAGAGAGCTAAGCGCGTGCGCGCGCACACATAAAGATGGAGGCAAAATACCGTACTTCTTCTTCTTCACTAACTCAAGATAAGAGGATTACAAAAGATAAGGAGAAAATACAACACAAAAGGAGAACATGTACAAAGGTCTAGGATGAACCGGTAGTGAGTGAGGTGAGTAGATAAGTGTGCCATCACTTCGATAGGTAGACCAACTCGGTGTAGTAGAATTTTAGTATCATTGGTGAAGATATACCAAGGTGCACCAATGATGATGACTGGCAGTATTGTGATGAAAAATACACTCTCTCTAATGAAGTGGTAGTGCACCTCAATGTGCTTCATCCTAGCATATGAAACACTGGGTGTTGTGCTAATTGTATGCTGTTGAGGTTGTCACAATAGATGACACTGGTAGTGCACCTCAATGTGCTTTGTCCTAGCATGAAACACTGGGTTTTGTGCCAACTGTGTGCTACTGAGGTATTCACAATAGATGACAACTGGCCTCTGTACGTATACTCCAAAGTCATGAAGTAGCAATCCTAGCCATGGTACCTCACATGCCAGCACTGCAACACCACTGTACTCTGCCTTTATTCTTGAAAGAGAAATTGTAGGTTGCTCCTTGCTGCTCCATGTGATCGCAACACTCCCAGGTGAGAACATGTATCCACTAGTAGACTTACGATCGTATGTACTACCTGCCCAAATTGCATCTTTGTAGCCATAGAGCTTCGACTCCACATCAACCCTATAAAAGAGTGCATAATCCAAAGTAGCACTCACATAGTGCAAAGTACACATCACTGCATCCAAGTGTGGTTTCTTAGTAGACTGCATAAACTGATTCACCAATCCAACTGTGTAGCTCAAGTCTGGATGCAAGATAGTCTACTAAGTAGATCAAGTTGTCCACAATCTTTCTGTACATGGTAGCATTCACAAGCACTTGACGTGCATCATTTCTTAAATTCAAATTTTGATCTAAGGGCATTGCAGTTGACTTACAATCAGCTATATCATACTTTTTCAACATATGTAAATCATGTTGCCTTTGTGACAACCATACACCTTCTTCTGTGCGAATAGTTTCAATGCCCAAGAAATACCGCAAGTCTCCCAAGTCTTTTATGTCAAACTCTTGCATAAGTAGAGCCTGCACGCCCTCTACTTCAAACACATTATCATGTCCAACCATCAAATCATCCACATAGATGCATATTATCACAATTCCTACCTCATTCTTCTGCACATACAATGAATGGTCGGCATCAAACATCTCAAACCCCAATGAAATAAGGAACGCCAGAATCCTCTCATACTAAGCTCTACGTGCTTGCTTTAAGTCCATACAATGCTTTCTTTAACCTACATACAAGGTCACATAGCCTGATAGTTGCATAGCCTTGTGGCTGCTCCATATACATAGTTTCCTTTAAGTCTCCATCTTGGCTATGGGGTTGAATGTCTCCTCATAGTCAATCCCATAAGTTTGTGCATAACCTTTGGCCACAAGCCTAGCCTTGTACCTGCTCACACTGCCATCAACATTATGCTTTATTTTGTAAACCCACTTACATCCAATTGCCTTTTTACCTTTTGGTAATGGCACCAATTCCCATGTTCCATTTGCATCAAGTGCAACCATCTCTTCATCCATAGCTTGTTGTCCTTTTTCGTCCTTGACAGAATCCTCAAAACACGTGAGTTCTATCTTCACCATAAATGCACAATGACAAGCCACATAAATGTCATAAGTCAATTTTGCACAAGATTTCTTTCTCTTTTTGACTTGCATGGTCCATGATCACTTCCAGGTGCCTTATTCCCTGCTTGCATCCTTCTTGCGCCTGAAGTCTTCACAGAGGGTATGCCAAACTCCTCATCCAAACTCTACTAGAACCACCAATATTGCCACCATCATAACCAATACTCAAACTTCGCAACTTAGGGGCATCATCAACTTTTTCCTTTCCTTTTCTTGATGCATTTGAAGAGTTAGCATCACAACTCACTTTTTCACGTAACCTACCACTCCATGGATTCTCATAATGAGTTGCACTAGAGGACCCATACGGCCTACTCAAAACTTGTGACTATGCACTTGTATTTTTTGCAGCCACATTCTCTCTTACATCAGCCCCCAGATCATGGTTTACATTAGCATAACAACTTTCCATTTCATAAAAAAAGAAATCCTTGCTCACCCTCACTTTACCCATGACAGGATTGTAACACTTGTATCGTTTTTGCTCAAAGGAATAGCCAATGAACACCCATTTTTTTGCTTTTGGATCAAGCTTACTTCTTAGCTCATCTGGCACATGCACATAAGAAATACATCTAAACACATTAAAATTTGATACATTCGGTTTTCCACCACTGAACTTCTCTTCAAGTGTCATATCATGTAATGCAGCAGTAGGGGTCCTGTTCATAACATAGTTATATCATGTACTACGCCAACAGCCTCAACCCAGTAACAATGAGGCATGTTCTTCTCAGTCATCAATGCTCTAGCCACTTCTGCAATGTGCCTAATATTCTGGTCAATAACACCATTTTGCTCCAAAGTATACCTGCATGAAAACTGCCTCTAAATTCCATGCTTTTTCAAAAAACCATTGAATGCATCAGAGAAGCATTCTCCCCCTCCATTTGACCCCGTACACTTTACATGTTTCCCAGTCTATTTTTCAATCATAACTTTAATTTTAAAAATACATAAACACCTCACTTTTTTTCTTCATGAAGTAGACCCATACCTTCCTCCTATGGTCATCAATGAAACTCACATAGTATCTACATCCACCCATAATGCAGTCTTTACCGAACCCCATACATATGTATGCACTAAATCCAATGCATTTATGCTTACATGCTTATCATGAGGAAATGGTGCTTTTGTTTTCTTTCCAAATTGACAAGCTTCACAAACTTTCTGCATTTCAGCAACTCTAAACGTAAGTAAACCTGTAACCATCTCTTTAGTCTGCATCATTTTTAGCCTCTGCAAATTTACACGACCAATACATTTGTGCCAAATCTCTATAACTGGAACAACACACGCACCTCGTGAAAACATGGCATTATTCACTTCGGGCACATTTACGTCCAAAGTAAACATTGCCCACTTTCTTTCCTTGCACAACCAGCCTTCCATTCTTCTTATGCTCTTTGACAAAGAGACCATTGGAGTTAAACATGACCTGCAAACCTTGATCAATCATTTGCCCAACAAAAACCAGGTTCTTTGTAATGTTGGGTACATGCATCAGCTAGGTACTTCAACTTTGTAAAAGTCTACATTTCCTTGAACCATTCACCATGACTAGTCATGTGATTCGATACACTAGAATCTACATACCAGACATTATCACTAGATTTCCCCCCATTTGTAGACATAGTTTTAGCATGTGTTGCATCACAAATAGCCTCTTGGGCTCATTTGCATTCCTACTAGTGGTTGCATAATTGTTTTACTGTCTCCTATCTGGACAATCACGTTCAAAGTGACCATGTCTTCCACAACCCCAACATACTACATTTTTGTGTTGATTTGCATTATTGCGTTGCACATTTCCACAACCTCCTGGACTCCCCCTGCCTCAAAAATTTCCTCGACCACCATCTGTGTTCTGACCTTGATTGTTGTTCTGATGTTGTGCTTGGTGGTTGCCTCTTCCTCGGCCTCCTCCATGACATGTACCATGTCCTCTTCCTCTTTCTCTATTGTTGAAAATGACATGTTCAGAATTGTTTCCACCCTGCATAGAGGAGTCTTCCTCAAGTTCTTTCTCTTCCACAATCAATAAGGACACCAAATCTGTAAACAAGGGAATGTTATCTCGAAGATGGATGCCAGTTTTAAACTATTTGTACTCTGGATCCAAACCTCGTAGACATATTTCTACTTTATCATCATCATCAACTGTAACACCAATCCTTGCAAGTGACTCACATATGTTCTTTATCTTCAGCGAATAGTCATTGATGGACCGGTTTTTCTTCAGTCTTCAGCTCAGTCTTCCTTGCCTTTGTGTTGGTCACTTCCTTGCCTTAGGAGATTGAGCATCCTGTCTATGCCCAATCATAGTGTCATGTACACTGACATAAAGACACTACATGACCTTCCGAGCTCCTTGGTTCCAATCTTTAAATGTCTTGATTTATGCAGCACTTGCACCTTCCTCTGGCAATGGTGGTGCTTTCTCATGCTCTCCATCAATTTAGTCCCAATAACCTTTGCCCATAAGGAAATTGATCATTCTGAACTTCCAAGCATGGAAGTTTTTTTTGTCCAGCTTATCATTGACAATCTGGTTAAGCCCATCATTGTTGGAAGACATGTTTCCAACCTTTCAAGCAGTCTCCGAGCAGCCTGCTAAAAATAGTCGGTTACCACCTGTAACCACAATCTACGTACAAACACCTTTTTCACTATACTAAACAATATATGTGTGCATTGCAGCCAAACCAAAGCTTTCCACACCACCAATATGCAGATTTGCAGAATCCCGAACCTTAGCATTTCTACATGCAAACGCACTCTAACTCTAAAAGAAGTCAAAACGCGTCCAAAATGGAATTCTGGCTGCACACTCTCATTCCAAATACTATATAGAGCCCTAAGATGCACACTCTAAAATAGGAATCATCTCAATCGGAGATCATTGATGATGGCTCTTGGGAATACCAAAGCCGCTTCCTAGGCTTCTCCTACTTTTGCTACTCCAAGCTCCTCAGACACAACCAGGCTCTAATACCATGTCAAGAGATAGATAAAGAGAGATATTGAGCTCTTACAAGCGCGCGCATGCACACACACACACATAAAGATGGAGGCAAAAGTTTGTACTTATTCTTCTTCACTAACTCAAGATAAGAGGTCTACAAAACATAAGGGAAAAATACAACACAAAAGGGAACTAGTACAATGGTCTAGTATGAACCTCTAGTGCATGAGGTGAGTAGATAAGTGTGCCCTCACTTTGATAGGTAGACCAACTCGGTGTAGTACAATTGTAGTATCACTGTAGAAGAGAAGTGTATCCACCAAGGCACGTCAGTGATGATGAATATCAGTGGTAGTCATCCAGGAGTCTTACATGTTGAGCTTGACATCTCAACATTGAGAAGCCATAGCTATGGAGACTTGTGTGTGTGTGTGTGTGTGTGTGTGTGTGTGAGCGAGAGAGAGAGAGAGAGAGAGAGAGAGAGAGCAGATGATGAGCCTTGAGAAGAGCAGAAAGACTTCCTTTTGAGAGGATTGCATGGAGCTTCAAGAACCACGAAGATGGAAGTAACCCTACTCTCTCCAGTGCAGTCCCAAAGAAAAAAAAAGTCTCCCTTTTTACGGTCCTCAAATAAAAAAGCTTTCAACATAAACATTGTCCATCTCACCATTTCTAGTAAGTGCAACTGTCCATTTTTTAAAAATATGCCTTCTTTTTTTAACTTATCCTAAAAATACTCACACTAGGTCTTTAGAGACAATTTTTTATTCTTAGAACTACTCCTTTTACCTTTTCTCTTGCATGGGAGGCTTGTGGACCACATCCCTTATCTGTGCATAGCTTTAAGTTGGCATGTGTGGAAAATAACACCTTGGCTCCCATTCCCATCTTTTGGTTAACCATATTGCCCACTTTCAAAAGCTTTTGGGATCCGTTTTAGACTTTTTTGGACTTGCAAATATCTTGTTTTTGTCAGCCCATAAAATCTCGATTGAATCCTTATTGAGTTTCAATGGCATTTCTTAAAATGCATTTGAACTTTGGAACTCTCTATTTCACGAGCACATTCTTTAGCTTGCTGTACATAATTGGCCCTTCTACTATCTTTATTTTCTCTCACTAGGATGGCCAATTCTAGAGAGAGACAATTCATTTAAGTAAACCAAAGATGAAATTTGGTGACAACACCCCATCCTTGAAATCATATTCATCCTCAACTATGCTTTGTTCAAGAGAGGTATCTTTGGTCCATTAGATTTTTACTCAAGATCCACTTTTAGCACATTGGACATCGTTCTAAAGTAGATGACCAATGTACTTGGCACTTGGGAGAACATATGTTACAAGTATGTCTACTCAATTAGCACTAGCACCTTTCTGTGCGATAGATTGCAGGTCTACTGAATACTTAAGTGTGTAACATTTGGTATACATACACATTACATTCGATCATTAATGAATAACTTGAGAAAATAGAGCTCAAACAAGAGAATCATATTCATTTCCATTTCATTTTCATTGAATACATTGATGTAAAAGCATTAGGGCTTTGTATGCAATTCATTGTAGGTGTCTACAAGTGATATATTATCCTTCAATTGTGGCTCTTGCATCCATTTTGCATCTTTAAAAGGGTAGTTTTTAAATCTAATGAGATACTTACGTAGTACCTCACCATTGCATAGAACCTTATGTTCATGGTGGATGATATGCTCGGGTTGCAATATCTCTTTAGTCCCTTCAAATTCTGGAGGATCTTTTGCTACTCGCTCTTGTGGTGGATCACCCTTGTAGCCCTTAGTAGACTTACATGGAATGCATTATGTATTGGCCAATGAGAGGGTAGCTTAAGTTGATAAGCTATTCCTTGATTGATTGTAACATCTAGAATGGTCCACAATACGTGCATGCTAATTTTCAATATTACTTTTGATGACCAATGAGTTCCTTATGCCAATTTTTGCCCATAGTGTACCTTAAGTGAGCTTTAGGAAGATTTAAGAGGACCCAATCATTCTCCTTGAACTAAAGAGTTCGTTTATGCTTGTTAGCAGTAGCCTTATGCTTTGGTTGTGTAATAGAAATAACTTCTTTGATCTTAGCAAAAGCATCACGTAAGTCATGACTATTCTCATCAACAATGAAGATCTTCCCATGCATTTTCAGAATGTACAAAAATTTTGACCTTCCTTTGATCATCTCAAAAGGTGCTTTACTTGTAGAAGAATGCACAATGTATGCATATTCCACTAGAGGTAGACACTTCTCCCATTTTTTGCATTGGTCTACGTCCGTTACCTAGGCTTTGAGTAGATCAAGCACAATGGAGTTCACACTTTCACTTTGCCCTTCCGTTTGAGGGTGATAGGCTGAAGAGAAATTGATTTTTGTTCCAAGGTTCTCAAAGAGTCCCTTCTAGAAACTACTAGTGGCCATTCTAGGATCTTTATAAAAAATAATACTTGTTGGCAAACCATGATACTTAAATATTTGAGAGATAAATAGTTGTGCAATATGTGGAGCCTTAATAGTGTTTTTGATAGGTACAAAGTGAGCTTGCTTGCTAAACCTATCTACTAATGTCCATATATTATTCATATACTTCCATGGATAGACTTTAGTAAGCCAAAGTTAAATCCATAGTGATACTCTCCCATGGAGAATTAGCAGTTGGGAGTAAGCAAAGTAAACCAAGTTTCTTTCCATGATCATATTTAATCTTTTGGCAAGTAGCCCGCAAGTAATGCATTGAATCACATATTCTTGTATGTCCTTTTTCATTGTAGGCCACAAGAAATATGTCACAATTGAATTCATTGTAGTGTTAATCCTTCTATGCCCAACATATGGTGGAGCATGGGACCTTATCTCTTGGAATTTTAGTAACACATAGCGGAGAGCCATGGAGAAGATAGCCATATTGAACCACATATGGTTCTTGCATCTTCCCTAGTGCTATGGTAGACATAAAATCTAAAAAATTATATTCAATATTGTACTCATCTACCATGGATCTTAGATCATTGTGAGAGGCTATTGACACAACATTGCATCATCTACTTGATTGTGTTTTCCAGGAATGTCAGCAATGTGAAAATGAAATTTTGAAAGAATTTTTTCCCACCCCACTTGTTTGTCCAAAAGCTTGGTTTGTGTCATGAAGTACTTGAGACTCTAGTGATCCATTTGAATGATAAAGGGCTTCCAAAGCAAGTAATGTTTCCACGTATCCAAGGCATGTAAGATAGCTAGAAGCTCTTTTTCATGGATGCCAAGAATCATCTCATCAGAGTGCACTTAGAGTGACTCTTGTATGCTACGATCCTCCCTTCTTGAAGTTGTAGTTCTCCAAGGCAATCACCACTAGGATCACAATGGACCCCAAGTGGCTTTGAGAGGTCTACTAGCACTCAGACAAGTGGATATGTGAGTATCTCTTTTAAGTGTAGTGAAAGTTTTTCTCTCCTTTTCAGTCCATATATACTTGACCTTCTTCTTGGTCAAATTGTGTAGTGGTCCTACTATGGCAGAGAATTTTTCAACGAATCTTCTACAGTATGAGCACATTGCAATAAAACTTTGTAGCTCATGTAGATTCTTTGGTTCAGGCCATTCATTTATCACCTCAAGATTTTGTGGATCTATACACATACAATCCTTTGAGATAATGTAACCTGAATATCAAATCTCTTCTAAGAAGAATTTACTATTTTTGTGATTAATGAATAGCTATTCTCTTGCAATGCTTGAAACACTACTTTGAGATGAACTTTATGTTCTTCTAAGGACTTAGAGTAGACTATGATATCATCAACAAATACTCCCGTGTAAGCCCTATGCATACAAAACATTATTTTCATCATTAGATTGAATGCGGTTGGAGCATTTGTCAGCCCAAAAGGCATGACAAGATTATTGTACAAGCCAAAAGTAGTCCTAAAGTTCGTTATGAATACCTTTTGGTATTGTTTGCATTTGATGATAGCCACTTTTATGTTCTACTCTACTAAAGTAGGTAGAGACTTACATCTTATCAAACAAATCCTCAATTTTTGGGAAGCAAAATATGTTCTTTATTGTTGGATTATTTAATGCACGATAGTATACACACATTCTATATGTACCATCCTTTTTGGGCACTAATACACGAGAACAAAATGGCAAAGAGGCTTATTTTAAGAGGAGAGATTCCTACTATGAGATCAATCCTATGATTGTCATTCCCACTTCTAGGAGGTAACTCTTCTAGGATGTCATAGATAAAAGGATTGGCATGCTCATCTAGAAATTTAAGAAATCAGTTTTTACCTTTAATGAACCGTTAGAAGATACAAAGTTATTTTTAGGAACATCCTTGACAAATATTATGTGAGGCAAAATAGAAATCTCTATTGATTTGTCAAAGGAGTCATGAGATACAATGGGGATTGTGTTCTCATTGACTTGTAAAGTGATACCTCTACCCTTGTGCTAGAATGCTACCAACCTCTCTAGAAACTTGATGGAAGTATCCATACGGTCGAACCATGGTGCTCTAAGAAATGCATCCTCATTCTTGAGAGGAGAGATGATAATATCCTCTTTGTCCACACCCCGTCCACATGCCCTTGCACATGAAGCCTTAGATCTCCAATCAAAGGTGTCACCAGATTCTTTAGGCATTCAAAGGGTCCTTTAGTAGCATATCTTTGTCCCATCTCATGAGCATGTATCCCTAGCTTTGATGGTAATCCCACAAATATATATTGTGTGTGGAACTATAATCAAAGAGGAGGAGTGTATCATGTTCTTTGATTTTTCCCCATGCATAGCATAAGGGACTTCCAAGTGGAAGACTTCTCTATCCTTGAATAGTACAATTCTAGGGGTTTCCTTTCTGCATTCTTTTGAGGGCATGCGTGGTAAGATTGACCTTGTTCACCACATTTAAAACATATATTATCCTTATGATAATGCTCTATATCTTTAGGAGATAATTGATTCTTACCTTGGTAGCCACATTTGTCTTTAGACTTTCCACTCTTGGTAAAAACATTTTGATTCCGATTTCTCCCTTTCTCCTGCGGCTTGTCTCTCCCATTCTTTGGCTTTGAACCCTTGTCCAAATCTTGCAGTTGATTTTGGAGGCTACCATTGAGTGTGGATAACTTCCAAAATGATGCGGGTCTTTGTGCATTGATATAGTGTCTACAATCTTCAGGGAGCCCAACACAAAATTGTTGCTTTTGCTCCAAGAATCTAATGTGCTCATACATTGTAGCTTTAAGATGTAGATCCCAAAACTTCTTCTCATGTTTTTGCATGTACTCTCCATCATCAAGATTTAGGCTATTCCATGCCACAAGCACTTGGTCGGAAGCCCCATTAGATAAGATTTGCTTCATGATAACAACTCGACATGCTTTCCAAGTCTTTGGAGTTTCTCCCTTGGAGCATGGGCTTGCCCACCATTGACTGACTGATTTCTAGAGATGCATGGAAACATGTTGAAGTTTGGATGACTTCAAAAAAAAATCATCCCCAAAGGCCGCTTCAAATTGCTGGATAAAGCCTAGAACTTTGTCCACATTGCCAAACGTTCCATTGAAGGAGAGAAAGGTTATGCTTTTACCTCCTCCTCAAACTTTCTTAGGTGAGATACTCTCTTCTAGGTAGCATGAGAGCATCGATGGCCTCTCCACTTGTTTACTTTGAGAGAATTGATATTTGAATAGAAGGAACTCAGAGTTGGATGGTGTCTTCTTTCTCCACTTCTTTTTTAGGCTTATATTCACTCTCCTCAGAGTGATGAGAAGAAAAAGAACTTGATCTCCTCCTAAAAGGAGGTGATGGTGAGAGAGTCATTTGACATCTTCTACGGTGTACATCTACATCAAATGACACAAGATTGTCTTCTTCATTCACCGGAGATTTCTCTCTTGTATCTTTGTATTTCTTCATTCCCTTTGCCTCATGGTGAGGGCTTCTTCCTCTTCTTGTAACAAGTGAGTGCTTCTTCTACTTGATAGAATTTCCTCTTTTTGAAATCTCTTTAAGAGACTTCACAAGGGGGATGGGAATGGAGGGAGCTTTTGGAGGATTTTTTTTCAATTGAGCAATTTTAAAAATAAAGCTCCCTTTGCTCTACAAACAATTTTTGGAGCAAGCTTTTCGGAGCGAGCTTTTTTTTCTTAAATGCTCTCTCTCTCCCTCCCTCCCTCCCTCTCTCTCTCTCTCTCTCTTTCTCTCCCTCCCTCCCTCTCTCTCTCTCTCTCTCTCTCTCCCTCTCCCTCTCTCTCTCTCTCTCTCTCTCTCTCTCTTTTCCATCTCTATGTGTGTGTGTGTGTATATATACATACATATGTATGTATGTGTATATATATATATATCCCCCCTTCTCTCTCTCTCTCAATCATTCCATTAACTGATCTACATTAATAAGAAGCACTTTAGTTTTGGAAGGAATTTCTTGAGAAGAGAGAGCAATAAGTTTTTCTCAATTATAGTATCTTGCTTAAGGTAGGCTCTACTCTTAATCTGAGCTCTAAGTAAAGGTTTTTTTTTCACCAAAGAAATAATCTCTTAAGAGGATGTTTGCTTTAATCATTCAGTTCAGTTTCTACTACGAGTAGATAGTTCCACATATGAGTACCAATTTGGGTAATTTTCAAGTGCATTAGTTGACTTGATGCAGGTTTAGATTAGGGAAACATTGATCTTCTTAAGAAGAGTTGTTTCATTGATGTTTTCGAGGACGAAAACTCTCCTTCAAGGGGAAAGTAATGTCAAGACAAGAGTAGGGCCAAAAGGTGCTAGGCAAGGCCGGCTATAGGCGTACAATCAAGGGGTCTTTTAGAGACAGAATCAGGGCCCTATAAGAGAAGGTGGCTGGGTGGAGATGAGCATGCATTATTCCCCTTGTCCTTTCAAGATGGATAACATAAAATTCTTTCCGACTATCCATTTATATCTTCTGTATGCCCCCATGCATGCTATCTTGTGGCTTCTAGCCATTGGAGACTTGCCCCTTAGGACCCATGTCCTTCCAGGCATGTGCAATGAATAGTAAAAGTATTTTGCTACATACGACAATCAAGCATAGAAAAAAAACAAGGGAGCATTGTGTTTTGCTCTATATACAACAACTACCATAGTGAACTTAGAGCGTGTTTGTGGTATACATTACATCTATTGTGCTAGATAGAACACTTGATTACATATACCATATTTAGCTATGGTGCACATAGACACTGTAATTGCTATAGCAGACAACTATTGAGCTATTGAGCATAGGTATCATGCTATATAGCATAACCAAGCATGTCATAGAGCAAACACTTCAAGAAAATTGGCTCTTTGCTTTTGTGCTACAATGGAAATGTTTAAGAAGTAATAACTAGCACACATTTTATTGCACATCTCACTTTTTTAGGGCTTGCATGCATTTGCTAAGGATAATCTTCGCATGAGTAGCTCTTTGCATATGCAACACATCTATTGTAGAGTTGAGAGCAATGTATTGCCATGCTTGGGTAGACCACTTGCTACAACATAATCTTTCATGAGATCAACTATCAATACCTTGCAAAAACAAGTCAAATTCTTATTTTCACATGAGCATAGTCTAGGTTACAATACCTATATAAAGAATGTAAGATTGCTCCAACATTGCTATGCATTAAACCTACCCAAATCATTTGCTTTTGCTACCTAAAACTTTTGTTGATCTTAAGGATCATCACTAGCACTACAAGTATACAAGCTACTCTCACTATGAGACATTATATATTAAGGACTACATCAACCTCTAGTTGTTCATCTATCGATGTTCTCTTCACTACTATATGAGCACCATCAAGTTCTTTGCCATGTCCTTAAGCAAACAAAAATCCTATCATGGACACCTATCCATTTGTGGGAGCAATTAACAAAAATTTAATGTCACCAATTTTATATAAAGCTACACGAACATCTTATATGTAAACTACATGATGTGCAAACCACTTGTACATATAGGAGTCAAATACACATTGGCTAGTTTGGACAAGAGCATTTGAGTCAATAAAGCAATATGCAAAGTTCAACCACTATCAATGGAAGGATTTCCCTTTTCCCTAGGAATTGGATGGCGCAGTCAATTGATCATTGTGGATTGTTGATCCTCGAGGGAAATGAAGTGAGCTAAATGGACATCAAGTAGTCAAGTTCAATGTTTCTCACAAATCACACTTTAATATATCTTTCACCATCTAAATTTCCAAACTTCAAGGAAACCTTAAAGAAAATCGACAGGATTTTACAAACTTGGTGTAAAAATTGGTATAATCATTAAATTTTGACACAAACCAAAACAATTTGAAATGCTCATGTGTTGGAAATATTGTTTTTTTAGGATTAAGTTAGGGAAAATTGAAATTTCCATGGTCAAGAGGATCGATGGCTCGCATTCAAAGAACAATGTGGGCAATTGATAACAATTAAGAATCTAAACAAAACGATAATCGTCATGCTTGAGCCACCGCTCATGCAAATCTGGGCAAGAACCTATCAACATGCTATCACACAGTAAGCAACAATCCAAAGTGGCATTCTCAAGGAGGTTACTTGTGGTTCACTTGGGAATACGAGTTCGCATGGGATTTGCTTAAAGATCACATTGGATAAGAAGTGGATTTATAAGGAAAGTGACTAGCTCCCTTTTCCTTGTCAGAGTTCTGGTTCTGGAGAAAGCGCTTTACATGGGTTTACACAAGTCCCCTCTGACTCTGCATCCATACATCCCACCGCATGATTCAACAGCAAGGAACTCCAACAGCTCGTTTTTCGACATCAAAACTGCATTTCGCAAATTTGTCGCAAGCAATTAACCTGTATAACATGAGAAGAAAACAGAGTGCTGGTTAGGCAGCTATGTAAAACTATCAACAAGTTGAAATTATGACCTTGATTAGTAGAATAATTTGTACCTCAACAGGCTACTTCTCAGTAATGATCTAAAGCATTGCAAATACTGATAAATGATCAGCTAATTTTGGCCATACGAACATGCACGCACGATTATTGTGCTAACGACACAGCTCTTGGCACACTAGATGCCTCAATCATGAGCATTAATCATGGAGTGAGTTTGAATGCGTCTCAAGCTTGGCTCTTGCACTCAGATGCAGAAAGCTTGAGGAAAATTTGAGCGTGACATAACCATTAGTGCCCAAAATGAAGTTTTGCAACTCACAAGCTTGGTTCCTTCAGAATCTAGCACAGCATCCATGTTGAGGAAGAATGCTCTCCAACCAGTCACCTCGCTGCCTCCCTTGCTGCCAGCACCCACATTGCATCCCATGCCTGTCTTCAAGAGATCCTCTCGGTAGGACACTTCGTCTTGATGCCAACCAGAAATTACCATATTTTGTATCCACAGGCATGTCATCTCTCTCTCTCTCTCTTGACCATATCTTGACACTCAGAGCCATCATTGAGGAGGGTAGATCGCGTGGGAGACGGATCTATTGCAGCTTTGTGGATTTCTGTAAAGCATTTGACACAGTGCCAAGAGCGAGATCGATGCGCAGATTACAGCAGATGGGAGTACCCACAGAGCTCATTTGGGGGGTCATGGCATTATACAGGTCAGTAGTGGGGCATGTACACACCCCAGAGGGTCTATCCACACCGGTTTACTCCACTGTTGGGGTGAAGCAGGACTGCCCGATCTCTCCTACTCTATTTGGTATGTATGTAGATGAGGTTTCTGACTACATTGAGAGAGATGGTGATAGAGGTGCACAACTGGCGAGGACATAGATTCCACTATTGTTATATGCTGATGATATTGTTTTGATCTCTAACTCTCCGGAGGGGATGCAACGTCACCTGGATGCTTTGAATAGGTTTGCCCAAGAAAGTGGTTTGTCCGTCAACCTTGGTAAAACCAAGGTCATGGTATTTAATACCACCCCACAGTGGATCAGGAGGTCAGTGCCCACTTTCACATACGGACAAGAGAAGGTGGAGTATACAGATGCTTACACTTACCTTGGAGTGGTTTTCAGTGGGCCAGCATTTTCACTGAGGGCAGCAGAGACTCGATTGACCAAAGCCCATGCAGCATTGGGTAAATTGGAAAGGATGTGTTCACAGGTCCAGTTTCAGGAGCCTCGGACGAAGCTCTGGCTCTTTGACACTTTGGTGGCTTCTGTATTGCTCTATGGAGCTGAGATTTGGGGACCTTCACTGGACCATCACGGGAGGACAGGCCGAAGTGATGGATGGGGGGACATGGAGAAGCCTCTGGTCTCTATGATCTCGCGGCTCATTAGGGCCAAGACTTCAGTACCACGTGCTATTATACGAGCAGAGCTAGCTGCCTCCCCACTGGTGGTTGAGGCGCTCCCAAGATCGGTCTCCTTCATACACCGCATGTGGGAACTCCCCAGAGACAGATATTGCACTTGAGTCCTCTCGACAGTTAGCCGTGCAGGGAGATACAACATGCTGGTATGGGGAGATGACGTCATGGTTTCAGGCGCATGGGTTCAACATAGACAGATTGCCTCCTTTCCAGTACTCACTGGATGCGCCCTCTCTGACTCTTACACAGTCGAGATCATCAGGCTCATTCGCCAGGACTTGACCCAACTAGACACCAAGAGGACATGGATAGTAGATACATCCAATACAGGAGCTAGGCACGAAGATGGCTTTCTACAGAGAGCATCTCCTCCAGCTTACGGAGGATGGTTTTGTGATGAGGCCCAGATACATGGACACTCACCTGTCTCATGGGGTACAATGTGCTATTGGCCAGATACGCACATCTTCACACCAGCTGCGGATCGAGACTGGGAGATACAGCGGAGCACCAGCAGAGGCCAAGACATGCCCCCTATGTGACATTGAGCCTGAGACAGAGTTGCACTACACATGCCACTGCCCCATCTACTACGAGATACGAGGCCGCTTCCATTGCTTGTTCAGAGAGGGCTTTGGACCATTCTCTAGAGTCATGCGGTACGAGGATCAGAGATGCCCGGGTTTGTTTTTGCTCGAGCTACGCACACACAAAGAGAGCTTGATGAGAGGAAAGATTAGCCAGTCTCAGAGACGGATCACAGACTTCTTTAGAGCTGCCACTGGACACCTGGAGGAGTTACTACCACAACAGAGCTCGTCGCTTTACACCAGAGGCATACTGATCGAACGAGTGACTGAGCTGGGGAGATCCAAACGCCCACGACTGTGGAGGACTACACAACATCGACAGAGGCTGCATCAGAGGATCCAGGTCACTTTGGCTCGACATGCACAACGCCCGGTCAGCCTACTGACCATGGAGGAGATTGATGAGATCCGCAAGCGACCGATGTTGGATCTCGTATGATCTACCTATCCCAGCTAGCTGTTTTAGCTGCTTAGTCCACACCCAACAGTCTAGGATTCCATAATATTTTATTTTGTCATTTTGTCATCTTGTTACTCTGACTTTGTATCAAATCCACCACATTGTAACTTTCTGGTCTCATAGGTCACTTTGGCCTTTTGAAGACGTTAATATAACATTTTCATTTTCTCTCTCTCTCTCTCTCTCTCTCTCTCTCTCTCTCTCTCTCTCTCTCTCTGTGTGTGTGTGTGTGTGTGTGTGTGTGTGTGTGTGTGTGTGTGCACGCTAATAAGAAGAGGAAAACGGTATAACCTTTCTATCACCCAAGTGTAATTCATTGGTTATGCCATTTCCCTCTTGAATAAGAGGTCTTGAGTCCAATTTCCTTGTCGGATAGTTCTTTAAGGTCTCTTGGGATAGTTTCCTACAACGTTAAAAATTCTCTTCTGTAGTCTTCTTCTTATTCCATGAGCAAATTACCAAGAAGCCCGAAGGCATTACTATAGCCCCTAGGCATTACAGATACAGAGCTGGTAGTGAAAAAACCATGAAATATGACAAGATTACAAAACAGGGGAAAAACCACCAGTGATTCTCTCTCTCTCTCTCTCTCTCTCTCTCTCTCTCTCTCTCTCTCTCTCACATATCGGATAAACAGCCCTTGATATCCAACCGCAGGAGATCTAGCCAGCATGCTGCCGGATTTCCTACAAAAACCAAGAGATTCAAAGTCAGTGGACGCAAATCATGTTAAAATCAGGAAGTGTGCTGCAATGAAAGCAGGCTGGGACAAAATATAGGCATTAAGAGTCCAAACCACCTAATCTTTTGTCGCCTGAAACAGTTCGATTGCATGTCCAGCCGGAACTGCTTTGTTTTTCTGGTTTAGCCACCGGATATCCCTGTTTGGTTGGGCTCACACCATCTGCTTTCCTTTCCAAACCTTCTAAAAAATAGTTACCGACAATCATAGAAGCTGTGGTGGTACGAGCATTCTCCATTACGCACATTTTGCACCAAAACTTGGTCTGTTTTATGTGAATCATCTTGTGTGTTCACATCCATTAAGTGCACTGTAGTGACAAAATTTGGAGATGAGAAGCAATGTGGCACGCCTTCCATATCCAATGGAGTCATTCTCCTCCTTTTAGCTGGTCTTTTCTCATGGACCTCAACATTAATATTACCCCCCTGCACCTGCAGCCCTTGAGGAGAGGAGGTGATGGAACTAGGGGCTCCAATTAAGGCAGCACCTGCTTTTTGTCTCTTGGTCTGTTGATTATAAATAACCATCTTGGTTAACGTTCTGTTTTCTCTGTATCCTGATGCCTGCTGGTAAGACCGAGATTCGAGATATCTGAGGCTCTATCTTTGTAGAACTGAGTCCACATCATCTTTGAGTCCATGGAGTAAGAGATTTTGGAGGCAGGCCCCTGCTTCATCATGGTTTTGCCAAGCCTTGCAGAATCTGATGAAGAGGAACCTTTAGCATAAGTAAGTGTCGTATGTTCACACTCGGTCTTCAGAGTCCAAGCCTCCAGCAGGAATGACATCAACCTCACATTTCTCTGTTTTGATGTCAGCGAATACCTCTTCTGCAGGCTGTAATGATGTTGCTGCTGTATAAGGAAATGATTCATTGTGCCGCTTGGCAACATCATTTGCTGCCTTGGAAGTGGGATTAGTAGTTTCTCTATGGGACTTGGCATCAGAGGGCAGGCTTTTTATGCTTTTGGCATTGTAAATATTGTCCCGGAGCATTTCAGAGGGCAATTCAATAGCTTGCCTAGCACCAAGTTTTGGGTGCTTTTTTGGTATGGCCACTTCTCTGAAGCCTGGATCAACATTCTCATGCACTTGCAAAGTGGTTTTGAAGCCTTTGCACATAGCATGTGGAGCACCATCCATGTCTTTGGTGTTTTTCGGTTACAAGTGCGTGTTCCTATCATCACATGTGACATCTCTTTAATCTGGCGAGGCAAGGCAGCTACTTTCCTGTCAATGGCTGAAGATCACGGTCTTCCTTAGCAGTGAAAATACTGTAGATCATCAACAATCTCCCAACCATATCACAAAAAACTTATTGACAGCAATAGTACCATGTACCTCTATGGTTTAGCCTCTTGTAATTGAAGCTTTTGCTCTTTGTGTTCCTCGAATGCATCCGAAGGGTAGCACGTCTTCTTCCATCATTGAGAGAGATGGTATCGTACATTACTTTAGTCCCTTGTCTTGTCAAAGAGTGCACCTATAATGTACTTAGCAATAATCAGTTATGGAATTAATTTGAAAAAAGTCATAATTGCAGGCAGGAATATTAGAGAATTGTGTGTGTGTGTGTGTGTGTGTGTGTGTGTGTGTGTGGGGTGGTGGTGGTGGTGGGTGGGTGTGTGTGTGTGTGGGGGGGCGGGCTTTGGGGTTGGAAATGGGGTGATGCAGTCCCCTAGCAGTGGTACAGTCCCCTAGAGGTCTTGGCTGGAACACCAATAAAAACTTATATCAACTCGAATGAAAAGCACTTAGAACCCTTGACTGATGACGTTGCATGCAGGAAAAAAGAAGAGTGAACAAGAGGCACAAATTTAAGAGAAGTAAACTTGAGCACATAGAATTAGGTCACTTGGTCTCTGATATGCATTCTTGCAGGTGGCAACACATTGAGTTTGTTGGCCTGATCTCTTGAGGCAATGATTTCAAGATTAGGCATCCTTCTGAAGGCTCAATCCATGTTCTGGTTGTTATCCACCGAATGTGATATGGAATGCATCTCTAACCTTCAACATGAAGAGGCTTTCTCAGTCGCACTTTGGGAGCTAATTAGTTGGTGTGGCTCTTGCTGTAACTAGCCACAGCATCACCTACAAAACCTGCTTCTCTGCCTTGAATTTCCTATTCGATGCTCTTGCCATTAGTGGCCGCAACATCTACTGCAAAACCTATGTTTTGGTCTTGGATCAGTAGTGCTTTCCTTCAATCTTCCTCTTTCAATTTCATACCAAAATGGCATTATGTTGCCTTTAGAAAGAGGCAGGCAAATCTTGAAACCCAAAACTGGCCCTGCCTCTTGGTTGGCATTCCATACATATAACCATCATGCAGTAGTGTTAGATTCGGAGGTGTTCTCCCACTCCAGGGGTAACCTTGAGGGCCGTCCTTCAGCATCTATATTGATCATATGAGCAAGTGAGTGAGCGAATGAGTGTGTGTGTGTGTGTGTGTGAGAGAGAGAGAGAGAAATCCTTTCAAAGATGAACCATAAAGTAGCATTGCATTAAATAATACATTGGCCTGATACTACATTACAATGACATTAAAATCAAGACAAAAAAATGAATGCACTCGCACTATATTGTCTATGCGTGTTCGCATGCATGCATGCATGCCATCGTGTATGTTACCATTGTGAGAATTTCTATCAGAACCTGAGTGGACCTTTGCTCGTGTGCGTGCAAAATGTAACTCCACTTTAAGCAGAACGATCACATTAACCTTCCAAGCAGGAGGCAATCCCATGCAATGTGAAGATTCAACATCCTAATTGAAATATCTGGGGTGATGCGTGCAGAATGAAAAGGAGGTAGCCAAAATGGAAGCAATGCACAGAGCAAAGGAAGGAAAGAGAGTGCGCGGGCGTGGAGGAAAAGGAGAACCTGTGAAGAAGGATTTGAAGCTGCAAGAAAGCAGGTTTTTGCAGAGCTGACACCAAGGCTAGATAGGGGTTTCATGCGGCCTCCGTGCACTCCATCATCATTCTCCACAGCCACTTCGCTCGCAGTTCCCTTTCTGTGTCGGATCTTCCTGCTTGACATGGCCTCAATGTGGCACAGTTCTACTTCTTTGCATCAATCTGGTTGAATTCAGCGTCTAGCGAAGCTTCGACGCTTTCGTTAAAGGTTGCAGGCGCAGCTCTGTGTGTGTGTGTGTGTGCGCGTGAGAGAGAGAGAGAGAGAGAGAGAGAGAGAGAGGGGGGCGGGGACAGGGAGAGTGGGAGGAGGTGTGTACATTCTCGCGATCAAAAATTTGAAATAGCGACCTGGAGGAAAAATTTAGAGTGCGTTCTAACTTCTCCCAGAGTCCCAACAATTATACTACACAGCATGTAGGCTTGGTGAAGTTTTGCAATTCTGACTTAACATAAGACATCGTTTACGCGACACTAAAATTTGGAGTCACTTTAGCTTAAACAATGTCTCATATGTGTCGCAATTTGTGTCTTAAGGATTTTATATTAACATAATCATGAGTTTAGGGTTTACAAAATACCTGATTGACATGTTGCCTTGCTTACCACGATTGTCTACTTTGTTGTTTGAGCCATATATGTATGTGTATATATATACACACACCATTTTAGATGGCCTCCACACGATGAGTTTCACAGTTTGGTGAAACTACCCCTTTTCGCATTCACATGCATGAAAAGGAATGCTTAAACTTCACATCGAATGAAAAAAAGGCTTTTAAAAATAGTGAGGAACGTGCCTTTCTCACCAAATATAAGTTTAAGATTTAGGAAACTACTCCAAGACTTTTAAACTTTTGCATATTTGCAAAAGTTTCCCAAACACACCATTTCTCCCTTTTTCCAAAGAAACGGCCTTAGATTAGTGTGTGTGAGTTATGAAACTCACCGTGAGAAGACTCTCTTATAGGCAAATATGACATATGGAACCAAAAGAAACATATCAAGTGGTGTGTGTGGAGCCCATAAGTTTCTCTCTCTCTCTCTCTCTCTCTCTCTCTCTCTCTCTCTCTCTCTCTCTCATGTCCAAGTGGGCGTGCACTGATCTGATGTAAAATAAGTGGACGATGTGGAGACTACTTATTAAAATTGTTGTAGGCCCAATATGGAGTACCAGTTGTGTTTGTCTAGTGGCGTGGTCAACTTGCATGATCTTCTCTTGGTTTGTTGGAGCCAAATCTTGCTACGGAGATGGAATCAGATGGAGATTTGCAGATTCTCAGATGATCAGCATATAATGGACTTGGATGAAAGTGCAAAAGCATCTGATCTTGATGTTGGAGGTTACAATAAATTCGATGAGATAGAGCCCATGATCTTTGCACGGAAGGCATAGGAGTTGCCATTTACAATTTTAGTTGAAAAGGATATCAAGGAGTGCCAAGAGGCAGCCATCGAGAGTGTAATGTCGATGTTGTCCTTGTCGGAATTACATATTGGAATAATTTTGCAGAATTTCGGGTGGTGTGCTAACCGAGTCCACGCGAAATGGTTTGCCGATGAGTTGAGTGTTTGTGATCGTGTTGGTTTGTTGGACCTTGTGTCTGTTGGGATCGGAGAGCACACACACAGAGAGCCAGCACGAAGAAGGAGATAGACGCAGTGTGTGGCGGGGCGGTACTCACACTACAATGTGTAGTTGTGAGTATAGTTATTATGAATGAGTAAATGAATGGCTGTACATGGGCGGCTGAACAACGGGCAGCCGGGCACACGGGCCTTTAACCCAACAATCTCCCACTTAAAGGCAGTGTGCCTTTAAAGTGGCCAAAGTACAGCAAAAGAAGTCAAGCCATACCCATCAGCGATCTGCAGTGTGCAAACCGCTGTGAGGCTAACGACTTCGTGAGTAGATCAGCAGGGTTATCGTCAGTGTGTACCTTGACAAGCTCTATGCGCTTGTCCTCTAGCACCTCTCGTATGAAGTGATACCTCACCTCAATGTGCTTTGTCTTTGCATGGAAGACAGGATTCCGTGCCAACGCTATGGCACTCTGGCTATCACAATGTAGAATCGGAGCATCACAAGCCATACCAAGATCTCCCACTAGTCCTGAGAGCCATACGGCCTCCTTGGCAGCCTCAGTGGCAGCCATATATTCAGCCTCTGTAGTGCTCAAAGCAACGCATGGCTGTAAACTTGATGCCCACGAAACCGGTCCACCTGCAACTGTGAACACATAGCCGCTAGTAGACTTCCTCGAGTCCACTGACCCTGCATAGTCTGAATCTGTATATCCGCAAACAGACATATCCTTCTCACCATAACATAGGGACAACTCTGAAGTCCCTCTCAAGTATCTGAGAATACCTCTCACTGCATCCCAATGACGCTTGCCCGGGTTAGACATGTACCTGCTAACCACACCAACTGCATGAGCAAGATCTGGACGCGTAGCCACCATGGCATACATCAAGGAACCAACAGCTGACGCATAGGGAATCTGAGACATCTCTGTAGTCTCCAAATCTGTCTGAGGGCAGTCATCATGGCTGAGTTTTACATATGGAGGCAACGGGGTACTAATGGCCTTCCCCCCTTCCATATGAAAACGCTCAAGTACCCTGTCAATGTACTCTTTCTGACTAAGAAAGAGCATCTTGCGAGAACGATCACGAGTGATCCGCATACCCAAAATATGACTGGCATCCCCAAGATCCTTCATGGAAAAGGTCTCATGTAGCCTATGTTTCAAGGCATCCACATCAGAAATACACTTCCCTGCGATCAGCATGTCATCCACATACAAAACCAAAACAATAAGACTACCATTTGCAGCCTTGCGAGTATAGAGGCATGGGTCCTCATAACTGCGTACATAGCCCAATGAACTCATGAATGCATCAAACTTACGATACCATTCACGAGATGATTGCTTCAGCCCATACAAGGTCTTAAGAAGCCGGCATACCATCTTCTCTGAACCATGAATAACAAACCCACTTGGTTGCTCCATGTACAAATCCTCGTGCAAGTCCGGATGTAAGAAAGCTGTCTTTACATCCATTTGCTTCAATTCCATGTCTTCTGTAGCTACCAAAGCAAACAACATACGCAAAGTAGACATCTTCACCACTGGGGAGAAGATCTCGTCAAAATCAATTCCCTTCTGTTGCTTGAATCCTTTAGCCACAAGCCTTGCTTTGTACCTAGGCTTTGCATCCATTGAACACAATTTTATCTTGTAAACCCACTTGCATGGTAGTGCCTTCTTACCCTTTGGCAAAGGAGTAAGCTCCCACGTTTCATTTTGGATCAACGAATCCATCTCTGACTGCATAGCCTGCTCCCACTTGAGCTTGTCAACACTAGACATGGCCTCATCATAACATGATGGCTCCCCGCAATCAGTCAACAATACATAATCCATAGAAGGCACAAAACGCTGAGGCTGTCTTGCATGCCGCTCTGAACGCCTCAAAGACTGTGCAGGAGGTGCATCTGGCTGTCCCACATCTACATGATCTCCCAACAAGGGCTGATCTGGCTGTCCCACATCTACATGATCTCCCAACAAGGGCTGATCTGCCACTTGAGGGTCAATGGGCTGCCCACGAGCAGCCATGGGACCATCATACCGATGACCATCCTCTTCAAATATCACACGTCGAACCTCAACCGTTCGCGGTGATGCTCTATACATAGAGTCCTCATGAAAAACAACATCATGACTGCGCACAATCTTCCTGTCAATAGGATCCCACAATCGATAACCCATCTCACCAGAGCTACCATAACCCAAGAAGATACATCTCTTGCTCTTTGGATCCAATTTGCTGCGTTTTGCCTTAGGTACATGTACATAAGCTTCACAGCCAAAAACACGAAGGTGACCATACGAAGGTGTCAAACCTGTCCATACCTCTTCAGGCACTTTGAAGCCCAAAGGAAAACTAGGTGAACGATTTATCAAATGCACAGAAGTGGCAACAGCTTCAGCCCAAAATCCATTTGACAAATCAGCCATAGAAAGCATACTACAGACTTTTTCCTGTATAGTCCTATTCATGCGCTCTGCCACACCGTTTTGAGGAGGTGTATAGGGAGCACTAAGCTCGCGCCGTATACCCTTCTCAACACATAATGTTGTGAAAGCATGAGACATAAATTCACCCCCATTGTCCGTACGTAAGCACTTCAACTTACAACCTGATTGGTTCTCAACAAGAGCCAACCATTGCTTAAATATATCAAACACCATATCCTTCTTACGAATGGGGTATGCCCATACCTTCCTGCTAGCATCATCAATGAACGTAACAAAGTACATAGCACCTCCAAGAGAAGCATTGGGCATCGGCCCACATACATCACTATGCACCAAAGCTAGCTTTTCCAAAGATCTGTGTGGAACACTCTTCTTATGAGAAGACCGAGCATGTCGACCATACCATAAAGGCAATGCTCACAAAACTCAAAACCACCAAAATCTGAAACGGGAATGTAATCCGCACGTGCCAACAACTTCAAACCTTTCAGTGACATATGCCCCAAACGCTGATGCCATAAAGAAGCAGGAGGTTGCTCAATGATCCCCACAATGTGATCAGCCACACTAGCTACACAAAGGGAATACAACGTATTCCTCTTAGCACCTTTAACCAAAACAAAGCTGCCCTTAGTGATCTTCCAACCTCCATCACCAAAAGATACATTGAAACCAAGTGAATCCAACTGACCCACACTAATCAAGCTTTTTGCAAGAGCCGGCACATGACGCACACGCTGCAAGACAAACGTAGTAGAGTTTGGCATAGCCAAATGAATATCCCCAATGCCATGAATCTGCATAGAACGCCCATCGGCAATCCTGACAGTACCTGTGCTCGAAGCATCATAGTCATGAAACCACGACCTATGAGGCGTAACGTGAAAAGAAGCACCACTGTCAATGACCCAATCCATAGGCATACTACGCTCATGAGTGAGAAGAAAAGCGTCATCAAAATAGGATGCAAGCAACACATCACCAAGCTCTTCACTAGTAGCACTAGTCGGAGCACATACATGGTCATCTTGAGAGCTACACTCTCCCTGTGTTGCATTTAACTCCTCAATCTTGACATTGGACTTAGGCTTGTCCTTAGCATCATGGTCTTTCTTCTTACCATCTCCATTTTCCCTTTTCCACTTGTAGCAATCCTTTTTGAAATGGCCTTTTCTACCACAATGGAAACATTCCACATCCTTTTTACTTGTGCCTACACGGGACCTGCTTCTAGATTTACCCCTGTTGGACTTATACTTGTCCATAGTCCTGCCTCTGACAACCATTGCACTAGAAGACTTACTACCTGCATTATTCTTTCGATTAATCTCTTCCGTGAGAAGACTAGACTCCACATTAGTACTTGTCAACTCATCCGCAGGAACCGAGTTACTTATGGCTGTCCTAAATGTGTCCCATGACTCAGGCAATGTGACAAGTAAAAACATAGCTTTTACATTGTCCTCAAACGTAATTTCCTGCGTAGCAAGTTGGCTGAAAATTGTATTGAACTCATTCAAATGCGCATTCATGGAAGCACCTTCCTCCATTCGCAAATCAATAAGCTTTTTAATCCAATACACCATAGAAGCAGCCGAATGCTTATCATACATATCGCAAATCCGCTGCCATAGCTCATAAGCTCCACCCTGTGCATCTTTCACATTGTAATAAACAGACTTTGAAAGGGAAAGCCTAATGGTAGACCTGCACATCTCATCCAACTCCTCCCAATCATCCCTCTCCATGTTCTCTGGCTTAACTCCATGCAACTTTAGAGGTCGAATCTGTTTCTTCTGCACCAAGACATCCCAAATCTGATCTTTCCAATATGAGAAATTAGCACCATCCAATTTCTCAATATTGAAAATTGTGTCCTCTTTAGTGCCCATTACAACAAGAATGCAACAATGAGAAACCTGTAACCAACCAACAAACTGCCACAACAAAGTAGTGTTGCAAATCTGACAACACCTGCTGCTCAATCAAAGAGCAAACGCATAGAGTATAAATCAGCCCATAATATGGTCAAAAAACGTACGTAGAAATCCACAAACAAATGCATAAACCCGTGACACCTGTAACTCAACCGGCCTAGGCAAACCGTGCCACAAAATGCATCAACAATGAGCTGTCATAGAGGCATAAACATACTCCATGTCTGAATAACCACAATAGAGACATAAACTGACCAAGCTTACACAAATCCGTGAGCAACGAAGTCCAATCTCTACTGTCAACCAAGTACCTGTCCGTACTCAAACCGCAACACTGCAAGCAAGAGCAAACCCGCTCTATGTATAAGTGAACCAAATCTCCACAATATCATGCATAAAGAGTGTCTGTCAAACTGCCATATCCACATCCATCAACATACATAGATGATGTCAACCTGTAGCTCAAGAACACGCATAAACAGACTGCCCAGAAGAGTAGAAGCTCCCACTCAAACCACAACCATATGCATGGCTGTCCCACAGTCAAAATACATGTTTTGTAACCACAGAAGAAACCTGTATCCAAAGCTCCCTGTAACCTGTAATCTGTACCCGTACCTGTACCTGTACCTGTAGTCGAAGAAGACAATGTCGCCAAACTCCCACTCTATCTGTGTGTATGAGGCCACTCCAAGAAGAGGCTACACACTCTCAAATGAGCTGTGGGCTCACGTAAGTGGAAGACACTACAACAATGGCACCTGTAATGGCTATGGAAGCTCTGGCAGCAGAAAACTACCAAAGAGAGATGAAAAACGTAGCTCCTAGTCTGTAGCTCGGATGGGATTTCTAATGGCACGAATGGCTCCGAAAGGGGGGTTAAACTACAGGACGCCTGGTGAAAATACTCGCAGAGTGCTGAACCTTCCAATGCCAAGCTCAGAAAAACCTTCTGCTCATTGGAAATGCGCGCGTGCGCGAAACCGAAAAACGGCAATGAAACAGCAGCAAGTTTCAACACACTCAACAATGATGATGAAGCTCTCAATGCTCTCACTACCAAGCTCTGATACCACTTGTTGGGATCGGAGAGCACACACACACAGAGCCAGCACGAAGAAGGAGATAGACGCAGTGTGTGGCGGGGCGGTACTCACACTACAATGTGTAGTTGTGAGTATAGTTATTATGAATGAGTAAATGAATGGCTGTACATGGGCGGCTGAACAACGGGCAGCCGGGCACACGGGCCTTTAACCCAACAGTGTCTTGTGCCATTGAACAAAGTAAAACCTAGCTTGAGAGAGAGAGCACATGTGCGCGTAAGCCTTACCACATTCATCCCGACCGCGGGAAAGGAGTGTCATTTGAAAGGTGGCTAAGTTAAATAGCAATTGGACATAACTTGGATGCGGCAACATAGATTGAGAACTAATTAGGTAGTGCCAAAGTCTTCATTAAGCGGTATCTTACAAGATGCCATGAAAGACTAAAGACTTTTACTTTAAGGCAAGGAAAGAAAAGTGAAATGTTTTAAGCTGTCGTTCCTTTGAGTATTTTGGGGAGGGGAGATAACACATGGAGGGGAGAGAAAGAGATACCCCTCTAATTTGTGAAAATTGCCAAAATACCTTTTATCTATTTTGCTTGATTGTCCAAGATTTTCTAATCTTAGCAATTCAGATCCGTTTTTGAGTGCTTAGCATGTAATTTGTCACAAATTGCCTTGCAAAAAAGGCAATTATGTCTAAAATTAATAAAGCAATTCATTTCCAAAGCCTGCATAGCCAACTCAAATTCTACTTTTATAATCTTGTATTGATAGACAAAAGATTGCGAGTACTTAACATTAAATTTGTCACAAATTACCTCGCAAATTTATGATAAAATAGTGGGTGGTATTTTGGGAATTTTTGAAATTTGAAGAGTATTTTCGAAATATCCACAAATTGCAAAGGTTTTTTGGTAAATTTTCCTTTCCCGAAAATGACCGTTCTCTCTCTCTCTCTCTCTCTCTCTCTCTCTCTCTCTCTCGTGTGTACACTCCCCAATGGAGAGCCTCTAGAAGGCGGTGCCATCTCTCTCTCTATCTCTCTCTCTCTCTCTCTCTCTCTCTCTCTCTCTCTCTCTCTCTCGTGTCCCCCCTCGTCTAATAGGATTTTGAAGCATTAGTTTTGATAGAATCTAATAGGAGTGAGCATGAGGATTGCACGTGGAGGAGAGAGAGGGGAGGAGAGAGAGAAAGGGATGGCGGAACACGACCACGGATAGTCTCTCTATGCCTCTCACGATGCTGTGCACGAATGGTGGGTGGGGGTGCAGGTCCAGGAAATGGTTGGTTTCACATGGAATGGTTGCATCCGGGTGCAAAGACTCAGCTAGTGAGGGAATGGGGGAGACAACAGACACTCTCTCTCTCTCTCTCTCTCTCTCTCTCTCTCTCTCTCTCTGCGTTGCAGTCTTGGAGTCGTGAATCAAATGGAGATTGTCGCAACGCGAGACAGGGCGAGACAGTAGATGCTCTGTCTCTCTTGCTCGTTTTCTCTCTGCGTGCACCCTACAGGTATATATCCAGAGGTGCTACTGCGAAATCAGTCAACCAATAGCAGTAGTTGGTGCGCGAGCAAGGGGGGGTAATGAGTAGTGGAATGGAGACGATGATAAGGGGGCGTGCCAGCTTGAGTTTTCCTTTCGAAAAGAATGCACGCAGGTAGAGAATTTTATTAGATTCGATCTAATTAAATGGAGTTCAGTAAGATAGTATAGTGCGAATAGATAAATAGGTATAGTGTTCAAATATGTATTGTGAACTAATAGCAAGAGCGACGTGAAAAAAGCCATATTAAGTTCAAGGAGCAAACAATGGATATTCACTTTTTGGTTAGTTAATAGAAGAGTAAACACAAGCATGACCAAAACGAGGGGAAAAGGAATTTGGGAATTATAACTTACAAAAGAGGGAATGGTTTTTTGATTAGAACGAGACAGAGATGAGCGGTAGGGCCCACCTAGCTTGAGAGAGAGAGAGAGAGAGAGAGAGACTCACGCCTTTCATGAGTCGCACAAGCGACACTGGAACAAACTTGGCCCTCGATTGCCTACTCATAAGGACTTGCTCCACCCTTGCCATTGTGAATCACCTCGCCCCGCCCTCGACATTCCCCTTGCCCACCTTGCCAAGTTCCTACTTTGCTTATCATATATGGACCAATTGGATTGTGTTGTGGGCGATGTCCATTCGGTTCAATGTCCTACTGGCCCACTTGCAGTTGGCACCCACTGCATAGCGACAGAGTCAAAGCTATCTGGTGGAAACTAATTGGAGAATTGTTTCCCCCCGAAAGCTGGCACGGCCGAGAGTGTCGAGCGTTTGTGAGAAGTTGGAACTTTGCACGACACTGCATGCAACTGTTTCGTGCACTATGTGGATTCCACTGGGGAGGCTCTCCATCAAGAACAAATCTCAGCACAATGTTGCTAT
The DNA here is from genome assembly GCF_014529385.1 of Adiantum capillus-veneris. Classification (NCBI taxonomy): domain Eukaryota; kingdom Viridiplantae; phylum Streptophyta; class Polypodiopsida; order Polypodiales; family Pteridaceae; genus Adiantum; species Adiantum capillus-veneris. Next base: position 152,151,463 of record NC_140943.1, read on the forward strand.
CTCGAGAATTCCTTGGAAAGGGTGGTGCACTAGGTGCATGCACACTAGCCCAAGTATTGTGAAGGGCCATGCTTAGAAAGTCTCGATTTTGACTCGCATCAAGACAACCTGGGTTCACAAAAGTGGGTAAGCTTAATTATAGAGCACAAGATTTGCATTCATATTAGGCTTCCCATTTAAATACGTAGCCGTGTCATCAACGAAATGCTATCTAGTGCAAAGATTTGCAGCTGCATCTACACCTTCCCCTTCATGAGGATGAGATCCTGGAGTCCAAAAAGTATTGACCTCGTTGCTTGGCACATGCTCATTGTCAAGCTCTTGAGGCTCGCCATCACACACTCTCACGCACACACCATGGCCACCCCTCCTTCTCCTACCCCCGATGGTATCAATTGGTGTTGCCTTAATTCAAGCTGAACACTCACTTCCTCACCTCATCGTCGTCATCATCTTCATCCCGAAGTGCTCACCTCATCATCATCGACTTCACACCTCTGTACTGAAATTATAATGAGCCTTCAGTATGTGCTGCCCTTTGCATTGCTCGATCCTCCATAAGCGAGTGCTTGTCCTCGTCAGCTTCGTCATGACTCATCAATCAACTCACACATGGAAAATTGACCAACTTTTTAAGCGACATTCCTACTTAAGTTGTAAAGCTCTCAAACACCAAAGGCCTGCCATCAAACCACACAATGTTACTGGAGAAATGAAATGCAGAATCTGTTTATACTATCATCCCATTGAGATGAGGCACGCAATAGCTTGTTGTGACCATTTTTGTTGCCTGTCTTACTCGGGTGGCTATGCACACACATCTATAAGTGAAGGCCCGGGTTGCCTTGCGTTGCGATTTCCCGTTCTTGGCTGCAATGCGATAGTGGGAGATTATCTTATTTTCTCCATGGTGTCGCAAGAGGACAAGAAAAAGTATATTTTTTGAAGCGAATAGTAGAACAGTAAAGTGGTGTCGTGCACCGAGTTGTGAGAATGCCATCGAGTTCCGCCCCAGCTCACAAAGTGTAGGTGTATACGTCGCCTGTGCATGTGGGCATAAGATTTGTTGGAATTACATCTCTCTCTCCCCCCCCCTCTCTCTCCCCATTGTATTATATATCCCTCCTCTCTCTCTCTCTCTATAATACAATAGAGAGAGAGAGAGGGAGAGAGAGAGAGAGATTGAGCAATTAAGAGAAAAAGCTCGCTCCAAAAAGCTCCCTGAAAAAACTCATTGTGGAGCGAAGCGAGCTTTTTTTTTAACTGCTCAATCGAGCAAAAATCTGGAAAAAGCTCCCTCCAAAGCTCAACTCCTTCACATGAGAATCCTCATTGGGAGTAGGGACAATAAGATTCCTTATTTGCAGTTGCATTTGGAGTTTTACCATACAAGGAACGCTATTTTTCGAGCAAACTAAAATCCGAGCAAATATTTATACAACATGGGCCCATGTTTTCCTATGTGGTGCGGTTCGAGCCCCATCTTCAACATCAAGGATGAAGCAGAGGGGGGCATGCCACCTAGGGACCATGTTTGTAGTTTTCTTCTATGTTCTCTCTCTCTCTCTCTCTCTCTCTCTCTCTCTCTCTCTCGCGTAACCACCCCCCCCCCCCCCCCCCCCCCCCCCCCCTTTCTCTCCCCCCCACAGGTACTACAGTAGCAATAGTGGTCAACATTCTGCAGCAAATCAAAATTCTCTCTCTCTCTCTCTCTCTCTCTCTCTCTCTCTCTCTCTCTCTCTCTCTCTCTCTCTTGTAACCACCCCCCCCCCCCCCTTTCTCTCCCCCCCACAGGTACTACAGTAGCAACAGTGGTCAACATTCTGCAGCAAATCAGAATTTCGCAGAAAATCAATTTTTCGAACAATTGCAAAATTTTTAGAAAATTTACAGGAATTACAGAATTCAAAAACTGCAAAAATTGTTGATTTTCAAAAATTGCAGAAACGGCAGAAAATTGCAGAAATTGCATAAAGGGGATTTTTTGTCGTTTTGATCGTATTTTGCAAAAATTGCAAGAAACGCACGCCGTGTATGCTTAACGTGGAACATGTATGCATAATGTGGAAGCACTTGTGCGTGTAGGTCAATTTTCGCTCGTCTTTGACACCGATCAAACATGAGGAAACAAAATGATAAGGCCGACCCCTTAGCAGATGCAGTTCAAAAGTGCAAAGAAGAAATTGCTCAAAACCATTAACAAGATCAACCGTCACCTATTAGGGACAATAAAAATGCTCGAGGATCGCGTTTCGGCCCAAGAAAGCAAGATCATGCAGCAATGGGATATCGGATGACGGCCCACGACGAAGAGATTGCGTCACTCAAGAAGGAGCTCGCTGAGGCACGCTCATGAAATACGCTTGAAGAGGGAGAATTGCAACCCTCTGTGAGAAGAATTAAACACAATCAAAGAGCAAGTGCGAGACATCAAAGAAGGGGAAGAGCAGCATAAAGAAATGACGACTTCTTGGGTGGACGTTATCACAAAGACTCAACAGAAAGTAGATGAGACTGAGAAATGGATTGAGGTTGCCAAGAAAGGGAAAAGCAAGGAAACAACATCCACACCCACCCCTATCAACCTGACATTAGAAGAGGAGCAAAGAAGACGTGTACACTCTCTACATGTGAGAATTTGCGACCTTAAAGACAAAGATAATGTAAACGAAGAGGTAAAAGAACTCATGTCTTTGGTGGGGGTTCATGAGCCGATGCACTCAAGAGCTTGGAGAGTGGGTAACAAGAAAAATGGGAGCAAGGGGGAAACCTCGAAAGAAAGGGCACTCATCCTTCGTTTTCCCTCCATGGAAGCGAAGAAGGACTTTTGAAGAAGAGACCAACTCTTAAGAAGATGGGCATCTTTCTTGGGGATGACCTTACCCTCTCATAGGTCGCCCATATGCTGGAAGTAATGCCAGAGATTAGAGCGGCAAGGGAAAAAGGTAAGATTGCTTCCTACAGAGATGGAAGAGTGGTGATATTGGAGCCACGCTCCACATGACAATGTGAGGCCTATGGGACCACACTCAAAGTTGCTACCTGGAATTGTAATGGATCCATGCGTCTTGATGTGGGTGCTTTTGAGGAGAGTTTTATCGGAAGAGACATCATCTTCTACCGTGAGACACGTCAGGCCCCTGGGCAGTCTATGCCTCACATTAGTGGATACAGATGGAAGACAGTTTGTAGACAAGAGACACGATCAGAGCACAGAGGACGGGGCTCATGAGGAGTGGCAGTGTTATTCAGGGAGGAGTTGCAGCCATTGATACATATAGCTTGTAGGGATGAACAAGCTAGGTACATGTGGGTGAGATTAAGAGCAGAGACTGGTAGATACCTTTACATTGCCATTTTCTACTTCCCCCCGAGTACGTCAGTATATGCACCACCCAAAGGACAGTCCCCCTTCTCTATTTTGGATGATGACATATGGGAATTCTCTAGAGATGGTGACATTATCATTCTAGGGGACTTCAATGCTAGGACTGCCCATCATCACGGTATTTTATGATACTTCAGAGGAGATGCTGAGAGAGTTGGATGTTGCAGAGACGGGCCTATCTAGGATATCACAAGATGGAGAACATACTGAGTATGGAGGGCACTTGATAGACATGGGGGATTGGTCATCTTGAATGGCCTACAGAGATTTCCCGCTACGGGAGGCTTCACATGCTTTCACCACACAGACATGGAGCCAGCATGATAGATTATGTTAGGGCATAGCCGAGCCTCATCTCTAGTATCCAGGATCTCATAGTTGGGCCCAGACTTGTGGGGGTGGTAGTGGATCATGCTATTGTGTCGCTGACCATCTCTTTCCAATTGAGTGTAGCACACATTCCATGAGTAGCAGCCCCTACTCGCTACACCTTCACACGGGAGACGGGTTCTGTATACATAGACGGGATTTATAGATGCCTATCCACTGAGGAGCCAGGACAACCTCTGGAGGAGCTTACTACTATACTGACACAGACATTACATGATGCAGTCGCAGAGGCATACCCACACATACAGCCTGATTAGAGACGTTGTTCTGGGAGCGTGCCTCAGAACAGCTGGTATGATGAGGAATGCTGTCAGACTAGAGCTAGACTTCAGAGGGAAGTGCTTATGGGGGACATCATACACAGACAGTCACAGATTGACTTCCGATGCCCAGTGCGGCGGAAGAAGAGGGCATTTTTGGCTCGACTAGAGTAGGATCTATACTAGCTATTCTTGAGTCAGGACTCGCGTGAGCCATGGAGGCTCTTTCATGAGCCGTCCCGTCCCCCCCCCCCCCCCCCCCCCCCCCCCCCCTCCCCAAACTGCCATTACCTCTACAAAGACCTAGGGTCAGTACGCATCATCTTTGTACACAGTTTCTAGACAGCAGCCCCTTCCCGAACCTCCCCCAGCCATGCCCACACACATGTGCTTTTTTCACCACTGAGATGGTAAAGAAGACCATTGACAAGATGAGGACTGGGTGAGCATATGATCATGATGGCTTAGTGGCTGAGCATTTCATGCATGCTAGAGATCTACTAGCAGAGCTTCTAGCAATTATGTTTAACCATGCCATTTGTGAGGGCTTGCCTGATACTTGGAGCCTATCTACAATCGTACCTATCTTCAAGTCAGCAGACCCTATGGACATTATTGCACTATCATGATTGGACACACATTGCCACGGTTGTACGCATCCATTCTTGAGCAGCAGCAGCTGAGTAGATGGGCAGAGAGGGAGGGAATGCGTGATGTTGGGCAGACAGGGTCCAGGAGAGGTTTTTCTACTCTTGACCATATCTTGACACTCAGGGTCATCATTGAGGAGGGCAGATCCCATGGGAGACGGATCTATTGTACCTTTGTGGACTTCCGCAAAGCATTTGACACAGTACCCAGAGCTAGACTGATGCGCAGATTATAGGAGACGGGAGTACCCACAGAGCTCATTTGGGGGATCATGGAACTGTAAAGATCAGTAGTAGGGCATGTACGCACCTCAGAGGGTCTATCTACCCCGGTTCACTCCATTATTGGGGTGAAGCAGGGATGCCCGCTCTCTCCTACTCTATTTGGTATGTATGTGGATGAGGTTTCTGACTACATTGAGAGAGATGGTGATAGAGGTGCACCATTGGCAGGGACATGAATTTCGCTATCGTTATATGTCGATTATATTGTGTTGATCTCCGACTCTCCGGAGGGGATGCAACGTCACTTGGATGCTTTGCATAGGTTTTTGTCTGTCAACCTTGGTAAAACCAAGGTCATGTTATTTAATACGACCCTATAGTGGATCAAGAGGTCAGCACCCACATTCACATATGGGGAGACAGTGGAATATACAAATGCTTACACTTACCTTGGACTGGTTTTTAGTGGACCAACATTTTCTTTGAGGAGAGCAACAGAGACTAGATTGACTAGAGCCCATTCAGCATTGGGGAGACTGGAGAGGATGTGTTCACAAGTTTAGTTTCAGGAGCCTCGGAATAAGCTCTGGCTCTTTGACACTTTTGTGGCTTCTGTATTGCTCTATGGAGCTGAGATATGGGGGCCTTCATTGGATCATCATGGGAGAACACGTCGTACGGATGGATGGTGGGACATGGAGAAGCCTCTGGTCTCCATGATCTCGCGGCTCATCAGAGCCAAGGCTTCAGTACCATGTGCCATTATCAGTAGAGCTAGCTACCCCCCCACTAGTAGTTGAGGCGCTCACCATATATGTTTCCTTCATACACCGCTTGTGGGAACTTCCCAGAGACAGATACACCCACCTTGCACTTGAGTCCTCTCGACAGTTAGCCAGGCAAGGAGACACAGCATGTTGGTATGGGGATATGACGTCATGGTTCTAGGCACATGGATCCAGCATAGACAGATTTCCCCCCTTCCAGTGCTCATTGAATGCGCCCTCTCTGACTCTTACACAGCCCGAGACCACCAGGCTCATCCACCAAGACTTGATTCATCTAGACACTAGGAGGACATGGGTACAGCCAGCATAGGATCTGGGCACGAAGGATGTCTTTCTATATAGAGAATCTTCTCCAGCTTACGACGGACAGTTTTGTGACGAGGCCCAAATACATGGACACCCACTTGTCTCATGGGATACATTGTGCTATTGGCCAGATACACACATCTTCACACCAGTTGTAGATCAAGATAGGGAGATACAGCGGAGTGCCAACAGAGGCCAGTACATGCACCTTGTGTGACATGGAGCCTGAGACAGAGTTACACTACACATGCCACTGCCCCATCTACTACGAGATACGATGCCGCTTCCACTGCTTGTTCAGAGAGGGCGTTGGACCGCTCTCCAAAGTCATGAGGTACGAGGATCAGAGATGCCTGGGTTTGTTTCTGCTCAAGCTGCACAGACACAAAGAGAGCTTGATGAGAGGAGAGGCTAGCCATTCTCAGAGACACATCACAGACTTCTTTAGAGTAGATGCTGGACACCCAGAGGAGCTACTACCACAACAGATCTTGTCGCCTCACACCAGAGGTACACTGATCCAGACGCCCACGATTGCGGAGGACTATACAACATCGACGGAGGCTACATCAGAGGATTTGGATCACTTTGGCTCGACATGCACGACGCCCGGTCAAGCTGCTTTCCATGGACGAGATTGATGAGATTTGCCAGCGACCGATGCTGGATCTCTTGTGACTTGTGATTTAGCTACCCCGAGCTAGCTGCTTAGTTCACGCCTACTAGTTTAGGATCCCATAGTACTTTTATTTTATCCTTTTGTCATTTCATTTTGTTACTCTGACTTTGTATCAGATTCACCACATTGTAACGCTCTGGTCTCATAGGTTATTTTGGCCTTTTGAAGACGTTAATATAACATTTCATTTCATTTTCATTTCTCTCTCTCTCTCTCTCTCTCTCTCTCTCTCTCTCTCTCTCTCTCTCTCTCTCTCTCTCTCTCTCTCTCTCTCTCTCTCTCTCTCTAATAGAGCAGTGATCTATGTGTGACGATTCTTGGCTGCACGTCGTTATTCAAGAGACATGAATTGTGAGTCTTTGACTCCAAGAGCTAGAGGGCATAGACATACCACATGCTCTCTGTCTCTCCTCTCACATCCCCTCGCTCTTTCTCTCATGCTGCAAATGCACTCTCTTCTCTTGTTGACCGTAGCACACAAGACTATGTCTCCTCTCACATGCTCTCTCTCTCTCTCTCTCTCTCTCTCTCTCTCTCTCTCCTCATAATGCACATGTGCTTGTGAATGTAGGCTAAGGTGGAAGCTACTAGGAAAGCAAGGCAATCCCCAAGGTGCAGTGTTGCACAACCAAGGCAATGCGTACATGTGGGTGAGGGTTATTAGTTAGGCCAAAAAATGAGGGGGAGAGAATCTTTGTAATACACATAGTATCTAACTCTTACGATTGAGAGAGATAGGTAATGAGGGCACTGAGAAGAGGGAGAATGAGGTCTTGAGAAGTGTTATGTGTCAAAAGCCTAATTGTTGAGCAATATTGAATTTTAACATTTAAAAAAGGGTAAGGTTCCTTGGGATGGTGTCTATTCATCTTTGTGACTCTTAAAGTTATTAGAAGCCTGATTGTTGAGCCCTCTTTTCCATCACACACACACACACACACACACACACACACACACACACACACACACACACACACACAAAAAGAGAGAGAGAGAGAGAGATGTTACCATATACATGTGGTAGTGATGTGTGTGAAGACACTTAGGACCGTCGAGGCATTTTTTCTCTCACTAGGAGGTTTTTCCCCCCGTTCATTGTATAGATGCCCATTATTCTAGGGCTATCCATCTTTCCATTGCACACTTAGTAACACACTCTCTGTTGTGTGACTTGAGCTTCCTTCATCTTCTCCAAGCTGTGTGTGTTTTCCTACAACCCTAATTCCAATAATTGGTATCAGAGTAGGTTGCATCCTCCCGAGCTTAGTCACCAGCAGATCCAGCACATGCGTGCTTACTTTGTCCAATTTTTGTGAGCTTTGGCGAGCATTTGTACGTTGAAAAAAATTTCGGGCTCATTTCGGGCTCCGTTTCCACTCTACAGGCAGTATTGCGCAAGCTATTTCGTCATTTTGTGTATAAATTTTGTCAGTGTTGTTTTTGCATAGCAGGCCACTTACGATCTTCTACAGTTTGTGCTATATAGTACGTGTTGTTCCCGCTTTCCTTCTCCTCTTTTTGAGCAGTTTTCACATGAGTTGCAGCATTTACCATGGCTAACAACAACACATATGTGTTCAAGATGTTTTCTGCTGAGGACAGATTGGATGGGGACAATTACCCTATGTGGGCTTATATGATGCAGCATGTTCTTGTGTCGAAGGGCATTTGGAACATTGTGGAGGGCATTGATGTACGTCCTCGATACAGGGGATGTTGAGGATGTTGCAAGGATTGATATTGTTAGAGCTGTTTTGCCTACGATTGAGCAAGCTTGTTGGGTTGTAAAAGATGCACTGGCTCATGCATTGATTGCATTGTCTATGAAGCGCACTATTACTCCCCACATTTGTTCAACGAAATCTGCAAAACAGGCTTGGGATACTCTAGTTGGTCTTTATGCAAGTCACAATGAGGCTAAAATTGAATTGTTGCATAAAGAGCTGGAGTCAAAGACTATGCATGAGGAAGATGATATGGACACTCTCCTTGCTGGTGTCAAGGGTTTTAATGAGCAACTTATTTCTACAGGTGAAGTCATTTCAAACAGTCCCCTTGTGCATACTGTTCTTGATGCCTTGCAAGATTCTTACCAGACTTTTGCTAGTACTTGGAGACTTATGACCCAAGGAAATCCCGAAGTTGTCAAGTTTTATGGATTGTGCACATTGTTGTTTGCAAGAGTCACTTTCCAAAAAAAATAGGACTAGACAACGTGCAGTTGAACATGCTTTTATTGCTACTCAAAGAAAAGGTGGTAACAACAATGTAGCTACTTCTCATGATTCTTCTGCGAGTGATAGATCACCTGCTCCTAATGCTTTTGCTGGCAACAATTTGTCTAGGAATTCTGGTGATAAGGGTAAAAAGAAGATGCGTTGCCATTATGGTAAAGATAATGATCACTTGATCAAGTAGTGTCCTAAGTTGAAGGCCAAAGAGGCTAAGAAGAAAGAGGGCGGTTCCACTGCAAATGCTGGTTCCACTACAAATGCAACTATTGTTGAGTCTTTTGTGAAAGGAGATTATGTTGCTGATGTTGATGTAGAATGGGCTTTTAGTGCAAAGTGTACCTAAAATCTTGTTGTCCATGATGCATGCATGTCAGTTGTTGTAGATTCACATGTGTGGTATTTTGACAGTGGTGCTACAAAGCACATTACCTCACATCGTGATTTGTTCACCTATCTTGAGTCTCTCCCTCATGGGAATTCAGTTACTTGCACCAACAATGCCTCTTATTCGGTTCAGGGAGTTACTAAGATTGTGCTTACTGCTGCAAATGGTAGTTCTTTCACACTTGTTGATGCACTTTATGTACTTGGGATCAAGAAGAATCTTTTGTCTGTATCTACACTAGCTATACTTGGTCTGCAGTCAAATTTGTGGATGACAGATGTACAATACATGATCCTAGTTTCGGTGATAAAATTTGTTGCATCTGGCATTTTATGCCGTTGGCTGTATAAGTTCACTTGGTATGACAAGTGTGGGCCAAATGTTGCAAATGCAGTTGTGGATTCTAAGGCTATATCTTAGATGCAAAACTTTGGCATACATGTTTTGGACATCTAAATTTTACCAGTTTGTTGCATTTACAAAAATCTGATATGGTTGCTTCTTTGCTGCCTCTTGAAGCACCTATCAAACATGTTTGTGAAGGCTGTATTTTGGGTAATATGAAGCTTTGAGTTTCCAAAGGATGGTTCAATTAGGCCCATTTGCAGGTTGTAGCTTGTGCATAGTGATCTTTGTGGGCCCATGCAAACTCCATCCTTGGGCAATTACCTTTACTTTGTGACTTTCATCGATTATTACTCCAGGCGTGCATGGGTATTTCTGCTTAAAGTGAAGTCCGAGGTGTTTATGCATGCTACTTTTTTTTTTGGCTATGGCTGGTTCAATTAGGCCCACTTGCAGGTTGTAGCTTGTGCATAGTGATCTTTGTGGGCCCATGCAAACTCCATCCTTGGGCAATTACCTTTACTTTGTGACTTTCATCGATGATTACTCCAGGCGTGCATGGGTATTTCCGCTTAAAGTGAAGTTCGAGGTGTTTATGCATGCTACAATTTTTTTTGGCTATGGCTGAAAATGTCTCCAAATGTACTATGGGCACCCTCTGTTTTGATCGAGGGGGGGAGTATATGTCTCATGAATTTAATGCATTTATGGCTAGTCGTGAGATAAAACACCAATGTACAGTGCCTTATACACCTCAACAAAATGGTGTTGCTGAGAGGAAAAATAAGTCATTTACAAAAATGGCACAATGTATGGTCAAAAGTCAAGCTTTACCACATTTGTTTTGGCTTGAGGCCATCACGTGTGCCACTTAAGTACTTAACGCGTGTCCTACAAAATATTTGCAGTCTATGACTCCATATGAAGCATGCCATGATAGAAAGTCTTCTATTGATCACATGCATGTTTTTAGATGTTTGGCATATGCTTTGGTGCCACAAACACCATACAAAAAATTCGACAATAAAGCTGGCAAATGTATTTTTGTTGGTTATAGTGCTGAAATAAAAGGTTACAGGTTGTATCATCCACCAACAGTGTATCTTGGTCTCACAGGATGTTGTGTTTGTGGAAGATTCTATGCAGCCCTTGCTGTCATGTACTAGAGATAGTAATGCTAGCTCACATGACATTTATAACACTTTGTTGCCTCTTTTTAGTGGTGGAACTTCAAATGTAAATTCCAATGAGGCAAATGTACAGTCTATGGGGGTTTTTGAAAATGTTACAGATCAGCCTATTACTGATGCAGATGTACATGATGTACTTATTGAGGAAAGGGCTGAGAATGAGCACGCTAGAGGTATGCCTAAATGGCTGGTGCATACTTTGTGTGACAGTAAATGGGATGCACCTTTGTCTAGTCATACTCGTTCAGGTTTCTCGCCATGCATCAGTAGATTGTTATGCTTTGGCTATGTCTAACTTACATGATGTTGAGGAACATCTATCTTTTGATGAAGCACATAATTTAAAAAATTGGATGGCTGCCATGCAATCAGAATATGATGCACTTATAGAAAACGACACATGGACTTTATGTGATTTGACTCTTGGCAAAAGGACCATTGGTACAAAGTGGGTTTACAAGTTGAAATGCAAGCTGGATGGTGAAATTGATCGCCATAATGCTCGACTTCTTGCAAAATGTTATGGACAACAAAAAGGCATAGATTATGAAGAGACTTTTGCTCCCACTTGTGGTATGACTACTGTGTATTTTCAATGTGCATTGATAGCTCATTTTGGTTGGGATGTACATCAATCCGACATTGTTACTACTTTCTTCAATTGTGACATATTTAAGGAAGTTTATGCAAGGCAGCCTCACAATTTTTTCAAGAAAGGACAAGAGGATAAAGTGTGCAGATGTAAGAAAGCTTTGTATGGGTTGAAGAAATCTCCTCGTGTTTGGTATGAGAAAGCTGACAATCATTTGGTAAAATGAGGCTTTCGTAATAGTCCAACAGAAAGCACATGTAAAGCGTGAGAGTGATGTACTTCTCATTGTGGTTCTTTATGTGGATGATTTGTTGATCACTGGACCAAATGAGAGACATATTGCTAAATTTAAGGTTGATTTGAATGCTACTTTCAAGATTAAAGATTTGGGGCTATTGCATCATTACTTGGGTATACAATTTAAGTAGTGTGATGGTGGTATTGCCTTGTGTCAAAAAAGTTACATAGAGACATTGCTATGTAAGTTTGGACTTGAGGATTGCAAACCTATTGCCACTCCTATGGAAACAAGTTTGAAATTGAGTCTTCATGATGCTGGTGATCATGCAGATGTCACTAGTTACCAAATTGCTATTAGATGCCTCATTTATGTATGCAACACGAGGCCGGATATTCAGTTTGTAGTCTCAAAGGTTAGCAAATTTATGCATAGCCCAGGGTCTAAGCATCGGCAAGCTGTCAAGAGGATTTTCCGCTACTTGAGTGTCACTTTATATCTTAGCTTGTTTTATCCCCCTTTGCGGAATGATAATTTCCTCACAGCATGTCACTTCCCTTTACTATGTGTCAGCTCTCAATCACCGCGTCACTGCAGGGGGGATTTGTTTTACCATATACATGTGGTAGTGATGTGTGTGAACACACTTAGGAATGCCGTGGCATTTTTTTTCTCACTAGGAGGATTTTCCCTCATGCATTGTATATACGCCCATTATTCTAGGGTTATCCATCTTTCCATTGCACACTAAGTAACACACTCTCTGTTGTGTGCCTTGAGCTTCCTTCATCTTCTCCAAGCTGTGTGTGTTTTCTTGCAACCAGAGAGAGAGAGAGAGAGAGAGAGAGAGAGAGAGAGAGAGAGAGAGAGAGAGAGAGAGAGAGAGAGAGAGAGAGAGAGAGATTTCATCATACTGTTGAATGAGAAGAGAAATTTGTCTTAGGCCCATGTCACACTAGGGCAAGGAAGCGCAAACCATGTGGAGGTGGTAGCCAGTCATTTGCAAATAAAAAGGAAAGTGAATGGACCTTTTTTTTTGAAACTCTTTGATGTGTATAAAAATGAAAAAGAAAGAAGGAAGTCTCTCTCTCTCTCTCTCTCTCTCTCTCTCTCTCTCTCTCTCTCTCTCTCTCTCTCTCTTCATCATCTTCTTCTTTGTGTGTGTCCGCGCGCGCACGTGCGTGTAGTAAAAAAAATTCTTCCTCAAATGGTGTGCACCAATGCCAATGTTTGGAAAAAATCAATTCCACAAACATACAAAATGTTTCTTAGGGTAGATTCAAAGAGAAAATTTTGCAAAATACCAACATTTTTTGCAATTTAACTCTGTTTTCTTATATTTTCTAAGCGGGTTTTCTTCTTCTCCCCTCCCTTCAACCGGCTCAAGGCTAAGCCGAGGCACACTTTGCCGAACATTGGCCGGTGCAGACCCTTTGAGATAGTTTTTTCCGTTAAAACATTGAAGAACACATTGAAGAGTTTTAAGAAAGAAAAGTCCATCCACTTTTGCATTGACGAGAGAGAGAGAGAGAGAGAGAGAGAGAGTAAAAATAAAAGTCTTTTGACTTTCATATTCCCTACAAAAGGAGAGAGTTAAAAGAAAACCCTCCCTCACAGGATATATGCGCCCCCCGAGAGGGGGGGACAGGGGCAGATCCTTTGAGGGTTTTGTTTTAAACTCTCTCCTTTTGTAGTGAATAGAAAAGGGAGGGTTTTTTTATAAAAACTCTCTCCTTTTGTAGTGAATAGAAAAGTCAAAACACTTTTATTTTTATTCTCTCTCTCCTTAGTCAATGCAAAAGCGGATGGACTTTTCTTTCTTAAAGCTCTTCGATGTGTTCTTCAATGTTTTTTATAAAAAAAACTATCTCCAAGCATCTACACCGACCAATGTTTGGGAAAAGTGTGCCTCGGCTTAGCCTTGAGCCAGTCAAAGGGAGGGGGAGAAGAAGAAAATCCACTTGGAAAATCTAAGAAAATAGAGTTAAATTGTGAAAAATGTTGGTAGTTTGCAAATTTTTCTCTTTGAACCTACCCTAAGGCTCTTCAATGTGTTATTAAAAAAAATCTCTCAAAGGGTCTACGTTGGCATAGACCCTTTGAGGGAGATTTTTCTAACTATACAATGAGAGAAAGAAAGAGAGCAAAAGCTGGACAAAATGACTGTATCTATTGTCAACAAAAAATTGCGATTAGCAATTTTGATTCTCACTTTAGCCACACACCATTAGGAGTTGGGTGGAAACACTTCGTGCACCTACTCATACTAGGGTTTCTAGAAGCAAGCTGAGAGAGAGAGAGAGAGAGCGAGAGAGAGAGAGAGAGAGGGGGAGGTACCTCTCTTTTTTTTTTTTTTGGCTATAGCCCCTACCCCTAGCAATCTTTACACTTGAGGATTTTGGTGGCACTATTGGATGTGGATGTGGTGGCGTGCAACCTTGATGAGAAGGGGTAGAGTCTTTTTGTGTGTAGGCTACATCACATGAATTGCAATAGAGTCATCAAAGATGGGCTACACATTTAGAGAGAGAAAGAGTCATTGAGAGAGAGAGAGAGAGAGCGAGGGAGAGGCTTTTCACCTGCAAATATAGGGTCTGGAGTCTTTGTTTAATGCATGCACGATGAGAGAGAGAGAGAGAGAGAGAGAGAGAGAGAGAGAGAGAGAGGAGGGATTAGAAAAAGTGGGGAGCAAAAGCTTGATGGACTTTATTAAGATTCTCCCTTTTAGAAAAGATGGGAGACAAACATGCAAATAGTAGACTTTTCAATTTTGTATTTTGAGATCTTGCTAGATTCCTTATAAAAGCTAAGTAAAACTCAATGAGGATACTGATATTGGTCAACAAATAACAACAAATAGGTGACTGTTTCAATTTGCAGCACCCTAAGAATATTCTCACTAGCTGGCTAATAAGGTTTCCCCATGAGCAAAGAGTGAAAAATACTAAGGTCTACTATAATTAAGCAAACAATTGAAAAATACTAAGGTCTACTATAATTAAGAAAACAATTGAAAAGTACTAAGGTCTCCTTTAATTTAACAAAGTGTTGAAAAATACTTAAATATAGTGCAAAAGTAAAGGGGGGGGGTGTTTGCCTGTAGGTCAGGCGCTAATTCACGTGAAGACCCGCAGACAACATGTCAACAATATTAGACTAGTGTAATCGATTTTCATAAACTTACAAAATTCCTTTGGGCAATGGAAAAGCTACGAGGTTTCTTTTACTTGCTAGCAAAAAACACAAGAAAGAACAAGCTCTAGAAATATCCAATGGCAGGCTTGCTAGCACCTACCTTGCTTCACATATCCATTCTTAAATTTAATCAGCATCTTTAGGAGGTCTAGGGTCAAGCATCATTGTAAAAAACTAAATTGGCGAAGTCAATCATCCTCTCCTCTTCTTGATTATGTTTAGGGGTCTAAGCATGTATTGGTGGTACCACTATTTCACTTTTCGGGGTACCACCAAGAGACTACTTTGGAAAGGAATTTGTGATAAATTCAAAAAAGAAAAGGGGAATTTTGAAACGTTAATGGCCTTAGTAGCACTAACTATAAAGGGAGGGGTGGCTCAGTCATCATTTCAAGAATATGCGTGATGTGACTTGTCATAGGATGACGTTAACTTCTGATAGATTCTTCCTGCGTGCCAGGTTATCTCCCTGAGCTTCGAAACTCAAACGCTCGTCTCATTCACTCTCGCCTTTGCTCTGTCAAACTGAGAAGGTAAACCCTACTGCCATTTTTAATTGTTGAGGTTTCCATGTCTGCATGTGTCATTTTTCCTGCTGCTTTTGAAGTGAAGCTTTGCATGCATCATGAATACTATAACTCTTGGAGTTGTATGCATGCATTAGTCTTTCTCCTTGTGCTCATAAGACATGCATCCTTTTCGCAAACAGAGGTTTCCAGCCGTGCTCATAAACAATTTTGAAATGTTGAGGCTTACATGTCCTGTTTTGTGTGTCTGCTTTACCAAAGTCAAGCTTTGCATGCATCATATTGTAGCACCTGGAGCTGTAGGCATTAGTCTTTCTCTGCGTGCTCATAAGCTCATCCTTTTTATTGTACAGTCAAGATGTAGGCTACAAGATGAAGTCACTTGCACGCAGTTTACCAAGGCACAAGAATGGGAAGGACACAATGTATGAACTTGAACTTCAAGATCAAACCCCTCCACCCAATGAGCAAGCGACACGAAGCAATCTATCAAAAGTGGAGGTAAAGACTATGCCTGGCACTTTGGAATGCATTGCATCCAACTCGAAGCTGTCAACAAAGTCATCAAAAGGTATGCATGTGTATGTTTTGCATTGTTTTTTTCCATTGCTTTAGTGTTTGCAAAGTTGGGATTTCAACAAGCTCTGTTTTTTGGTGCTTGTAGCATTGGAGTACCTACGGCTATCAAGATTTTTCTTCTCGGCGGAGGAATGCATGAGGAGTACGAGCTCAGCATAGAGGGGAAGCTGCCTAAAGAGCTCATAGATAAAGATATCCCCGATGAGGAGTGGCCGAGTGTCTTCAAGTGCTTGCACAAGAAAAGCACAAAGCTATTTCTCAACCATGTGAGGGATGAGTTCGTTGACAAGTGTCGGCTTTTGTACCAGAAGGTATATCAAGCAACCCCATCCAATGGTGAGCTGCTAGCAAAATTTGCATTGCATTTCCTGTATGAGAGGTGTCTAGAATAGCGAGTGATCTGACTGAACATCGAATTGCATAGGCAAGGTTTGGTGGCAATGTCCTTGAAAACTGCAAGATGCAAAAAGGGGGTTTGGAGTGGAAGATCAACAAGGTCCGCACTGATTATGGCTTGAGAGGTGTCATTCAAATAGAAGCATCTATCTATGATGGTGCCTTGTCATCAATATCAACAATTTTGGTAAGCAAGCTGCAACCATTTCAGGTAGTAGAGACGCCAATATATATTCGGCTGGTGCTTAGCATGGCGGAGGGACTTAGTGGCCAGAAGAAAGAGCATAAAAGGCTGCTGGGTGAGGTGAAAGTGCAACTGCAGGAAAAGAGGGACCCGTGGCTTAGAAATGAAGGGCAATTTTTTGCTTACAGTGGCTTCTACAGGGAATTGGACCAACTAAACAAGGAGCTGGAGGTGCTCAAGACCTCACCCAATTCAGATCCAAGGAGGTAGACGACAAAGAGGTAGAGGTCACAGCTATCACCAAGATGCTGTCCAAGGCAGGTGCCACTACTGATTTGGGGCGGCTTAAAGAAGAGCTAAACCCCTTGCAGGTAAGCTTGTTGCTAAAAGTGCCTAGAAGTGCTTTGTGATAAATTCAAATTGCTCAATAGATAAGTAGAATGTGATGACCAAGTGGGTAGACTTCAGACTAGAAGTGCTTCATGTCATGAAGTGCTTTGAGATAGGCCTAAATTGCTTACTTGGAGTAGGAAGTGCTGACCAAGTGGTTAGAAAAAGCTTCATAGTGCTCACTGGTTCCTAGAAAGTGCTTACAAATGCCTTAAAAGCACCCTAAAAGTGCTTTGAAGTGCTCAATGGTGCCTACAATATGCTTGAAAATGCTTGATAGGTGGTAAAAAAGTGTTTCAAAGTGCTGAAAGGGTCCTTCAAAGTACTTTGAAGTGCTTTGATATAGCTCTATACTGCTTACTAGGTGGTTATGTAGTTTTGACTAAGTGGTAAGGATTGAGTGAATGGACTGCTTTGAAGTGCTCCACAATGCTGACTGGTGCTTAGAAAGTACTTCAAAGTGCTTATAAGGAAGCAATCAGCACTTTGAAGCACTTAAACTCCTCACAAGGAGCACATAGTGGTGACTAGGTGGTAAGAAAGTGCTTTGAAGTGCTCAATGTTGCTTAATAGGTGGTCAGAAAGTGATTTGACATGCTTTATGGTGCAAAGAAAGTGGTAACCATGTGGTTAGAAAGTGCTCTGAAATACTCAATGGTGCCTACAGTATGCTTGAAAGTGCTTAACATGTGGTCAGAAAGTGCTTGAAAGTGTTGAAAGGGTCTTTGAATGTACTTTGAAGTGCTTTGACATAGCTCTATACTATTACTAGGTGGTTACAAAGTTTTGACTAAGTGGAAAGGATTGAGTGAACAAAAAAGGGCTTCAAATTCTCAAAGCATCTTAGCAAAATACGCACCATCGAATGCATTTCCTAAAACCGCCTGTAAAATTCCACTTGTACAAAAAACCAAGCAATAAAGAGATAATGTGAGAAAAAATAACCAAAATGGTTGGTACCATCACCCACAAGTTATAACACCCACTCTCGTGTTTGTGAAAGCACATAAGAGGAACATTTACCACTTAGAAGTTGTTTTGCATGTTTGATAGGGGCTTTAAACTTCTTAAAACCACCTGAAGCACTTTAAACCACCAATAGGGTGATTGAAAAAGGTCATCAAACCGCTTTCAATCACCTTCAGGTGGTTTGATATCTTCCAAGTGCTTACATAGGTTCTCACATAAGCACTTTAAACCACCTATAGGTGATTGAAAGTGGTCATTTAATCACTTTCAAGTGGTTTGTTTACCACTTTCAATCACCTTCAGGTGGATAACACCCAAATCTTGGGTTTGTAAAAGCACTCAAGAGGAACATTTACCACTTAGAAGTGGTTTTGCATATTTGAAAGTGGCTTTGAACTACTTGAAACCACTTGAAGCACTTTAAACCACCTTAGGGTGATTTAAAAAGTTCATCAAACCACTTTAAATCACCTTCATGTGGTTTGAAATCTTTCAAATGCTTACATAGGTTCTCACCTAAGCACTTGGCAGATTTCAAACCACCTGAAGCACTTAAAACTACCTAAAGGTGATTGAAAAGGGTCATCAAACCACTTTCAATCTTTAGGTGGTTTGAAATCTTCAAGGTTCTCACCCAAGCACTTGGCAGATTTCAAACCACCTGAAGCACTTAAAACCATCTAAAAAAGATTGAAAGTGGTCATTAAACCACTTTCGAGTGGTTTGTTTTTCACTTTCAATAACCTTCAAGTGGTTTGAAAACTTCCAAGTGCTTACATAGGTGCTCACCTAAGCACTTGGCAGATTGCAAGTGGTTATTAAAATACTTTAAAGTGGTGACAAACTACTTAGCACTTTTTGCAAAGTACAAGCTTCCACTTGAAGGGGGTTGAAAGCAGTATTTTAGGTACTTTAAATCACTATCAGTACTTTAATTGCTTTGTAAAGTACTTGAAGGGGGATTAAACCACTTTTTGATTGTTTTCTTAGTTCTCAGAGGTTTTTTCAAGTTTGACAGTGGTTCTGACAGCTTGAAAGTGGTGAACGGTGGTCACTATACTACTTGACAGTGGTTTTTTACAGTTTGATTGTGGTTGTGACAACTTGAAAGTGGTGAACATTGGTCAATATACTACTTGGAAGTGGTTTTTTACACTTTGATAGTGGTGAACAGGGGTCAATATACTACTTCAAAGTGGTCTTTTACAGTTTGATAGTTGTTATAGTTTGACAAAGTATTAGTGCATAGTTCATAATACCTGAGATTGATCCAACAAATGCAATGGATGCCTAAGAACAACCTTTCTGCTATTATGCCTTTGGCATATGTCCTTCTTGTTCGGAGGGACTCGGGCCTCTGCTGTCCTGAAACTAAACACAAGCTCATTAACGTCCTCTGTGATGTTTGTAGAACGATGAGCTTGCCGTTGACATGCTAAGACTGGAAAAGAACTGTTCTCATCCTCTAAATGGAGTCGTGCATTTGCAAAATCGATGTTTTTTTTGTGTATGCCCAACGACTTTGCAAGTGCTCTATCCGTAAAGGAATGTGCATCTACTTCGTCCCTCGAATTAATGCATGCCATCACTGTTGCTCTCTTGAAAAGCATTTCCGTGGTTGAGTACGGGACCTTGACTTTTGACAAGGTGTTGCGAATGTTGGAAATCATTGCTCTCTGTATAGAATGTGCCGAGTTTTGTCGGATGCAAAATACTGGTTGCTAGAGTAACTGTTCAAAAATCTCTCCTTGGAGTTTGGTTGTCAATCCTTGCGTCTACTCTTGGAAGCACCTTGACATGGCATGAAGAATCTTCCTTTTCTGCTTCTCATCGAGCTTGAAATCCTTTCACTTTTTAGCACAGAGAGGTTGCTTCCTTTGCCTCTTTCTTTGTTCCCTTTTCTTTGCCGCCCAATAATCATGTAAACAGCATGTGAACTGCTCGGAAAACTCTGCTCTGTGTACTGATGGGCACGGAGCCAAATCAAGAAAACTTGAAGAAAAAGAGCTCAACTCATGAACATACATCATGCAGAGCCCAGTCATCAACAAGACCAAACATGTCACAGACACTCACACACACCTAATTGGCGAGAAGGCTCCATCCTATTTCTAGAGAGAGAGAGAGAGAGAGAGAGAGAGAGAGAGAGAGAGAGAGAGAGAGAGCTGAGCACACACAATAGATAATCGTGCGCAGAGGAAAGAAAGGGAATGTGTTGCAAAAACATCGCACAGAGAAGGAGAGAAAGGAGCTCTACTCTATGCAAAAACTACACGTACAGAATACCCTAAACTTGTAGCTTTGTGCAGAACCCGCATGCAGAGAAGGAGACAGAGGGGGTGCTCGTACGTCCAACATCTCCAAGAACTACCACGGTGGTAAAAAATGCATACCCCTCTTTTTTAAAAAAATTCCGCCCATCTTCATTACTCATCATTGAGTTTCCTCCCCCAAAAATCAAATGTAGATTCCAAAGTTCCCAAAAACTGCTTTAAAAAGGAGTGTCCAAGATAGCCCTTTTTGGACCGCCTATACATGCTTTCACCCTTAGACATAGTGATAGTCCTTTGTGAATCAGAAGTTCTTTGTGAGAGATAACTATTACATGTTCACAATCATAGCTATTCCCCTTTGTGAATCAAGAGAAATCTCTTCAAATATTACACACCCTTCATTGAAACTCTATTAATTAATCAAGGTATAGAGCACGTTCATAACGTTTCTCATCTTGAAGCTAACGTAATCCTTCTAAGCTTTCTATATGCTCAATATTAGTAAAGCCAAAGGTAACCCCCATCTTGAAGCTAACGTAATCCTTCCAAGATTTCTATACGCTCAATATTGGTAAAACCAAAGGTAACCCCTATACGGGTTCACTATTAATACGATAGCTCCCAAGGTGTTCACTATTAGTAAAACCAAAGGGAACCTGCGTACGGGTTCACTATTAATACAACAGCTCCTAGGGTGTTTAGCTTGCACAACACGCGAGTTAATAGATCCCAATACTCACTTGCAATGGTTAATTAAAAGATTTGACCCTTCATGCTCAATCCTAGAACTACCCTTTCTTCAAAAAGAAAGAGATAACTAGATATGCTTTGATACCAATGTTAGAGAATGGGAATTAAAGTGCAACAAAAATTATGGATTAACTAAAATAATTAATAAATTGTGTAACATTGAGCATGATAATTGCCAAGAAAGCATTAACTAATGGGATTAGGGGGGATAAGAGAGAGTATAAGAGAGAGAGAGAGACAGAGAGAGAGAGAGACATTCATGCTAATAACATACTAATGACAACTCTAATTGCACAAAGTAATTGGAGTAGAGTGATAACACAAATGGCTACTAGATTACTTGGAAAAAGACTAGAAGAAGGCTCATTACATAGAGCTAGCCATGGCATATCATCTGGCATCGTGTATGGTATCACCTAGAGGCCCAAATGAGCCCAAGAAAATCAAAAAACTCGTGGATGACCTTTGGAGGCACTTTAGGAACCTCTCCACTATCTCTATGTGTATGCGCATGACCTAGAAATGCCCGCCATTGGTCCGTGTACCCCTAGGGTACCTTTTTCCATGCTATCATATGGTTTTTGCCACCTAGACTTCCTAGTAGACAAGAGCTATATCATATGGATGATAAACATCATGCTCTCAAGGAGAGATTTACAAAGAAGGTCAAGATTATAGGACAAATCCCATTCCTGAAAACCCTCCCCTTGGGCTTCGGACTATGGTAGACACTCATTCATTTATTCATACATCATTCATATGCCATAAAAATCTCATCATTCATTCATGGGGCTTTGTGTCTTCATAAAACATCTGTTACAATAGCAACACATCCCTCATATTCATCTGGTTCTGCTTCCTTTGCTACATGGATTCTTCCTCTTGACTTGTTTTGGTCCTTCTTTTGTTGTTGTTGTCGTTGTTGCTTCTCCTTTGGTCTTTATCTTTCTGATAACATCTGCTGGCAATACGCCCTTTCTTTTGGTCCTTCTTTTGTTGTTGTTGTCGTTGTTGCTTCTCCTTTGGTCTTTATCTTTCTGATAACATCTGCTGGCAATACGCCCTTTCTTTCTACAAACTATGCAAGTATTATTCATAAAGCAATCTTTACAAATATGGCATAATCAACCACACGTGTAACATTTTGAGTTGGATGATATGATATCAGAAGTTCCTCCCCTTGAAGTGGATGATGTGGTAGCATAAGCTCCTCCCATTGAAGTGGACAGTGAGTTCTTTTGTTGTTTCTTTTCTTTAGCTTGGAGTGAACTAGTGGTGGAGTTGGCTTCTTCTCTTCAAGAACTGTGACTATGTGGTCATAGGAATCTGAAAGTGCAATCAAAAGTACAGCTACCTTGTCAACTTCAAGCACCTCAAAACGGATGTAGGTGAGTTGTGTGAGGCTTCTCTTAAGCCTATTGACTAGAGTAGCAATATCCTCCCCTTCAATCATAGTGAGCTTGTAAAGTTGCCTTTTGACGTTCACCTTACTTCTTTTGGACCCATCTCCAAAAGTGCTTTCTAGAACTTGACAAGATTCATGTGCATGTTTACACTTGTCTATGACGTGCACATAATCGTGAAGCTTCATGTGCATGTTTACACTTGTCTCTGACGTACACATAATTGTCGTGCAAGGATGTGATAATAATTCTCAAAGCATGTTCATCTTTAGCTAAGATCTTTGCACTTGCTATGAATATAGATGCGCTAGTTTATACTACATCTCTTCAATTTTTTGCTCTAGGGATGTGTTTACAATGGACCATAGGCTTTCTTAATGATATATCCTCTTAGTTTAGTATGCCAAGTGTGGAATCCCTCCCCATTGAACATATCTATTCCCTTTTCCCCCATTGTGCTATGAGGATGGTCTTATCTTGGAGACTCTCCCCAAGACACCGTTTGATTCCTCTCAGAAATGCACAATAGCCCCCTTAGGTGATGGTAAAGACATGTGTTGCAAGGTGTTGTGCTAGGATGTGTTTTTTTACTACAAGGAGAGAGAGAGAGAGAGAGAGAGAGAGAGAGAGTCTCCACATTCTCTCCATGTTGATCAGGCTTGATTTCCAAACATTGATTGTATAGGTGGATGTATTTTTGTAATCCTTATGTGCGCATTTGGTTGATTGTAGGATGAGATAGAGCTCCATGCTAATGTTAAGAAGTTACATGAATTCTAGAAAAAATCTAAAGAAATTATTTTGCAAACTTATAAATTGTTGACCAAAGTATTCATAAAGATTATAATCCTTCAGTTTTGTACACGAACTCAATAGTAACTACACTCATGAAAAGCACTTAGGCAAAATAGTAGTTGATGTTTCCCTAAAATTTGTACCTTAGTCTTTAAAAAAAAAGCAAGGTGCATGTAATAATCCATGATAACTACTTATATATGTGCTTGACATTTTTTGCAACTCTCATGTGAAAAAGAATATCTTGATGACTAGAATTAAGTATAGAACATACTATGGGTCAAATATGCAACATTTGTGAATTCAATTAAGGACAACATAAAACATTTAGTTCATCTTTATTTTCATTGTCTTATGTTGCATGCATACTAGATCTACCACTCCATTACTTAAGATGATGCTATTTGATGGTTATGCAAGCCATATTTTGGTGATTTATGTCAAATGCCAAAACTGTGCATGTTGAATTTTTTATTTTTTGTTTATAAAAAATTATCCTTAGACTAAAGTCCACATTTAGATTTGTTCATTCATCTCATTCATTTGTATACAAAGACCTTATATGGACACACTTGGGGAATCTATACGCACAGTTTCATTGGTTTTTCACAGCAATGTTTGTTTTATAAGAAATTACACCCTATAAATTTTCTTAAATGAGCTTAAATTACAAGATGTTTTTGACTTTGAGACCTTGAAAAATGCTTAGTTGAAAGATTTTGACCTATAGATACATTATAGACCTTAAGTTTTGCCCCGCAACCCATGTTAATGAAAGAGGCTTTGAAAGGCCAAAATTTATTTCATCTTTTTCACTGTTTTCAAGATTTTGGTTTTTTGAGAATAATAGGCATGTTGTCTAAGCACTAAATTTTTAAGCTCAAGTTCTTGTTATAGTATATTTTTTCCTATCCATAAACTTTGAAATCTATGCAAGCCCTATTCTGATGAGAATTTATATTCAACTTACTAAAAATTTGTTAAAACTGCACTAAAATTAAATGATTTTTTCATCTTAAAACTTATCGCTATAATCTTAGTATAGCATTAATTTTGAAAAATTAAAACTTTGGCTATGTTCTTCGCCTCATAACTGACCTAATGCATGAATATGACCTTTAAATCTCGTTTCTAGCTTCACCAAGTAATTATGACAAGTTGCTGAAAAAACATGACACTTTAATGTCTCAAGACACTTCAATGTCCACTTACAGAACTAGTGTTAACAATCTAGCATCATAGTTAGCATTGTAATCATGCTTCTTAGCAGAACACCAATGCTAGATACAATGCTTCTTACTAAGCCACCATGCTAGCTGGTACTCCCTCATATTCTAGTTAACACTCTAGTTTTGCAGTTAGCATTGCCATTGTACGTCTTAGCAAAGAAACTATGCTAGATAATAGTGCCACCATGCCAACTAACATTAGCTCCTATGCTTGTTAGCACTAGCACTATGCTACCTAATAGTGCCACTAGGGTAGTTAACATTACCATATGCTAGTGCAACTGATGTTCTTACCTAATAGTACCTATATGCTAGCAATCACATGTAATTGTGCTAGGTAACATTGTTTTCATGCTACTTATGCTAGCCCCCCATATGACATGCTAGAATTTTCTTGCAGCACATATGACATGCAACTCATTAGGGAGGAGCCAAACGTTCTCATTTGGGGAGATGGATGGTGACCCAAGTGAAAGACTACAATAGTTTAGGGAAGGTGAAGATATTAAGGGAGACGACCATGGGTCGACAACAAAAATGGCTAGTCTGAAGCCTGCAACAATGAGCATAAATGTGACTGTCTCTACAACTAGGATTATGGGAATAACTAGGCTCAAGTTTTCCACTGGATGCACGTGTACGTTGAAGACAATATTTACAAAGGATAAGGACCTTAGTAGACTAGAGTCACATGGTAGGCACAAGTTCTTACATTTTTTTCTAGAGGAGGGCTTGGGGGAAAGTTTGGAAGGTGATAGTAGTGGCAAAGAGAGGATACAAGGGATACTTGAGCAAAAGGGGGGATGGGGGTGGGGGGTTGACCCAAAGTGGAGGGAAGAGGGAATTACAAAGAAGCAGAGGAGAGGATGAGAGGCTTTTTCTCTCTTGAAAAATTGAAGGGAGAATTTGGAAGAGGAATCTTTTGGTTTTACAAAGGAAGATGGGGATTGAAGGTGGGGAGCATTCTTAGGGTTTGAGAAGGAGTTATGAGAGAGAAACTTTCTCATTTGTATGGTGACTTTGTGTTGCACAAGTTTGCCACTAGATCCTCTTTGGGTAGGGCTTCCATTTCACGAGAGAGAAATGAGATCCTTTTCTTGCATTGTGGGCCACCAATTTTAAAGAGGAGGACAAATGTGCTTGAATGATAGAATTTTGGACATTTCTTTCAAATTCAAGAAGAGTTTCTTGGCCCAAAGAGAGGGTTGGACTCTTGGGAAGGAGATTGGAGAGCGTTTCTTGACCAAGTTTGAAAGCCTTTCTACACCAAGATCATGAGAGGAATTGAAAAGTTTAAGGATATTATCAATGATAAGGGCTTGAAATCCAATGTAGACGATGGTGCAATCCAATTGGTATTGTAGATTGAGGCCAACCAACTTGGGAACTAAGGAGGGCTTGAGCATGGGTTGTTGGGGTATAAAGCCCAATGTGGTTGCCCAGATAAGTGGGCGGGCCGCCAGGTATGTACACATATTCTTTTGTAAAAACCTAATAAGAACTCACTATGCTCTACACATTACAGTAGAGCGAGTTCACCATATCGTCGTGCTCTTCTTCTCGCACTCTCTCTCGTGTCGCACTTCCGCTCGTACTCCTTCAACTGGTATCAGAGCTCAGATCGAGGCTCGGGGCAGCACTGCAGGAGGCTAGAGTCACCAACTCAGATTGCAGTGAAATTCGACAGGCGAAGACATGGCCCCAAATCTCGTGGGCTAGCACGAAGGGCTTGGTGTTGTCAGAATTTCATTCTGAGGTCATCTCGGCCACCGTTCGGCTTCGACAAAGGTCTGCGCAGGCCATTTTCGACTACGTGGTCTCAGCGGGTGCAGATCTGACTCTGCAAATTTGGGGTTTTCGGCCTACGACTGCAGGTGCTGAGGATATCGACACTCCCAGAGTGTTGATTTGTGGCTGTCTACACATCGAAGGACGGCTCACAGTTCTTGGAGGCGTGTCACATACGACACGGGCGCATCTACACACAGATTGTAGGCGACATCCACTAGTTCATCAGGTAGCTTGTGTTTGCTGCTTGATATTCCAGATTTCATCCTTACATTACAGGTACTTCCACATGGGATGTATTGTCAGAGATGATGTATGTCTGTTGAGGGTTTGCTGGCTGTGAGTCACGCAGCAAACAACCGCCGCAGCGGTTACAGCATACATTGGGAAATTTGTGGATGTATGACTTTGTGGGAAGTCTATGTACTGTCAGATTTACTGCAGCCTTTGTTGAGGGTCGAGTGAGGTTTTATTGAGCTGGGGGATTCTCGAATGTTGAGATCCTTTCGGTGATACAGGTCTTGGAGCGATCCCTCGAGCACCCTTAGATAGGCAGCTAGGATGTATTGACTGTGAGTTAGACAGTTGGGATTGCATCTTTGCTTTACTGCCGTTGAGGCGTTGTCGCAGTCTATGCTTACAGGACAGTGACAGGACAGTCAAAGACAGTACATGTGCAGGATAGGTTTTTGGCACTTTCTACCATTATGCTGACTTTGGCAGAAAGCGTTTACTTCAATGTAGCAGACGAGATGTCGGCTTATCAAGCATGGTTAAAGCTGAGTGATCTTTATGAGAAGCAGAGTGCAGCTTCACAGGTATACTGGCTTAAGAAGCTTGTTGACTTGAAGATGAAAGAAGGGACACCTATGTCCAATCATCTAAATGAATTCAACACAATCTATAGTCAGTTGTCAGCTCAAGGTGTCAAGTTTGATGAACCTGTTAGAGCTATGTTCCTGTTGATCACATTGCCGGAAAGTTGGGACACTTTCGCACAGCTTTGAGTAATTCTGCACCTCCAGATGGTTTGAACATAGCAGGTGTAGAAGGAAGTCTGCTTACTGAAGAAACGAATAGAAAGACAATGGACAAAGGCAAAGGAACAGCCTTAGTTGTCAGGGGAAGGACCAAAGAAAAGTACAAATGTGGAAAGAGGAATCAGTCTCGTAGCAAGTCCCGCAGTGCTAAAGGCAAGAGTGACATAGAATGCTACCATTGTGGCAAGAAGGGTCACATGAAAAGAGACTGCAGAGAATGGAAAGCAGAAAAAGGCAAAGAGAAAGATGAAGACCATGGTGAGAAGAACAAGTCCTCAGTGAAGATTCAAGAAATAAATGTGACAAACACTGTTGCAGAGGATGACAGTCTAGTGTCAGGAGACATCTACTTCTTGAAGAATACAATGGACTCAGCTCTTCTTACAGCATCTGATGGAAATGCACTGAGTGACTGGATTATAGACTCAGGGGCATCACTTCATGTGTCTCCAAACAAGGAGTGGTTTACCTCTTATGTGACCACTAAAGATCATGTTCGACTAGGCAATGGGCAGACATGTGAGATCTTAGGTGTTGGAGATGTTCAATTGAAGTTTCAGAATGGCTCTTCTTTCACGCTGAAGAATGTGAGACATGTTCCCGCAATTACAAAGAGCTTGATCAACACAAGTTTACTTGATGATGCTGGCTACGTCACCACTTTTGGACAGAACATGTGGAAGATATCCAAGGGTTCTATGACATTAGCACATGGAGTAAAGTCTGGAGGACTTTACATGATTTATGTATCAAATGTCTCTAAAAATGTAATCAATGTAACCGAGCAGCGGAACGTTTCTTTGTGGCATAGCCGGTTAGGACATATGTCCAAGAAGGGAATGGAAATCTTGTCTCGTTCTCGTTATTTGCTTGGATTTTCATTTAATGATTTTGAATTCTGTGAACATTGTTTGTATGGTAAGCAAACACAGCAGCCACATAAGCATAGAAGCAGTAGAAGAGATACACAGTTGGCACTTGTTCATAGTGAGTTGTGTGGACCTATGCCTAACCTATCTCTAGGGGGAGCTTCGTACTTTATGACATTTATAGATGATTACTCAAGGAAAGTATGGGTTTACTTTCTCAAGCACAAGGATGAAGCGTTTAGTGTTTTCAAAACGTTTGTGACACTTGTGGAGAATCAGAGTGGCAAGAAGCTTAAATGCTTACGCACTGACAATGGTGGAGAGTATGTTTCAAAGGCCTTTCAGGACTTTTGTGAGTCAAAAGGTATAAAACGTGAACTTACTGCTCCTTACAATCCTCCTCAAAATGGTGTTGCTGAGAGGATGAATAGGACCATACAAGAGAAGGTCAGAAGTATGTTGTCTAATGCACAGCTGCCAAATGGGTTTTGGGCTGAAGCTGTATCAACAGCTGTTCATCTTGTAAATAGATCTCCTAGCAAGGTTTTGCAGAAGGATTCAGTGCCAGAGATGGTATGGTCAGGCAAAATGCCCTCATACAAGCATCTCAGAGTCTTTGGCTGTGAGGCATATACTCACGTTCCAAAGGAATTTAGGAACAAACTTGAGACAAAGAGTAGAAAGTGCATCTTTCTAGGCTATGGTAATTCTGGTGAGATGGGGTACAGACTTTGGGATCCCGAAACCAGAAAGGTTGTCCGTAGCAATGATGTTCACTTTAATGAATCCAAATATCATTCTAAACCAGAGAGGGTTGAGGGGATTAGAAGAGTTGTCTTCCAAGAAGATGGACCTGCACCTGCAAGACAAAATGTCAGGGCTCAAGAGGAGCAAGGACAGGATAGAGTGGAACCACAGGTTGTGGCTGAGCCTGAGCCACCTATTGTGCGTAGATCTGGACGTGTCACGCGACCTCCTGATAGGTTTGTTCCATCTATGAACTATGTCATGTTGACTGATTGCAATGAGCCTTCATGTTACAAGGAAGCAGTGCAAATGAAGGACTCCGGGAATTGGCAATTGGCCATGCAGTCAGAGATGACAGCTCTGCATAAAAACCAGACATGGAAGCTGGTTAAATTACCACGGGGCAAAAAGGCTCTACCCTGTAAATGGGTTTACAGGTATAAGATCACCGCTCATGATAGTCAGCCAAAGTACAAAGCAAGGCTTGTTGCCAAGGGCTTTAAGCAAGAACAAGGCATTGACTTTGATGAAGTCTTCTCTCCGGTGGTCAAAATGACTACATTGAGATGTTTTCTTGCATTGGTTGCCATATTAGATTTGGTGTTGCACCAAATGGATGTCAAGACAGCGTTCTTGCATGGTGATTTAGATGTGGAAATTTACATGCAGCAGCCAGAAGGGTTTGTTGAGAAAGGCAAGGAAGATTGGGTATGCCAGTTGTTAAAGAGTCTTTATGGCTTAAAACAATCACCGAGGGCATGGTACCATAAATTCCACAAGTTTATGCTTTCTCAAGGCTACAAACGTAGTGAGTTCGATCACTGTCTATATACAAAGAAGGCTAAGGATGGTAGTTGGCTGATCCTTATTTTGTATGTGGATGACATGTTGATTGCTGGCAAGCACTTGGAAGAAATTTCAGCTTTGAAGTCAAAGATGGAAAAATCGTTTGACATGAAAGACATGGGTGAGGCAAGTCATATACTTGGTATGCGCATTGAGAGAGACAGATCAAAGAAGTTGATTTGGTTATCTCAAACAGAGTATATTGACAAGGTTTTGCAATGTTTCAATATGGAGAAGGGAAAGGCATTGAGTGTTCCATTGCCACCATATGTGAAACTTAGCAAACAAGATTGTCCTGTGTCTGAGGAAGAACAGGCTGAAATGGATAAGATTCCATATGCGTCTGCAGTGGGTAGTTTGATGTATGCAATGATTGCTACTCGCCCATACATTGCATTTGCAGTGGGAGTAGTAAGTCGATACATGTCAAACCCAGGCAAGAAACATTGGGAGGCAGTGAAAGGATATATTGAGATACCTGAAAGCTACAAAGAGTATGCGTATATGCTATGGGAGTCAGGAGCTAAGTGTAAAGGGTTTTACAGACTCAGATTATGCAGGTGACTTAGACAACCGAAGGTCTACGTCAGGGTATGTCTTTACATTGGCTGGTGGAGCAGTATCATGGCGTTCTAGATTACAAGATTGTGTTACTCAGTCTACTACAGAGGATGAATATGTTGCAGTATCAGAGGCATGCAAAGAATCAATTTGGCTTAATCGACTAGTAACAGATTTGGGAATCAAAGAAGAGATGCCTGTGTTATATTGTGATAGTCAAAGTGCTATACAATTGGCTCGCAATCCAGTTTATCACTCAAAGACAAAGCATGTGGATGTGAAGTATCATTTCATCAGGGAAATGCTCGAGGATAAGCAACTTCAGCTTGTCAAAGTTCACACCACAGAAAATCCTGCTGATCTACTTACAAAAGGACTTCCCTTAGAGAGCTTTGCGCATTTTCGCAAGCAGTTAGGTGTAGGGTAGTACATCACTTCTCTACATCTCTTGTATATTAGCTTGTATAGTAGCTTCTCTCACACTTAAAGTACCAGATTGGACTTTAAGTGGGAGGTTGTTGGGGTATAAAGCCCAATGTGGTCGCCCAGATAAGTGGGCGGGCCGCCAGGTATGTACACATATTCTTTTGTAAAAACCTAATAAGAACTCACTATGCTCTACACATTACAGTAGAGCGAGTTCACCATATCGTCGTGCTCTTCTTCTCGCACTCTCTCTCGCGTCGTATCCTCTAAAACAAGGCATGAAGGTTTCATACAAAGGCTACTAGGGGCTAATTGGTTAGCACAAAGATTTTGGAGGTGAAGAATGAGGGATCTTGCTTTGGAGAGCTTAAGATTAATGGCTTTTATCTTCCAAAGATACGGTGATGATTTTGTTGAATTCACCCGGTCTTTCAATGATTGAGAAGGGGGGGTTGGGGGGGACAAGAGGGTGGGGTCAGAGGAAGAGGAGGAGGGAGAAAAAGATAAGAAGAAGGAGGTGACTCCCAAACATTTTTTCACTCTTGAGGACGAAGAAGAGAAGTCAAGATCCTCCAAAGGGAGATTGGTGAGGCCTTGGAGTTCTTCCGGGCTACATAGTGTTTTTTTTGGCAGAGGAAGGAGTGATAGGGGATTTTTTTGGAGAGGAGGGAAAAGGGGTTGGCAAAGGTGGAAGCTAAGGAGAAGCCCGGGAAAGGGGTGGTGGGTAAAGAGGTCGCCAATGAGGAAGTTGAAAAGGAAAAGGACACAGCACTTGGAGTTGTAGCTAGAGCTTCTAATAAGGAGGGCATACTAACAAAGATTAGGCCTGGCCTCCTAGTGTGGCAAAACCTAGGTAGGAAAGGGGCCAAAGCAAAGCTTCTAGTTGAGTAGCTTGCGTGCACCAGATGGAATTTAGGCCACTCGACAAGTCACTGGGAACTAGATAATTAACTCAAAAGTGGCAAACTGGACACATGGCGGCTCCATAAAGATTTGCCACTTCCAACATGAAGAGGGGGCGCCTAATTTGAGAGAGGAGGTTGATTTTTGCTTCATAAGTGAACTTACAGAGTGTGTGTGAGTCATTTGGTGTTGTCTGCCTCAATCAACACGACATCACCACCACCATGCTTTCATGCTTGCAATCCACCTCGCTTGCTAGCTAACAATCAACCTCAATCGGCTCACAACCCGCATCTGCTTGTCTCAATCCCATCCGAGTTTGTGGCTATTTGTTGCGAGCCTCCCTCACTCTCTATAGTTACTATTGTTGCTCCTCGGTCTCATTGGTACACCATTCTTAGCTTGTCGGAGGTCATGAGGTCATCATCAACCACAAGCGACCTCAAGTGGCCCCATCAAATCAGTTCCCCTATATTCTACTGCTGGCCTCGCCCTCGACGGCTACCTGCTCGTCAATATCATCAGTCCGCAGGTTCTCAGCCACAACCACCTCTCGACAACGTGATCCTCTTGGCCCTACCCTCTCGACACAGTGCTGCTCTCGGTTACAACCACCTCGATGGTGCTCCTCCTCCTCATCTGATGCCGAGTTGAGTACATAAAAAAAAAAGGGAGCGCAAATGAATGTTCTGGAATAGCAGAGGCTTGAGGAGCCCAAAGGTGAGGTGAGGAAGATGGAGGCTTGTAAGGTGGATACTATATGAAAACGGCACCTTGGTCGACTGTAGGCAACAATGGAATTCAAGCACACACAGAAGCTTCACACTGTGGTTGGTGGTGGTGCCACCGTGAACTGCCTAGCGCAAATTTCCTAAGCTTGTCATCAATTGGCTAGCCTTGGATGCTTTCCATTCTCTGTGCATATGCCTTGTTGATGCAACCTGCTTGCTGTACACCATCATCAGTCCTCGCTTTGCACACCCACATCATCACCCTGTCATTAAGCTACTTGTGTTGCATCGTTACTGGTAGCTCATGCCCTACTGCTCCAACCCATCCTTAGAGCTCGCCTTGCTCGTCATCACTTGCGGCATCATCGCATTGCAAGTTGCACCATCAGAGCTCACGGTTGTTTTGAAGGCTCAAGTCCATTTTTCCACAAGCTAGCTATTCTTGCTAGGCCTTGCTAAGGGCACTCTCCCACCATAAAAGTGCTACTTCAACCACAAACCATGTTCCCACAGTAGGTCATCGGCAGCCAGTTATAGGCCACTCTTTCGGTGGCTTCACTGCCTAAAAGGTTTGGATTAGAATCCCAACCAGGGACTCTTTCCTGCATAATATTCTGCAACATCCACAAAGAGTCACCACTCAAGAGAAGGTTCCTACAAAAAGTTGAGCATTCAAAGCTAGATACTCAAAGCCTCAATATCACTACCTGCACGACACCAAGTGTGACTCCTTGTGGTGGCAGGAAAGCTTGAGTTTTTTTTTTTTTGTGAAGAGTGGTATTCACTACAGGTGAAGAGGTGCTTCACATCAACCACTAACAATTGAATTGCTTGAATGGCTACCATCAACAGTACTTCAAAATCGGAGCCCTTAGACTTTCTTAAATCAACCAGAGGCAAGCCCAAGATTTGAGAGGTAAATTCGTCCCGCAACAATGACAACCAATTCAAGAGCAGATATGATTGTGGAATCCTCAACCTCCCATTGCTCTACCAACACTGATACCTACACTTGTGGAAGAAGTGGGCAAAAATGACCTCGACCAAGCAAATAAAGCTTATGCACATAGCTTGGTCAATAAAGTTCTAAACCTTTGATCCCTAATTTTGTAAAGAACTCGTTTGTGTGTCTACGCTACCCTCTATGTGTTTGTAAGGGAAGGACTTGTGTGAGCTCACCTTGTGTTTGGGGGATACTAATGTTCCATACCTTACATGTGTTCCGGGAGACGATTGTGTATACCTACACCCTGATGTGTGAGGAGAAACTTGTGTGTCTACACCCCATGTGTTAAGGGGAGGCAAATTTATGTTTCTTCATCCTCGTTTGTTGTTTGAGGGGAGGTGATTGTGAAATATGTGAGTGCTATTTTGTGTACCCAAAACCCACAAATGGGAGGATTGTAAGGGTCGCGGATTTTGTAACAATCCCCATGTGTCAAAACTACATTTGTGTGTCGTGTTGCCTACTATGTGTCAGCCTACATGTATAAACATGTGTCAGCTTGCGTGTCAATACCATGAGGCCTATGTAGCTCTATATAAGAGCACTTTTGTACAAACTTCAATGATGAATCAAGTATCTACTTTGCATTTGTGTTTGACTATCTTTCTCAAGTTATTTTAATAGCTAATTATCATTGTTTAATTATGAACGTCCCCTTTCATTATCCGTCCTAAGACCCTACACCACATGCCAGGGTCGATAATTAAGGGATTTCAATGGAAGTTAATTCCTATATCAAGATAAAATCTCATTCACATACTTAGTTTCTATAAACAACGCCTTTTTCCTCACGTTTAAGAGGTATGGCCGTCATTCATAAATCCTAAATATGATATGAAACTTATACTTAAGTGACTTATTTCTTGTGAAAAGTACTTGACTAATCGGGTCCATCCGTGTGTAGACATAGATCCGTTTGGATACTAGTCTCCCACTTTTCACACCACACTCACCCATTCTTCTTGTTTTTTAATTACTACCAATTGTTTTACATATACAAACAGTGTTCCTTTCTTAATTTCCGACACAGATTCTTTCATACAACCCTTCAAACATCACCAAAACAATTTAAACAAGGCCTAATGAAAACAATCCTATATTTTAACAAAGAAATTATAATTCTTTTTTCATGAATTTATCGCTACCCGTAGACTCTCTCTGTCTAACCAACAGAGCTTTTGCAAAGGATTTACTTATTTGCTAATCGCAAATTGTGCAGCTTTTTCAATTGCTAAACGCAAGGGCATCTTGCTATACGTGAGGCATCTCGCTAACCATGAGGGATAAAAGGGACATGATAACCTCAGCTTCATCTTTGCTAGCCATGGAATCATCTCGCCAACCGCGAGGCATCTCACTAACCGCAAGGCATTTTGCTAACTGCAAGGAACAAAAGATATTATTTCAACAATTCTTCTCTTTAAATGATTCTCCAAACATGATCAACCAAACTCTTCATATCAAGCAACCAACTCCTAATATCAAATAATATCTATTTATCAAACAAATATTTCACTATTTGATTATCAAATAAGCCTTTTACTACTCTACCAAATTTTATGCTAGTTTATTGTGATACAATCACGTTTCTTGGACGGTTTAAGAGAATTCTTACCTTGTCTTACTAGGTTAGCATGCATAAAAGTGCAAACTTATAAATTTGTGTTACCGGGTTGACAACATGTTTTGACTACCTTTCATGGTTGAGGTTGGGCCGCTTCAACTTCTTCCATAGCCGATACCTCCGCTTGAGTCACATTTGAGTAGATGATACCTTTCTTTGTACCTTCTTTGAATGTAAAATAGCAGGGGCATCCTTGGAGCTTCGAGTCATTCACTTTTGGGCCATCGTATCACAAAAGAGAAAAGAGAAAGCTTCGCCGTGAAAAGCAGAGTTGTTGCTTCTTACTTGCCAAGAAGATGACGAGAGAGAGAGAGAGAGAGAGAGAGAGAGAGAGAGAGAGAGAGAGAGAGAGAGAGAGAGAGAGAGAGAGAGAGAGAGATCTATGTAATTCGAGAGACATCACAACGATGTAGAAACGAAATTGGAGATGGAGATGGAGACAGAGATGGAGATGGCTTGAGGATTACCTTTGGCATCAAGACAAGAGAGCTTTCGCTTCTGAGAAGTTCTGTGTGTGTATATCTTGAAAGTGAGGGTAGAGGGATCTTTATATAAACTCTCAAAGCCAAAATCAATAGCTGAATAGCAAAAAGCAAGAAGATAAGTTATTGTGTGTGTGTGAGTGTGTATTATTTATATATATATATATATATATATTTGCGGACATACATCCAGATGCGCGATTTTAAGACTCTAATTTTAAGAGAAGCTTGAAAAAGTGGAAAAGAAGCTCTAATCTTGACTTTTCTACGAATACTCTTTCTTTGCTAAAAATACTCATTCTTTTCTAAAAACACTCTTTATTTCCTTAAAATACTCCTCCTTTTCTAAAATTACTCCTTTCTTAAGGATCAACTTTTATCTTTAGATATAGTCTTGAAGCTTAGGTTGTTGGAATTAGAGTTGCAGAGAAACACACACATCTTGGAGAAGACGAAGGAAGCTCAAGGCACACAATAGAGAGTGTGTTACTTAGTGTGCAATGAAAAATATAGATAGCCCTAGAGTGATGGGCGTATATACAATGCACGGGGGAAAAAACCTCCTAAAGAGGGAAAAAATGCCCCAGCGGTCCTAGTGTGTTCACACACATGTGGTAGTGATGTGTTCACACACATCACTACCACATGTATATGGTAACAAATCCCCCCTGGAGTAAAGGGAAGTGCCATGCCTTGAGGACAGGATCAGTCCACAAAGGGGAGTAAGCCCAAAGCTTTGCGGAAAGCTTCAAGCTTCTCACGAGACAATGCCTTTGTGAAAAGATCTGCAAGGTTGTCCTGTGTTGGCACATAAGCCAAGCTGATCTCTCCTGCTGAGAGCCTCTCCCTGACATAGTGGTAATGCACCTCAATGTGCTTTGTGTGAGCATGAAAAACTGGGTTCCTCGCAACTGCCAATGCGCTCTGACTTTCACTGTAGATAGTGTTGGCAGTATCCTGTCCAACACCCAAATCAGCCATAAGGCGTCTGAGCCATACACACTCAACCGTAGCTGTGAAGACTGCCCTGTACTCACCCTCACAACTCGAAGTGGCCACAGTAGGTTGCTTCTTGCTCAACCATGATATACATGAACTGCCAAGCATGAAACAAAAACCACTTGTGGACACTCGCGTGTCAAAACAACCAGCCCAATCTGAGTCCGAAAAAGCATGTAAGTCTGGCGGCAATGATCCCCCCTTGGGATAAAACAAGCCAAGATGTAAAGTGCCACTAAGGTAGCAGAAAATCCTCTTGATAGCCTGCCAATGCTTAGACCCTGGCCTATGCATAAATCTGCTGACCTCTGAGACTGCAAACTGAATATCCGGCCTCCTGTTGCATACATAAATGAGGCAGCCAACAGCAGTTTGGTAAAGAGTGACATCAGCAGGATCACCAACATCATGTAGACTCAACTTCAAACCTGTTTCCATGGGAGTGGCAATAGGTTTGCAATCCTCAAGTCCAAACTTACATAGCAATGTCTCTATGTAACTTTTCTGACACAAGGCAATACCACCATCACACTGCTTAAACTGTATACCCAAATAATGATGCAACAGCCCCAAATCTTTCATCTTGAAAGTAGCATTCAAATCAGCCTTAAATTCAGCAATATGTCTCCCATTTGGTCCAGTGATCAGCAAATCATCAACATAAAGAACCACAATGAGAAGTACATCACCCTCATGCTTTACATACAATGTGCTTTCTGTTGGACTGTTACGAAAGCCTTGTTTGACCAAATGAGTGTCAGCTTTCTCATACCAAGCACGAGGAGATTGCTTCAACCCATACAAAGCCTTGTTACATTTGCACACTTTGTCCTCTTGTCCTTTTATGACAAAACCGCGAGGCTGCGTTACATAAACTTCCTCAAATATGTCACCATTCAAGAAAGCAGTAACAATGTCTGATTGATGTACATCCCAACCAAAATGAGCTGCCAATGCACATAGAAAATGCACAGTAGTCATATAACAAGTGGGAGCAAAAGTCTCTTCATAGTCTATGCCTTTTTGCTGTGCATAACCTTTTGCAACAAGTCGAGCCTTATGGCGATCGATCTCACCATCCGGCTTGCGTTTCAACTTGTAAACCCACTTCGTACCAATGGCCTTTTTGCCAGGAGGCAAATCACATAAAGTCCATGTGTCATTTTCTATAAGTGCATCATATTCTGATTGCATGGCAGCCATCCAATTTTTTGAATTCTGTGCTTCATCAAAAGACAGAGGCTCCTCAACATCATGTAAGCTAGACACAGCCAAAGCATAACATTCTGATGCATAAGATGCATGGCGAGAGCCTGAACGAGTACGACTAGACAAAGGTGCATCCAATTTACTGTCACGCAAAGTGTACACTAGCCATTTTGGCATGCCTCTAGCCTGCTAATTTTCAGCCCTTTCCTCATCAAGTACATCATGTACATCTGCATCAGTAATAGGCTGATCTAGAACATTTTGAGAAACCCCCATAGGCTGAACATTTGCCCCATTGGAACTTACATTCGTATTTCCACCACTAAAAAGAGGCAACAAAGTGTCATAAATGTCCTGTGAGCTTACATTTTTGTCTCTAGTACATGACAGCAAGGGTTGAACAGAATCTTCCACAAACACTACATCCCGAGAAACCAGAATACGTTTTGTTTGTGGATGATACAACCTGTAACCTTTGCTTTCAGCACTATAACCAACAAAAATACATTTGACAGCCTTATCATCCAATTTTCTGCGCTGCACTTGTGGCACCAAAGCATATGCCAAACAACCAAAAACACGCATGTGCTCAATAGAAGGTTTTCTATCATGCCATGCTTCATATGGAGTAATAGACTGCAAAGCTTTCGTAGGACACCTGTTAAGTACATAAGTGGCACACATAATGGCCTCAAGCCAAAAAGAATGCGGCAAAGCTTGACTTTTGACCATACATCGTGCCATTTTTGTCAGTGACCTGTTTTTCCTCTCAGCAACACCATTTTGCTGAGGTGTATAAGGCACTGTACATTGGTGTTTTATCCCACGACTAGCCAGAAATTCATTAAATTCATGAGACATATACTCCCCCCCTCGATCAGAACGGAGAGTGCCCATAGTACATTTCGAGACAGTTTCAGCCATAGCCAGAAATTGTTTGAAGCACATAAAAACTTCGGACTTCGCGGAAATACCCATGCATGCCTGGAGTAATCATCAATGAAAGTCACGAAGTACAGGTAATTGCCCAAGGACGGAGTTTGCATGGCCCACAAACATCACTATGCACAAGCTGCAACCTGCATGTGGCCCGAACTGAACCATCCTTTGGAAATTAGAACGCTGCATCTTACCCAAAATACAGCCTTCACAAACATGTTTGACAGGTACTTCAAGAGGCGGCAAAGAAGCAACCATATCAGATTTCTGCAAACGCAGCAAACTGGCAAAATTCAGATGACCAAAACGTGCATGCCAAAGTTTTGCATCTGAAATAGCCCTTGAATCTGCAATAGCATTTGCAAAATTTTGTCCACACTTGTCATACAAAGTGAGCTTATACAGCCCACGGCACAAGGTAGGAAGATAACGTGTGCAAATGTAAGAAAGCTTTGTACGGGTTGAAGCAATCTCCTCGTGCTTGGTATGAGAAGGCTGACACTCATTTGGTCAAACGAGGCTTTCATAACATTCCAACAGAAAGCACATTGTATGTAAAGCATGAGGGTGATGTACTTCTCCTTGTGGTTCTCTATGTGGATGATTTGTTGATCACTGGACCAAATAAGAGACATGTTGCTAAATTTAAGGCTGATTTGAATGCTACTTTCAAGATGAAAGATTTGGGGATGTTGCATCATTACTTGGGCTTACAGTTTAAGCAGTGTGATGGTGGTATTGCATTGTGTCAAACAAGTTACATAGAGACATTGCTATGTAAGTTTACCACCACCAAGGAAACATGTTTGAAATTGAGTCTTCATGATGCTGGTGATCTTGCCAACGTCACTCTTTACCAAACTGCTATTGGTTGCCTTATTTATATACGCAACACGATGCCGGATATTCAATTTTCAGTCTCACAGGTCGACAGATTTATGCATAGCCCAAGGTCCAAGCATTGGTAGTTTGTCAAGAGGATTTTTTGCTACTTGAGTGGCACTTTAAATCTTGGCTTGTTTTATCCCAAGGGGGGATCATTGCCGCTTGATTTACATGCTTTTTGGACTCAGATTGGGCTCGTTGTTTTGACACGCGAGTGTCCACGAGTGGTTTTCATTTCATGCTTGATAGTTCATGCATATCATGGTTGAGCAAGGTGAAACATACTGTGGCTACTTCTAGTTGTGACGTTGAGTACAGGGCTGTCTTCACAGGGTTGAGTGTGTATGGCTCAGAGGCCTTATAGCTTATTTGGGTGTTGGACAGGACACTGCCAACACTATATAGATTGACAGTCCAGCGCATTGGCAGTTGTTGCAAAGAACCCAATTTTTCATTGAGGTGCATTACCACTATGTGAGGGAGAGGCTCTCAGCAGGAGAGATCAACTTGGATTTTGTGCCAACACAGGACAACCTTGCAAATATTTTCACAAAGGTATTGTCTCATGAGAAGTTCGAAGCTTTCCGCAAAGCTTTGGGCTTACTCAACTTTGTGGATTGATCATGTCCTCACAAGGCATGGCACTTCCCTATACTCTATGTGCCATCTCTGGTTCACCGCATCACTCCCAGGGGGATTTGCTACCATATACATGTGATAGTGAT
This sequence comes from Adiantum capillus-veneris, assembly GCF_014529385.1. Taxonomy (NCBI): domain Eukaryota; kingdom Viridiplantae; phylum Streptophyta; class Polypodiopsida; order Polypodiales; family Pteridaceae; genus Adiantum; species Adiantum capillus-veneris. Next base: position 152,191,603 of record NC_140943.1, read on the forward strand.
GTGTGTGAACACACTTAGGATCGTCGGGGCATTTTTTCCCTCACTAGGAGGTTTTTCTCCTCGTGCATTGTATGTACGCCCATCACTCTAGGGCTATCTATCTTTGCATTGCACACTAAGTAACACACTCTCTGTTGTGTGCCTTAATCTTCCTTCATCTTCTCCAAGCTGTGTGTGTTTGCCTGCAACCCTAATTCCAACAAATCTTAACTCTCCCTTCTCTATCTAAAACCCCTCTTGGTGCCCCCCAATCACCTCTCTTAACCTAAAGGAAACCTTCCACATCCTCTCCTCTAATCTCGCTTCATGTTACCATATACATGTGGTAGTGATGTGTGTGAACACACTTAGGACCGCCGGGGTATTTTTTCCCCTCACTAGGAGGTTTTTTTCCCCATGCATTGTATATACGCCCATCACTCTAGGGCTATCAATCTTTCCATTGCACACTAAGTAATACACTCTCTATTGTGTGCCTTGAGCTTCCTTTGTCTTCTCCAAGCTATGTGTGTTTTCATGCAACTCTAATGCCAACAATTGGTATTAGAGCAGGTTGCATCCTCCCAAGCTTAGTCGCCAGTAGCTCCAGTACACGCTTGCTCACTTTCTCCAATTTCTATGAGCTTTGGATAGCGTCAGTAGGTCGACAAAATCTTCGAGAAACCTCGTAGAGCTCGGTCTACTCAGATTTTTGATTCGGGCTCACTTTGGCCTTTGTTTTCACTATAGGCAGTACTGCACATGCTATTTTGTCACTTTGTGTAAAATTTTTGTCAGCACCATTTTTTCCATAGCAAGTCCCTTACAATCTTCTACTGTTTCTACTAAATAGCACGTGTTGATCCCACTTCTTTTCTCCTCTTTCCGAATAGTTTTCACATCAGGTGTGCAATGGTTGACAACAACACATATGTGTTCAAGATGTTTGCTGCTAAGGGTAGATTGGATGGGGATAATTACCCTATGTGGGATTCTATGATGCAACATGTCCTTGTGTCAAAGGGCTTGGAATAATTGTGCAGGGAATTGATGTACATCTTGGTTCTGATAATGTGGGCGATGTTAAGGATGTTGCGAGTTTTGGTGGCTTGATTGCTGCTGCCAAAGCTATGTTGCCTACCGCTGAGCAAGCTCTTTGGGATGTAAAAGATGTGCAAGATCATGCGTTGATTGTTTTGTCTGGAAAGCACACTATTAATCCTTATATTTGTTCAGCAAAATTTGCAAAACAGGCTTGGAATATTATGGCTGGTCTTTATGTAGGTCACAATGAGGCTAAAATTGCATTGCTGCGTAAAGAACTGGAGACGAGGATTATGCATGAGGAAGATGAGATGGACACTTTCCTTGTTGGTGTCAAGGATATCAATGAGAAACTTATTTCTACAGGTGAAGTCATTTCTGCTGATAGTTCCCTTGTGCAAACTGTTCTTGATGCTTGCCAGATTCTTAACAGACTTTTGCTAGTACTTAGAGACTAATGACCCAAGGAAATCCTAAAGATGTCAAGTTTGATGCATTATGCACATTGCTGTTGCAAGAGTCACTCTCCAGCAAAAACAGGGCTATATAGTGTGCAGTTGAACATGCCTTTATTCCTGCTCAAAGAAAAGGTGGTAACAACAATGTAGCCACTTCTCATGGTTCTTTTGCGAGTGGTAAATCCCTTGTTTCTAATGCTCCTGTTGGCAATAATTCATTTGGGAATTCTGGTGAAAAGGGAAAAAAGAAGATGCGTTGCCATTATTGTAAAGCTAATGATCACTTGATCAAGCAGTGTCCTAAGTTGAAGGCAAAAGAGGCTGGTTCCACTACAAATGCAACTATTGTTGAGTCTTCTGTGAAAGGAGGTTGTGATGATGGGCTTTTAGTGAACGGTGCACTTATGATCCTTCTATCCATGATGCATGTATGTTAGTTACTGTAGATGCTCATGTGTGGTACTTTGAGTGAATCCCCAGGGTCCCTCATGGGAATTCAGTCACTTGTGCCAACAATGCCTCTTATCCGGTTAAGGGAGTTGGAAAGATTGTGTTTACTGTTTCAAATGGCAGTTATTGCACACTTGATGATGCATTGTATGTACGTGGGATCAAGAAGAATCTTTTGTCTGTCTTTGCACTTGCTAGACTTGGTCTTGTAGTCAAATTTGTGGATGACAGATGTACAGTACATGATTTGACTTTAGGTGATGAAATTGTTGCATCCGTCATTTTATGCTGTGGGCTATATAAGCTCACTTTGTATGACAAGTGTGGGAAAATTTTTGCAAATGTTGTTGTGGATTCAAAGGCTGTTTCACATGCAATACTTTGGCATGCACGTTTTGGGCATGTGAATTTTGCCATTTTGCTACATTTGCAAAAATCTAATATGGTTGCTTCTTTGCAAGCCTCATGAAGCACCTGTCAAACATGTTTGTGAAGGTTGTATTTTGGGTAAGATGAAGTGTTCAAAGTTTCCAAAGGATGGTTCAGCTAGGGCCACATACAAATTGCAGCTTGTGTATAGTGATGTTTGTGGGCCCATGCAAACTTCTTCCTTGAGAAATTACCTTTACTTTGTGACTTTAATTGATGATTAATCCAGGCATGCATGGGTGTAGGCGCTTAAATCAAAGATTGAAGTGTTCATGTGCTTCAAACAATTTTTGGATGTACCTTTGTCTAGTCATACTTGTTGAGGTTATTGCCACGCATATTATGCATCAATTTGTTATGCTTTGGCTATGTCTAGCTTATGTGATGTTGAGGAACCTCTGTCTTTTGATAAAGCACAAATTCAAAAAATTAGATGGCTGCCATGCAATTTGAATATGATGCACTTATAGAAAATGAAAAATGGACTTTATATGGTTTGCCTCCTAGAAAAAAGTCCATTGGGGTTTATAAGTTGAAACATAAGCTGGATGGTGAGATTGATCGCTATAAGGCTTGACTTGTTGCAAAGGGTTATGCACAACAAAAAGGCATAGATTACGAAGAGACCTTTGCTCCCACTTGTCGTATGAATACTGTGTGTTTTCTATGTGCATTGGCAGCTCATTTTGGTTGGGATGGACATAAGTCAAACATTGTTACTCCTTTCTTGAATGGTGACATATTTGAGGAAGTTTATGTAATGCAACCTCGCGCTTTTGTCATTAAAGGGCAGTAAGATAAAGTGTGCAAATGTAAGAAAGCTTTGTATGGGTTGAAGCAATCTCCCGGTGCTTGGTATGAGAATGCTGAAACTCATTTGGTCAAACGAGGCTTTCATAACATTCCAACAGAAAGCACATTGTATGTAAAGCATGAGGGTGATGTACTTCTCATTGTGGTTCTCTATGTGGATGATTTGTTGATCACTGGACCAAATAAGAGACATATTGCTGAATTTAAGATTGATTTGAATGCTACTTTCAAGATGGAAGATTTGGGGATGTTGCATCATTACTTGGGCATACAATTTAAACAGTGTAAGGATGGTATTGCATTGTGCCAAACAAGTTACATAGAGACATTGCTGTGTAAATTTGGACTTGAGGATTGCAAACCTATTGCCACCCCCATGGAAACAGGTTTGAAATTGAGTCTTCATGATGGTGGTGACCCTTTCAATGTCATTCTTTACCAAACTTCTATTGGTTGCCTTATTGACATACCCAACACGGGGCGCGATATTTAGTTTGAAGTCACACAGGTCGGTAGATTTATGCATAGCCTAGGGTCCAGGCATTGGCAGTCTGTCAAGAGGACTTTTTTCTACTTGAGTGGAACTTTACATCTTGGCTTGTTTTATCCCAAGGGGGGATCATCGCTGCCAAATTCACATGATTTTTTGGACTCAGATTGGGCTAGTGTTTTGACACGCGAGTGTCCCCACAAGTGGTTTTTGTTTCATGCTCGGCAGTTCATGCATATCATTGTTGAGCAAGAGGCAACCTACTGTGGCGACTCCTAGTTGTGAGGTTGAGTACAGGGCAATCTTCACAGGGTTGAGTGTGTATGGCTCAGACGCCTTATAGCTGATTTAGGTGTTGGACAAGACACCGCCAACACTATGTACACTGACAGTCAAAGCGCATTGGCAGTTGCAAAGAACCCAATTTCTCATGCTTGCACAAAGCACATTGAGGTGTATTACCACTATGTGAGGGAGAGGCTCTCAGCAGGAGAGATCAACTTGGCTTTTGTGCCAACACAGGACAACCTGCAAATATGTTCACAACGGCATTGTCTCGTGAGAAGTCCGAAGCTTTCCGCAAAGCTTTGGGCTTACTCAACTTTGTGGACTGATCATGTCCTCATAAGGCATGGCACTTCCCTATAATCTATGTGCCAACTCTTGTTCATCGCATCACTCCTAGGGGGGATTTGCTACCATGTACATGTGATAGTGATGTGTGTGAACACACTTAGGACTGCCGAGGCATTTTTTCCCTCACTAGGAGGTTTTCCCTCCCCTGCATTTTATATACGCCCATCACTCTAGGGCTATCTATCTTTGCATTGCACACTAAGAAACACACTCTCTGTTGTGTGCCTTAATCTTCCTTCTTCTTCTCCAAGTTGTGCGTGTTGGCCTGCAACCGTAATTCCAACAAATCTTAACTCTCCCTTCTCTATCTAAAACCCCTCTTGGTGCCCTCCAATAAACTCTCTTAACTCAAAGAAAACCTTTCACCTCCTCTCCTCTAATCTTGCTTCATGTTACCACATACATGTGGTAGTGATGTGTTGTGGACATACTTAGGACCGCTGGGGTATTTTTTCCCTCACCAGGAGGTTTTTTCTCCGATGCATTGTATATACGCCCATCACTCTAGGGGTATCAATCTTTCCATTGCACACTAAGTAATACACTCTTTGTTGTGTGCCTTGAGCTTCCTTTGTCTTCTCCAAGCTGTGTGTGTTTTCATGCAACTCTAATTCCAACAATTGGTATTAGAGCAGGTTGCGTCCTCCTGAGCTTAGTCGCCGGTAGCTCCAGTACATGCTTGCTCACTTTCTCCAATTTCTATGGCTTTGGCAAGTGTCAGTAGGCCGACAAATTCTTTGAGAAATTTTGTAGATCTCGGTCTGCTTAGATTTTTTATTCGGGCTCAATTTGGCCTCCGTTTCCACTACATGCAATACTGCACATGCTATTTTGTCATTTAGTATAGAATTTTTGTCAGCACCACTTTTTGCATAACATGTCCCTTAGAGTCTTGTACAGTTTATGCTATATAGCACATGTTGATCCCACTTCCTTTCTCCTCTTTTTGGACAGTTTTCACAACAGGTGCAACATTTTCAATGGTTAACAACAACACTGATGTGTTCATGATGTTTGCTGTTGAGGGTAGATTGGATGGGGATAATTGCCCTATGTGGGATTCTATGATGCAACATGTCCTTGTGTCAAAGGGAGTTTGGAATATTGTGCAAGGCATTGATGTACATCCTGGTACTAAGGATATGGGCGATGTTGAGGATGTTGCGAGTTTTGGTGCCTGGATTGCTACTGCCAAAGCTATTTTACCTACAGCTAAGCAAGCTCTTTGGGATGTAAAATATGTGCAAGATCATGCATTGATTGCGTTGTCTGTGAAGCGCACTATTACTCCTTAAATTCATTCAGCAAAATTTGCAAAACACGTTTGGGATATTCTGGTTGGTCTTTATGTAGGTCGCAATGAGGCTAAAATTGCATTGATGGGTAAAGAGCTGGAGTCGAGGATTATGCATGAGGAAGATGAGATGGACACTTTCCTAGTTGTGTCAAGGATATCAATGAGCAACTTATTTCTACAGGTAAAGTCATTTCTGCCGAGAGCTCCCTTGTGCAGACTGTTCTTGATGCTTTGCCAGATTCTTACCAGACTTTTGCTAGTACTTAGAGACTAATGACCCAAGGAAATCCACAAGCTGTCCAGTTTGATGCATTATGCACATTGCTGTTGCAAGAATCACTTTCCAGCAAAAACAGGACTAAACAGTGTGTAGTTGAACGTGCCTTTATTGCTACTCAAAGAAAAGGTGGTAACAGCAATGTAGCCACTTATCATGGTTCTTCTATGAGTGGTAAATCCCCTGTTCCTGATGCTTTTGTTGGCAGAAATTTGTTTGGGAATTCGGGTGAAAAGGGGAAAAAGAAGATACATTGCCATTATTGTAAAGCTAATGATCATTTGATCAAGCAGTGTCCTATTTTGAAGGCAAAAGAGGCTAAGAAGAAAGAGGCCGGTTCCACTACAAATGTAGCTATTGTTGAGTTTTCTGTGCAAGGAGATTGTGATGATGGACTTTTAGTGAACAATGCACTTATGATCCTTCTATCTATGTTGCATGTATGTTAGTTACTACAGATGCTCATGTGTGGTACTTTGATAGTGGTGCTACAAAGCACATTACCTCTCATCGTGACTTGTTTACCTCTCTTGAGGATGTCCCTCATGGGAATTCAGTCACTTGTGCCAACAATGCCTCTTATCCGATTAAAGGGAGTTGGAAAGATTGTGTTTACTGTTGATAATGGCAATTCTTTCACACTTATTGATGCATTGTATGTATGTGGGATCAAGAAGAATTTTTTGTTTGTCTTTGCACTTGCTAGACTTGGTCTTGTAGTCAAATTTGTGGATGACAGATGTATAGTACATGATTTTAGTTTAGGTGATGAAATTGTTGCATCTGTCATTTAATGTCGTGGGTAGAATAAGCTCACTTCGTATGACAAGTGTGGGCAGAAGTTTGCAAATGTTGTTTTGGATTCAAAGGCTGTTTCACATGCAATACTTTGGCATACACGTTTTGGGCATATGAATTTTGCCAATTTGCTACATTTGCAGAAATCTAATATGGTTGCTTCTTTGTCGCCTCTTGAAGCACATGTCAAACATATTTTTGAAGGCTGTGTTTTGGGTAAGTTGAAGCGTTCGAAGTTTCCAAAGGATGGTTTAGCTACGGCCACATAACAGATTGCAGCTTGTGTATAGTGATGTTTGTGGACACATGCAAACTTCGTCATTGGGCAATTATCTTTACTTTGTGACTATAATTGATGATTACTCTAGGCATGCATCGGTGTATGCGCTTAAATCGAAGTCCGAAGTGTTTATGTGCTTTAAACAATTTCTGGCTACTATGGCTGAAAATGTGTCAAAATGTACTATGGACACCCTCCATTCAGATTGAGGGGGGGAGTATGTCTCATGAATTTAATGTATTTCTTGCTAGTCGTGGGATAGAACACCAATGTATAGTTCTGTATACGCCTCAACAAAATGGTGGTGTAGAGAGAAAAACCAAGTCACTTACAAAAATGGCACAATATATGGTCAAAAGTCAAGCTTTTCCGCATTTGTTTTGTCTTGAGGCCAGCATGTGTGCCACTTATGTACTTAACAGATGTCATACAAAATATTTATAATCTATGACTCCTTATGACGCATGGCATGATAGAAAACCTTCTATTGAGCATATGCGCATTTTTGGTTGTTTGGCTTATGCTTTGGTACCACAAATGCAACACAAAAAGTTGGATAATAAGACTGTCAAATGCATTTTTGTTGGTTATAGTGCTGAAAGAAAAGATTATTGGTTGCATCATCCGCAAACAAAGTGTATCTTGGTCTCACAGGATGTTGTGTTTGTGGAAGATTCTAGTCAGCCCTTGCTCTCATATACTAAAGACATTAATGAAGCTCACATGACTTTTATGACACTTTGTTGCCTCTTTTTAGTGGTGGAAGTCCAAATATAAATTCCAAAACGAGGCAAATGTACAATCTATGTGGGTTTTTGAAAATGTTACAAATCAACCTATTACTGATGCAGATGTACATGATGTAGTTGATGAGGAAAGGGTGGACAATGAGCAGGCTAGAGGTATGCCAAAATGGTTGGTGCATACTTTGTGTGACAGTAAGTTGGATGCACCTTTGTCTAGTCATACTCATTGAGGTTCTTACCTTGCATCTTATGCATCAATTTGTTATGTTTTGGCTGTGTCTAGCTTATGTGATGTTGAGGAACCTCTGTCTTTTGATAAAGAACAAAATTCAAAAAATTGGATTACTGCCATGCAATCTGAATATGGTGCATTTATAGAAAATGACACATGGACTTTATGTGATTTTCCTCCTAGAAAAAAGGCCATTGTGGTATAAAATGGGTTTACAAGTTGAAATGCAAGCTGGATGGTGAGATTGATCGCTATAAGGCTCGACTTGTTGTAAAGGGTTACGCACAACGAAAAGGCGTAGATTATGAAGAGACCTTTGCTCCCACTTGTCGTATGAATAATGCTTGTTTTCTATGTGCATTGGCAGCTCATTTTGGTTGGGATGGACATAAGTCAAACATTGTTACTGCTTTCTTGAATGGTGACATATTTGAGGAATTTATGTAATGCAACCTCGTGGTTTTGTCATTAAAGGGCGGGAAGATAAAGTGTGAAAATGTAAGAAAGCTTTGTATGGGTTGAAGCAATCTCCTCGTGCTTGGTATGAGGAGGTTGACACTCATTTGGTTAAACGAGGATTTCATAAAAGTCCAGCAGAAAGCACCTTGTATGTAAAGCGTGACAGTGATGTACTTCTCATTGTGGTTCTCTATGTGGATGATTTGTTGATCACTGGACCAAATAAGAGACATATTGTTGAATTTAAGGCTGATTTGAATGCTACTTTCAAGATGAAAAATTTGGGGATGTTGCATCATTACTTGGGCATACAATTTAAGTAGTGTGATGGTGGTATTGCCTTGTGTCAAATAAGTTGCATAGAGACATTGCTATGTAAGGTTGGACTTGAGGATTGCAAACCTATTGCCACTCCCATGGAAACAAGTTTGAAATTGAGTCTTCATGATGCTGGTGATCCTGCCGATGTCACTCTTTATCACACTGCTATTGGCTGCCTTATTTATGTATGCAACACGAGGCCGAATATTCAGTTTGCACGCTCACAAGTTAGCAAATTTATGCATAGCCCAGGGTCCAAGAATTGTCAGGCTGTCAAGAGGATTTTTTTCTACTTGAGTGGCACTTTATGTTAGGAAATAAGACGTAGCTAAATAGATAATTGAGTAGATTACTTAATGGAGAGAGACAGATTTATATACACGAGATTATAGAGTAGAGAGAGAGAGAGAGAGAGAGAGAGAGAGAGAGAGAGAGAGAGAGAGAGAGAGAGAGAGAGAGAGAGAGTACACACGATATACGTGGTTCACCCAATGTGGGCTACGTCCACGGGAAAGCAGCCACTCAATGGCTTTAGTACTTCAAAATAAGAAGTAGTTTACAAAGGGATTATACCCTTAATGGAGCTCCCGCCTTGCTTCACTCTCACCACCTCACACTCACCTTGTTGCATCAACTTCACACACTATGAAATGTGTGTAGAAATGGCCCCCTTTTATAGGCCAAAAGGGCTGCCCTCTCTTATGAGACACAGCCATGTGTAGCCGCCCTTGTGCGAATAAGTCCAAATCGGACCCTCCAATCCGCCCATGTGTGGCCGCCCCTGAGAAGACAAGTCCGCTTTTGAATTCGGCCATCGGCCATTGAATTCGGCTACCGGCCATTGACTTCCGACCACCGGCCATTGACTACCGGCCACCGGCCAACCGATCGGTTGTTTTCCGACCACTTTTCGGCCGCCGTCCGGCCATAATATTCCGGCGAAAAAGAATATTCCGGCCCCTGATTCTTGTCCGTGAAAATTTTGGTTTCCGGTGAGTGATTTTCCTTCACGCACGATGGCTTCTCCTCATAATGGGGGCCTTACAAATGTGCACTTTTACCACAGAAAATTACAAGGGTAAATCAGGCTCCATACTTAACAATCTCCCACTTGGAGACTGATCTCCAAACCAAACCTGTGACTGCTTTCCATTCTGGCTTCTTATCCTTGAATGCCGATTGAAGATGAGCAAAAGCTCAACTTCTCCTTGTTGACCACCTTTGTAAACATGTCTGCAGGATTTTTACTTGTATGCACCTTTCCTAGCTTTAGTTGTCCCTCTTCCAAAAGAGTGCGTATGAAGTGATATCTCACCTCAATGTGCTTTGTCCTTGAATGAAAGGCTGAGTTCTTCGCAAGATGGATAGCGCTTTGGCTATCACTGTAGAAGACACAATTGTCTTGTTTGAATCCAAGCTCTTCTAAGAATCTGTGAAGCCACAGAATTTCTTTGCTTGCCTCCGTCATTGCTACATACTCTGCTTCCGTGGTAGAAAGTGAAACCACTTTCTGCAGCTTTGAAGCCCAGCTTACTGCTGTGCCTCCAACCGTGAACACATAGCCAGTAGTGCTCCTTCGAGTATCTTTGTCACCTGCCATATCTGCATCAGCATACCCTTCTAGAAAAATATCAGTTCCTCCAAAATACAAAGCATTTGTTGTTGTCCCTTTTAGATACCTAAGTATCCACTTCACAGCTTGCCAATGCTCTTTACCTGGGTTGTCCATGAACCTACTCACAACTCCCACTGCATGTGCAATGTCTGGCCTTGTCCACACCATAGCATACATTAGAGAACCTACCGCTGCAGCATATGGAACTTTAGACATATAGGCTATCTCCTCTTGTGTCTTTGGACACATATCCTTCGTTAGTTTAAAATGACCAGCCAAAGGTGTAGAAACTGGTTTTGCATTTTGCATTGCAAACCTTTCTAGTACCTTCTTGATGTAATCCTCTTGAGATAGCTTTATTGTCTTCTTCGTCCTGTCCCTTGATATTTTCATACCAAGTATCCTCTTTGCAGCACCTAAATCTTTCATTGAAAAAGATTTGGACAGCTCCTCTTTTAGGTCTTTGATGTCCTGCATGTTAGCACTTGCAATCAACATGTCATCAACATACAACATTAGGATGATGAATTTCCCATCTCCCAAATTCTTCGTGTAGACGCAGTGATCCGAGTTGCATCTTGTGAATCCATGATCCAACATCCATCGATCAAACTTCAAGTACCATTGTCTTGATGCTTGCTTTAAACCATACAAGCTCTTCTTTAATCTGCAAACCATTTTCTCCTTACCTTTTACATTATACCCCTTTGGTTGAAGCATGTAGATTTCCTCCTCTAAGTCACCGTGAGGGAATGCCGTATTTACATCCATTTGCTCGAGATTTAGATCATGAGCAGCCACAAGGCTTAAGACAAGCCTAATTGAGTTCATTTTACAACAGGAGAAAATATTTCATTGAAATCAATACCTTTCTTTTGAGAAAAACCTTTTACCACAAGCCTAGACTTGTACCTTTTCTTCCCACCTTCTTCTTCCTTTATCTTGTACACCCATTTGTTTTGAAGTGCCCGCTTACCTTTAGGCAACTCAACCAACTCCCATGTTTGGTTGTGATGTAGTGAGTCCATCTCCACTTGCATGCTCTTCGTCCATTCTTCTTTTGATTCATGTTGCATAACTTCTTCATATGATTCCGGCTCTCCAGAATCTGAGATCAAGAGATGGTTGAAGGAAGGAACAAACCTTTCTGGAGGTCTACTTGCTCTTGTAGATCTTCGGGGAATAGGTTGAGGCTCCTCATTTGGTTGACGTTGTTGCACATTGTCACCGTTTGCAGTCCTTGAGTCTTCACCGTCCTCAAGCTCCATGTACTCATCACCTGTTTCTTTTGTTTGTTTTCTTTCCAAGTAATCTTTGTACATATTTTGTTCGTTAAAAATTACATCCCTACTCCTTAAGATTTTACCATCTTCAGGATTCCATAGGCGATACCCAAAGTCTCCTTCTCCATAGCCAATGAAGAAACACTTTTTGGACTTTGCATCTAACTTTGATCTTAGGCTTCTATCTATGCGCATGAAAGCCTCACACCCAAACACTTTGAGAAATGCATAATTCACCGGTTTACCTGTCCATGCCTCTTCTGGAACTCCCCCATCCAATGCCGTTGAGGGTGACCGATTGATTAAGTACACAGACGTACTTACAGCTTCTGCCCAAAGCTCAAGCGGTAGGCCTGCATGTAGCCGCATGCTTCGTGCTCGTTCCATGATTGTCTTGTTCATCCTTTCCGAAATCCCATTTTGTTGAGGTGTCCTTGGGGTTGTCCTTTGCCTCCGAATGCCATTGCTAGCACAAAAGCTTTCAAAAGCTTGGCTGCAATATTCACCTCCATTGTCGGATCTGAGGCATTTAACCTTGGTACCTGTTTCATTCTCCACAAAGGCTTTCCACCTTTGAAATATGGAAAATACATCGGATTTATTCTTCATGACATAAACCCATGTTTTTCTAGTCGCATCGTCTATGAATGTTACATAGTACAATGAGCCACCAAGTGATGGTGTACTTGCAGGACCCCAAACATCAGAATGAACCAACTCAAGTTTTTTATTTTTTCTTTCATTTCCTGAATTTTGAAATTTTACCCTCTTTTGTTTACCATAAACACAATCTTCACAGAACTCTAAGTCCACTTCTTTCAAACCTGGTAGAAGCTTCTTTGTTTGAAGGATTTGCATTCCTTTGGCACTCATATGCCCAAGTCGGTAGTGCCACACTGCACTGTCAACTTCTGTAGTTGCTGCACAAGCTGAAGGTTGCGTGCTAACAGTACACAAGTAAAGTGTACCGAATTTTTCACCCTTGGCAACCACCAAAGATCCCTTTGAGATTTTCCACCGTTTGTTTCCGAATGCAATGTTGTGACCTTCATCGTCCAATTGTCCTGTAGAGATCAAATTTTTGCGAAGAGAAGGAACATGCCTAACATCTTTAAGCTTCCATTCATTTTCGTTAGTAGTTTTGACAGAAACTGTACCTTTGCCGACAATCTCACAAGCTTCATCATCTCCCAAGTATACATACCCAAAATTACCTTTGGTGTAGTCTTGGAAATGTTGCTTGTGTGGTGTCGCATGGAATGAAGCCCCGGAATCTACTATCCAGGAATTAGACACATTGTCTAATGAGAGAATTAGAGCATCTTACTCTACTTTACCTGCCACATTGGCCTCCGATGTTGGCTTGTTGTCTTGAGACTCTGTCTCCTTCTTCTTCTTGGACCAGCAATCCTTCTTGACGTGGCCTTTCTTGTCGCAGTTCCAAACATTCAAGAAGTGACTTTGTGCGTGACTTGCTGCGCCTTGAGCGATCACGACCCTTTTGGTTTTTGAACCTCTCCTTAGGCCTTCCTCTTGTTTCCACTGATAGTGCACCACTTGATGATTCTCCTGTGCTTCTCCTTCGCATTTCCTCGCTTAGGAGAACACCCACAACATCATCAAACTTAAGAGTATTTGTGCCAGAGATAGAATTACTTACAGCCATCACAAGGCTGTCCCAACTATCCGGTAGAGATGATAGTATAAGGAGAGCTCGCACTTCGTCATTGAAATTGATTTTCACTGATCGAAGTTGACTTATGTTTGTGTTAAAGTCATTTAGGTGTTCTGCAACTGAACCATTCTCTGCCATCTTTAGATTGAACAAGCGCTTCATAAGAAATACCTTATTGGATGCCGATGGTTTCTCGTAGAAGTCGTCAAGTGACTTCATCAAGTCCTCCGTGGTCTTCATCTCCGAAACATTGAAGGCCACCGTTGACGCCAAGCTTAACCGGATTGTTCCCAGTGCCTTTCGATCAAGGACAATCCATGCTTCATCTACCATTGTTGCAGGCTTCTTCGCAAGACCGCCTAGTGGCAAATAGAGGTCCTTCTGGTAGAGATAGTCTTCAATCTGCATCTTCCAATGTTGGTAGTTTTTGCCGTTGAACTTCTCAATCTTGAGCTTCCCTTCCTCCGCCATAACTCCCACTCAATTCAAGGAATCCTTTCCTTGAGATAATTTAGCTACGAGCAAACCTTGCTCTGATACCAGTTGTTAGGAAGTAAGACGTAGCTAAATAGATAATTGAGTAGATTACTTAATGGAGAGAGACAGATTTATATACACGAGATTATAGAGTAGAGAGAGAGAGAGAGAGAGAGTACACACGATATACGTGGTTCACCCAATGTGGGCTACGTCCACGGGAAAGCAGCCACTCAATGGCTTTAGTACTTCAAAATAAGAAGTATTTTACAAAGGGATTATACCCTTAATGGAGCTCCCGCCTTGCTTCACTCTCACCACCTCACACTCACCTTGTTGCATCAACTTCACACACTATGAAATGTGTGTAGAAATGGCCTCCTTTTATAGGCCAAAAGGGCTGCCCTCTCTTATGAGAGACAGCCATGTGTAGCCGCCCTTGTGCGAATAAGTCCAAATCGGACCCTCCAATCCGCCCATGTGTGGCCGCCCTTGAGAAGACAAGTCTGCTTTTGAATTCGGCCACCGGCCATTGAATTCGGCTACCGGCCACCGGCCATTGACTTCCGACCACCGGCCACCGCTTTTGAATTCGGCCACCGGCCACCGGCCATTGACTTCCGACCACCGGCCATTGACTACCGGCCACCGGCCAACCGACCGATTGTTTTCCGACCACTTTCCGGCCGCCGTCCGGCCATAATATTCCGGCGAAAAAGAATATTCCGACGGAAAAAAAAGTCTCGGGGCCTTTAAAGTTGCCCTTGATTCTTGTCCGTGAAAATTTTGGTTTCCGGTGAATGATTTTCCTTCACGCACGATGGCTTCTCCTCATAATGGGGGCCTTACAAATGTGCGCTTTTACCACAGAAAATTACAAGGGTAAATCAGGCTCCATACTTAACACTTTACATCTTGGCTTGTTTTATCCCAAGGAGGGATCATTGCTGCTAGATTTACATGCTTTTTTGGACTCAGATTGGGCTAGTTGTTTTGACACACAAGTGTCCACGAGTGGTTTTTGTTAATGCTCAACAGTTCATGCATATCATGGTTGAGCAAGAAGCAACCTACAGTGGCCACTTCTTGTGAGACTAAGTACAGGGCAGTCTTCACAGCTACGGTGTAGTGTGTATAGCTCAAACGCCTTATGGATGATTTGGGTGTTAGACAGGACACTGCCAACACTATCTACATTGATAGTCAGAGCGCAGTAGCAGATGCGAAGAACCCAGGTTTTCATGCTCACACAAAGTACACTGAGGTGCATTACCACTATGTTAGGGAGAGGCCCTCAATAGGAGAGATCAATTTGGCCTATGCACTATTACTCCTCATATTCGTTCTGCAAAATTTGCAAAACAAGCTTGGGATATTTTGGATGGTCTTTATGTAGGTCGCAATGAGGCTAAAATCACATTGCTGGGTAAAGAGCTGGAGACGAGGATTATGCATGAGGAAGATGAGATGGACACTTTCCTTGCTAGTGTCATGGATATCAATGAGAAACTTATTTCTACAGGTGAAGTCATTTCTGCTGGCAATTCCCTTGAGTAGAGCATCCTTGATGCTTTACCAGATTCTTACAAGAATTTTGCTAGTACTTGGAGACTAATGACCCAAGGAAATCCAGAAGTTTTCAAGTTTGATGCATTATGCACATTGCTGTTGCAAGAGTCACTTTCCAGCAAAAGCAGGGCTAAACAGTGTGCAGTTGAACATGCCTATATTGCTGCTCAAAGAAAAGGTGGTAACAACAATGTAGCCACTTCTCATGGTTCTTCTACGAGTCATAAATCCCCTATTCCTAATGCTTTTGTTGGCAACAATTCGTTTGGGAATTCTTGTGAAAGGGGGGAAAAGAAGATACGTTGCCATTACTATAAAGCTAAAGATCACTTGGTCAAGCAGTGTCCTAAGTTGAAGGCAAAAGAGACCAAGAAGAAAGAGGTTGGTTCCACCACAAATGCAGCTAATGTTGAGTCTTATGTGAAAGGAGATTGTGATGATGGGCTTTTAGTGCATAGTGCACTTATGATCCTTCTATCCATGATTCATGTATGTTAGTTACTGCAGATGGGCATGTGTGGTTCTTTGACAGTGGTGCTACAAAGCACATTACCTGTCATCATGACTTGTTTAACTGTCTTGAGGATGTCCCTCATGAGAATTGAGTAATTTGTGCCAACAATGCCTCTTATCCGGTTAAGGGAGTTGGAAAGATTGTGTTTACTGCTGCAAATGGCAGTTCTTTCACACTTGTTGATGCATTGTATGATCCTCAGATTATGAAGAATCTTTTGTCTATCTTTGCACTTGTTGTTGGAATTAGGGTTGCAGAGAAACGCACACAGCTTGGAGAAGACGAAGGAAGATCACGGCACACAATAGAGAGTGTGTTACTTAGTGTGCAATGGAAAGATAGATAGCCCTAGAGTGATGGGCGTATATACAATGCTCGGGGGAAAAAACCTCCTACAGAGGGAAAAAATACCCCGGCGGTCCTAGTGTGTTCACACACATCACTACCACATGTATATGGTAACAAACCCCCCTGGAGTGATGCGGTGAACGAGAGCTGGCATGTGAGTAAAGGGAAGTGCCATTCCCTAAGGACATGATCAGTCCACAAAGGGGAGTAAGCCCAAAGCTTTGCGGAAAGCTTCAAGCTTCTCACGAGACAATGCCTTTGTGAAAAGATTTGCAAGGTTGTCCTGTGTTGGCACATAAGCCAAGCTGATCTCTCCTGCTGAGAGCCTCTCCCTGACATCTTGGTAATGCACCTCAATGTGCTTTGTGCGAGTATAAAAAACTGGGTTCCTCGCAACTGCCAATACGCTCTGAGTGTCAGTGTAGATAGTGTTGGCAGTGTCCTCTCCAACACCCAAATCAGCCATAAGGCGTCTGAGCCATACAAACTCAACTGTAACTTTGAAGACTGCCCTGTACTCAGCCTCACAACTCGAAGTGGCCACAATAGGTTTCTTCTTGCTCAACCATGATATGCATGAACTGCCAAGCATGAAACAAAAACCACTTGAGGACACTCGCGTGTCAAAACAACCAGCCCAATCTAAGTCCAAAAAAGCATGCAAGTCTGGCGGCAATGATCCCCCCTTGGGATAAAACAAGCCAAGGTGTAAAGTGCCACTAAGGTAGCGGAAAATCCTCTTGACAGCCTGCCAATGCTTAGACCCTGGGCTATGCATGAGTTTAATGACCTGTGAGACTGCAAACTGAATATCTGGCCTCGTATTGCATACATAAATGAGGCAGCCAACAGCAGTTTGGTAAAGAGTGACATCAGCAGGATCACCAACATCATGTAGACTCAACTTCAAACCTATTTCCATGGGAGTGGCAATAGGTTTGCAATCCTCAAGTCCAAACTTACATAGCAATGTCTCTATGTAACTTTTCTGACATAAGGCAATACCACCATCACATTGTTTAAATTGTATACCCAAGTAATGATGCAACAGCCCCAAATCTTTCATCTTGAAAGTAGCATTCAAATCAGCCTTAAATACAACAATATGTCTCTCATTTGGTCCAGTGATCAGCAAATCATCAACATAAAGAACCACAATGAGAAGTACATCACCCTCACGCTTTACATACAATGTGCTTTCTGTTGGACTGTTACGAAAGCCTTGTTTGACCAAATGAGTGTCAGCTTTCTCATACCAAGCACGAGGAGATTGCTTCAACCCATACAAAGCCTTCTTACATCTGCACACTTTGTCCTCTTGTCCTTTTATGAAAAAACCGCGAGGCTGCGTTACATAAACTTCCTCAAATATGTCACCATTCAAGAAAGCAATAACAATGTCTGATTGATGTACATCCCAACCAAAATGAGCTACCAATGCACATAGAAAACGCATAGTAGTCATACAACAAGTGGGAGCAAAAGTCTCTTCATAATCTATGCCTTTTTGCTGTGCATAACCCTTTGCAACAAGTCGAGCCTTATGGCGATCAACCTCGCCATCCGGCTTCCGTTTCAACTTTAAACCCACTTCGTACCAATGGCCTTTTTTCCAGGAGGCAAATCACGTAAAGTCCATGTGTCATTTTCTATAAGTGCATCATATTCTGATTGCATGGCAGCCATCCAATTTTTTGAATTATGTGCTTCATCAAAAGACAGAGGTTCCTGAACATCATGTAAGCTAAACACATCCAAAGCATAACAATCTGATGCATAAGATGCATGGCAAGAGCCTCAATGAGTACGACTAGACAAAGGTGCATCCGATTTACTGTCATGCAATGAATGCACCAACCATTATGGCATACCTCTAGCCTACTCATTTTCAGCCCTTTCCTCATCAAGTACATCATGTACATTTGCATCAGTAATAGGTTGATCTGTAACATTTTCAGAAACCCCCATAGGCTGTAAATTTGCCTCATTGGAACTTACATTCGTATTTCCATCACCGAAAAGAGGCAACAAAGTGTCATAAATGTCCTGTGAGCTTACATTACTGTCTCTAGTACATGATAGCAAGGGCTGAACAAAATCTTCCACAAACACTACATCCCGTGAAACCAGAATACGCTTTGTTTGCGGATGATATAACCTGTAACCTTTTTTTTCAGCACTATAACCAACAAAAATACATTTGACAGCCTTATCATCCAATTTTCTGCGCTGTGTTTGTGGCACCAAAGCATATGCCAAACATCCAAAAACGCGCATGTGCTCAATAGAAGGCTTTCTATCATGCCATGTTTCATATGGAGTAATAGACTGCAAAGCTTTCGTAGGACACCTGTTAAGTACATAAGTGGCACACATGATGGCCTCAAGCCAAAAAGAATGCGGCAAAGCTTGACTTTTGACCATACATCGTGCCATTTCCATAAGTGACTTGTTTTTCCTCTCAGCAACACCATTTTGCTGAGGTGTATAAGGCACTGTACATTGGTGTTTTATCCCACGACTAGCCAGAAATGCATTAAATTCATGAGATATATACTCACCCCCTCGATCGGAACGGAGGGTGCCCATAGTACATTTCGAGACATTTTCAATCATAGCCAGAAATTGTTTGAAGCACATAAAAACTTCGGACTTCACTTTAAGCGGAAATACCCATGCATGCTTGGAGTAATCATCAATAAAAGTCACGAAGTACAGGTAATTGCCCAAGGACGGAGTTTGCATGGGCCCACAAACATCACTATGCACAAGTTGCAACCTGCATGTGGCCCAAACTGAACCATCCTTTGGAAACTTAGAACGCTGCATCTTACCCAAAATACAGCCTTCACAAACATGTTTGACAGGTGCTTCAAGAGGCGGCAAAGAAGCAACCATATCAGATTTCTGCAAACGCAGCAAATTGGCAAAATTCAGATGATCAAAACGTGCATGCCAAAGTTTTGAATCTGAAATAGCCCTTGAATCTGCAACAGCATTTGCAAAATTTTGTCCACACTTTTCATACAAAGTGAGCTTATACAGCCCATGGCACAAAAGGCCAGATGCAACGATTTCATCACCAAAAGTGAGATCATGAACTGTACATCTGTCATCCACAAATTTGACTACAAGTCCAAGTCTAGCAAGTGCGGATACAAACAAGAGATTCTTCTTGATCCCAGGTACATAAAGTGCATCAACAAGTGTGAAAGAACTGCCATTTGCAGCAGTGAGCACAATCTTTCCAACTCCCTGAACCGGATAAGAGGCATTGTTGGCACAAGTGACTGAATTCCCATGTGGGACAGACTTGAGAGAGGTAAACAATTCACGATGTGAGGTAATGTGCTTTGTAGCACCACTGTCAAAATACCACACATGTGAATCTGCAGCAACTGACAAGCATGCATCATGGACAGCAGGATTGTAAGTGCACTCTGCACTAAAAGCCCATTCTGCATCAACATCAGCATTACAATCTCCTTTCACAGAAGACTCAACAATGGCTGCATTTGTAGTGGAACCAGCATTTGCAGTGGAACCACCCTCTTTCTTCTTAGCCTCTTTGGCCTTCAACTTAGGACACGACTTGATCAAGTGATCATTAGCTTTATAATAATGGCAACGCATCTTCTTTTTGCCCTTATCACGAGAATTTCCAGACGAATTGCTGCCAGTAGAAGCATTAGGAACATAATTTTTGCCACTCGCAGCAAAACCACGCTGCCTAGTCCTGTTTTTTCTTGAAAGTGACTCTTGCAATAGCAATGTGCATAATGCATCAAACTTAACAACTTCAGGATTTCCTTGGGTCATCAGTCTCCAAGTACAAAAGTCTGGTAGGAATCTGGTAAGGCATCAAGAACAGTCTGCACAAGGGAACTATTTTGAAATGACTTCTCTTGCAGAAATAAGTTCCTCATTGATATCCTTGACACTAGCAAGGAAAGTGTCCATATCATCTTCCTCATGCATAATCTTCGACTCTAGCTCTTTACACAGCAAAGCAATTTTAGCCTCATTGCGGCTTGCATAAAGACCTGCTAGAATATCCCAAGCCTGTTTTGCAGATATTGCTGAATGGATGGAAGGAACAATGGTGCGCTTCACAGACAACGCAATCAATGCATGAGCCTGCGCATCCTTAACATCCCAACGAGCTTGTTCTGCCGTAGGCAAAACAACTCTAACAGCAGCAATCCTTGTAGCAAGACCTGCAACATCCTCAACATCGCCTACATCCTCAGAACCAGGACGTACATCAATGCCCTGCACAATATTCCAGACGCCCTTTGACACAAGAACATGTTGCATCATATAAGCCCACATAGGGTAGTTGTCCCCATCCAACCTGTCCTCAGCAGCAAACATCTTGAACACATCTGTGTTGTTGTTGTCAGCCATGGTAAATGTTGCACCTGATGTGAAACTGCCCGAAAATAGGAAAAATGGAGCGAGAACAACACGTGCTATATAGCACAAACCATATAAGACTATAAGGCACGTGTTATGCAGAAAACGGCACTGACAGAAATTTTGCACAAAATGACAAAATAACCTGTGCAGTACTGCCTGTAATGGAAACAAAGGCCGAAATGAGCCTAAATAAAAAATATGAGCAGACCAAGCTCTACGAGCTTACCCGAAATATTTGTAGACCAAACGCTCGCCAAAGCTCACTGAAATCGGAGAAAGCGAGCAGGCGTGTACTGGAGCAGCTGGCGACTAAGCCCGGGAGGACGCAACCTGCTCTGATACCAATTGTTGGAATTAGGGTTGCAAAGAAACGCACAGCTTGGAGAAGACGAAGGAAGCTCAAGGCACACAATAGAGAGTGTGTTACTTAGTGTGCAATGGAAAGATAGATAGCCCTAGAGTGATGGGCGTATATACAATGCTCGGGGGAAAAAACCTCCTAAAGAGGGAAAAAATGCCCCGGCGGTCCTAGTGTGTTCACACACATCACTACCACATGTATATGGTAACACTTGCTATACTTGGTCTCCATGGGCTGTATAAGCTCACTTTATATGACAAGTGTGGGCAAAATTTTGCAAATGCTGTTTGTGGATTCAAAGGTTGTTTCACATGCAAAACTTTGGCATGCACGTTTTGGGTAATTGTCGACTCTCTATCCCCTTCCCCCGTTCTACCATCTTTTTGTGTACCTCTCTCTCCTCACCCCTAGATAAGAATCGCTAGCTCAAATTTCATTATTATGAAAGCAATTTTTACATCACCTTCGATCAATACCAGAATTTCCAAGTGGACGATGATTGCATGATGCAATATCCTTTGCAAAATGTGGTGGAGAAGATGTTTGGGAAAAGGAGGAGTTCTCATTGGGCTGTGACTAGCAATTTAATTTAATTGTTCTTCATATATCTTTTGATGACCTAGTTGGTGAATTTTTGTTGGTTGATGTTGTAGTATTACAAAGCATGGAGCAATATGGTCAAACGGATTGATGAAATAAGATCTATATTTGATAGTGACATAATGGTCAGTTTTGAACAAGAGAGCATAGCAGGTTCATGGGGCAAGAACACTCAAGTCGAGTAGCTTGAATACATTGGCATGATCCAAATTATCTTAAATATATGTTTCGAGAGGTTTGAAGTCTTTATCTTTGATGCAGAGTGGTTCAAAGTCATTACATTTGGCCGCAATGCAACCGTGTGGCATGACAAGAGGGGGCTAGAGCAAGTGGTATTCAGGTAAGACCCATTGACATGCACTGGTTGTTTGTGGTTCAAGTTGCACTTCGTGACAGACAAGCATTTGAGGGTGTGGAAGTTGGGCCGCGGGAACTTTTCCTTAAGGGGACGTTTATGAGAAGGAGGATTAACCTAGAGAGGAAAATGTTGGGGACAAGTGGATGCGGGTGGCACGAAAGAATTGGATGAGATTAAAGTGGAGTCAATTGAACTTCAATTGTTGGATGGCAATATTGGAATAGAGATAGAGATAGTTATGCTCGGAGCTTCTGATCTTTTAAAAGATGATAATGACTGGACACTTGAGGTCATCATGTTGAAAGATAGATATAGATAGTAGAGAGAAGTCATAGCGGCTAAACTATATTTTGTTTGTGCTTTTCATCTCGGTAGTGATGGATATGATACTTTACACCATGAGTTTTGAATTGCTGTTGTATTTTTTCAAAATTGTATACCGTTTGCGTTTATAAGTGTAGTTTATGTTTTTCACAAGAGTTAGTTGTGGGACGTTGTCCTTCATGGATAGAGGATTATCGATATTCGTACATACTATTGTCTCTTTTGCAACACATGGAGACATATATGAGGATATAGGTCGATTGGTCATGTTTTTCTTCTCGATATGAGAACATGGGTTATATTCATTTTTATATGGTTTTCTTAATGTTTTAAAGTGATTATTCCTTTCTCTTTGATATATATGATGCATGCAACATATCTCTATGCATTTTTTTTTGTAGGTTTTCATCCATTTTCCATAGGATTTACTCCCGTTTGTAAATGGTCGTTTACTTATCATGCGTCCATTTGCCACAATATGCTCCATCCATTTATTTTTGTGACATGACATTTTGCTATTGTTGTAGCGGATCGAAGAAATGTTTATTAATGGCGATAAGGTTAGTTAGAGAGTCATTTGTTTATTGATAATGATATGGTATACTCTTGTCATTGTCATACACTGTGGTTACATTTTGACACAGGTTACTTTTGACAGTGTAATGATGTTTTGCATTGCAATTGGTATTTGGATATTTAGTTACGATTGTTAGTATAGACATAAGTATCTACAACCGTATATAATGGCTCTTCTGTGGACGTCTATACCGACATTATGACCCCGACACATTTACCAATGATCATACTGATGCCGCGACAATTTCTGGATGCTAATATGAGCGACCACAATCCCCAAGCGAACTCTTGTAGTGCAATTAGCTTTAGAAACTGTATGTGGACAATACGTGGTGCAAAATTGAGCAAATGATCTACACATTAGGTAAGTCTAATCAACCCAAGAAAATAATCACATCTATCAGTGACACGTTGAGTGCACACTTAGCCATCAAATTTATGTTCAATTCTTGTCGCAAAAGCTATTCTCTACATAAATTTCAAATATATTTGGTCGAGCCCAAGTAGCCAACATTAACGGGGGCTCCTTGAGAACCCGATTTGCAGCTAAGGAAGCACTCTGTCTGTTAATGGAATCGGTCTTCCTACTCACCACCTGGACGGGCGGGGGCGCCCGGGGGGGGGGGGGGGGTTCTGTCTGCGGACATGTCTGATCTCGTGCGCCACCTCAGCCTCACAAGAAGTCAATGATAGCATCAAATATGATCCAGCATGTGAGTTCGCTTGCGCTCAGCTCTGCAGAACGACAGACTGTCGCAGAGTTTGTCGAGTAGCTTCGCAGATCATGATCAAAGACAATTTAACTCTTGATCCGTGAGTTCCAGCTCCTTTGCTAGCTTTCACTCGAGTATCTTCATGTGCAAATCACAAAATGTATCTAATTTTCAAATACATTTTGTGGGGTGACTCCATTAAGCGTCATTCAAGCTGCTCACTGCAAAACGTAATAATGCCCTAGAGTGAAAGCAGCAGCAGTACCCCCATTAGGGTTCAAGAGTAAGTCTTATGTACATCAAACTAAAATTGCATTTCCAAACACCGCAATTGAAGATTCCATAGCATGTATAGGAGCTGAATGCCAATACAATATACTGGGTAGCCTCTTCGCCTCATCCATTGCTGACTACTTACTAGATATTGGTTTCTGGGGCTTCTGGGGGCGCCTTGGAAAAACTGATCCATGCAATCACACCAACAGCAAGTACCACCCAGCCAAGCAAATCATACTTGAAATCATCATTTTTCCTTCTCTTTTTCTTACCCTGCATAAAAGTGCCACAACGTGAGAATGAAACTAATGACACCTAAAACAAAACAGACATGGCTGCATAACCACTAGAGATGCTACAAGTTTTGGGAATTTTGGAGTTCTCATGTTTTCCTCAGAAATGACCAAGAAACAGTGAGGTTTTGCTAAAAGTCTACAAAATATATTGTTTCTGTGTGTGTGTGTGTGTGTGTGTGTAGAGGAAAAAATTAAACAAGAAATCTGTAGAGAGTCTTAAACAGCTTCAACCATGTGCGTGTGCGCGTGCGTGCGTGTGTTTTCAATGTGTCATTCAAGATTATGGCAAGTATTATTTGTCACAATCGAGAGAACAAGTTAAACAGGTAAAAGATACTTGTCACAGATTAATACACTTCGCTAACGATTTTTCTCTTACTGAGACTTTGATGGCTGAGTCACTTTCTGCTCACACTATGTTACGACATAACGATGAGAGGAAATTGGCCAAATGGAAAACTTGAGCTCACCAACAGGCTTTTACAAACAAAGGCTGTGCTTCTAGACAATTCTTCTAGCATTTGCATCATTCTAGGTAGTCTCAAGCTATCCAGAGAATTAAACTTTCATGGCTAAATGGAAAACTTGAGCTCACCAACAGGCTTTTACAAACAAAGGCTGTGCTTCTAGACAATTCTTCTAGCATTTGCATCATTCTAGGTAGTCTCAAGCTATCCAGAGAATTAAACTTTCATCGCCTTACAGGAGCTGGTGCACTCTGATTATGGCAAGATCTTTGAGGCTCCTTCACCTCCCACGCAAGAAGCTCGCCAAGCACGTCAATTGTTTCCATCGCATGTTACTCCCATTCTTTCGATGCAGCACGCTCAAGACTTGGAAGTTGTTTTCATTGAGACACAATTGTATGTGAGCTTGCTTGATTTGGGCCGTTGGAAAGCTCCCGGTTGGGATGGTATTACTGTGGAATTTTTCTTGTCTTTTGGGATTACCTAAAGTTGCCATTGCTGACAATGATGAATACAGCCTGGGAGCAACAAGATATGTCCTCCTCTTGGAAAGAAGGCTTACTCAAATTGATACCCAAGCATGCACTATGTGAAGAATTCTCTCATTCGACGCTCAAGCCTGTGGTATATAACTGCTTGTTTATCAATTCAAGTGTTTTTTGCATGAAGGCTTACATCAATCTCAATATGGCTTCATTCCATGGCGTCAAATTACTGTAACCTGGCAAATACCATCATTGGAATGGAATAGGCGAAATACACTCGACAGGATGTCTTGGTCATGCAGATTGACATTGAAAAGGCCTTTGATACTGTTCTTTCGGACTACATTGCAGATACCATGTAACACTTGGGATTTGGGGCCTAAGCTATCCCACATGGTATTTTTCTTGTATGCACATAGCACATCTGCAGGTTTGTTGGATGGATTTCTCATAGGCTCTTGGTCTCTCGGACGTTCAGTAAGGCAAGGATGTCCTCCCAATTCTTTGCTTTATGCAATCGCTACTCACCCCCTACTTACATATTTGGATTCCTTGACCTCCATTGGTAGATTGCATGGCTGACATTACCATCTATGCAGCACTTTATCAGCTAGGCCTGTACGGATGACTCTTTGTTTATCCCTCGCAGTCATTATGATGATGTGGAGCAAATTATGCATACTCTTCACTTGTTTGGATTGGCGGCAAGCCCTAAAGTTAATTTTTGTAAATCCAAGTTATTATCTCTGAATGAGTATATTGGCATAAGCTATTATGGCTAGGGGAGATTGTTCCTCACATCATGGTTTGCCATTTGGGTTATCCATTGGCTTGAATGTATCAGCTGCGCAGAAACTGGATTGGGTACTTCCAACATTTACATTCCAAGTTAAAATATTGGAAATTGTCCACTTGGCCACTACATGTGCGTCTCAGGATTGTCTAGTGCATTCTCATGGCTTATGTACAGTTTTACTTACCTTTGTTATCCTGGTCTCAATCGTGCTTGCAATCTCTTATGTCTAGTATTTTGGAGCATTTTTGGTGCACCTCATCTCATGAGTGGATTGTGCGTCATGGTAATCAGCTGTGGTCTCTCTCCAAGGCATCCTTGTGGTGGCAACGAACATTGTCTAGCATTTGGCAGTGTCATCTACCTCTGAAAGAACGTATTTTCTTGTGGCGCTGCTTGGTAAGAGCTTTATTTGTTGGCAGCTTATTGCATGCATGGCATATTGCGCCTTCTCATTGTCTCATATGCAATGAAGCTGAGGAGACTGTGTCACACTTATTGTGGGGTTGTCGCTGCTCCAGTACCTTCATTCGGGAAGTGTTGGCTACGTTTTCCTTCCAACACTTTTCACAAACGGTTTTGGATTTTTGGGATGCTCCCGCAGTCTAAATTTACGGTAATTTTTTTATTGGTCAGATTTTGGGTTTTGTGGGCCATTTGGCACCACCAAAATTCATTAATTTTTCAAGGCACTCATGTTGACCCCTTTCCCTATTTCAAATTGTCACTTGGTCAAGTGCTACATTTCGCTTATGGACATCACTCTTGATGCCTATAGGATTTACTTTGACTATTTCTAGCCCTCGAAGCCTCATGGTGCTCCACTTTTTGTATCTCTTGTTTTTCGTGGGTTTTCCTCGCTTTGAGGTTTCCCACTTGTAAATTCCATCAACAAGATTTACAAAAAAAAAAAAAAGTGTGTGTGTGTGTTTAAAACATGTGCGTTTTCTTGTTCCCCCAAATGAACATCGATTTACAAAAAAAAAGTGTGTAAAACACCAAAATCAGCGAACTTTGGCAAGCCAATCATCCAGCTGAGTCATGACTATAATAGTCAGTAGGTGTAAAACTTCTGCATTCGAATATTTATTGGAGCAAAAAGCAAGCCCAAAACATTGGTAGTAAAGAAGAACCAAGACAGTCAAATGGTCCACTGTATAGAAAAGAACCAAAACATAATATATATCCCATATCTATTACTTTCCAAGGAAATGTATTTGCAAGATACTAGTTTAAACCTCAGGGAAAAGGCAAGAGACCAGAAAATAACCATATCATTAAATTGCAAACACCCAAATTAGAGTCTAGCGACGTGTGAGCCACAGTGAGAAGCTTGACAATATTTGCGGTGCAAATTGCGGGATTGTTGACATGGCATCCATACGCCAGGTGATGACATGGCAACATGGACGCCAGCTGCTTTTCGGCAAGTTACGAAAGCGTTGACTTCTCCCGGCTTTTGGGATACCAGCCTTTGATAACAGTTTCTTTTCAAGCCCACTACCTTGGGAGCACTCTGTAGATCACTGCATGCTTGCGAATTGCAGAGCAACTCCCAGTAGTTGTATTCGTTCAAAGATTACCAATACTCAAGGGCGCCAACCTTAGGACATGATAATCTAGATATTAGACAGGGTAGAGATAGAGAGACTGAGAGGTAGAGATGGGATTGGGAGAGATAGAGAGGCAGACCTACGCAGTATTGGACCCTGAATAGGGGCCCCTTTTGGTATATCTTTAATTTATGTAAAGAGTCACAATACAATGCTCATGAGAGATGGCGCTCTGCTTCACACACACACACACACACACACACACACAGACACACAGAGAGAGAGAGAGAGAGAGAGAGAGAGAGAGAGAGAGCATGTGCGCCAGCAATAGTCCTTACAATTGGCTAAATCAGCCCTTTAAATAGAGATGTGTGTGTATATGTGCGTGTTTACATAGAGTCCCAAGTCCCAAATGTGTGCACTTTCCTCTTGTGTCTGAGCCTCTAATGGGCTGTTTTGGACAAGTGGCCAATTCCGCATCTGTTTGTGTAGGTGCCTTCTTGGCTGAAAATGGCAGTTTTGGAGGCTGTCATGCACCTACCATGCTTGAACTTCCCTTCACTAGGGTCGCCTATTTCCTCCTATGCTTGAACTGGCCCTCCCTAGGGTTTCGTGGCTCTTGCTCTCCCTGAACTGCAGCCTCCTATGCACGCACTCTGATTGCCTTGCATGGACTGCCATCTACCATGCATGGACTCCAATTGACTTGCATGGACGGCTACCTGCCATGCATGGACACCAATTAACTTGCATGAGCCATCCGAGTGTCGACCTGCCCTGAATACTCTGCTAGATGCTAGGCGCTAGTAGCCTTCCTCCTTTCTCTACATCCTTTGCTAGGCTATGGGTCACCTTGCATGCTATGCCAGCTTCCCTTCTCCAAGGCCACCTGCACACGTCAAGCACCTATAGCTTCAGAAACTACAGCTTCTCAAGTGCCTTTTGCAAAATCAACAAGCATATTAGTGCAATCAACACATGAAGATATTCATCCTTGTCCATGGCTATGGGCCGAATCGGTGATAGTTGCAGATCAGCCCTGCAACGGCCAAAATTGGTGGCATTCCCTCCCCTTAAAAGAAGAGTATTTGTCCTTGATTACACGTGTAGACAACATAGAATTTTAGTAATCATGGCTACAAACATGTATGCGAATCATCGTGCCGATGCATCACTACACAATATGGCCTACACACCATAATGCATTCGTTAACACAAATACTATCAACATAGATAGTGGCTCAACATTTCACATTGGACTTCCCATCCTGATCCAACATTTCACATTAGACTCATCCAAAGGTCAATAACTAGCTATCACACCTTGAGTTGACATTTCACATCAAGGTGTTAAATGTGTACCAATGGACTAGGTATCCAAATATGATATGTTCCAGACACACATCCCTCATAGAAGTCTCACCTAGAGTTGACATTTCACATCAAATCCATCAAGGTGTACCAAGCACTGTCTGCTCAAAGCCTTGGGGTGTGTTAAAACTAACACAAACGTAAGTACTATGTTCTCACATCAATTAGCTTGGCTGATAAGAGAGTGGAGATCTCTTCTCTATGCAGCAAGCACTGCACCAGATCAACTATCGAGCCTTTTTCCTCTGTGGAAGCTCCAAAACCAAAGGTCTCAAGGTATAGATCCCAAACCTAAGAGTTATCTGCCAATTCATCCTCCACTCCATCCAAATTATTCAACATCATCAAGTCATACTTAGCCCACCTCCAAATAATCCAGAAGGATCTACCCTTTTACCTTTCCTTTAACTCGTAGATACTTCAAAGCATATCACCACTTAGTCTCTAAAGATCAATTACTAGATCTGTCATGCTCCTTCTTTTCAAAAGAAAATGATTGTACTTCACTTGTATTGTCTGTTGCTTTCAACAAAAGAATATTCTTTGTCAAAAAAACCTGACCCCATAAGAGTTCTTGATGTATTTTGGCGCGTACTATCATTAACTTTGAATTGCCGATGCGGATACAACTGGATTGATTGGCCCTTGAGCTTGGCGATCATTTAAAAGGTCTCTTCTTTATGTGTAGGGATTATTCTTGCCGAAAACACTCTCCATTTCTTCAAAAAGTAAGCTTTTACCCAAGCATATTGTACACATCCTCAACATGGTCCATCATTTGTTGGATGCTTGCAACCTTTTGCTTCAGGCAATAACCTCTGAGCTCCATAGGCTGCCTACCACAACGCTTTTCCAACTGGTCAGAAAGACACCACATGAAGATAAATCTTCCAGAACTTCTGACCAATCTTTAGGTTTATCTTCCTCTTCAAGTAGCAATTGGTCCCATGCTAAGAAAGCAGCTACTTCAACGGATGGTTTCAACCACATAGATGCAAAAAGTCGCTTGAATTCACCCCATGTTTTGGGAACTTAGCCTTGTAGCAAGAGCGTTGCGTTAAAGTTATGGCATCTCAAGTGAACTGCCAAACATGATCCCATTATTTATTTTGGCTTTTAGATATTTATTTTACTTATTTGTCAAAGTCTAGGTAGGGCAATTTACTTAGATGGGTATATATGCAACCCATTGCCCCCATTGTACAAGCATCATTTAATTCATTGCCAAGGTTGATTGGTTCTCTCTCTCTCTCTCTCTCTCTCTCTCTCTCTCTCTCTCTCTCTCTCTCTCTCTCTCTCTCTAGGTACGAAGATGCGGAGGATGGTTTTGTGATCAGACCGGATACATGGATACTCATCTATCCCACGGGATATGATGTGCTATTGGTCAGATACGCACATCCTCACATCAACTAGAGATCGAGACAGGCAGATTTAGAGGAGTGCCCGCCGAGTCCAGGATTTGTTAGGTGTGCCAAATAGAGCCAGAGACAAAGGTACATCACATATGTCACTGCCCAGTATACTATGAGATACGAGGCCGCTTTCACTGTCTATTCAGAGAGGGTTTTGGGCCACTTTCTAGAGTCATGAGATACCAGGATCAGAGATGCCTCGGATTATACTTACTGGAGATTCGCAAACACAGAGAAGGCCTCTTGAAGAGGGGCACAATGAGAGAGATCTAGTGACAGCGGAAGATTACAGATTTCTTTCAATCATAGACAGAGGAGTTTGAGCAGTCTCCATAGCATAACAACACCAGAGGCACCAGAGGCATACTGCTTAATCGGGCGATAGAGTTGGGGTGGTCCCGTCGACCACGGATGAGGAGGCCCTCTCGATATCGACGCAGATTGCGACAGAGGATCCATACCATACTGGCGCCACATAGGAGCCGTCTCGGATACTCATGTATATGTATATGATGCCTCGACTGTCAGAGAGCTCCATGGTATCAGCTCACCCTTTGTATTTCCTATTCCCTTTGTATCAGCTTTCACCCCACCCCTACCCATCATTTTCTTTTCGGTTCTTTGTACTTTTTGTACCCAGACCTGTTATTAGATTCACCACATGTAGCCTTTTGGTCTCCTAGGTCATTTTGGCCTTTTGAAGATGTTAATATTACATTTCATTTCATTTCTCTCTCTCTCTCTCTCTCTCTCTCTCTCTCTCTCTCTCTCTCTCTCTCTCTCTCTCTCTCTCTCTCTCTCTCGTGTTTTCTCCCCTTGGTCTCTACGCTTCTGCATCGTCGACTTTGACATGGTAACTGAGCCTTGGTGGAGCAAGGCAGCCAGTGAAGAGAACCTGTGAAGAACCCCATCCCTTGCTAGCGGCGCTCCTCTTCTTTCCCCTTCACCCTCTCTATTGCCGACATTGCAAAACGATGCTTGTTAGAGCTTCTTGCGTCCTCATCCTCTACACGCTGCGTTTTGAAACACTATGGCGATGTGAGCGTTTTGATCATCGCCAAGGAATATGTGGGCCTTTTCTTCAAAAACGCTTTCTTCGCCTCAATAATGGGAAAGCGCAAAATGAGAGAAAGTTCCTTCGATGTCTCTCGAACACTCTTCTTTTACCGACTCTCCATGCCTTTGTGTGCGTTGGTTTATGTATTCCCATGAACTCCATGAGCTCCCTTATTTCTTCCTCGACTTTATCTCGATCTTTTAGACCGGTAACTCTCACATGTAAAGCACGCGAGCGTTTGGTGTTGTTCCTCTATTGTCATCTTGATGATGGTTGGTGTGAGGGTTGATGCCTCCTTCCCTTTTCCTTATTCGCGACCTCTATCCACTTCTCCGCTTCATCCATCTTCTTCTGCGTATTGGCAATCACCTCCACCCATGTAGACGTCTTTGCTTCATGTTGCTTCTCGTCCTCTTTGATCGCCTGCACTTGCTCCTTGATGACTTTGAGGTCTTTGATCATTGAGGGCTGAATTTCTCCTTCTTCGAGTTCCCCTCTTGTCTTAACTTCAGCCAGCACTTTCTTAACGGCCGGTATCTCCCCTTTGAGCACATCGATTTTAGCTTGCATGTCCTCTTTCTCCGCCTTCTATTGTTCCTCTTTGCTAGCTTGCTTTTGGAGGAAACCTGCCTTTGCCTCCCTCTAACCTTCCATCTCCGCTTTCCACTCCTCCATCTCTTTTTCCTCTGTGAGCCGTTTGTGTGCGAGCATGAAAGTCGCCTTCAGCGTCCGGGGGGGGGTGTTTTGTTGTGTGGAGAAGCCATCATCTGTTGCTTCTATCTTTTCACATAGGTGCGTTACCCTGTATAGGCGGGGCCGCAATGGCGCCAAGGGTTGCGGGAGACAAGGAGAAGCGACGAAGACCCGCGAGGTCCGACAACCGTTGTTATAATATGTCATTAAAGAATACTCTTGTAAAGGCTTGGTAGATTGAAGATACGATCCAACATTCAATTGAATGTGTGACATGACGCTTTGTTTGGCTCAGGAGTTTGAAGCCACACAAAGATACGATCCAACATTCAATTGAATGTGTGACATGACGCTTTGTTTGGCTCGGGAGTTTGAAGCCAAAGACAACAGCAAGAACTCACAAAGAGACGAAGGCAAAGGCATGCTAGAAAGAGATAATGGTGATAAAGCCTTGACAGAGGAGATCGACATGGCACACGTGGTGGCGACCACAGTGGCCACTACAACAAATTTCTAGTCATGAAGCCAAATTACCACCACTAGCTTCAGCAAGAGAGAGGCTTGTCAATGGCAAAGAGGGGCAAGCAGTGCTCCCTATAATCAATTTGTACCCTTGTGTTAGAGTTCAAGTTATCGGTGCTTGACCTCGTGGGTTGGAGTTCAAGGCACATGCATCTGGCAGGGACCAATCACACGTATCTAAAACACTATGAATGAGTGCACCAATCTATTGTTGTTGGCCGGATTATGGACATGATGTGTTTCAAAGTTCATTATCTTGGAGTATTTTGGACATGATGTGTTCACAGTTCACGAATGAAGATTCTTGGATGTCGTATGGTCTACATTTCAAATTTTCGATGCTCAACATAGCATTCTATAAGGTATAAAGTTGAGGGTAGCATAAAGGATCCTCTACTAGGGTGTCCATGTAGCTTCTTCATCGACTTGGTCTCACTATTTATGTCCACTATTGAGCTACAAAGAGGGTGTTAAAGTTATGGCATCTCAAGTGAACTGCCCAATGTGATCCCATTACTTATTTTGGCTTTTAGGTATTTATTTTACTTATTTGTCGAACTCTAGGTAGGGCAATTCACTTAGATGGGTATATATGTAACCCATTGCCCCCATTGTACAAGCATCAATTTATTCATTGCCAAGGTTGATTGGTTTAGGAGACTCTCTCTCTCTCTCTCTCTCTCTCTCTCTCTCTCTCTCTCTCTCTTCCCCCCCTTGGTCTCTACGCTTACACATCGTCGACTTTGACATGTTGACCACCACTATTGTGCATTCCTTATCAAGAAAAAGGAAGCCTCCTAACCTTGGAGGCTTTTGTGAGATTACCCCCGGAAAAATATGTGTCAAACTGTTGTCTGAAGGCAAAAGGCCTTCAGACAACAGAAGGACAAACAGAAGGCAAAGGCCTTCTATTCATCTTTGGAATAGAAGGAAAACTTGACACTCAGGTTTCCTTCCTTCTAATCTCTCAGGACAACCCATGATGTAGGCTCTGCCAACACATTATCTGCTTTTGGCTCTCTCTCATCCCTACTATCAAGAGACTCCATGTCCGTCTTCATCTTTGCTTCGACCTCGACCTCCACTTCCTCATACTTTTCACTGTTGTTGATCTCCCTTGTTGCTGAAAATAAGTTGTGCAATCTGGATTAGATTGCCCGTAGAAATGCAATCAATTGTGCTCTGATACCACTATAACTGGCTGCACCACTGCCTAGGCAATGCGGGACAACAAAACCGTAATTTTCAGCTTTGAAAACCAAGATTTCAACACGTAGATAATCTAGATATTAGAAGTAATTAGAAGATAGAGAGATGGAGATAGGATTGGGAGAGATGGAGAGGTAGAGTTCCTTCCATATGTGGTACTGCCCCTCAATAGGTGCCCCTTTCCGCATTTCTTTTATTTATGTAAAGAGTTACAGTACCATGTTCATGAGAGACGACCCCTTGCTTTTGTGAGAGCAAGCAAAGATAGAGAGAGAGTGCACGCCAGCAGTAGTCCAAACAATTGGCTAAATCAGCCCTTTGAATAAAGATGTGTGTGTGTATGTGTGAGTTTACATAGAGTCCACAGTGTGCAATTTTTTCTTCTATCTGAGCCTCTAATGGGTTGTTTTGGACAAGAGGCTGGTTTCCTATCTTTGTGTGTAGGTGCCTTGGCTGAAAATGGCAGCTTATGGGGCTGCCATGCACCTACCATGCTTGAAGTACCCTTCAATAGGGTCATCTGCTTCTTGCTATGCTTGAACTGGCCCTCATAGGGGTCGCCTGGTACTTGCTATCTTGAACTGCAACTTCCCATGCATGCACTCTAGTTGCCTTGCATGGACTGCCACCTGCCATGCATGGACTCCAATTGACCTGCATGGACCGTTACCTGAGATGCATGGACTCCAGTTAACTTGCATGGACTCTAGTTGACTTGCATGGATGGCTACCTGCCATGTATGGACTCCAGTTAACTTGCACGAGCCATCCAAGTATCCACCTCCCTACATGCTCTACCAAAGATAGGCGCCGATAGCCTTCCTCCTTCCTCTACATCCTTTGCTAGGCTATGGGTCACCTTGCATGTTCGCTTTCCTTCTCCACAGCACCCTGCAGAGGTCAAGCACCTGTAGCTTCAGAAACAACAGAAT
This sequence comes from Adiantum capillus-veneris, assembly GCF_014529385.1. Classification (NCBI taxonomy): domain Eukaryota; kingdom Viridiplantae; phylum Streptophyta; class Polypodiopsida; order Polypodiales; family Pteridaceae; genus Adiantum; species Adiantum capillus-veneris. The sequence continues at coordinate 152,226,213 of NC_140943.1, forward strand.
CTCTTGAAACTCTCCTGCAACTTCTCAAGTGATTCCTACAAAATCAACAAGCATATCAATGCATTCAACATTTGCAAAAATTCAATTCTGACCACGGCTATGGACCAAATCGGTAATACTTGCACATCAGCCCAACAATGGCCAAAATCGGTGACGTGCTCTTGCCAAGTTACTACGCTACCACGTCGTGCCATCCGTACTGCCACACTAGTAGTCCTACAATTCGGGTTGAGATTCTCGCTGCGTTTCACGCTTGCATTAGCTCGGATCTGGTGTGACAACCTGATGTCGTGGCAATCCCAGAGAAGCAAGTCAACGTGCAGATCCCAGCCGAGGAGCCTAAACCCTAATAGAAGAAGCAAAACAAGGAGAAGAAGAAGAAGAAGAAGACTTTCCAACGGGGCTTGAGGTGTCACAAAAGTCGAAGCAAATCTCTCCAAGGAGGGGGCGAGCCATGCAAGAAGGGGGGGTGGTTGCTTGACCACTCTCTCTCCCAAAGGCCACCCCTTGCCCAAGAGGCAAGTAGGACATATCAAGGTTGGGGCGTACGTACGTACGGACTGGATCCATACGGTACCGTACTGTACGGATTCAATCCGTACAAGTTTTTTTTCTTTTTTTTTTGGGGGGGAGAGGGAGGGGTGGTGGTGGTGGTTTCTCCCTCCTCTTAAGTTCCATTGCTATTATTGACATGTGGTATTGTGTCCCAAGTTCGTATCGTGGATCATGGTAGGTCACTTGATTGATGTTTAATGCCATATAGACATATAGAGTGATATATTTGTAGGCTTCTCTCATGAAATTCCTATTTCCTTCCTAATTTTTAAGGGATTTTTACCAATAGTGTGTATTTTTACGTACCTTAAACCTCAATCCTTACAAGACTATATACCTTACGTACCGAATACGTACAGAATTTTACGTTTGGTTCCACCTTGGGACACATGTCAAGCCCCTAGCTAGGTTACCCTCAAGGTCTGCCTAAAGCCTATTGGTTGGCATCCCAAGGGGTCAAATGATAAATTAGTTAATTTAATTAATTGTTTTAGAATTTATCAAGTCCTCTCTCTCAAAGGGGAAAGGGGGACACTTGTCTCAAGACTAGCATGCTTGTTTGATATGGCTCTTGTTTGTGATTGGCTAGGCCTGGAGGAGGTCCAATGAGCTTCAAGCATGAGCTACAAGGGGGGGGGTCGACTAAAGCAAGTAGGGGGCCTGCTTGAGGGGTATACTCTCCCACACACACTCTCATTGTGTATTGTGCAAAGTGCAAGAGCTCCCTCTCCTTCTCCAAGCAAGTAGAAAGGTTGAGAGCCTACACCAACACTCTTGGCTATGGAATGAAAATCCAACCAAGAGCCATGCTTCAATGCTTAAGCTTGCCATCTTCTCATCTTCATTACTATGCTGTTATGTATGCTAGCAAGAAGAGTGATGATAAGTGAGGAACTAGTTCTTTCTCCTATGAAATGTTTCTTCTTCCTCTTCCCTACCCTCATTCCCTACTAGCTCTCTCCACCTTCGAAGGTGTTTGAGGTCTTGGGATAGTTAATGCTTTCCACAAAGTTTATGTTATGCTCGTGATGCATGAAGCTTTCCATCTTCATTGCATCACCTAGGTCACAAGGAACACAAAGATTGTATTGTAACAAGTCTCTCTTGATGGGAGAAACTATAACACAAATGCCTATCGGAGGGGGGACCGAATCCGGTCCTCAACTGTTGTCATGTTCTCTAAACTCTCTCTCTTGCAAAGTATTGTTCATGCCAAGTTAACTAGATGCTATGTTTATGTTGCCACCATCAATTAAGTTCACCCTGACACCCGCTATGCTCTCAAAGTAATTTCCCAAAAGTACTTTCTCTAATTTCTACTACTCTCAAAGTTAATAGGCCATTTCCATTACATGTTTGGTGTTAGCATGTATGCATAAAGATGGGGAGAGGTGCAATCACATGAGGGCTAGTGAGGTGTACAATGGAAAAAGTATACAATGGTGATCTTCCCAGAACTCTCTCATGGGTCTTTGTAGTATGGCCTCAATGTTACGAGACGGCACCACGTGCCAACTGAAAAGAACAGACTGGAATAGACTTTTAGCACTTCAAAACAATTGAACTGAAAGAGAGAGAATCCACACAAGACACGGAGTGGCGGAGTTCCACTCCCAGACGGCACTGGCCCAAACTATGACACCCCTTTCGGTATTTCTTTATATTGCTTGAACAAGGTACAACTCTAGGGCTTTGCTCCGCTTCTCCATCAGGTAGAATGCTAGAGCGGGGCCCACAAGACATATTTAAAGACCCCATGCATGTCCAAAATCAGTTAAATGAAAAGCAAAACTTCTAAAAGCTACAGGACCAAAATCTGGCGCCCAAGAAAACCTCAACGTAAAATTAGAGATTTTTGTACATTGTTAGCAAAAATCACGGAAATATCCATACAAACTGCCACGTCATCAATTGATACACAATTTGAGTTTGTGTTGTGATTTGCTTTTAGGGTTTTAAGCCCCTCGGCCAGTTCTTGTAAGTTGGCTTCTTATGCTAGGGTTTAGGCCCCTCGGCCGGGATCTGCAAGTTGGCTAGGGTTAGGATTTGAGAGCCCTCACCCCCTTCGTCTTCAGTGTTAGACACGTCAACAGTTTGTGACATACCCCCCTATTGAAAGACCAGCAATCGTCCGCGATTATATCTCCATAACACAATCAAGTTAGCTCAAAAATATCCGAGATTCATTCAATTTTCTCATTCTTGATCGAAGCTCTTGATATTCTGGTGTAGCAAAATTAGCCATCATACCCAAACCGCACTGATCTTTAGAGGATTTCTCGATAAAATAAAGTCACATACCCATGCAATCTCACCCAATTAGGAATATATTCAATGGTTGACAGATCACAACCCAGTACGTAAAAACATACATTCACCGATGAGCACTCCCCCCACAAATAACCTAAAAAGGGCCTGCCATGAGATATAGATGCCTACTACAACCAAATGCTCCCCAAATTGCAGCTTTGATCGCTTGGAGGTTCCAAGAGTACAACTAAACGTTTCCCAAACCATAGCCTATAACGTTCAGAGGGTCCAACAGTACAACAAATGCTCCTCGGACAACAGCCTGTAATGTTTAGAGGATCTATAACTCACATAAATACTCCTCCCGAGAAAGCCCGAGCCATGAGTTACTCAACTCTTCAATCACAATCTCCTCTTGAATACTCCTCCCAAGAAAGCCCGAGCCATGCGTGATTCAAAGGTGTTCTCAAAAATCATTGGAACGAGCATCAAAACCAGAATCGAGCAATCTCAAATCGGCACCCAAACAAGTTCAAAACAGACAAAATCCAGTTCAAACAAATTCCAAATAGTATTCTTAAACAATATGCAAAATCTCAATCAAAATGTCAAATGGGTGATTCTTCTCGTTGCTTTTCCATGTTCCATGCTTGAAACGCCATCCTACTGCCTAGGGTCTGCAAAAAGCACCCGAAATATAATTTTGACCAATGCTGCAAAAACCCTAATTTCCTAAGGAAAACCCTAATTTTTCAAAATTATAGGAATCAAAATCCATTTGCATCAATGCGCAGGACTCCTCGAGAGGATCAACTTTGACTTCTGTTGCATATCCAAATTCTCAACCCTTGAAGAGATTTTTAGAGGCCTCTCTAACACACAAAAGTGTCAAAAAGCATGGTTTTAGAGCATTTTAGGGCAAAAACGAACTCCTGTTTCTTCTTCTCGTCCTCTTGTCATTTCTTCTTCATTTAGCTCCATAGCTTTCATCTATAAGTTGATGTAGGACGGTTTACTCATCAAAGGGGGTAAATTTTTTTTGTAGAATTTAGAAGCGCTATCTTGCTTTGTCTGTTCTTGGAGAAACCGGTATGCTTTCAGAAAGCAAACACCCGCCTAAAGTTCTGATACCACTGTAACAAGACGGCACCACATGCCAACTGAGAAGAACAAACTCGAACAAACTTTTAGCACTTCAAAACAACATAATTGAAAGAGAGAATCCACACGACATTGAGTGGCAGAGTTCCACTCCCAGATGGCACTGTGGAGGCCCTTTCGGTATTTCAATTTTCTTTATGATGCTTGAATGGGGTACAACTCTGGGGCTCAACTTTGCTTCTCCATGCGGTAGAATGCAAAAGAGAGATCCACATGACATATTTAAAGGCCCTAGGCGTGTCCAAAAGCATTTACATGAAAATCAAAACTTCTAAAAGCTGCATGGCCAAAATCTGTCGCCCAAAAACACGTCAACATAAAATCAAGGATTTTTGTACACTTTCAACGGAAATCACGGAAATATCCATAAATGCTGCCACATCATCAGTTGATACGCAATTTGAGTTTTTGTGTGTGTAAAGGGTTTAGGCCGATCAACCGGTTCCTCTAAGTTAGATTGGGTTAGGATTAATCTTTAGGCCACTCGGCTGGCTTCAATAAGTTGGTAAAACTTCTTCTTTTGCTAGGGTTTAAGCCCCTCGGCCGGGATTTGCAAGTTGGCTAGGGTTAGGATCTGGGAGTCCTAACCCCCTTCGTCTTCACTGGTTGACACGTCACCAATTTGTGACAATGATGTCGCTCGACCACGCTCCGTAGCCTCCGATGTAGACCTCATCTACGATGTGAAGATGCTCGCAACCTCAGGCGTCAAGAGCGGCCAAGAGGGATGGCTTGACCAAAAAGGATGCCCCATTATGGTGGACCATCTGGAGTAGTCCCTCTATAAAAAGTAGTGATCTGCCTTTGTATGGATCTTCTATGTGTAGGTCCTCTCCTCCTGAGGGTCATCTCTCTTGAGTCTACGGATCTCTAGCAAGAAGAAACATAGGCACCTCTAATCGTAGTAGTCCATGAGGCGGAATAAGCGGCCAAAGCCCTCTTTGAATAAGCAATAGAAACACCCGTAGATCTCATAGTATGCTATGCATTGGCAGATATAATGTTCCTCTGTCTCTCGCTCTCTCTGACAAACCTGGCATAATCTCTCCTCAGGGGGTATACCTTTGTATCGGCCAATCTCAATCTCCAACTTGTGACATGAGGTACGTAGCTGACAAATCACACATCCAATGCCATGAGATAGGTGGGTGTCCATATACTAGGGATGGCAGATAAAACAATTATTTGTCATGCAGAGACGGACAGAGCCAAGTCCTCCTAGTATCAAGCTGAATGAGATCATGTCTGATAATCCTGCTAATCTCTAAATGTGCCAGGCTGAGGGGTGCCCATCCAAGGAATACTGAATAGGGGGCAGCCTGTCCATACTAAATCCATGTAGCTCAAACCAAGAAGCTATCTGTGCAAGCCAACATGAAGTATGACCCCCACTGGCCAACTATCGCGATAACTCAAGCGATGGCCATGCATAACTGTCGCGTGGGAGCTCCCATGTGCTATGAATGAGAATGAGAGAGAGAGAGAGAGAGAGAGAGAGAGAGAGAGAGAGAGAGAGAGAGAGAGAGAGAGATGAAATGAAATGTTATATTAACGTCTTCATAAGACGCTCACACACACACACACACACACACACACACACACACACACAGAGCATGCCATGCAGGTAAATTTCATGTTGAGATGGTATTTGAGATCCATGCAAGACACACATATCAGCAATATGTGAAAACATTATCTACAAATGGTCAATACCCAATCAAGAAAAATGCTCTTCAAGCACTATTTCTCATAAGTTATGTAACCCTGACATCAAACCAATAATCCATGTAGGTCACAAATATCAATACAGCAGTCCTAACACTTCTTTCCCTTTTGCGTATAAATCGTGCGTGCAGCAAAATCAAATCACATATGACAGGCTTTAATTGCACCATGCAGCATCCTCGGGTTTCATACCTTCAAAGTGTGTCCACGCTCAGGAACTCCTGCTGCTGCATCAAAATGGTCTGGTTGAGCAGTCAATTGAGATTGAAGTTCTTCATGGAGAGCTGGAGCCTGATTTGTCAACAAAAAGAAGTCAACAGCAAGCAGAGGCTAGAGAAACAGCAACTCCGGCATCCAGACAAACAAAATTTTAAAAGCATTCCGGCAAGGCTAACCTTTGCTGACATTTCTAATGCCTTCTGAAACAGCTCATTGTTTGGTTCCTGTACAAGACCCATGCTCAGTAGCACAAACAGGATTAATATAACACATTCACCAAACAAGACACATGGACCTATCTATGAAAACAGACATCAGCCAGAAAGATGAAAGAATCACAATGTTAGAAGCACAAGTGCAACGTATGGACAACATTCAAAGAGAGCAAGAAGAGACCCCATTGTTAAAGGAGAAAGAACACAAGACGCCTTAGGGAAGCTAGCTTCTACAAAATTGTTAAAGAGGTTATGTCAGCACTTAAAAGCAAAAGATGGATCAAAACACACATCAAGGTTGGGGGATTTCCAGATGGTTGGGCAAAAGGGAGGGTCAAAAGAAGATAAACAAAACTATATTGCAGATAAAGATGCACTCAGAGATGACTGAAGAAAGCCGTGCCCTTTGTTGACATTGGGGGTCCCACCTACACTGGAGGTTACAGGAAAGCAGGCAAGAGTACAAAATATGAATCTAATTGATATAATTCTTGTTACGAGACAAACAAAATCACTAAATGACACTTCAGTGTGGATATTGTCAAAGGTGAAGAGGAAAAGGGTGAATTGGGTGATGATCTCATTTAAAATTGCAAGCAAACCTCCTCTCTGGATTGTGCAGCCAATGGATCTCGGATCTATCTCCATAGAATCATCCTCCTATCGTGCACCGCCAATGAACGGGCACGGGTAGCCAATAACCTACACACTGGGAAGGGGGAGCATTGGAAAGTAGGAGCACTAGAGAGAGGGAGAGAGACCGCAGACAAAAACGCTGCAGAGAGAGAAAACGTTGGTGTAGAGAAAATCACTAGAGAGAGAAAATGCCAGACAGCACAAATGATAGAGAGAGAAATGCTAGAGAGAGTGCTGGCCCCAAACGCTGGCTGATCTGCTAACTGATATGACAAAATACATTCGAGGGTACCTATATAAATAGGCCTTGCAAAAATATGCCCTACCCACTAATAAAACCCCACAACCCAAAATATAAGTCTAGCCCCTAATAAATATGTAAACTCGCTAAAAGTGACATATTACCCACATTTAATAGGGTGAAAGCATGAAAAGGTGGTCAGGTTTTGGGGCAAAATTGGTGGATCACTTTGGTGCTTTCATATTGTGTGAGGGTCTAGTCTAAGTCGATTAGAAGGTACCAAGATTTGAAAACATCACTTCAAGATTTCATCATTTTTTGAAATGCAAGCATGCAGCAAAAGGTAATGTGCTCAGTGCCAGCACACGCCAAGGTCGCGTTGCATGGACTGCTCCTTCTTGCAAATCTTTCGGAGCTCACTTTTTGCTGTGCTCTGCCACTAGTATCACGAGACTATTGACAACCATTACTTCCTCAAGGTAGTGAGCGCTCTCTCTCTCTTTCTCTCTCTCTCTCTCTCTCTCTCTCTCTCTCTCTCTCTCTCTCTCTCTCTCTCTCCGCTCACCCTCGCCCGTGATTGCTCGCCCTCGTCCTTTCCAAAGGTGCTCATCCAAGCTGCTAGTCCAACAAAATTTTTCGCCCTTTCCCAAGATGCTCGCCGCTCGCCGTCAGGTAGAGCTGCTTGCCTTCAGGTAGGCACGAGCAGCAGCAAGGTGAAATTGCAGCAGGTTGACACGAACAGAGCACACACGCAGTGGGAATTTTAGGGAATTTTCAGAAATCGGCTGCCAGGTCCAGCAATTTTCCAGTAGCAAGGAATTTTTAGGAATTCTCGGAAATCTGTTGATAGAATTCCAGAAGTACAAAAAACCCCAGAAAATTCAGAAATTCAGATAGCAGATTTTCTTGGCAAACCTCACAGGAAATTGCAAAAGCACGCAAAATGTATGCTTGATGCAGGAGATAATGTATGCGTAATGTGGATGCATATGTGCACTTAGTGGCTTAGTGGCTATCGTTTGCCGGGCGACAATTAAGCATGAGGAAGCTGAACGATAAAGCCGACCCCCCTAGAGGATGCCATCCAAAAGTGCAAAGAGGAAATGATGGAGACCATTACCAGGATGAACCGCAATCTATTGGGCACAATAAAAATGCTCGAAGGACGCGTTTTAATCCAAGAAAGCAAGATAAATGCACTGGAAGATCGGGTGACGACTCAGGATGAAGAGATTGCGTCACTCAAGAAGGATCTCGCCGAAGCACGAACAAGAAACACACTGGAAGAGGGCGAATTGCAACCCTCAGTAATCGAAGAAATCAACACAATCAAGGAGCAAGTACGGGCCATCAAAGAGGGAGAAGAGCAACACAAAGAGATGACGACTTCTTGGGTAGATGTTCTTACAAAAACTCAACAAAAGGCAGATGAGGCCGAGAAATGGATCGAGGTTGCCAAGAAAGGAAAAGGCAAGGAAATAACGCCCACGTCCACACCCACTATCATTAATCTGACACTAGAGGAGGAGCAAAGAAGACGTGTGCACGCTTTACATGTGAGAATTTGCGGTCTTAAAGACAAAGACAATGTGGACGAGGAGGTAAAAGAACTCATGGCCTTGATTGGGGTTCATGATCCGACGCACACAAGAGCCTGGAGAGTGGGAAACATAAAGAAAAATGGAAGCAATGGGGAAACCTCAAAAGAAAGGGCACTCATCCTCCGTTTTCCCTCCATGGAAGCGAAGAAGTCCTTCTTGAAGAAAAGGCCAACTCTTAAAGAGACGGGCATCTTTCTCAGGGATGATCTTACCCTCTCGCAGATCGCTCATATGCAGGAGGTAATGCCGGAGATTAGAGCGGCAAGGGGAAAAGGCAAGATTTCCTTTTACCGAGATGGAAGAGTGGTAATACTAGAGCGACACTCCACATGACGGTGCGAGACTTATGGGACCACACTCAAAATGGCTTCCTGGAATTGTAATGGATCTATGCATCTTGATGTGGGTGCTTTTGAGGATAGTTTTACTGGAAGAGACATCATCTTCTACTCTGAGACACATCAGGCCCCTGGGCAATCCCTGCCTCACATCAGTGGATACAGATGGGAGATAGCTTACAGACAGGAAACGCGATCAGAGCACAGAGGACGGGGCTCAAGGGGAGTGGCAGTATTATTTAGAGAGAATCTGCAGCCAATGATACATATAGCCCGCAGGGATGAGTAGGCTAGGTACATGTGGGTGAGATTGAAAGCAGAGACAGGCAGATATCTTTACATTGCTATTTGCTACTTTCCCCCGAGTACGTCAGTCTACGCATCACCCAGAGGACAGTCCCCTTTTTCTATTTTGGATGATGACATATGGGAGTTCTCTAGAGATGGTGACATTATCATTCTAGGGGGCTTCAATGCTAGGACTGCCCATCACCAAACAGTGTTCTATGATACTTCAGAGGGGATGCTGAGGGAGCTAGATGTTGTTGAGACAAGCTTGTCCAGACTATCGTAGGATGTGGAATATATTGAGTATGCACGGCACCTGATAGATATGGGCACTGCACATGGACTGGCCATCTTGAATGCCCTACAGAGGTTTCTTGCTGCTGCGGGAGGTTTCACATGCTTCCCACACAGACATGGAGCCAGCATAGTGGATTATGTCATGGCACAGCCGAATCTCATCTCTAGTATCCAGGATCTCACAGTTGGGCCCAGACCGGTTGGTGTGGCAGTGGATCATGCTCTTGTGTCGATGACCATCTCCTTCCAGTTCAGTGTAGCACACAGGCCACGGGTAGCAACCCCTACTCGCTACATCTTCACGCGGGAGACGAACTCTGTATACATAGACGGGATCTACAGACGATTATGCACTGAGGAACCAAGGCGACCACTGGAGGAGCTTACTACTATACTGACACAAACATTACATGATGCAGCAGCAGAGGCATACCCACACACCCAGCCTGAGCAAAGACGCCGTTCAGGGAGCATGCCTCAGAACAGCTGGTATGATGAGGAGTGCCGCCAGACTAGAGCTAGACTTCAGAGGGAGGTACTTTTGGGGGACATCACTCACAGACAATCACAGATTGACTTCCGACGCCTCGTGCGGCAGAAGAAGAGGGCATTTTTGGCTCGACTAGAGCAGGATCTGTACCAATTATTCTTGAATCAGGACTCGTGTGAGGCGTGGCGGCTCTTTCATGAGCAGTCCCCCCCCTCCCCCCCCCCCCTCTGCCGTTACCTCTACAGAGAACTGGGGTCAATACGCATCATCTTTGTACACAATACCTGGACAATCGCCCCTTCCCGACCCCCTCGATCCATGCCCACACACGTGCTTTTTTCACCGTTGAGATGGTGAAGAAAGCCATTGACAGGATGAGGACTGGGAGAGCATATGATCATGATGGCCTAGTGGCTGAGCATTTCATACACGCCAAAGATCTACTAGCAGAGCTTCTAGCACTTATGTTTAACCGTGCCATGTGTGAGGGCTTGCCTGATACTTGGAGCCTATCTACGATTGTACCTATCTTCAAGTCAGGAGACCCTATGGAGCCTGGGAATTATCGCACTATCATGATTGGACACACACTGGCACGGTTGTATGCATCCATTCTTGAGCAACAGTTGAGTAGATGGGCAGAGAGGGAAGGAATACGTGCAGATGGGCAAGCAAGGTTCAGGAGAGGCTTCTCTACTCTTGACCATATCTTTGACACTCCGAGCGATCATCGAGGAGGGCAGATCTAATGGGAGACGGATCTATTGTAGCTTTGTGGACTTCCGCAAAGCCTTTGCCACAGTACCCAGAGCTAGATTGATGCGCATACTACAAGAGATGGGAGTACCCACAGAGCTCATTTGGGGGATCATGGCATTGTACAGATCAGTAGTTGGGCATGTACGCACCCCTGAGGGACTATCTACACCGGTTCACTCCACTATTGGGGTGAAGCAGGGTTGCCCGCTCTCTCCTACTCTATTCGGTATGTATGTAGATGAGGTTGCTGACTACATTGAGAGCAATGGTGATAGAGGTGCACAGCTGGCAGGGACATGGATCCCAGTTTTGTTATATGCTGATGATATTATGTTGATCTCCAAATCTCCGGAGGGGATGCAACTCACTTGGATGCTTTGCATAGGTTTGCCCAAGAAAATGGTTTGTCTGTCAACCTTGGTAAAACCAAGGTTATGGTGTTTAATACCACCCCACAGTGGATCACGAGGTCGGCACCTACATTCACATATGGCCAGGCGACTGTGGAGTACACAGAGGCTTACACTTACCTTGGAGTGGTTTTTAACGGACCGGCATTCTCACTCAGGAGAGCAACAGAGACCGGATTGACTAGAGCCCGTGCAGCATTGGGTAGATTGGAGAGGATGTGTTCACACGTTCAGTTTCAGGAGCCTCGGACGAAGCTCTGGCTCTTTGACACCTTGGTGGCTTCTGCATTGCTCTATGGAGCTGAGATATGGGGACCTTCATTGGATCATCACGGGGGGTCGGGTCACACTGATGGATGGGGGAGCATGGAGAAACCTCTGGTCCCTATGATCTCACGGCTCATTAGAGCCAAGGCATCAGTACCACATGCCATCATCCGAGTAGAGCTAGCGGCCCCCCCATTAGTGGTTGAGGCGCTCACCAGATCAGTCTCCTTCATACACCGCATGTGGGAACTTCCTAAAGACAGATATGCTCGCATTGCACTTGAGTCCTCTCGACAGTTAGCCATGCAGGGAGATACAGCATGTTGGTATGGGGAGATAGCATCATGGTTTCAGACGCATGGGTTCAGCATAGACAGGTTGCCACCCTTCCAGTACTCATTGGATGCACCATCTCTCACTCTTACACAGTCCGAGATCACCACGCTCGTCCGTCAAGACCTGACCCAGCTAGACACCAGGAGGACATGGATACAGCCGGCGCAGGAGCTGGGCACGAAAATGGCTTTCTACAGAGAGCATCTTCTCCAGCTTACGGAGGATGGTTTTGTGACGAGACCCAGATACATGGACACCCACTTGTCTCATGGGATAAGATGTGCTATTCGCCAGTTACGCACATCTTCTCACCAGCTGCGGATTGAGACTGGGAGATACAGCGGAGTACCAACAGAGGCCAGGACTTGCCCCTTGTGTGACATGGAGCTTGAGACAGAGTTGCACTACACATGCCGCTGCCCCGTCTACTACAAGATACGAGGCCGCTTCCATTGCTTATTGAGAGAGGGTTTTGGACCACTCTCCAGAGTCATGGGATATGAGGATCAAAGATGCTTGGGTTTGTTCTTGCTCGAGCTACGCAGACACAGAGATAGCCTGATGAGTGGAGAGGCTAGCCAGTCTCAGAGACAGATCACAGATTTCTTTAGAGTAGACACTCGATAGCCGCAGGAGCTACTACCACAGCAGAGCTCACTTTCGTCTCACACCAGAGGCACACTAATCGACCGAGCGAGTGAGCTGGGGAAATCCAGGCGCCCACGACTGCGGAGGACTACACAGCATTGACGGAGGCTTCATCAGAAGATTCGGAGCACTCTGGCCAGGCATGCACGACGCCCGGTCAGATTACTGACCATGGAGGAGATTGATGAGATCCGCCAGCGCCCGATGATAGATCTCCTTTGATTTAGCTATCCCAGCCAACTGCCCCCTTTTGTTTAGTTCACATCGACCAGTCTAGGATCCCATAGTATTTTTTTGTTTTGTTTTGTTTTGTTATGTTGTTAGTTTGTTACTCTGACTTTGTATCAGATCCACCACATTGTAACTTTCTGGTCTCATAGGTCACTTTGGCCTTTTGCAGACGTTAATATAACATTTCATTTCTCTCTCTCTCTCTCTCTCTCTCTCTCTCTCTCTCTCTCTCTCTCTCTCTCTCTCTCTCTCTCTCTCTGATGCTTACTTATCTTTCTTGGGTCAGATTTCCTTGCAGTTCTAGACTGTTAAAATGCTAGATTCTCTCTCTCTCTCTCTCTCTCTCTCTCTCTCTCTCTCTCTCTCTCTCTCTCTCTCTCTCTATATGCTGAGGGTGTTCTCTCTCTATGCTGAGGGTGTTGCATTCATTGTTCGATGAGATTTGATAGTTTTTTTATTGGAACACCAGAAATGAAGACACCACCGCGAACGTGCACCTTACCAAACAAATCACCGGTTGAGGTATCATCCACCAGCTTGCACTCCAACAGTAGCAATCGGCCGAAGAGCGGTGCAAGTTTGTCGTCAAAGGACACCTTACTTGCCTCTGATAAGAGCAACGGTAATCACCCATTTCCTTCTATGAATCTGTTAAATTAGTACTTTTTGGTTAAAAATTTAGATGTTAAAGGTTTGCCACTGTTTTTCCCATGTCCACATTTCATTAGTTTTATTACATTGAATGCATAGTTTTACATGGCGGTGGAATTGTTTTGACTAATCCCCTTCCCTTTGAATTTTTGTGCTCAATAGTAACATCTCGTAAGGCTCAATATCCCAAGCAGACTAGATTCTACCCGACATGACCTACACGAGGAGTACAGTCTAAATTTGGAAGGCAAGCTGTACCAACAATTGTCTAATGAGGATTGGCTGGCAGTCTTCACAAAGAAAAGGGAGAAGGGTGACAGGATCTTCTTGCATATGGTGCGGCCTAAATATGCAGAAGAATGTAGGTTATTGTTTCACAAAGTATATCAAGCCATACCAATCAACAAAGAAATCACACACAAGTTTCCAACCTTGTTTGTATATGAGAGATGCCCAGCTGCCATGCAAAGTCCAACGGGTCAACGAAAGGTTGCATGGGCTAGTTTTGGTGAACAGGTCCTAGATCACTACAAGAAGCTCCCAGGCGGGATGAACGAAAAGCTCAAGAACTGGACTGAGTGCAATGAGAATGGTCAGCATTTGACTCGGACCACACAATCCACTCCAAGGCTCTCATTGACCATGGCGGAATAACTGCAGTTTGGACCCTCACTCATTTTTGAATTGCAGCTCTATTAATCTCCAAATCGTGGCGGAAATGGAGCAGATGTTGGCTGCAAGAAAGAGTATACTGGAGAGTGTGAAAAGCACACTAAATGCAGCCCAAGTGCAACTACAAGAGAAAAGTCAGAGCATGTGGAAAATAGAGGGAACATCTTCAGCTGCAGCAATGCTTCGAGGGCAATTGACCAAGCTTCAAACACTGAAAGACAGCATGGAGGGAGGAGCATGTGGTGCATCTGATTCTGAGCTGATGGTAATTGATGCAAAGATCATTGCTCTCTCAAGTGCATTGATAGCTCTAGGGGCTGATGCAAGCAACTCAAAGATTAGAGACGATGTTGACCGTATATAGGTATGCAATGTAAAACTAAACCTTGCATTTAGGTTCTTAAGTGCAATGTAAGTACCATGTGAACTTTCTAAGTGGTTCATAGAGTTTTGAGATATTACCTGACAAGTACAACTCTCAAGATTCAACACTTGACTCTGATTATGTTTTGCATGGTACTTTCCATAAGTCCCAATGGAGTTTTTTTGGTACTTAACAAGGCACAAGTAGATAGAACTACACAAACTCCACCATTTAACAAGGATTAAATATGTCATGGTACTTTATATAAGTACCAATGAATCCGTATGGGTGCTTCACAGAGCCTAGGGATGGTAAAAACGAGGCAGAACTCTCAGATCCCACCATGTGATTTTGCTTTTATACACCATGGTACTTTTTGTAGTTACCAATGAGGCATTGTTGGTGATTCATAGAGCTTATAAATGGTAGCAAATAGGTAGAATTCTCAAAATCCAACATTTAAGGTAGATTGAGTTGATCATGGTACTTTTTGTAAGTACCAATGCAAGTTTATTGACCAGTGGTTCACAAATCTTAGTGATGGTGGTGGAAATCACAAAGTCCTCCATTAGACTAGGATTAAAGTACTTTGTGAGGCTAAGTAATATGGTAGCTTTTTATATGGTAATTCAAATTCAAGTTACAACCAAGAGTACCCACATAGGCACTTTGTACATATTGTTGTATTACTTGGTAGAGTTTATAGTACCTATCATAGGTACATTGACAAAATATATGCCTTTATCTTTCAAGGTACCCTTTATAGGTCGATACTTTGAAAGTACCTATGCCCTGTTTCCAAAGTACCATGCATGTGTTTGTACATTGTGAGAGTACATGTCTTTTTTTTTTCCTAAGTACCATGCATGTGTTTGTACCATGAGAACGTACATATGCCTTTGTTGCAAAGTGCCTTTCATATGTGCTTGGTAAATTCTTATGATTAGTACTCTGAGTTTGTCCTTGATACTCTCATAGGTACTTAGAGTGTATCCTTGGTACTTTTTTGACATGGACTAATATATACTTGTTAAGTGTGGTGCAGAAAGAACTAATTAAGTTGGCAGCATCAGAAGCTACATGTGCTGCTCAAGTCACATTTTGTGAGAGCTTGCTGGATCAAGTGAAGAGGTGACTCAATGTTGCTACGACCAACAGCTGGCGAGCATGGGAGTCACCAACAGGCCAAAGTGACTGTTCTAGGAGCATGTGCTCCATGTAATTTAAGTTTTGTGGCTTCCAAAGTAATGTGTATGTATACACTAGCGTGTGGCGATGCATACCATGCTTTGTGTTTTGCTGGATGGGTTGGGTCAGAGAAAGAATGTGCCAACCCTTCCTATAAGCAGAGTATTCCAGAATCGGCAAAGTCGATGCGTGTGCATAATGGTTGGTTTTCTATTCTTCATGTCTATCGAGATTAATAGAGTTTGTTAAGAATGTAACTTTTTTGATTACACAAGCTACAACTTCTGTAGTGTCGTTGCAAGTTCCAGTCATATGCCATATGTGGCAACATTACTAGCTGAGGTGCCAAACCTAAATGTTGATCCGACTCCGGACGCCCACGCCAAAGACACAGACATGCAATTGGATGATCAGTCAACTCCAAATGGCAGGGAAGGCTCATCCTTGGCAAGTGACAAAACTCTAGCTTGCGAGGAAGGCTCGCATGTGGCAATTGACAAAACCCCAGCTGCTGAGGTGGAGCCCTCTCAACAGACAATCGGTGAACCAGAACCAAAGGAAACTAAACCAATGGAAGATGCTGATGTTAAGATGATAGATTCTGTAGCGCAAGAGGGGGTGGAAGCGGTGCAAAGCATGGTTCATGGTGATGCAGATCCAGATTCCCCTGTCTTCCTTGGTGATATGGTGAAGAAGTCAAGGAAGCGAAAGAAACATGCTAATGGTAAGTTGTTTTGGCTATCTACAAGTTGGCTCCCTACAGGCATTGAATGAGTTTTATTCATGTGTCTCTTTATGGTGCAGCTAGACAGTCCAAAAATACGCGAGCATCAGAGATGAACCGCTCAAAGCAGCAAAGTAACAAGGCTGAGGAAGAGAATGATGGTGCGACCTCTTTTACTCATGGCTTGTTCAAAAAAAGCATCTCAGCACGCAGAGGAAGTTTTTAGGGTCAACCTCATTGATAGTTTTATCTCTATAGCTCATGTTCATGCTCATCAGCGTGTAAGTCGCTTGGGTTTTGGTTTTAGGTGGAGATGGAAAATAGATGAGCGATGAAGTTCCGAAGTCACCGCCTCCTATGAAGAAGTCCCCAGAAAAAAAGTACTCCCCTCCAGCATCCCAGTATTATTTCCCACCCCCCAAAGCCTCGTGTTTGCAAAAAACTGTGACATTGAAGACAGTTCATGTTTGCACTCTCTTGTAATGACACAATCTTTGATTCTTGCTTTTTGAATAGAAATGAGAATTTTATGTTGGCCTCCATTTCTCTATCTCTCAATTTATTGCAATCATCACTCTTGTTTTGGTTAAAAAGTGCTTAGTCTACTCCTTGAAGTATGTAAAACCCATGTCTTTTACAGAGATACCAAAAGAAAAGGGGACTCTCAAATTGCCTGTTGAAAAAATAATAATTATCAGAGATCCACCCCCCTATATTCCAAAAACCATCACATCGCTGCCATTTGATATCCCCTCACGACCAGCATTAGTGTTTGATCTTAACGGTGTCCTCTGTACTTCATGGATTGAAGATCCTCATAACCAGGATGCTCAGCCACCTGATCTTGAAACTGCTGGGTCCGACCTCATCAACGAAAAGGATGACAGATTTGACTGAGGCTTTGAAGTATTTTTGTTGTACGTATGATTTGTGCATGCCCACAGAGTGGGAATTGTTGTTCTTCAGGTATCTCTTTGTTCCCAAGGATGCAAAACAGTTCTTAGCTTGGGCTGTGGGTTGGACAAATATTTACGTCTGGAGTTCTGTAATGCTGAACAGAGGACAGAATAATCAAGGCAGCTTTTGAGGGGGCTTTGTGACTACTTCAGCGGATGCGTTGGACAGCAGTTATGTGATATAGCCACATTCAAAATGGTAGGTGAAAACCAATCTTTTTCAAGAATCTGTGAAATTTTCTAAAGCTGGTTCCGTGATACGGTACGAGAAATGTGCTATTGATCGACGACAATCTTTATAAATGCCATTATGATTTGCCTGGTTCCTACATCATTGTACTTGGCCTAGAGGATCGGAGTATTGAATTCTTGTCCAGGGATTTGCAAGAGGTTCTTGCCAATTGGCGTGATGCTACGGATCGGTCAGCCGAAGCTTTCACCTTCAATGTGAAGCCTACATCGGAGGAAAACTATGTTAAAGCTGCACTCAAGCGAGGTGGAAAGACGACCAGTTATGGAGAATACTTGACGGGGCCACATTTGATGCCAATGAAATTTTAGCCCTAGTATTTCATCCTTAAAAAGCTCATGTAATTTTAGGAAGCCAAGCTTTGTAGAAAACCCTTATACTGCCAATTTTCGACATGTGTTGTTAAGGCATCGCCTCCAAATTTGTGACATACAAAACTAACAAAAACATGAGAGAGCTCTGTAGCGAAGTGCACACTTGTCAATCCTAGAGTGTCCATTCACACAATGCAAAGAGCGTGACCCTTCTACTCGCTTGCAATTCCATTTCCTCTCCCTCGTCACATCTGCCACTTCGACGTCCCAAAAATTCGAGTCACCTCTGATCAAGTGTTTTCATCATGAAAGTTATGTTTCAAGAAACTAACCACATCCTTGGCCCACTTCATGTGCCATGCATCAAGTTTCAATTGCTCATGTGTCAGAGCCTTTTTGACAATTGCACCGGCCCCATCATGCTCTCCTTTGCCATGGCCCGATGCAAAGAAACTCCATAGCATCTCAATGCCAGTCAAAGAGTAGTACCTAGATCAATGACACGTCTCAAAGGCTAGGAGAAAACAAGAAACTCGATAACATGTTCAAGAGATCAGAGAAGCTAGAATACCTTGACACGAATTGAAATGGCCTAAATGCCTTGAATTGAGCAGCACACCCGTCTGACCAGACCCAGTGCCGCTTCAAGGAGTTGAATCCTTGCTCTTGTAGCCACACACTATGCAACTGCATGCAATGCTGCACAAACAATGTGTCATGCTCTTTGTCATCAGAGATGTAAAAATGTATATACTTTGTCAGCCTCGTCCCGAACATAGGTGATGTGCACCAAGATTGTGACTTGTGAAGAGTACCAATGCATTGATTGAATTTCATTTTGCTCCTTGAAAGAGTAATTCTCAGTAAAGTCTATAACAGAGACTACCACGTCTCTAGGAAACCTTTGAATGCAGTCTTTGACTTGCTAAGATTGCCACCTGGCAATAAAATTGTGTCTGATGTAGGTGGTTAGATGCTTTTTAAGGAAGGATGTAAAATCTACACATCCCATTTTCTTGACCACTAGATCCTTGTGCTTCTTGCCTTCTTGATGGGCCGATGAAATGTCTTCAAACACCTTTACTGAAATCTAGAATGCATTTTCGGATTGTTCTTTTGGACAGAGCACTAACCGTTGCGATCCACATTGATCAGATTCTCCCTTCAAGCAAGAGAGCTTATGAAACGTAGACTCATCTGGCTTCGGACATAATACCATCTCAACTAATTTGTTGATGCTATTGTGCGTGTACGGAATAGCTCCACACTTTCCTAGATCCTCTTCTATGAAGCATACTTGACACTTGCAGCCCCACCCTTCACTGTGCATTCCTGTCTTGCTTTGTCTCATCTGGTTGAATGCATCCTTGAGGTATATCATTTATATGTGAGCAATGCAACAACAAGTGTACCTATCCTTCAACTTGCGAATAAACCAAGGTTTCAATCCCTCAAAACATCTGAGAGAGATCTTGATGTGTGATATTGCATTTGGAATCTCTTATAAAATTCCACCTGTCCAATGAAAAGAAAACCTCATCAAAACTTTGAGTCTGTGAAGAGAAGGTTAAAGTCATTGCAACTTGAACATGCTACCTAACATGGTACTTTTTAAACCTTTTGTTAGGTACTAAAGTACCTAAGCCAATGTAAATGGTACTTTATGAAGTACTAGTTTTTGCAAAGTACCTAAGTCCTTGAAATTGATAATTTAATAAGAACCACAAAGAGTACATTTAAAGTACCTATATACCTAGAGTTTGTATTACAAAAGTAAATGTTGGTGGTCGCATGCTAGCTTCTACCTAATCTCAAGGTACTTTGGAAGCTTCCAAGTAGCCCAAGAGAGCCTATTGGTATGTACTTTAGTCTTTCATACTTGTAAAGGACCTATGAGTTTACAAAAGTGGTTTTAAACTACCATTAAAGGTACATTCGTTGTCCAAGAGGACCCTGATAGAACTTATGAGTCTATATTGGTGCTTTTGAGCACCAACCGACATGGTAGTATTACTAGCATCTACATGTAGGTACTCTAAGTAATCTTCAATGTAATATATTTCTACAAGGTACATGGAGCGAAATTGGTAGTGCTGAAGTATCTAGTCTATGCACTTTGGCCCAATGCACTTTTTTTGGCCTTTATGTATACTTGAAGTACTTCTTTGACCTCATGCTAGCTTCTACCCAGGGTGAAGGTATTTTTCATGGTTCTAAGTATTTTAGGAGATCCATGAGTATATATTGGTGGTTGAAGAGTTTGTATACACTATACCTATGGTGCTTGCTATGGTGATAGTAAAATATATTTGAGTTTATATTGGTGCTCCAAGAGTACCAAAAGAATGCCTTTTGGAGCGTACACACCTCTAGGGTTTCACAGGCATCATTATACATGATGTAATACTACCTAAATGCATACTACCTACACGCATGGTACCTATACTAGAGCATGCAAGAGAAAAAAATAATTCAAGCACTTTTAAAGCATACTTGGGACTCGTCAAGCAAATGTATTGGATGCTTTATGTAAGATTTTCGCCCCAGACGCTTCCGACACACATCCTTTTTGTTTGGGGACACTCGCGTCTCCGTCTGCCAAAAAGCAAACACAATGTCTCTTATCTCCTGCGTGATGCAATGACTTTGAGGCTGTTGACGTCGGCATAATTGCAATGGAAATGCTCCTGCCTCAACCTGCTATAATCGTGAATTAGCTGCTGCAAACTTTCGTCGATGCAACCCTGTGAACCTTGCCATCTTCGAATCGCTTATAGACCTTGATGGATCCCCTTCGCTATTCACCAACATCATGCATAAAGCTCTTTTTAGCTTCAACTCCTCGTCAGACAAGGATGCTTTGACTTTGGTGACTATGCCTTCTATGTTGGAGAGTATAGACTTCTCTAATCCACAATGCAGCCGTCAAAAAATTGTCTTCTCTAGAAGCAATCGAAAGGTGGCTTTCTTAGCTTCACAATTCATGCCTTTTGTAGCTTCTTGCCAACAAAGCACCATTGTTTTGCAAACTGTACTCATATCTTCAGGCGTTGATAAGCATGATGCATCCCATTCTCTTTTTCTTTGACGACTCTCGTTTCATCATGGCCCAATACTGTCGCATCCTATGTGTGGCTTTTAGTTGAGTAATATGTGCGGCCATGAGGAGACATCCCATCATTTCTTGGATTGTCCTCGACAAGATCCTGAGATGAGTGAGACCACCCCATTGGATTTGAAGCTTGGTGATGGTAACCAAAGCCATTGTCTGCAATTATTGGCTGCCCGATAATGTGGTGATCATTTGGAGGATGTTGTTGGTGTCCAATTGCTGCTTCCACGGACGTGGGCTGCAATCCAAGTTGAAGGATCTGCCAATGTTGTCGGTGCAGCACAACCCCTCTTCCAAGGTGCTCTCACCCACACAAAAATGTTGCTACTGAATTTCCTCTCCCAACTTGCTGATGCTTCCATCCACGGGTAGCCATCCACCTTGAGTGTAGTGAGAAGGCTATTGTTGTTGAATGTCCTGCTGCCACATCTGAGGCACACCAACGTGGGGCAGAGTAGACAAGAGCCTTGCCCTTTTGAAGGTTGGAGCACGCTGGTTGCAACTTTTGAGTGCATTCGCATCAAGCCAAGACGTAGACGTCATTGAGGCAGATGGATGTGCAAGCCATGCTTGCTTGCTTCAAGAGAAGGAGAGATGAGGGTAGATTGTTGAACAGCATGCAAAGAGAGAGAGAGAGAGAGAGAGAGAGAGAGAGAGAGAGAGAGAGAGAGAGAGAGAGAGAGGCGCTTAGCTACAGCAGCACGCATGAAAGTAAACGGACAGGCATTTCAAAAAATCGTTATAGTGGTTGGAGCAAACGTTTCAAAAAAATAAACATAAAGCGTAGTCTCACAAAAACATCTTCAAAAGTGTGCTAAAGAACCATCCATAAATGCCTCACAAAGAAGTGTCAAGGACACTACTTTTTGCACCACCTTTTCATGCTACCCTAGGAACGGGGGTCCCACCTTATGCCAACCTACCGAGTGAGAAATTCAGTGGAATGCACCGCCAGAAAGGTACGTCTACCTTAGGTACAACCGGCGGGCAGAACCACAAAACAGCCCACACTCCTTGATCTACTCCTGGGAGATACCAGAGCCACCACCAGAGAAAAATCTGAACCCTCTCAGCTCCTGGACGGGGAACCAATCCAAGGGAGCTAGGATGAGAGGATAATGACACCTCTAGTAGAGATTTGGTGAAGATATCAGCAATGTGGTCAGAAGTCGGAACATACTCTACTCGAATAGAGCCATCCTTAATCTCCTCACAAACAAAATGGGATTGTATATAAATATGCTTGGTCCGGGCATGAAAAACCAGGTTCCTCGCAACAGCTGTCCAACTCTGGTTGTCAGAGTAGATCGTGGTTGCCTGTTGCGGCAAGCCAATCTTCGAAAGTAACCTCCGTAACCACACTGACTCACATGCAACATTGCAAACAACCCTATACTCCACATTTCTGGATGATAAGGCAACAAGGCAATTGTAGGTTGTTTCCTACTGCTCCATGAAATTGCTCCTAAGCCAAAAGAAAAGGTGTAACCTGTAGTCGACTGTCCCCCATTTGGATCTCCGCCCCAATCTAAATCACTCCATCCTCGAAGAATGATCTTGGAGTCCATACCTCTAGCCGCATAGAAAATGCCTAATGACTTTGACTACTTCAAATGCCGCAGAGTCCACACAGCTTCCTCCATATGTGAATTGTCGAGTCTCTCCATACACAAATTGAGAAGTCCCACTAGAAAACTGACATTAAACCAGGTGTTAAGAGTACCCAAATAAGAGTACCTACCAACTTCCAATAACTTGTAGCATTTGCTATATCTGACAGGTCATACTGTGACAATTAGGGTTGGGATCCATAGAGGATGATAGGTTTGCACTCAGTCATACCAAATGCTTCCAACAACTCTTGGACAAAGTGCTGCTCAGAGAGAAAGATGCCCCTTTCTACATGCCATAACTCCAATCCAAGAAAGTGATGAAGCAAGCCAAAATCGCTCATCTCAAACTCCTTAGCCAAGGTCTCCATAGTACTACGGATATGCTAAACATGGCTACTTGTAATCGCAGGATCGTCCACATAGAGGATAATAAGAGTCGGCAATCCTTCGTCACTGTAAATATACAAATTTGGGTCTGTAGAAGAACGGCGAAAGGAGTGTCGTAAAAAGAAAGAGTCTTATCTTCTGGTACCATCCTCTAGAGGCTTGTTTCGGGCCATAAAGAGCCTTCCACAACCTGCATACCATGTTAGTGAAATTTGGATCCAAGAACTCTGGAGGTTGCTCCAAGTACACCTCCTCTTCTCAGTTGACATTAACAAAAGCCGAGACAACATCCATCTGAAAGACGGGCCACCCAAAAAAGGCAGCAAGGGCAAAAACCATCCAAATGGTCGCCAACTTCGCAGTTGGTGTAGGTCTCGTCGTAGTCCACACCATGTCTCTAAGAGAGAATCCCTTGGCAAGGACTCGTGCCTTGTACTTATCCAAAGAACCATCAGATTTGTACTTGATCTTGAAGACCCATTTGACAACAAACACCTTCTGCTTGGCATGCTGCCGAACCAACTCTGAAGTGTATCAAGCTCTTTCTGCATAGCCAACTTCCACTTTGATTGTGAGAGGATCTGTGTCTCTAATCATTGTAGACATCAAAGCATAGTTCGCCTACAATAAAGGCCAATCTGTCTTAGAAATCCGAAGTTGTTGAGAACATTGTGTCGGGCATCACGCCAATTTGGTGGAAAATCTAAAGTAGTTGCATCTCGCAAAGTCTCCAATAGCCATTTGGGTAACTTGTCAGGTTTTCCCCGGGTAGAGGGAGCTACTAGTACATCCTCCTGGACATCACCACCATGGTGAGAACCACTATCATCTGCATCATCAAAGATAGGCGGTTTCTCCTCCAGAGCCTCAGAGACAAGGACTAGAGAAGAGAATTCATCCACCTCAAGAGGTACATCATCATCCAAATCTCCACATATCGGCAAATCTGGGGTTGTTGACGAAGACTTGGGAGCAGAAGCCTCCTTTGAAGGGATTTGCTCGTCGAAGACCGCATCGCGGCTTAGTACAACGTCCATCTTCACTGGATCGTAGAGTCAATATCCCTTGGAAAGACTATTGTAGTCGGCAAAGAACATTTCATTGGACTTGGGGTCAAACTTCCCTTTTTGCTTCTTCTGTACATGGACGTATGCATCGCTCCCAAGCATCCGAAAAACCAAAGTAAGCCTCAAACGGAGTCTTCCTTGGAGCTAGAGTGGTCAGATATCGGTTTGCAACCGCCTCCACCCACAAAGACTTTGGCAAATCATGATGCTCGAGCATAGTCCGCACCATCTCAACATTGTCCTATTCTTCCACTCCAGTACTCCACAACTCCATTCTCTGTGGGCGACTTGGTATTCGCAAGTTCCCACTTGAGGCCATGGTCTACACAAAGCTAGATGAAAGCGGTGAAGGTAAACTCCCCACCTTTGTCCGATCGAATTGTCTTCAACGCTTTGCTATGTTCCTTCTCCACAAAAGCACGCCAACTCTTGAAAAGATCAAATACCTTTAACTTGTGATGCAAAAAGTATACCCAAGTGAGGTGATTGTAATCATTCACCAGCAACACATGTCCAAGCATTCGCTGCTGAATTTTTGTGACGAAAACTTCGAAACAAGACGGTTTTCTGTTTTTCACCCTCTTGGTGCTGATTTGGGGTGCTTTGAAGGTTTCCCTTCATCCATCCTATCCTAGCTTCGTCACATGTCCAAGTTTGCTTCGATAATGTCAAGGGGTGATGATTTTGATTTTAACTTGGTCCATGATGGCAACAAGAGGAAGCTCATGATGGAGCACATGTCAATGAGAAGTGGGGCAATTGGTTTGTGGCGTAGGTGATTAAACAATCAAGATACCTACCTTTCCCTCATATCAACAATTGAATGCCGAGAACTATGCCATTAGACAACGACCATGACAAAGGTTTTTGACTCGTACGTGCTTGGAGGTTTTGTCAACAGTAACTTCCAAAAGCTAAAGGATCCAACGCAAGAGCGAAGCTATGGGAGTGATGCTCAGATTCAATCATTTATTGTTCTCCACAGTACACCATTGGTCATCAATCACATCCAATTGATCAAGGACACGAAGCAAATTTGGGATTTGGCTTTCATCTTTATATGATCGAGTTTCTCTAATGAAGCCGATTGCTTTGGAGGTGCAGTTGCAAACCTTGGATGTCAAACGATCGTTCATGAGGGACCACATCAACAAGATGTACAAACTCCAACACATGATACTTCATATGGGAAAGCTGATCAATTTAGAGGATATGGCCGGCCATACAGCTTTTTGTTGAGTTACCTCCTCAGTATTCCAATTTCTATTCTTTGCTGATTATGAGAGGCAGATTGAATATTATTTCTAAAGACGCGATTGTTCCAATGGTGTTGGACTAGGAGGAGCGGTTCAATGTGGGGAAGAAGTCAGGCTCTGAAGCCTTGGCCAGTTCTTCCAACAACAACAAGAAGAAGGGTAAGAGGCAAAGCAACAACACTTCAAAGAAGAGTGATGCTAAAAAGAATGCTTTGAAAGCAGATCGGCATTGCTATGATTGTGGGTAAGATGGCCACGATTGGTAAGAGTGTTGAAAGCGAGTTGGCGATGCTTCTAATTCTACAGTAGTAGTAAGCTCATCAACCTTCGTTCATTTGAAGATGCTAACTTCAGAGGATTCTCCACGGACATTGGAGGTTGACACAAGTCTTGTGGTCCGAGATGGTTGAAATAGATTCTTAATCATGGTGCTACATGGCACATGACACCTTCGAAAGATAATTGTCCAACATATGGCAACATTGTGGTCGCATTTTCTGTCACAAAGTGATGACGTGGCGGACAGCAGAAACCCTAATTTCTGCCTGAAACCCTTAAATTCCTGTAAACCCTAATTTCTCCCAGAAACCCTAATTTCCGATAATCGCGGAGGCTGAAAAAAAAAAAATTAAATGATGAGCGACGCGAATTTTGCTTTTTTTTATAAAAAAAGAGAAAAGACTCTCTAAGAGAGAGAGAGAACTGATGCTTTTTATTTTAAAAGCTTATGGGGCTCTGCTTTTGGGCATCCCTTGTATCTTTAAATAAGTGGTGCGGGCTTCACTTCTCAAAGCATCTGGACGTAGAGTCTGAGAGTGAAACCCTAACCGCTCTCTTGTACTTTGATGATTGATTAATACAAAAAGAAATACCGAAAGGGGTGTCAGTCTTTGGGACCAATATCTCTAGGCACGGAACTCCGCCGGGCCAGTGTAAATCTATTGTGATCTGTGACTTGTTTTGAAGTGGTTATTTGGTGCTGTCGCAGTTGATTCTTGACTTGGAGATTCCAAGTCTGTTACAGTGGTATCAGAGCACGGCCGATTTCTCTTCTACGAGAAATCCGATCCCCGAATTTTTTTTCCGCGGCACCTATGGCTTCAGGCAATGATCAGTCGACTCCTTCTACATCTGGAGATGCGGGCAGGGATCACAACGAAGATTCCGGCACGGAGTATGGCCTGCCTAGGCCTACTCCAACAGAGCAGCGAGAGATGGAGCGTCAAAAATTGATCGATGATGCAACAAAGATGATGCTCAATTTTGCCGAGGACCCGAAGATGGCAAAATATATGAACCAGACCTCTTTGGAAGAGGTACAGACGGAGTGGCAGAGAACCACAACACCACTCACGAAACCCGCTATCAAGAAACCTTCTGCCTCTAAGAAATATACGGAGAAGGAACTGGAGAACGTGGTTGATGCACGGATTGCTCAGCTTTTCCACGTGCAAAAGAAAGACAAAAAAAAAAGCACGGCAAAAAGCACAAGAAAAGCATTGATTTCCCGGGATATTTGGGTCGTCGGTCGACGTTCAACAAGGCAAAGAAACAGAAGAAGCGTGTCAAGTTTGAAGGCTTACCCAGTTCTTCTTCTTCTTCTGACAGTTCTTCTAGCTCTTCAGATTCGAGCGAAGAAGACAAAAACGGTAAAAAGCGAAGCAAGAAACAAACTTCAGAAAGGGCAAGAAAAAGGCAAAGAAGGCTAAATCTCGCCCAGAGACTGAGAGTTCTCCTGAGGACTCGTCTACAGACAGCTCAGATTCCGATGACGGAAACTTTTATGCGAACAAGAAGAATTTTTACAAAGCTAACCAGTATGACTTTCTCGAAGATAAAAGCAAGAAAGTCGAGAGTTTAAGGAAGGTGGCCACTCGATCAAGTTTGATACTTTTTCAGGATACTCAGATGCTTCGAAGGCTTTGTCTTTTATACAGTAGTTTGACATGGCTTTAGCGGGAGGATGCTTTTCAGCACTCCAAGATTCGGAGAGTTGCCTCTTACTTTAAGAGGAATGCTCGTACTTGGTGGTCCACGCTTCTTTTAAACAAGACTACGCCAGTTAAATGGCTGAAATTTCAGAAGCTTTTTATTTCTTCTTGGTTGACGCAAGAATATGAACGAGATATACGAGCTGCTTGGAACCATCTTCGGATGACCAAGAAAGATACAATCAATGCTTATTGTGAAAGATTCTGGAGCTCTTTTCTACCAGCCTCTTCATTCAAGAAGATCTAGTTCAGAGAACAGATTGAGCGGTTTACCTTGGGTCTTCCTACAGAGATCCGAGATCACTACTTGGAACAAAAGTCAGCTTCTATTTAGGAGTTGATGAGTCATGCGAAGCAGGGCTTTGCCATTCACTCTGGCAGTCTGACCTACCCCACAGATGAGGCCATGACACAACGAGCCGAACAGACTTCTGGATAGAAAGTAGAAAGAAAAAAGAGCGACCTAGAGAAAAAGGATACACGACCCAAGCTTACTCCTGAGGAGAGAGCTCGCTTCATCAGAGAGGGGAAGTGCTTTGGATGCGGGGAACTTGGACATATCTCCGCGGAGTGCCCTAAAAAGGCACAGAAAGAACAGAATGATAAAGACGACGACAGGCCTGAGAGTTCGAGAGCAACTGAGGAACGTGGCAGAAAAGGCAGATAGAAAAATAGAACTGGTACCACATGGCGTGGAGCCTGCACCGAATCTAATGAATGAAAGTACAAACTTTGCCGCTTTTGGGGCAAAGTGAAGGATCAGGAAGCTCTTTTGAAGGAGCCAAGGCCAAGTTCTTTTCACTTGGAATTGGCAGCTCGATTTGGAATTACGCCCGACAGACTGACGCCACAGGCGAAGGTAGTTCGACTGGCACCCGGATGGGATGTTGCCATTACACCGAGCATTGGCAAACTTTGTTTGCAATGACAGGGGTGTTCAAGGCACGCGAGTGACGTTCTACTCAGGATCCCTTGGTACCACAAGAACTACATCGTGGTTGACCGGGCCGAGAAAGCAACTTTGATAAATGAAGGGCTTAGAGATTGTACTTGATGAACTTCAGTTTCTTACTCATTCTTTTGGGAGAGAATTGAACGATGGATAAAGGTTGAATATGTTTTGACCTGATCAAAAGAACGCCAAGATTTTTCTCCACACTCATGCCGATTGCTTTTCAGAGGGCCTGAAGATCAAACCATTGATCTGATACCTGGAAGCACGCCACCGAACCGGCCACCCTACCGTGTGAGCCGAGCACAGAATGAGGAGATTATGAACCAAGTGAAAGACCTCTTGGAAAAGGGTCTTGTCCAGCCTAGTACTTCATCGTAATGCTCTCCAGTGTTGTTGGTTTTGAAGAAAGACGGATCTTGGAGAATGTGCATCGATTATAGCACTCTCAACGAAATCACCATCAAGAACAGATTTCCGATTCCTAGGATCCATGATATACTCGACAAGTTACAGGGATCCTCTTGCTTTAGCACGATTGACTTGAAGAGTGGATGAGGAAAACACTTTTCAAATGCAAAAACATAAGCATTATTAGGAAAAGGATACAAGATCTTTGTCTATTGGGTTGTGACAAGAGTAGAGCTTCAACCCCATTACACCCCGTCCATAAAGAAAAGAAAAAAAAAACCACAAAAAAAATCAATACTGACAAAACAAGTTTCACACACGGAACCCTACCTATACACGTGCACATGCGCACACACACACACACACCTAAACGCAAGTCTTGAAAGCATTGACACGAGATCAACAATAAAAATAGTACACGCACACAACCAAAATCCATTCACCCACACTGCGCACACTCTAAACAATGGAGGAACCCTCCACAGAGTCATACTGGAAATAACCCTCACCATGAGAGGCTTTCACGCAATCCACTTGCATGGCACCGTTCTCTCTCATTCTCTCTCCTTGACTCTATGGAACACAACTGCATTGAAACTCGCTACAAAGGTATGGCCTGGTAAGGTAGACCTTAGTGCAGCGGATGCTGCAACCACCAGCCGAGCACCAATTGTGAGCATAGCACGCAGAGCAGCAATTTGTAGGCTTGAGCGAAAGCACAGGACCTGCACGGCAGCAAGCAAAAGCAACAACGCAGAATATCAACAGCAGTGCAACAAGGGCAAGGTGGGCATGGTGGTTGCACAGATCCTTTACGGCAACCCGTGTCAAAATTTCACACAACAGAATAAGAAAAGCATGAAAGAGGAGAAGTAGAAGAAGAAGAATAAGAAGAAGAGAATTTTAACATCGTAGGAAACTATCCCGAGAGAGACAGAGAGAGAGAGAGAGAGAGAGAGAGAGCGAGCGAGCTCAAAACCAACAAAATCACCCATGAATTAAATATTTATGACAATGGGGGTTGAAAATTATATACCTCTCAATTGAATTTGCCCAACCCAATTCACATTAACAATACCTAAAATTGACAAAATTAATAAATAGGATCAATTGGGCTTTCATTTGAGATGCATAACCTTTAACACCCTCCTTGCAGCTCGTAGTGGACATATGCACGAAGACCACAAAAGAACCCACCATGGACAACCCAATAGTACGTGCAATATAGCCTATAGGATACACCTCGGATATTGCAACCATCGACTTGTTATCAGTCGCCTCATAGATACTTGAATTGTAGACCACACTACATGCAAAAATCTCCATTCGTTGAACTCTTCAAGACAAAGAACTTTGAAGCACATCTTGTCCACAATCTTGCCACACCAATAAATTGTCTGCAGCACGACTGTGTTTTGTATTCATCATGTTGATTCTATCAAAGTACAGTGGAAGGTGTGGTGACACGGAAACACACCGGGGTGTGTGTGTGTGTGTGTGTGTGTGTGTGTGTGTGTGTGTGTGTGTGTGTGTGAGAGAGAGAGAGAGAGAGAGAGAGAGAGAGAGAGTGTGTGTAGACAAGCCCTGTGAGGCACAACTCTGCTATCACAAGAGAATACAAGGCTCTGTACATTGCTACAAGATGCAAAAATGGAGGGGCTAACTTGCAAAAATGCCCTACCCAACTTTGGGAAAACATGCTTAAAAATATGGCGCCCAACAGAAATGCCACGCATACATCTAACCCTATGTGCCTATTTCTAGGGTTAAGAACAGCCTAGGAAGTGTTCTAGCACCCTTGCGAGGCTATACGCAAGACCTGCATGCCCAAACACTTTAGAGTAGTTGCATACCCTCTAATTGGACATGATTACAGCCAGTGTCTGCTAGGTGTAGGCATTGGGGAGTGTTCCCATACAGTTGCATTAGTACCCAGCCTAGGTATTTATCTGCATGTGAAGCACCTCTTATCAGAGAGTTTATTAAGTCATTAAAGTGACATTTTCAGAAATCGTGGGATTTTTATTAGCATTGCCCGACCCAACTTTAAGCCCATGTATAAGTGACCCTAGGGGCACTTCTCAAACATAAGTCAGTACCCTCAATACCAGTACCAAGTACTCGCAATACCTCAACATCTCAAGCGTTTTAAACCAAATCACCCCATCAGCACCAGCATTTTCAGTTTTCAACCATAACCTCGCCACACCTTCACAAATCCAGCCATCAGTACTAGCATTTTCAGTTTTTAGCCCAAGAGAGCAGATCAGCCAACGTTTTCAGATTCAGCCCTTAGATGAGCCCTTAGATCAGCCAGCCTTTTTCAGTTTTCAGCCCATCGCCGACATCGGCGACAGCAAATGAGCCCATAGCCTCATCGTAGTTGCAGATCCTATTCAACATCCCTAGCATTTTGCATTTTCAGGCCTTAGCCTTGCAAATCCAAGCACCTACAACAAGATCCCATCAGCACCTCAGCATCTAGGACCATTGTATCAGCATTTGTGAAGTCTAAAGCAAATACCTCTCTAGCGATAGAGAGGGGGGCCCTTGGTGGGAGGTTTTGGGACCCCATCTGGTGTTTCACTCACAATATCATTCTCTCGTCTCTCTCTAGTCTATTGCGCATCTATCTCAGGAAGTAAAAGGAACTCTCTCATTCGATAAAAGGAACCTTGAGCACGCACTAGGCACTCATCCTTATCATTCACCATATCTCAGGAAGTAAAAGGAACTCTCTCATTCAATAAAAGGAACCTTGAGCACGCATTAGGCACTCATCCTTATCATTCATCATAGATCACTTCCGCTAAGCATTACAAGAAAGGCCGCAAGCAACTGGACGGACAAAATCTTGAAAAAATCCCCCACATACCTGGAATTTGTAAAAGCCTCACAAGGCCTGGCACAACCATAGATCTAGATGGGAAAACCCATGAGATGACCTCCAAAACTCTAACACCCCCTCTCAGATCCTTGGTACACATGACCAAGAATCTGCAGCCTCCAAGAGTGAAGTAGGAATCTCGAAGTCCAGTCCACCATTGCATCAAACACACCTCTCTAGAGAAACCACCACCAGTGTCCGCCAGGCTCAAGCAGTCTATGTCAACCATGCAGGCTAGAGCTCCTCCGCCTGTGTACCATGATGTGTGGGCATGTCATCAATAGAGCTCTAGAAAAAGTTGGAGACCCCTCATCCTCAAACTAGTCAAGCCATCCTACTCCAAAGTCCAGCTCATAATACCAGAAGCCAACATACACATATCCCATGCCCGAGTATCACAAAGATGTACAATCTTTGACTCGTCTGCCATGCCATCCTCCATAGATTGAATAGATCCTCCAGGCTCTACCAAGCAAGTAGGAGCCACTGTGTAAGTTTGGTGCTAAGAAAGAAATTTGACAAGAGTGTATCCAACCGCAAGTCTTTGTGAGTCCCTGAGAAGACAAAGGTAGGTGAACCAAGTGTATAAAAAACGGAACAAGAGCGACAGTAACCACCTCACCAAACCCTCGAACCCAAATCTAACTTCTTCAGGCAATGCCATTGAATATGCCCCTCTCTAGACACTTATGATATATCACCATCACCTCCTTGGATCTCTCACCAATACCAGAAGTATCATCCTTCTATGCCTTTTGCTTTTGCTTTCCTTTCTTACCATTGTCTAGTAAAGGCCTCTCGACCCCCTCTAAATCCAGACCTCCGTAATTGGTCCTCCTAATCCAACGTTATGGGAACAAGCTCCTCCCATGTCAAATCGCTAGTTCTCCCCGAAGTAATCTGAATAGAAAGCACTACACTTGAGAGGCAAATGCGTCATCAGATTATAGCCATATCTTTCGAAGGGATCACCTTCCCTACATGAAAAATCACCTTCTCCATCTCCTACATCTTTTCAATGTGATCCGATCCGTTATGGACTTCGATTGCCGAGGGTCTGAAGTCCACAACTATACCTCCAAGTGCACTCTCTTCATAAGCATCATCCTATTGTAAACTCTCCAAGTGGTTCAAGATCTCCCGAGCATTAGTCTTACTTTGAACTTGTCCAAGTGCCTGCCAAGTACAATTGAGAAAGATAAAAGACCTAATCCTTGCATTAAGCGGATGTCACGCCCGTTGAAGCTCTACAAGCTTCTCCAACCTCTTTGCAGAAAGAGACCTATTTGTAGGAGCCTTTGGCCGCTCAATGTCTTCATGCACCATCAAGATAAGGTCGTCGGTCTCATATACCGCCTCCACTAGAAACACAGGCAGCACCAAAATCTTCCTCTCAAGTAACTCTTGCAACTCCTTGCTGAGTAAACTTTTGCAAACGCTCCAAAGCATCATCAATTGTATCTAGAAATTCTTCTTCAGTGTCCCCATCACGAGAACTCTCCGCAACATTCTACTTCTTCGGTGCCATCATCAAGAGACCTCAAGGTCACAAAGAAATCCTTTGTAGACAGGCACAAACCAAGCTTCAAGGATGCAAGAAAACTCCCATCGAAAGGAGTCTCCAATCTTCTCAGCAAGGGCAGGACACCGATTGCAAAATTCCCAAGCTACGACTCAAAGTCTCCTCCGCATATATCTCATAAGATCTCTATGTACTGTCCCAAAAGAAGATGTAGTCCCCCACCAAAGCCACCCCGATAGCGTAGTGGAGGAACCCACTCATCTATCAATGTTTGCAATGGAAGATGGGACGATGGCGACAAGAGAAGGGCGATAGAGAGAGAGAGAGAGAGAGAGAGAGAGAGAGAGAGAGAGAATCAGTAGACAAAAGCGACCTATCCAGATGAATGTTGTCATGTATACAACGACCTCTCCTCTTCGCACCTGCGTTGTCCTCCACCCATGTCGATTCCTTATACAGTGACAAGAGTGCATACTGCCGTGCCTGGGCATGCCTTCCATGTTCAATCCGAATTGTTGGCTTTTGTGTGGTGGAGATGAAGTCTTCAGAGTCTGCTCTTAGAGATTCTTTGGTGGAGTTTTCGGTTGCCTAGTTGTAAGATTGGGGTGGCATGTGTCCACTACAGCTCTCTCTCTCCAATCTTCCATGACTCCCTTGCCTCTCGCTTTGGATGTACCTCCCTTTTTATCCATCTGCATCGCTTGTGGTTTTTCCCCTTTGATTTGTAATCCTATCATATCCCACGGGTTTTTCACTACCAGATTAGTAACCACAGTATCAATTGGTCACAACTCGCATATAGTAAAATATTTTAGACAGCACATGTCCATGCTATAAGTCATATGACAAACCAGTTCCACCTCTCCTAAACATTCAATAAGATGGAACGCAACTTACGCGCTCGCGGCTATTGTGCTTTCCCCCTTGCACTGCCTTGCCCATCCATCCCCGCCCCCCCCCCCTCCCTTCACGCAGCACCGCCCAGCTCACCCACTGCACGGTCCGCTCTCAATGAGTGAAAAGAGGAACAAGGGTAGACTGGACAAGCCCTTCTTTCTTGGGTTACTTGTCACTCTTCAAAAACACGATAAGGAATCGACACGCCCAAGTGGACTTGGGTTACGTGCAACCGCAACAAGCAAAAAAAAAATTCTTGTGGTTCTTTCCTTCAGTGATATAGAACACTGCCAAAGCTCTGATACCAATGTAAGGTGCAACGGAAGTGACTATTGAACTTTGCTCATGTCACGTGACACATCCAATCCTATGTATCCGTGGACAAGCTATAGCACGACAAGGGTTCCGTCAATCCAATCAGTCTAGATTAGAAGTGTTCTGGCACTTTTGTGAGTCTGTTCGCAGACCGTGCATACCCAGGCACTTAGTGTAGATGCATATCCTCTGGTTGCACACATCATGATCATAAGCATTCCCATCAGAATCCTTCAAGGGAATTTTCCAGTGCATTTAACCTATTTTCCCTATTTTTGACATTTTTCACTTATTATTTTTAAGTGACTTTTGTTGGAAAGTAGGTAGGGCAAATTGAGTAAGTTTGTATATAAGCAAACCTAGGCTAGCACTAATTGGTAGAAAAGCACCATCGCTCAACGGGCAACTTCTCAACAAGAACCCCTTGGTGGCGTTTTTCTCCTCCAAGCAAGAACCTCCCATCTTCTAGCGTTTTCAGAAGATACTCATCGCCAGAAGATTTCAGCCTTGGCGTTTCCATCAAGTCAGCATCGCCATAGCTTCTCAGCCCTAGCGTTTTTCATCAAGCACCCTCGCCAAACAACCTCAGCCCCTAGCGTTCTCCAGAGCCCCAAATCGCCCCCATTCCCATGGCGTTTTTCAGCAGATAAGCATCAGCAGATCTCGGCCTTGACAAGATAAAGAACCGGCATATTTTCAGCAATAAAGACCAGCAAACCTGCGTTTTCTCATAGCGTTTTCAGTAGTAGCAGAATTCAGCCAGCAGCATTTTTGGATAGCAATAGAAGAACAGCAGATTTCAGCCCTTAGATCGGTCTTTCCATCCCCGTCGTCGTCATCGATCTAGCCTAGACTTGCATCGGTCACATGCATCCACTTTGTACCGGTTTGTGTAATCAATAGTAGACCACTCTCACCGACGAGAGTGGGGCCTTCGGAGGAGGGTTTTACAACATCTCTGGTGTTCTCATACACTTGCACGCACAGTGTCCATTCACTTTGTTTGTGATCATTGCACTCTCCCATTAAGAACGGAAGGCTCTTCCTTCTATAAGAACAAAAAGGAACCTTGAGCACAATTCGGAGCACTCATCTTGAGCAAAGTCAAACATTCATTCCGCTACACCTTACATTGGTATCAGAGCTTTGGCAGTGTTCTGTATCACTCAAGGAAAGAACCACAAGAACCACATAATTTTTTTGCTTGTTGAGGTCGCACGAACCCAAGTTCGCTTGGGCGTGTCGATTCCTAATCGTGTTTTGAAGAGTGACAGGAATCCCAGGAAAGAAGGGCTTGTCCAGCCCCCCCTTGTGCCTCTTTTCACTCATTGAGAGCAGACCGTGCACTTAGCGGCCGGCCAATCACGTGACGTGGGAAAAAGCAACCTTGGTGTGAGCACAAGGCCACCAAGGGGTGCGCCGGCGGGAAAGAGCAAAACTCGAGTGAAGAGAAGATCCTTCTCAAACACAGATTGCAAGCAAAAGAAGACCCTCAAGAATCTCAAGAACCTCAAGACCCTCAAGAACCCAAGAACCCAAGACCCGCAAGAATCCAAGTTCCTCGTGAACTTAAGAACCAAAGATCATAGTGCATGGTCATCACCCGCAACGGAATGGATACTTCGCTTGGAGGTGGTGAGCATGGGAGTGGCGAAGAAGAATTTTCCTCGTCGGGAGGTTTTTCCGACCCTTCCACATCTACGACAAGGATTGTACTAACTCCTATAGAGGAGTTGGAGCAGATGTTTATGGACAGGAAGTTAGAACGCGAAGTAAGAAGAGTAGAAAGAATGGCAGAAATGGATCACAGACACGCAGAAAGAAAAGCAGAAAGAGAAGCAGAAAGAAAGGCAGCCATAGAGCGTGAGCATGAGCAAGCACGACACATGCAAGAGTTGTTGCGACTCTTTTCTCAAGTGCAAACACAAATGCAAGAGATTCGGGAAAAGGGGACTCTCTCAGTCTCTTCTTCTCCAAAGCATGATACACATGAATTACATGATTTGCATGATGATTTGAATGACAATGATAAGCATGATGATT
This sequence comes from Adiantum capillus-veneris, assembly GCF_014529385.1. NCBI lineage: Eukaryota > Viridiplantae > Streptophyta > Polypodiopsida > Polypodiales > Pteridaceae > Adiantum > Adiantum capillus-veneris. Next base: position 152,262,452 of record NC_140943.1, read on the forward strand.
TGAATGATAATGATAAGCAAGATGATTTGCATGATGAAGATGTGATTTCTCACAAGCATGAAGATGACGTGATTGTTCACAAGGATGATGAGTTAGTTGATGCTTTTTCTAGCGAAGCTAACCTCGTTGCAGATTCGATGAATCATGAAGGATCGATCTTGGCTCTCGAGCCTAGGTCCAAAGAACCCCTTCAAGAAGAACCGATATTGGCTCTCGAGCCTCGGTCCAAAGAACCCTCACAGGAAGTATTCTGTGTTCGCATGATTAGTACGCACGCATTGTTGAGTGTGTCATTCGTGATCGTTTTTTGTATTTTAGTCTGCGTCTTTATGTGATCCCTTTTCCTAGGCATGACATATTGTATGTCGAGCACCTTTCACTCATGAATGAGCACGAATATATGCGGATTGTTCATGAAAAGCTGAAAAGTATGCATTCAAGGACGTCACATTCCATGTCTCTTCCTTGGCATGACACATTTGTAGAAAGAGCACATGAAAGTATGAGCACCAAGCATGGGCATTTCCGTTGTGAATTGCCACAGTTGATTGCTTTAGATCAAAAGAGAAAGATTCGATCTCATTGTTTGCGTGTGTGGTGGTGAACGGTTCGGCACTCCGTCTATTTGTTCATCTACATTGCATGCACACTCTTTTGAGAAGACGAGATTTTTTCCAGACGCTTTCCATGGAATAGGTATGTTCATGGTTTTGTGTTGGAAGTGGTTTCAGGAATTTTCAGCCATGGAGATTCTTGAAGAAGAAAGAAGCATGACTCTCGACGAAGTTGAAGCATTGAACGAGCCACAAAAGACTGTCGCTTTCGACGCGGCCCAAAGCAGCAAGCGTTGCAGACCTTTATGAAGTTCAAGTACCGCACCACCCACACATCAGAGTGGGCCAGCAAAGAGTCCCTTCCAGGATTCCGGATGCTATTGGCGATCTCCCTCGACGCCATACAGTTTGGTACCAGTACCTCACTTTGAAAAGGAGGGGATGTCACGTGACACATCCAACCCTATGTGTCCGTGGACAAGCTACAGCACGACAAGGGTTCCGTCAGTCCAGCCAGTCTAGATTAGAAGTGTTCTGGCACTTTTGTGAGTCTGTTCGCAGACCGTGCATACCCAGGCACTTGGTGTAGATACATATCCTCTGATTGCACACAGCATGATCATAAGCATTCCCATCAGAATCCTTCAAGGGAATTTTCCAGTGCATTTAACCTATTTTCCCTATTTCACTTACTATTTTTAAGTGAGTTTTGTTGGAAAGTAGGTAGGGCAAATTGAGTAAGTTTGTATATAAGCAAACCTAGGCTAGCACTAATTGGCAGAAGAGCACCATCGCTCAACAGACAACTTCTCAGCAAGAACCCCTTGGTGGCGTTTTTCTCCTCCAAGCAAGAACCTCCCATCTTCTAGCGTTTTCATCGCCATAGCTTCTCAGCCCTAGCGTTTTTCATCAAGCACCCTCGCCAGACAACCTCAGTCCCTAGCGTTTTCCAGAGCCTCAAATCGTCCCGATTCCCATGGCGTTTTTCAGCAGATAAGCATCAACAGATCTCAGCCTTCACAAGATAAAGAACCAGCAGATTTTCAGCAATAAAGACCAGCAAACCTGCGTTTTTTCATAGCGTTTTCAGTAGTAGCAGAATTCAGCCAGCAGCGTTTTTGGACAGCAGTACAAGAACAGCAGATTTCAACCCTTAGATCGGTCTCGCCATCCCCATCGTCGTCATCGATCTAGCCTAGACTTGCATCGGTCACATGCATTCGCTTTGTACCGGTTTGTGCAATCAATAGTAGACCACTCTCGCCGACGAGAGTGGGGCCTTCGAAGGAGGGTTTTACAACGTCTCTGGTGTCGTATTCTCTTCTCTCTCTATCTCTCAGTCTCATACACTTGCACGCACGGTGTCCATTCACTTTGTTTGTGATTATTGCACTCTCATTAACGGAAGGCTCTCCCTTCCATAAGAACAAAATGGAACCTTGAGCACAGTTCGGAGCACTCATCTTGAGCAAAGTTCAAACATTCATTCCACTGCACATTACAGCTCAAGATGAGTGCTCCAAACTGTGCTCAAGGGTTCCTTTTACTTACGGAAGGGAGAGCCTTTCGTTCCTTTAGTGAGAGAGTGCAATGATCACAAACAAAGTGAATGACACTGTGAATGAAGGTGCTGTGAGAGAGAGAGAGAGAGAAGAATACGACACTAGATGGTTCTCAAACCCTCCTCCAAGGGCCCCCCTCTCTACGGCGAGAGAGGTCTATGCTATTGATTGCACAAATCTGGTACAATGGTCTAGATGCAATGGACTTGCCGACGATGTCGACGACAATGATGACGGCGACGAGGACGGGCTGAAATCTGAAAACACTAGGGACTGAAATCTGCAAATGATGACTTTCTGCTGAATTCTGACACTGTTTCAACGAGGACGGCGATGGCGATGGCGACGACGCAATGACAATGCGCTGAAAATGCAGATGCTGAAATCTGCGGAGACCGGGCTGAATCTGAAAACGCTGGCTGATCTGACGATGCAGTGAGGATCTACAGTGGGTAGGTGAGATCTGCGAGGCTAGGGGCTGATCTTGCGATGTCTGAGTGCTGAAAACTGAAAGCGCTAATGCTAGTGCAGATCTGACGCAAGAAATCTGCAAAACGCCAATGCAATCTCTGCAAAAATCCTAGGCTGAATCTGCAATCTGCTAACGCTGTGGCTGGGATCTGGAAAACGCCGGCTGATCTGGGAAGTCCAAAACGCCAGGCTGTCTTGTGGCTGAAAACGCTAAGTCTCCTGCCGGTCTTGCTGAGAAGGTGCACTTTAAGTTGGTGGACTTTTGTTGCCTCTTTTGCCAGAAAGTGCTAGCGCTAGGTTTTCTTATATATTGACTTAGCAAAATTGCCCTATCCAGTTTCCCAACAAAGTCACTTATTAATTAATATGTGAAAAATGGATAAATAGGGAAAATGGGTTCTGTGCGCTGTAAAATGCTCATGATGGGTACTGACTGTCATGCTGATGATCATGCTTTGTGCAACCAGAGGATATGCAACTACTCTAGGTGACTGGACGCACGGCCTGCGCACAGGCTCACAAAGATGCCAGAACACTTCCTAAGCTGACCTGAACCCTAGACCTGAAGTAGCTTGTCCACGTGCACATAGGGTTAGATGTGCACGTGACACCTGCCCTTTTATCCTCAGTCCGCCCTCTCCCTTGCCACCATGCAGCCTTAGCTGTTTTCCCCCCTCGTTGCCCCCCTGCCTGCCCGCTTCCTTCCCCATCGTCCACCCCCCCCCCCCCCCCCCCCCCCAAAACAGGAGACTACGCTTTGCCTTTGACTCGACAGTGATGGTTATCTGGCATTGCTCGCCGCTGCTTCCTCAGAGGGTTATCTTCACTCGCCCCCTTTCCTTTACAGCAGCAAACACAAATGGAGACTCATGCTCCGCCCCAGAGGGACTCTCAAGAATCCCCCTCGCCAAACCCTGCAGAGCCCACCATCCGACTTACTCTCTTACCAACAGAGCAAGCGAGCCTCACAACAATGGTGGAGCGCCTCCAGGCAACCTCTGTCATCTGCAAGATCATGGGCACCCGACCTAGCAAAGGGGAGGTGCGTGATCTCCTCCAGGCCCGCCTTTTAGCAGATGTGGGCAAGATCATCGACGTTCAACTCCTCCGGCGTGACTACTATTAGATAGAGTTTGAGACTTCCGAGATGGCGTCCAAGGTCATTGCAATGAGCCCCCTCGCCATCCGAGCAGCTAGAGCTCATTTTCAACAGTGGCGCCATGGGTTTGATCCGGCTACCGATGCTCTAGTCGAGAAGGCAGACCTACCCATCTCAGTCTGCTTCCCAGGCATAAGGAGAGAGTACCTCTCCCTCCTTTTCAGGATTGGTTCCGAGATTGGAACTGTCTTCCGTAGCTTCAGTAGCTCCCAAGGTAGCTGGTATACCTACAGTATGCGTTCTGGTTCGAGACACCCACACCCTTCCGAAGGTCGTTTTACTACCTCAGGTGAGTAGTGGGTGGCTCTGTCACGAGGACGTGGCAGTTATTAACCATGTCACAGAGATGTGGCAACTGCTAACCTTGGTTGTTGGTTTCTTTCCAATGGGGTTTATTTTATTTATTTTGAGACCCTTTTTGAAGTAGCAAACGGTCGGACATTGTATGGCCAATGTGAACGGTAGATTCACCCGCAGACGGGAAGTGGTCGGCACTGGAATTCGTATGGTAAGAGGATGTCTAGGCTCAGAGCAAGATCATATAGGTCCCCCCGTCGCACTTAGCAAGTTGGTGGATACTAGGAAGTGAACTCAATTAAGGCGTAAAGTCAAGGTGGAACTACCAACCAAAAGTATCCGACAGTTGGGCCACATTGCATTTTTGGATGCGGTCCCAATGAGGATAGATGGTCAGAAGACCAGTGGGAGCCCAACGGAAGCATCTCCTAAAATTTAGGGAACTGCTATTTTGGGCCACGAAATGTGTTCGCGTCATTACCTTCGGTATGACTAGGGGAACACTTTACAACTCTGCCGCGAAGTCAACTGACGCACCAGTTGAGATATTTTTAGCAGGGAAACCCCAAACTCGGAAACTGGGCGACGTGTCAGCTTGTGAGCGATTCTGCCACTCTGGGAGGCAAAAACGAGCTGCATATCATCAAAGGGGGCGCCATTTTCAGCCACAGGCGGATTGCAACAGGTACAGAAGCTATGGAATGCTTACCTTGCCCTCTATGTACAGTATGGTGACGGGAGTGATGCCCCGCACGCTACATACTGCTCTCTTTCTCCCCTACGTGCAGTTATGTGATGCCCCACAAGAGGGCTACTCATTCGACTGATGTACAATTGTGTGGGTTCATGCTTTTGTGCTGAGGCAAGAGCCTCCTTGAGCAGGAACAGGGGTAGCTAACTGTTGCTCCAAAGCAGGCACTGGTGAGGGTCATAACCTCACCGTACAGGTGCAAAATCAGTGCTGTGTATGCGCTGTAAATTCACTGTTTTTCAGCCATACGGACGCCAAGATCATTGGGAATCGTGCCCCACTGGCAAAGGACAGTTAGGGGACTGTTTGGGGCTGAAAACAGGGCAAAAACCAGTAAATACAGCGTGCTGAATTTACTGTTTTTGGACCGAAATCAGAGGGTATACGACAGTGCAAGCGAGTTCCAGCAGGGGAATTGGTTTCGCGCAAGTTTTGGGGCTGTTATGCTGCCGAAATTTGGCCAAATCAAATGGTATCTAGGTGGATACACGTGAAGGATTCCCAGGACCTTACCTTGTAATTTACCCTCCTAAAGAATAAAGAAATACCGAAAGGGGCGCCAATTTTGGGGCCTACACGTTGTCGGCGTCTGCTCGGAGCATTCTAGCTTCCGAGCCGTGTGTGTGATGAAGTGTTAACTCCCGTTACAGGTTCTCTTTGCAAAGTGCTCTGTGTGTGTGTCTAAAGTAAAGAATTTCAGGTGAAAGCCAACGCCTACCGCCCCACCACGGGCCGGTTGCATGGTTCCGTTGCCGGGACATCAATCACTTTTTCCTCAAAGAGTGAGCCTGGATTGTTCAGGGTAAAGACACACAGTGCAAGAACACGGGGATTACACTATGGCCGACAAGGGGAAGGGAATTATGGAAGAGGGTTCCTCTCCAAAGGACAGGCAGGAGATTCCTATGGTTTTTGAGATTGGCGAGAGCTCACGGCCACGTCAGTCTGTACCTCCTGTCAACGTGAATGTCCCTCCAGTAGTACAGGGCTTTATGACAGGGCAACTTGAGGATGATGCGTTTAAGACTCAGTTAGTTGCCGCGGTGAATGTCTTTTCGCAGCTGGTGCAGAATCCGAGGTTTATGGAATTCTTGCAAGCGCCACCAGTGCAACAGCAAAATAGGCAACCTACGCCGCGTACGGAGCTTATTGAAGCTCAAGCCCAGGTACTTCATGAGACGCAGGAGGAAAGGGAACACTCGCATGTTGCGGAGTCGGGGGCTCCAAAGCAGGTTCCTCCCGTGCTTGAACAGGTGGCTAGAACGCCTATTCCACAGGTTATGCCAGTTCAGCCCGCCACCTTTCAGAGCCAGCATGCTGTCTTGAATGGACAGGGAGCTGGATACCAGGCTATGCACTCAGTTTTTCCACCACCCACGGTACATCCTGGGTATTTCGGGGGTGGATCAGTGTTCCAAAGTATGGCTGGTTATGCGTCTGGAAGTCAGCCGTACATGCCAGGAACAGTGTTCGGGGGTATGCAAGGCATCATGCCAAACCCCATGTATGGTACTATCGGCATGCAACAAGGTTTCCACGGCAACCAGGGCCAGTTTGGGGTGCCACAGGGTCATTTTGCCATGGCTGGTTTTTCTGGACAGCAGCCAGATATCGCACCTCTTACGCAAAATGTGAATGGCCAAGGCGTGCCGATCATGCCTAGTACAGTGCCCATGTTGCAGACCATTCCGTATGACAACTTGGGGGCACTAGAGAAGCCGAAGGCTTACAAAGAGGGTGGTGCAGCAGTAAAGTTCAGTACCTTCAGTGGTTTCGAGGACAAGACAAAGGCACTCACTTTCCTCCAGCAGTTTGATACAGCTTATGCGGGAGGGAATTTTACAGAGGCCTCGAAGGTTAGGAAAGCTGCCACTTTCTTAAAGGACAATGCGCTTACATGGTGGACGACATTGTTAATGCAAGGACAGGCACCCGCCACTTGGGTTTACTTCAAGCAAATGTTTGCATCTGCTTGGCTATCAAATGAATTTGAAGCCGATGTCCTGACAGATTGGCACCAGCTTACAGCAGCTTCGTGCAAGAGCTTGCTGGAGCACAATAGGAGGTTTTGTAAAGCATTACTCTCAGTGACCTCCTACAGATTTGTGCCATTGACAGAGCAAATAGAGAAGTATTGTTGTGGGCTGCCTAAAGGGCTTCGCGATTACTGTACAAAGAATAGAGTGGCTACCCTTACTCAGCTTATGGAAGTTGCGAACACTGGTCTTGCCCTGTTGAAAGGAGAGGACAGTGGATTTCCGAGTAGTGATAAAGGAGGGCAGCAAAAGAAAAATTCAGCTAAGAAGCCCTTTGTGAAAACGGCTCCTGATGCGTCACAGGGGTCAGAACAGGCCACCAAAGACAAGGATTCAGCTGGGACTTCTGGAGCGCAGGCAAAGAAACAGAAAAGGAAGCCTTTTGTGCGCAAGTCGCTCGAGGAAAAGAAGGTCCTAATGGCTGAGAACAAATGCTTTATATGCGAGCAGCCTGGTCATATTTCTATCCATTGTCCACAAAGGAAAAGGCCAGCTGACTCAGAGGATAAAGAAGACCAGAAAGGCAAGAAGCCAAAACCCACGGCAGGTTTAGTGCCAGACATGGTGGGTGACAGGCCCAGCACAGATGCCAGTGAGTTATGCAGGGCATGGGGTAAAGTTAGGGATCAGACGGCACTCATCTTCTTTGATCCAGGTGCCAAAGCCAACTTTATCTCACCAGAGTTAGCTATGAAGCTCGGCATCAAAGCTGAAGAGATGGGGTACACAGCAAAAGCAGGGTTGGCATGTCCTGGCCACTCAGAGTGTGTTACTCCCATCATTGGAAAACTGCGTCTGCATATTCAGTCGTATGTGGACACTGAAGAGTTTTACATCATGCCGCTGGAAGGTTGTGACGCCTTGTTGGGGATCCCGTGGATGTTCCGAGTGCATGGAGTCTTGGATGCCTACAACAAAAAGATCACTGTACAGCATAGGGGCAAAACTCACATCTTGGATGTAAAGCTTAAAGGAGAGTCAGTCCCTATTGTATCTGCTTCTGCTATCACTTCTGTAATAAAGAATCATCTTTCTGTGTACTTGATTTTTGCACGTGATGTCTCAGATAGTGATCAGTCAAATTTATCTGTGTTAGATAAAGAAAGGTCAGCATTTTTGCAAAAGTTTAGTGACTGTTTTTCTGATTCATTACCGTCGCAATTACCGCCAGAGAGACCTGAGGACCATCGGATAGATTTGGTGCCAGGGTGTAGCCCACCAAATAGACCTCCCTACAGGGTTAGTGCGGCGCAGCAGAAAGAGATTATGGGCCAGGTTGAGGAGTTATTAGAGAAGGGGCTGATTCAGCCTAGTTCTTCACCCTTTTGCTCCCCAGTGCTCCTAGTGCAGAAGAAGGATGGCTCATGGCGCATGTGTATTGATTACCGTGCGTTGAATAAGAATACCATCAAGAATAGGTTTCCTATTCCTCGCATTGATGATATTCTCGATCGTTTAGAGGGTGATGCAATTTTCAGCAGGATAGACCTGAAGAGTGGGTACCATCAGATTCGTATAAGCCCAGAGGATGTGCACAAGACTGCGTTTAGAACGACATTTGGTCTTTATGAGTTTCTAGTGATGCCGTTTGGGCTAACAAATGCTCCTGCCACGTTCAACAGAATGATGGACCGGATTTTCCGCTCGCATCAACAGTTTGTTGGAACATTCTTCGATGACATGATTGTGTATTCGAAGAATGAAGAGGAGCATAGGCGTCACTTGACCATTGTGTTCGAAGAGCTGCGCAGTCACAGGTTACTTGTCAATCCTAAGAAAAGTGAATTCTTCCTTGAAGAGATCCACTTTCTGGGCCACATAGTCTCAAAGGATGGTGTTAGAATGGATTCCGCAAAGGTCGAAGCTATTAAGACATGGCCAGACTTGAAGACTGTGCACGATGTCAGAAGCTTCTTGGGATTGTGTTCCTACTATAGAAGGTTTATCAGAAATTTTGCAGAGATAGCATCGCCTCTTCACGCATTGCAAAAGAAAGAGGTCACTTTCAGATGGACCCAAAAAGAGATATCAGCTTTTAGTCTCTTAAAGGAAAAGTTGACTTTAGATCCAATTATTGTTTTGCCAGATCTCAGGAAGTCATTTGTGGTCCAATGTGACGCGTGTGGCAGTAGCATCGGAGCAGTGCTAATGCAAGATGGACGGGTAGTAGCATATGAAAGCCGAATTTTGCAAGGGCCAGAGAGGACTATGCAAGTCTATGAGAAAGAACTCTTGGCCGTTATTCATGCGCTTTCTAGCTGGAAGCACTACCTCTTAGGTGCTGATTTTGTTGTCCAAACAGATCATCAGACCTTGCGATACTTCTTGACACAGTCAAAGTTATCCGAAAAGCATATGCGATGGGCAAACATTCTTTCCATGTTCCATTTCCAGATTATGCATGTGGAAGGCAAGAAGAATGTTGTGGCTGATGCGTTATCAAAAAAGCCACAAATTTCAGCTGTGTCAATTCCTTATCATCATGAGTTAGATGACATGAAGGAACAGTATACTGCTGATGAAGATTTTGCAAGGATCTTTGAACAGTTACAAGAGGGGCAACATCATGAGCACTACCTCCTCAGAGATGGTTTTATCATGATGCATGGCAGACTTTGTGTCACTAGGCCACTGCGACATAAGGTCATGGAAGAGAGTCATGTCCCACCGTATGCAGGGCATCGTGGCATTGATGCAACAGTTAAAGCGGTAGAGACGTTCTTCTATTGGCCTACCTTGAGGAGAGATGTGGATGCCTTTGTGCGAGCATGCATAGTTTGCCAAAAGGTCAAGTTTGACAGGCAAAAGGCACCAGGGTTGTTACAACCACTGCCGATTCCGGATAAGCCATGGGAAAGCATTGCTATGGACTTTATCTTTGATCTTCCAAGGACGCCAACAGGGAATGATGATATATGGACCATTATCTGCAGGTTCAGCAAGCAGGCCCATTTTATCCCTGTCAGGAAGAAGATAAAATCTGATCAGATGGCACGCTTGTTCATGTACAATGTGTTTAAGTACCATGGTATGCCACAATCGATTATCAGTGATCGTGATCCTCGCATGACCAGTTTGTTCTGGAGAGGATTGTTTGAGAACATGGGTACTACGCTCAAGTTCTCGTCTTCGTTTCATCCACAAACTGATGGACAGTCAGAAGAGGCCAATTCTACTGTCTTAGATCTGCTGAAATGCTATGTGTCAGATAATAAGGGCAAGTGGGAACAGTATTTGCCTATGCTTGAGTATGCGTACAATAATACGGTGCATTCGTCCACTCGCAAAGCACCTTTTGAAATTGTTGAAGGCGGCAAAAAGATTCCTCCCATTTTGCATACAAAGGACAAGATCTTTGAGGCAGATCGATATGTTGAGAACATGGATGAGATGTATAAGAAGATTAAAGTTGCCTTGGAGAAAACTCAGGCAAAACAGAAAAAGGCTGTTGATCGTCACCGTCGTGAATTGTTACTATCACCTGGTGATTGGGTTCTCTTAAGGTTCGAAAAGGCAAGGTTAAAGAAGATGAAGGGCAAGGAACGGCTGTTTCCTAAGCTCAGCATGCGTTACTATGGGCCTTTTCAAGTGCTTGACAAGATCAGCGATGTGGCTTACAGGCTGAAATTGCCTGATGTGTGGAAGATTCATAATGCGTTTCACGTGAGTCTTCTAAGACCCTTCGTGGGTGATGTGCCAGAAAATATGCCAGTTGAGGATCAACCAGAAGTTGAGGAACTTGATGAGATCCTGGTACCTGAGCAAGTTTTGGCACATAAGGACAGAAAAGTTAAAGGACAAGTTGCAAGACGCTATTTGGTGAAGTTCAAGAACTATCCGCCTATGGATGCAAAGTGGATGGAAGAGCATGAACTGTCAGAGTCACCAAAGGTATTGCAGCTTTATCTTGAAGCCTTTGGGTTACAGCCTACTTATGCCCCAACCCAACGTGTGCAAAGGAGGGGTAATGATAGAGCTAGTACATCGAGTGTACATATGAATTCAGTGCCATAGATAGAAATGGCAAAAGTATGAAGGCCTCATTAAGTCATTTGTATCTATGTATGTTACGACCTTTCTTGCGGATACATGCGATGATAAAAGAGTGTTGATAGCACAAGATCATCAGTGGCGTGTATTTATGGTATGTACTCGAGGACGTTTGCGATTTCAAGAGGGGGGTATGTCACGAGGACGTGGCAGTTATTAACCATGTCACAGAGATGTGGCAACTGCTAACCTTGGTTGTTGGTTTCTTTCCAATGGGGTTTATTTTATTTATTTTGAGACCCTCTTTTTGAAGTAGCAAACGGTCGAACATTGTATGGCCAATGTGAACGGTAGATTCACCCGCAGACGGGAAGTGGTTGGCACTGGAATTCGTATGGTAAGAGGATGTCTAGGCTCAGAGCAAGATCATATAGGTCCCCCCGTCGCACTTAGCAAGTTGGTGGATACTAGGAAGTGAACTCAATTAAGGCGTAAAGTCAAGGTGGAACTACCAACCAAAAGTATCCGACAGTTGGGCCACATTGCATTTTTGGATGCGGTCCCAATGAGGATAGATGGTCAGAAGACCAGTGGGAGCCCAACGGAAGCATCTCCTAAAATTTAGGGAACTGCTATTTTGGGCCACGAAATGTGTTCGCGTCATTACCTTCGGTATGACTAGGGGAACACTTTACAACTCTGCCGCGAAGTCAACTGACGCACCAGTTGAGATATTTTTAGCAGGGAAAGCCCAAACTCGAAAACTGGGCGACGTGTCAGCTTGTGAGCGATTCTGCCACTCTGGGAGGCAAAAACGAGCTGCATATCATCAAAGGGGGCGCCATTTTCAGCCACAGGCGGATTGCAACAGGTACAGAAGCTATGGAATGCTTACCTTGCCCTCTATGTACAGTATGGTGACGGGAGTGATGCCCGGCACGCTACATACTGCTCTCTTTCTCCCCTACGTGCAGTTATGTGATGCCCCACAAGAGGGCTACTCATTTGACTGATGTACAATTGTGTGGGTTCATGCTTTTGTGCTGAGGCAAGAGCCTCCTTGAGCAGGAACAAGGGTAGCTAACTGCTGCTCCAAAGCAGGCACTGGTGAGGGTCATAACCTCACCGTACAGGTGCAAAATCAGTGCTGTGTATGCGCTGTAAATTCACTGTTTTTCAGCCATACGGACGCCAGGATCATTGGGAATCGTGCCCCACTGGCAAAGGACAGTTAGGGGACTGTTTGGGGCTGAAAACAGGGCAAAAACCAGTAAATACAGCGTGCTGAATTTACTGTTTTTGGACCGGAATCAGAGGGTATACGACAGTGCAAGCGAGTTCCAGCAGGGGAATTGGTTTCGTGCAAGTTTTGGGGTTGTTATGCTGCCGAAATTTGGCCAAATCAAATGGTATCTAGGTGGATACACGTGAAGGATTCCCAGGACCTTACCTTGTAATTTACCCTCCTAAAGAATAAAGAAATACCGAAAGGGGCGCCAATTTTGGGGCCTACAGGTTGTCGGCGTCTGCTCGGAGCATTCTAGCTTCCGAGCCGTGTGTGTGATGAAGTGTTAACTCCCGTTACAGGTTCTCTTTGCAAAGTGCTCTGTGTGTGTGTCTAAAGTAAAGAATTTCGGGTGAAAGCCAACGCCTACCGCCCCACCACGGGCCGATTGCAGGCTCCGTCAGAATGTGGAGTATTCGGGCCTCCCGAATCAATGCTTCATTTGTCGAGAGAAGGCCTGTCCACAAAGGGGACCCAAACCTTCGGCACAGACCCAGACCAAGCCTCGTAAGGCTAGCCAAACACAGCAGACAGACACAGGGAGCTTAGGCAGGTTCCTCCGAGCCTGGTGCCTAGGCAAAAGGAAGGCTGGCAGCAGGTCCATGGTCGACGTCGCCAATTTGCCCCCCCGATGGTCGTCCTACACGAGGCCAACAGCATTGGGTTCCGGACCCCCTTCTAGTGCAGATGTCACCTTTTGCCGCAGTCCCTCGAGGACTGACGAGTTTCGACATCCGTCTCCGGTGGGACTTCTTTGCCTACGACTTCACACGATTCCTCGGCGACTCTTCACCAGACTTTGAGGCGGCTTGCTTCAAAGTCCGTGCACTGTTTGTAGTGGCTAGAGGCATAGAGGCCTTGGACAACGGTTGGTTTCTCTTTCCATCTATGTGGTAGGGACCAGACTGAGTGGACTTTGGACTCTGTGATGAACTGGCTTCAGGCTCAAGCTCTTGAGTTCTCTCATCACACGGGAGACTTGGGGGTGACAGATTTGGTACAGACTCTGTGGCCGTTGGCCAAGTTCTTGGTGACACCTCCGAACAAATCAAGATGTAGACATTGTGGTACACTTTTATGCTGACACGCAGAGTCCACCATGCTAAGTATATGTACATGAGGACTCATCGACAGAAGAGGTAGCCCGACAGACGGCACGCTCTTCCTAGGCCTAGGTTGGACAGACTCTACAGTCACGACTATCTCGAGGTCGCTCGGATGTGGATAACTCGCCATCCAAGCCTCGAAGATAGAGAGGTTGGCTACGGTTGCAGCATCGGTTTTCTCTCACTGACTCCATGAGGATTGTCTCATGGAATGTGCATGGATTAGGTGGACCACAGTTTCAACGTCAACGGGATCGCTTACGTCAGGAGCTTCAGTGATGCCTTGTGGGTGGTGAGATTGATAATCTTATGCTCAGGAGCATCATCTTTGTGAAAGCCACATTAAACGATGTGGTCAGATTTTGTGTGGTTATTATGAAACATTTTGGTCAGCTGCATTTGGGCCTGAAGGTATCCAGGGAGGGGTATGTATGACTATTGCGGACTCACGGCAGCAGGCCATTGTGGGCAGAGGTATTATTGTGCCAGGCAGGGGTCAGTGGATTACTATACAGGTCGAGGGTTGCCTCATGGGCTTCCTGAACATATATGCGCCCATTGGGCAAATGCATGAGCAAAGTTTTGGTCACATGTTGTAGAGTCTTTGTCGCATGCAAAGTAGTAAAGCGTTGGAGGAGACTTCAACATGTTAAAGGACCCCTCAGACAAGGTTGGAGGTAGCCATGCTACTGAGCACGGGGCTGAGTTGGCAGCTTGGGAGCATCTATGTATGACCTTGAGGGTTTCTGATATTTGGCAGCATACAAGCTTTGTGCGCCCCCAGACAACTTGTCTTTCTCTCGCTCTGATCGCATAGTGGGAGGAGTGAATCTATCTCGGATAGATTGCTTCTACTTCAGTGACCACATCTGTGACGCGTTGGTATGTTTGCATTCTGGCAGGGACTACTTTTTCCAACCATGCACCAGTGATTCTCACTATGACAGACCGACAGAGGAGGGGGAGTACGCTGTTGCGCATCCTTGAGAGGGTCTTGCTGGATCCAGAGCTTAGAGAGCGGGTGATGGCTCTTTGGACAAAGAGTTTGGACACGCAGGACACCCCTACTAGTAGAGTGGCCTCTGGACTTACTGAGCTTAGTCGCTTCTTCCTCCAAAAATCTGTAGCTCACTTAGCTACAGCCAGGGAGGAGGAGAAGCGTCTTCGACAAGGCATTGTTTCCTTGCAGAGCATGCAGGAGCACCACCCAGACAGTCCTTGGTTGGAAGAGCAGATGCAGCAGGCTCGACAGGGGCTGACTAGCATTGAAGAGCGGCGTCATGAGTTTGCCATCCATCGACAAGCATCTCAATGGACCCAGGTGGGTGACACAGTCACTCGGGAGTTCTTCGAGACTAAAGGGTGCCGCCATGCGCACACCAATGTCAGCCGATTGAGGAGATGTGAAACCAGCTCGTGGGGCGGTAGGCTTTGACTTTCACCCGAAATTCTTTACTTTAGACACACACACAGAGCACTTTGCAAAGGGAACCTGCAACGGGAATTAACACTTAAGCACACACACACAGCTCAGAAGCTAGAATGCTCCGAGCAGACGCCGACAACCTGTAGGCCCCAAAATTGGCGCCCCTTTCGGTATTTCTTTATACTTTGAGAGGGTAAATTACAAAGTAGAGTCCTGGGAATCCTTTACTTTTATCCAGCTACATACCACCTGTTTTGGCCAAATTTTGGCAACATAACAGCCCCAAAACTTGCACAAAACCAATTCCCTTGCTGGGACTCAGTTCCACTGATATAAACCCTCTGATTCCTGCCCAAAAACAGTAAATTCAGCACGCTGTATTTACTGGTTTTTGCCATGTTTTCAGCCCTAAACAGTCTCAGAACTGTCCTCTGCCAGTGGGGCACTGTTCCCAATGGTTTTGGCGTACGTATGGCTGAAAAACAGTCAAATTACAGCACATACACAACGCTGAAAACGCACCTGTTTGGTGAGGTTATGACCCTCACCGGTGCCTGCTTTTGGAGTAGCAGTTAGATACTCCTATTCCTGCTCAAGGAGGCTCTTGCCTCAGCACAAAAGCATGAAACCACACAGCTCTACATCAGTCAAATGAAGAGCCCTCTTGTGGGGCATCACATAACTGCACGTAGGGGCGAGAGAGCAGTGTGTAGTGTGCAGGGCATCACTCCTAGCACCACACTGTACATAGAGTGGAAAGAAAGCACTCCATAGCTCTTAACCTGTGACAAATTGCAAAATGAGACTTCTCCCAGCTTAAAAATCAGTGCCCATTTTTCTGTACGAGGCAAGTACACAGAAAAGTGCCACTTGGCACATTTACAAGCATTTTCTCGTTTCGGGGTTGCCGCCTAAAAATCTCCCGACCGGTTGCCCAGTTAACTTCGCAGTAGAGTTGTAGAATGTTCCCCTTATCATTCCAGAGGTAATGACGCAAACACATTTCACGGCCCAAAATAGCAGTTCCCTAATTTTTAGGAGATGCTTCCGTTGGGCTCCCACTGGTCATCTGACCATCTATTCTCATTGGGACCGCATCCAAAAGTGCAATGTGGCCCAATTGTCAGATATTTTTGTTGGTGATCCCACCTTGACTTTATGCCTTTATTGAGTTCACTTCCTAGTATCCGCCAACTTGCTAAGTGCGACGGGGGGACCTACATGACCTTGGATTGAGCCTAGACATCCTTTTACTATATGAATTCTAGTGCCTACCCACTTCCCGTCTGCGAGTGAAACTACCTTTCACATTGGCCATACAATGTCCGACCATTTGCAACTTCAAAAAGAGGGTCTCAAAAATAAAACAAAAATCATTGGAAAGAAACCAACAACTAAGGTTAGCAATTGCCACGTCCTCGTGAGATAGTTAACAGTTGCCACGTCCTTGTGACATACCCCTCTCTTGAAATCGCAAACGTCCTCGATTGCACAGCATAAACACACGCCATTGATGATCTTGTGTTGTTAGCACTCTTTTATCATCGCATGTATCTGCAAGAAAGGTCGTAACACATAGATACAATGACTTAATGAGACCTTCCAACTTTTGTCATTTCCATCTATTACACTAAATTGATATGTACATTTGATGTGGTAGCTCTATATCATTACCCCTCCTTTGCACACGTTGAATTGGGGTATAAGTAGATTGTAGCCCAAAGGCTTCAAGGTAAAGCTGCAATACATTTGGTGACTCTAACAGTCCATGCTCTTCCATCCACTTTGCATCCATAGGTGGATAGTTCTTAAACTTCACCAAGTAGCGTCTTGCAACTTGTCCTTTAACTTTTTTGTCCTTATGTGCCAAAACTTGCTCAGGTACCAGGATCTCATCGAGTTCCTCAACTTCTGGCTGATCCTAATCTGACATATCTTCTGGCACATCACCCACGAAGGGTCTTAGAAGACTCACATGGACAAATTATGAATCTTCTACGCATCAGGCAATTTCAACATGTAAGCCACATTGCTGATCTTGTCAAACACTTGAAAAGGCCCATAGTAACGCATACTGAGCTTAGGAAACAACCGTTCCTTTTCATCTTCTTTAACCTTGCCTTTTCGAACCTTAACAGTACCAAGTCACCAGGTGATAACAACAACTCATGACGGTGACGATCAGCAGCCTTTTTCTGCTTTGCCTGAGTCTTCTCCAAGGCAACTTTTATTTTCTTATACATTTCATCCATGTTCTCAACATATCGATCTGCCTCAAAGATCTTGTCCTTTGTGTGTAAAATGGGAGGAACCTTTTGCCGCCTCTTCTAAAATTGTCCATCAGTTTGTGGATGAAACGAAGACGAGAACTTGAGCGTAATGCCCATGTTCTCAAACGATCCTCTCCAGAACAAACTAGTCATGCGAGGATCACGATCAGTGACAATCGATTGTGGCATGCCATGGTACTTAAACACATTGTACATGAACAAGCGTGCCATCTGATCAGATTTTATCTTCTTCCAGACAGGGATAAAATGGGTTTGCTTGCTGAACCTGCACATAATGGTCCATACACCATCATTCCCTATTGGCGTTCTTGGAAGATCAAAGATAAAGTTCATAGCAATGCTTTCCCATAGCTTATCCGGAATCGGCAGTGGTTGTAACAGCCCTGGTGCCTTTTGCCTGTCAAACTTGACCTTTTGGCAAATCACGCATGCTCGCACAAAGGCATCCACATCTCTCCTCAAGGTAGGCCAATAGAAGAATGTCTCTACCACTTTAACTGTCGCATCAATACCACGATGCCCTGCATACAATGGTACATGACTCTCTTCCATGACCTTATGTCGCAATGGCCTAGTGACACAAAGTCTGCCATGCATCATCATAAAACCATCTTTGAGGAGGTAGTGCTCATGATGTCGCCCGTCTTGCAACTGTTCAAAGATCCTTGCAAAATCTTCATCAGTAGCATACTCTTCCTTCATGTCATCTAACTCATGATGATAAGGAATTGACACAGCTGAAACTTGTGGCTTACTTGATAACGCATCAGCCGCAACATTCTTCTTGCCTTCCACATGCATAATCTGGAAGTGTAACATAGAAAGAATGTTTGTCCATCACATATGCATTTTAGATAACTTTGACTATGTCAAGAAGTATCGCAAGGTCTGATGGTCTTTCTGGACAACAAAATCAGCACCTAAGAGGTAGTGCTTCCAACTAGAAAGCGCATGAATCACGGCCAAGAGCTCTTTCTCATAGACTTGCATAGTCCTCTCTGGCCTTGCAAAATTCGGCTTTCATAAGCTACTACCCGTCCATCTTGCATTAGCACTACTCCGATGCTACTGCCACACGTGTCACACTGGACCACAAATGACTTCGTGAGATCAGGCAAAACAATTACTGGCTCTGAAGTCAACTTTTCCTTTAAGAGACTAAAAGCTGAAATCTCTTTTTGGGTCCATCTGAAAGTGACCTCTTTCTTTTGCAAAGCGTGAAGAGGTGATGCTATCTCTGCAAAGTTCCTAATAAACCTTCTATAATAGAAACACAATCCCAAGAAGCTTCTGACATCGTGCAGCGTCTTCAAGTCTGGCCATGTCTTAATAGCTTCGACCTTTGTGGGATCCATTCTGACACCATCCTTTGAGACTATGTGGCCAAGAAAGTGGGTCTCTTCCAAGAAGAATTCACTTTTCTTAGGATTGACAAGTAGCCTGTGACTGCGCATCTCTTCTAACACAATGGTCAAGTGGACGCCTATGCTCCTCTTCATTCTTTGAATAGACTATCATGTCATCGAAGAACGTCCCAACAAACTGTTGATGCGAGCGGAAAATCCGGTCCATCATTCTGTTGAACGTGGCAGGAGCATTTGTTAGCCCAAACGGCATCACTAGAAACTCATAAAGACCAATTGTCGTTCTGAACGCAATCTTGTGCACATCCTTTGGCCTTATACGAATCTGATGGTAGCCACTCTTAAGGTCTATATAGGAGCACTGGGAAGCAAAAGGGTAACTAGGCTGAATCAGTCCCTTCTCTAATAAAACCTCAACATGGCCCATAATCTCTTTCTGCTGCGCCGCACTGACCTTGCAGGGAGGTCTATTTGGTGGGCTACACCCTGGCACCAAATCTATTCAATGGTCCTTAGGTCTCTCTGGCGGCAATTGCAACGGTAATGAATCAGAGAAACAGGCACTAAACTCTTGCAAAATTGTTGACCTTTCTTTATCTAACACAAATAATTTGACTGACAATTATCTGAGACATCACGTGCAAAAATCAAGTACACACAAAGATGATTCTTTATTACAGTACAGAAGTGATAGCGGAAGCAGATACAATAGGGACAGACTCCCCTTTGAGCTTTACATCCAATACATGAGTTTTGACCATATGTTGAAGGGTGATCGTCTTGCCGAAGGCATCCAGCGCGCCATGTACTCTAAACATCCACGGAATTCCAAGTAGCACATCGCACCCTTCCAATGGCATGATATAAAATCCTTCTGTCCACATATGACTGAATATGGAGACGAAGCTTTCCAATAATGGGAGTAACACACTCTGAGTGGCCAGGAGATGCCAACCCTGCCTGTGCTGTGTATCCCATTTCTTCAGCTATGATGCCCAGCTTCATAGCTAGCTCTAGTGAGATAAAGTTTGCTTTGACACCTGGATCAAAGAAGATGAGTGTCGTGACTCGTCTGATCCCTAACTTTACCCCATGCCCTACATAACTCACTGGCATCTGTATTGGGCCTATCACCCACCGTATCTGGCACCAAACCTGTCGTGGGTTTAGACTTCTTGCCTTTCTGGTCCTCTTTATCATCTGAGTCAGCTAGTCTTTTCCTTTGTGGACAATTGGTAGCAAAGTGACCAGGCTGCTCGCATATAAAGTATTTATTTTCAGCCATTAGGACCTTCTTTTCCTCGAGCGTCTTACGCACAAAAGGCTTCCTTTTTTCTTTCTTTGCCTGCGCTCCAGAAGTCCCGGCTGAATCCTTGTCTTTGGTGGCCTTTTCTGACCCCGGTGACGCTTCAGGAAACGTTTTCATAAAGGGCTTCTTCACTGAATTTTTCTTTTGCTGCCCTCCTTTCTTGTTGCTCAGAAACCCACTGTCTTCTCCTTTCAACAAGGCAAGACCAATGTTAGCAACTTTATAAGCTGAGTGAGAGTAGCCACTCTGTTCTTGGTACAGTAATCGCGAAGCCCTTTAGGCAGCCCACAATAGTACTTCTCTATCTGCTCTGTCAATGACACAAATCTATAGGAGGTCACTCAGAGTAACGCTTTCCAAAACCTCCGATTGTACTCCGGCAAGCTCTTGCATGTAGCCGAAGTAAGTTGGTGCCAATCTGTCATGACGTCGGCTTCAATTCATTTGACAGCCAAGCAGATGCAAACATTTGCTTGAAGTAAACCCAAGTGGCGGGTGCCTGTCCTTGCATTAACAATGTCATCCACCATGTAAGCGCATTGTCCTTTAAGAAAGTGGCAGCTTTCTTGACCTTAGAGGCCTCTGTAAAATTCCCTCCTGCATAAGCTGTATCAAACTGCTGGAGGAAAGTGAGAGCCTTTGCTTTATCCTCGAAGTCGCTGAAAGTGCTAAACTTTACAACTGCACCACCTTCTTTGTAAGCTTTCGGCTTCTCCAATGCCCCCAAATTGTCATAAGGAATAGTCTGCAACATGGGCACTATAGTAGGCATCATCGGCACATCTTGGCCATTAACATTTTGCGTTAGAGCTGCGATATCTGGCTGCTGTCCAGAAAAACCAGCCATGCCAAAATGACCCTGTGGCACCCCAAACTGGCCCTGGTTGCATTGAAAACCTTGTTGCATGCCGATGATACCATACATGGGGTTTTGCATCATGCCTTGCATACCCCTAAACATTGTTCCTAGCATGTACGGCTGACTTCCAAGTGCATAACCAGTCATACTTTGGAACACAGATCCACCCCCGAAATACCCAGGATGTACCATGGGTGGTGGAAAAACTAGGTGCATTGCTTGGTAACCAGTTTCCTGTCCATTCAAGACAGCATGCGGACTCTGAAAGGTGGCGGGCTGAATTGACATAGCCTGTGGAATAGGCGTCCTAACCACCTGTTCAAGGACGGGAGCAACCTGTTTTGGAGCCCCTGACTCCGCAACATGCAAGTGTTCCCTATCCTGATGAGTCGCATGAAGTACTTGGGCTTGAGCCTCAACAAGCTTCGTTCGCGGTGTAGGTTGCCTATTTTGTTGTTGCACTGGTACCGCTTGCAAGAACTCCATAAACCTTGGATTCTGCACCAGTTGCGAAAAGACATTCACCGCGGCAACTAAGTCCTGAACGCATCATCCTCAAGTTGCCCAGTCATAAAGCCGTGTACTACTACTAGAGGGACATTCACATCAACAGGAGGTACAGTCTGACGTGGCCGTGAGCTCTTGCCAATCTCGAAGACCATAGGAGTTTCCTGCCTGTCCTTTGAAGAGGAACCCTCTTCTATAATGCCCTTTCTTTTGTCAGCCATAGTATAATCCCGCGTTCCTGTACTCTGTCTTTACCTAAAACAACCGAGGCTCACTCTTTGAGGAAAAAGTGATTGATATCCCGGCAATGGAACCTTGAAACCGGCTCGTGGGGTGGTAGGCTTTGGCTTTCACCCGAAATTCTTTACTTTAGACATACACACAGAGCACTTTGCAAAGGAAACCTGCAACGGGAATTAACACTTAAGCACACACACGGCTCGGAAGCTAGAATGCTCCGAGCATATGCCGACAACCTGTAGGCCCCAAAATTGGCGCCCCTTTCGGTATTTCTTTATACTTTGAGAGGGTAAATTACAAAGTAGAGTCCTAGGAATCCTTTACCTGTATCCAGCTAGATACTACCTGTTTTGGCCAAATTTCGGCAACATAACAACCCCAAAACTTACGCGAAACCAATTCCCCTGCTGGAACTCACTCCCACTGGTCATATGATCATCTATCCTCATTGGGACCGCATCCAAAAGTGCAATGTGGCCCAACTGTCAGATACTTTCTATTGGTGATCCCACCTTGACTTTATGCCTTTATTGAGTTCACTTCCTAGTATCCACCAACTTGCTAAGTGCGGCGGGGGACCTACATGACCTTTGACTGAGCCTAGACATCCTTTTATGATACGAATTCTAGTGTCGATCCACTTCCTGTCTGCAGGTGAAACTACCGTTCAAATTGGCCATACAATGTCCGACCATTTGCAACTTCAAAAAGAGAGTCTCGAAAATAAAACAAAAATCATTGGAAAGAAACCAACAACTAAGGTTAGCAATTGCCACGTCCTCGTGACATTGTTAACAGTTGCTACGTCCTCGTGCCAAGATGTCACAAACTGATGACATGGCATGACCAATAATAAGTTGTGTCAACTTATGGACAACTGCCGAGGGGCCAAAAGGGACAACTAGGCCTTAAAATAATGCCCAAGCGCTGCTGACGTGGCTGTTGTACGGACGCCCGCGATTCACGATGCTCACGTGGCTGCCGTACAGAATCTCTGCAATTTCGGCCGCAAAAAGCGC
Organism: Adiantum capillus-veneris; assembly: GCF_014529385.1. Lineage (NCBI taxonomy): Eukaryota > Viridiplantae > Streptophyta > Polypodiopsida > Polypodiales > Pteridaceae > Adiantum > Adiantum capillus-veneris. The sequence goes on from NC_140943.1 coordinate 152,284,678, forward strand.
TTACAGGCTTGTACGGATTTTTGCAAGCTACGCTGACTGCTTTTTGGGCCTTCTGCTTTTGAGATCACCTGCGTTTGAGGCTCTGCTTTTAGCACCGCTTGCAATCTTTATAAGTGACCAAAGGGGGCTCACTTTGCAAAGCATTGGACGGCGGACGTAGAGTCTGAGAGCGAGCACCTAGGGAAAGTTGTACTTTGCTCACAAATTAATATAAAAGAAACGAAAAGGACGCCATTCTTTGTGGCCAATCTCTCTAGGCACGAAACTACGTCGGGCCGTGTCGACTCTTGAAATTTGTTAAGTGTTTTTGAAGTGAATCGTTGTGTCGCAACAGAATCTAGACTTGGGGTGTCCAAGTTTGTTACAGGAGACCCGAAGGGTCGGTTGCTTCAGAGCATGAGGATATGCGTGCAGTTGCTACTGACTTCTATATTAAATTGCTATCAATTGAGCCCTAGCGTTTTCCAGACCATCGCCAGCAGTACCAGAATTTCAGCGTTTTCACTAACGCCAGCAGGCAGCCCCAGCGTTTTGGTTTTCAGCCATAATTGCAGCAGGTTTTTCAGCCGTCCACACAACAGCAGATTCAGCCCTAGTTGGATGCAGAAGATCCCCATTTTCAGCGCGTCGTCATCGCATCGTTGCCATCGACATCGTCATCGACATAGAGTCCGAATTCAGCAGATAGAAGATTTGCAGATTTCAGCCCATAGCGTTTTTGGACAACAGTAGAAAGATTGCAGATTTCAGCCCTAGTGTCATCGTCGTCATCACCGTCGTCATCGCCGACATAGCCTAGACTTGCATCAATCTCATGCATACCATTTGTACCAGATTGTGCAATCAATAAGTAGACCACTCTCGCCGACGAGAGTGGGGCCTTCGGAGGAGGGTTTTACAACGTCTCTGGTGTCGTATCTCTCATCTCTCTCTATCTCTCAGTCTCATACACTTGCACGCACAATGTCCATTCACTTTGTTTGTGATCATAGCATTCTCTCATTAAGAACGGAAGGCTCTACCTTCCAAAAGAACGAAAAGGAACCTTGAGCACAGTTCGGAGCACTCATCTTGAGCAAAGCGCAAACAATCATTCCGCTGCACCTAACAGTTTGACTCCCAACTTCTTTTTAGAGTACTGGGACTTGCTTAATTCAGATCTATGCCGCGCCTATCATTACATCTTCCGCATTGGAGAGATGGCTAGCAGCATGAGTGAGGGCTTGATCTTCCTTGTTCCCAAGGAGGGAGGCTCCTTGGATGAGATTCAACAGTGGCGACCCATCACCATTCTCAACTCACCCTACAAAATTCTAGCAAACGCTCTCAGTTTGAGGATTCAGTCACTACTTGAGAGCATTATACATGGGACTCAGACAGGTTTTGTCAAGGAGCATAGTATCCTTGACAACAGTTTCACCTTTTGGGAGGCGTCTGCCTTTGCACGTCTCCGAGGAGAGAATCTTGTGATACTCCTTGATTTTGAGAAGGCTACCGATAGAGTTGACTGGGACTATTTGGAGGGCACTTCACACAAGATGGGGTTCTCAGATGCTTGGATCAGAGGTGTCAGCTCTCTACAAGTGTGCGCACAATCAGGTGCTCTTGGCAAGGGGAAGAGAGGACGCTTCATGCTCACGCGTTCAGTCAGCCAGGGTTGCCCTCTAGCTTCCTTCCTCTTTCTTTTCTATGCTCAGGCGATGAGCAGATGTTTGACTTCAAAGCAGGTTGGTTTGCGTGGTTTAGAGCTCCCTATTACGGGAGACAAGCTACTTGACACTGAGTTTGCAAACAACTCAGCCATGTACTTGGAGGGCCAGGAGGCCAATCTGCATAGGTGTGAGCAGGCTCTTGAGGTGTTTTGTTGTGCATCAGGAGCACGGATCAACTGGAGGAAGAGAGTGGCCTTCTGTGTTGGCAACGCTCCTACGATTGATTGGTCGCCAGGTGAAGGCTTCGGGTGGATTCCCCCAAGGACTCGAGTACGCTATCTTGGTTGTCAGATTGGCTTAGACTTGTCTCCTGATGTCACGATTGTGACTATGTTAACAGCAATACATCTACTCCTAGTTGCAGATACACGAAGTGCCATGCCAAGAAGGACCCCTGCGCTTGGATGGTCACACCCCTTCACCCAAAGGACGTGTCTCTTCGCCAAAAGCCACACTCCTTCGACGACTGGTCACACCCCTTCGCTCTACGGGTGCGACTCTTCGCCCAATGGTTGCAGCTCTTCGCCGAAAGGATGTGTCTTTACGTCTAAAGTCGTGTTTCTTCACCAAGAGACATGTCTTTTCATTTATGTCTCTTCGTCTCCTATATAAGGAGCCCTTGTATCACACATTCAATAAATCAAACACAGAGTCTTCTTAAGTCTTTCTTTGAGTTTAGTTCAGTTTCTTTAAGTCTTAATCATGAGTTTAAGTACTTAATAGAGGATTAGTACCTAGAATCCTCACAGTGGTATCAGAGCAAATTTTTTTCCCGGGCCTTTGGACTTGGCGTCTACCTAGCCTCGCCGTTGCTGACCCTACCCGCGACACTCACCTCGTGTGTTGTATGGCCGTAGAGGAAAGATGGTGTACTTCTACTACGCGTATGAGGTAACTTAAATTTATATTGTTCCAATTATATACATAAAGGATACAGGACAGAACACAGATGTGTGTGGTGTACCCGGTGACGGTCTGGAAAGTCCCTACGGGAGGCCTCTTCACGTGCCTCTTCACCAGATTGTACCCCTTCGTGTGTGTGATCGCACCCCTTCATGCAAAAGGGCACCAAGCCGGCATGTGGCCACCCTTTCCCCAATGATCGCGCCCCTTTGCCTACAAGGGACACACGTACATACACCCTTGGTTGCTGGAACGCTAAATTCAGAGCCTGTTCCCTGGTGCCTTTTCACCTCGAACAGACACTCCCTTGTGAAGAGTTGCATCCATTTGCACAAAGCTTCAATTTGCTGAAATCGCTGGCTGCTGAAAATGTCAGAGATGGGCTGAAATTATTGAAACGCTGGGCTGTGTGCAGCGCTGGAATAACCTTACGAGTGGGTTTTCACACAAATCGCTGGCTGGGCTGGGCTGCGCTGCGCTGCTGAAATTTCTCTACGTAAAACAAAAATTAGGTAACATGACCTTTACAAAGATGCCCCAAATTTATTGAAACCTCAAGTGGCCGGCCACACTTGACCGGCCTCCCCCAAATTAACCCAAATTTTTAACCCCATGTGAAAACACCCATATTAAAAAAAAAAAAAAAAAAACTCCATGTGAAAGCCTCTTCACGTAAACTTACCTTTATAAAAATACGCTGCGTCTCCCTTGCTCTACTCTGTGTGCACCTACTGCGCAAGATATTTCCTACACATGGCCGACGCGAACCACTACGCAGATTTTTCCCGATGAAATTTTGCGGGTAAATTTCCGTACTCAGAACCGGAAGTAATACTTATTCCCGATACTCCAGAACCCGAACAATTGGCAGCACCCGAACCAAAGGTTATTATTATTCCGGATTCTCCAGCTCCAATTCCCAGAACCTATTCCCGACCCAAAACTTACACCTGTTCGAGAATTCCTTTTGAGGCATCACCATGCCGAATTCTCACGACGGAGGTGGTCAATCTGACGATGCCCTTACTCTTATTAAGGAGCAGATGGCCACACTTTCCATAAGCCTCACATCACTTCACACTCGCTTGGATGAAATGCACACGGAAAACACTTCTCGAAGTCGACCTGCTGTTTCTCGAACTACAAATGCAGCATCTTCAACACCTTCTTCCGAAGCTTCAGTGGACGAACCAAACGAACCAGATCCAACTGAAGAGGTAGACAATCGCGAACTTCAATTACTTTATAAAATTTTTAATGCTGCACAGAAGAAGAAACTTGATGTTAAATTGCCGGAACCATACACTAGTCGCCGCGACAAGCGCGTGCTGGACCAATGGCTGTTCAAAATGGAGATTTACTTATCGAACACAGACTTGGTCGAGAGTAAAAAAGTTGCACTTGCTAGTTCTCTGCTCAAGGACACAGCATTTCTTTGGTGACAACGACGGGTTGCTGATGGTAAACACACACCTTCTTGGGATAAATTCCGGCGTGCTATTCGCAAGGCGTTCGAACCTACCAATGCGGATTTTCATGCCCGGTCCTCTCTTCGCCGCCTGAGCCAGACAGGTTCCTTGGACGCGTACATCACAGAGTTCCAAAGACTAACTCTGGAGATAGAGACCCTTAGTCCCTCTGATAAACTTCACAGCTTTATCGACGGACTCGAACCCAACCTGAAGGACGATGTGCACATATACAACCCTACCACTTTGGATGCTACAATTGCCTATGTGGAGCGTCTTGGCGATAATCGGCGCCCTACACGGAATTTTCTCCCTGGTAACAGATCTTCAAATAGCGCTCGCTTTTCACAGCGCGATCGCAGAGACAACTATAGCCAAAGTCAGCAACATCAGTCTCAGTTCAGACAGCAAGCAACGCAACCTTATTCAACTTCAAGGTTCTATTCTCAAGATCGACAATCTAAAAGCAGATCTTCTTCACATGTTCCTCCACTTGATCGTGGTAAAGGACGTGATTTTTCTCAAGATCGGCATTCCAATACTCAGCAAGGCTCTTCGTCAAATGAATCTGCGACTTCAAAGAAGGAAGGATTATGTACAATTTGCAGTGGTGACCATAGATGGTATCAATGTCCAAAGAGACCAAGTCCGTCTAATTTGAAAAGAAATTCCAACGCGGAAACATCATCGAATTCTGAACAACCAGATTTTGCTAAGGATAAAGGAAAATCTGTGGTCAATACGATTCGTGTCTCAGAGGATACGAGTATTCTTATGAAGCATGCTCAGAGCAATTCTTCAGTTTTGGAGCCTCTCTCAAAGCAAGTTTTGAGCCTTCTTGGAACACTTAATGGTCGCTCCATCAATATTTTGGTGGACAGCGGATGCTCGAATAATTTCGTCATCACTCAAATAGTTCAACAGCTTGGCTTACCAACTCAGAAGACATCTCACTTATATGATGTGAAATTAGCAGATGGATCAATTTTGACTTGTGATCAGACAGTTCGACAGTTGCAGTTTGAGATTCAAACTTATGCAGATCAACTGGATTTTGAAGTCATGCCTTTATCTTATTACGACATGATTCTTGGTCAGCATTGGTTATTCCAATATGATCCAGCAATTAGCTTTCGAGGACATACTATCAATTTGTTCAAAGATGGACGTGAATTGACTTTACACGACATGATTCTTGGTCAGCATTGGTTATTCCAATATGATCCAGCAATTAGCTTTCGAGGACATACTATCAATTTGTTCAAAGATGGACGTGAATTGACTTTACACGGGCTTTCTCATGCGGAAAGAGTGATTCAAGCCTCACGTGTACTAGTCAATTGCAAACAGCATGATACAGTGGATTATGAAGAGAATATGATTTCCGATGCAGATGCAGATATTATTATTGATGAATTTTTTAATTCATTAACTTCTCCCGAATCAATTGATGAAGACAAAGATAAAGATATAGTTGCAGATTCCGAGTCTGAAGATGACTATGCTTTCCAAGGTTGTAAGGTACGTAGTATTCGGTACGTGTTCGGTACGTACTGTACGTTGTACCGTATGGATTGGGCCATAAGGTACGTAAAATTCGTAGTATATTTTTTAAAAGCTAAAAATACAAAGAATTTCAAATTTATATACAACCTATCTAGTTTAAAAACACTGCACAATACTTAAACATAGCCACAACTTTCAAAAAACACTTAAAATCACCCCACAAGTTAAGTAACCGCTAGATAACTCTGCAACACAATTAACGCACACTTCCAAGTTGAATACAAAACTTACAATCTTTCGCGAGGTCAGGACTCTAGAGTGCCTCCTTGCAGACTCCAAACACAAAGAGAGGGAGGGAGGGAGGGAGAAAGAACCTTATCGGTGGCGGCAAATCCTTCCTTGGTCTCTGTGCAGAGACTCTGTTCTACTCTCTGATTCTCTGTTGTGATAATAACCAGTATAGGATAGGTGGACTTATTAAAGGCCTCGCCCACCTAATCCGACCACGGGGAATAGGCACTGTTGGCGATTTTTTTTTTCCAGAGGTTTTTTTTTTTTTTTTTTTTTTTTTTTTTTTTTTTTGGGGCGGGGGGGGGGGGTACGTACGGAATCGTACGGTGCGTACGGATACCGTACTGACGTACCGTACGGTACGGAACCATACCGTACGTACGTACGGAAACAACCTTGATGCTTTCTTTGATTCTTTACTGGATGATGATATGCCAATTACAAGTCATGAAGTTACAGTTCCAGAAGATGATTCTGAAGAATTTTGAGATTCATTATTGGAAGATGATTACAGTCTAAAACCAAAATCCTCTCCAGAGATTACTAAAATTGAAGTCACCCCATCTGAAGAGTACCTTGAGAAGATTTCCTCTTCCCCAAATATTTCAAAATTATTGGAAGATTTTGAACCAAAAATCTTACGTCGCATGAAGAATTTTGAAGATCAATCTCTTGTTGCAGTCAACCTGATTATGCCAGATTCCTCTAAAAAGTCTTTGAACAATGCAATGACATGGGATTTAGCAGTCAAAGCAAAAAGGTTTCGCAAGAAGCAAAGGTTCAAGACAAAGGTTTCCGATAACTCAAAGACTGAAGATTTTCGAAGATTCAATGCGTTTCCAGAGTTCTATCAACATCAGAAGTCATTTCTTTGACACGGGCTCTCATTTTAAATGGGAGGGAATGTCACGATTGTGACTATGTTAACAGCAATACATCTACTCCTAGTTGCAGATACGCGAAGTGCCATGCCAAGAAGGACCCCTGCGCTTGGATGGTCCCACCCCTTCACCCAAAGGACGTGTCTCTTCGCCAAAAGCCACACTCCTTCGACGACTGGTCACACCCCTTCGCTCTACGGGTGCGACTCTTCGCCCAATGGTTGCAGCTCTTCGCCGAAAGGATGTGTCTTTATGTTTAAAGTCGTGTTTCTTCACCAAGAGACGTGTCTTTTCATTTATGTCTCTTCGTCTCCTATCTAAGGAGCCCTTGTATCACACATTCAATAAATCAAACACAGAGTCTTCTTAAGTCTTTCTTTGAGTTCAATTCAGTTTCTTAAGTCTTAATCATGAGTTTAAGTACTTAATAGAGGATTAGTACCTAGAATCCTCACACCTGAGCATCAGACTGCTCCCCTCCTCCTATCCATTAGGAGGAAACTGCTTCACTGGAGTACGGCACGACTCTCTTTGGAAGGTAGATTTGTAGTGGCCAACCAGGTGCTCTTGGCTACTATGTGGTCCATCACGTCTTGCTGGATCTTCTCGAGCTCCTCTATCAGCCAGCTAGAGAGCTTGATCGGGAACTTTCTATGGTCAGGGCGCAACAGCCAGTTCGCCTGGGCCAAAGTGGCCTGGCAAGTCATCACCTTACCATGTTCTCAAGGGGGCTGGGGATCATTGAACCAGCATAGCAGAGCAGATCCCTCCTTGGGAAGTTTATGGTCAGAGGATTGCTTCCAGGGGAGGAGCCCTGGAAGGAGTCGTTGCTTCACCAGCTTCGAGCTCGAGTTCCCCATGCGGACGGCCCTTGGAGCCCTTCCATCAAGTGGATTTTTACAGAGATGTGCAGAGCTGGTCTGAGCAGGAGGTTGGAAGATCGGTTTGCTACGAGCCTACTTAGGTCTTGGGAGCAGTTGAGGAGTGGCTTGGAGCAGCATCAGCCCACTTGCACGGAATAGCGCTTGAGGCAACCTCTTCTGTGGAATCCCATGTTTAGCACTCAAAGAGGCCATCTGGCTGGTAGTAGGTCTCATGTTTCTTGGGATCCCATGGCAGGGGGTCCAACCCGCACTCACAGCGACTAGCTTCATTTTTCAGGATTGTCCGAGGATGTTCAGAGCATCCAGCTACGAGGCATGAGGGGGTGTAGGGCATGTGTCAAGATATTACAGAGGGTTTACCAACTGAGTGGCTCACCCCTCTAGAGGCAGCAGCTCCCATATGGATGGGGGCCTTCACGCGATTGGAGGTCCTCAGTGAAGTTCAAGCTTGCTCAGAGTCCGTACCCCACATGTCCTTTAAGGTTCACGGCGAGGGTCGCCTTCACAAAGTCTCAGTAGAGGCTCCACAGGTTGTAGAGTGTTGTTTTCAAAGGATACGAGTTGTGGGCATGTGTGGGAGGACCTGTGTTATATATCCCGACCCATCAGATCTTGAGACAGACCACTGGCGGCTTTGGACTTGGGAGAGCTGCTCTCTGGCACCAGTACAGTGGGATCCTGGAGAGTGGTTCTAGAGGGATCCCTTCTCTTCAGCCGATCACCCTGGGATCCCCTTTTTCCAGTACACAGTTCGACTGGGGCATCATACTGGCAGCACGGAGAGAGACTCATCCTCCTGCAGCACTTTATCTATGAGAGTTCTTCTCAGGTTTTTGGAGCGGTTGTGGAATTGCAGGCAGCCGAGGAGAGTTACTATGTTATCGTTTGTGGCCTGACACTCTGGTTCATTTAGTGGGCCCGCCCGCTGCTTTCGCACCTTCGAGGCTCACCCTGTCCTGTCGGCAGAGACTGTTCGCAACTTTTGGCTGGAGCTGATTCACACTCCCAGGGCTCAATTCGAGAGACTCTAGGGCAGTTCCGACCGCATGCAGGAGCACAGAGAGGCTTTCCTGCGACTCTGGTGCCTAGGGCCTTTCTTCACCATGGTTCAGGGTGTGCCTAGATGGCACTATCGGCCACCAGTGTGGCTTTTTCCTCCTCCCATTTTGTGATTTAGCCCCCATTGTACATATTTTGTTTACTCACTGGGAGAGTCTCCCCATGCTTTTGATGTAGCTCTCTCTAATAGAGGTGGTTTGTAGCCTTATGGGCAGTTTTATTAACTAATGGAAGGATCTTTTTCTCGGGAAAAAAAACATTCAAAAAGATAACGCTTTTCAATCAGCCAATTCGCAGGTGCCGATGGGCTTTACAAAAAAGAGGAGAAGAAAGAGAGAGTGTTTTCTCATAATGAACCTCAAGTTTTTTTGAAAAAGTTGCCATACATTCCGCTTTCAACAAGCAGGAAAGAATTCATTAACACAATATAGATATGTTGAGTACCAGTTCCAATGCTTGCAGGAAACAACCTGATGCTTTCTGAAAGTAATCTTTGGCTAAGCTTCCTTCATGAATAAGAAAACCATGTGTTGTATAAGCATTTCCCAGACACCATAGTGCGTCAGACTTCAATGGGTTTATATTTCGAGCCTCTTCCAGCTTTGAAACAGCATCTTCACAGCAGAGCAGCCCGTATTAAATTTTCACCCCATTAAACAACTGCACCTAAAGCACAAGCTTGTGGCAGTGCTGGCAAAAAAGGTTAATGTGCATGTATACATATGACCATTTGTTAGTGAAAATTCATACAAAGAATAATACCACATACATTTCCATCAATCAAGACTAAACTTCCAATAGGGTTAAAAATAACCTTTCACCAGGTCCAAAGAATGCTTGCCTTGTTGAATCTGAGATAGCTCCAACAAAGCTCCTCCCCATCTCGTCAAGTTCTAAGATAAAACAACTCCATGTAAGTCTATGACACTCTAAGAGACACAAAAAAGGGACATGCAAGCTTTTGGACCCAACAGCATGCAATGAACAGTCACAAACGTACAAGAAATAAGCTCAATATGGCAATGGTGTCCACAGAAACACAATACACCCATCGTGAACATCCAATTGTACAACCACATTGCATCAGCATCAATCAACTTGAACTCCAGCGGAGAAAGTAGCGCATTGATACTCTCCAGAATTAGATAGAGCCGGCAGAATAACAAAAATCAACCAGATGAAAACCGGAAAGACCGTACAACGCTACACTCACATCAGAGTCTTCTGGAGCATGTTGATAAGTCTCGGCGGCCTTGTCGCGAGCAGACTCAAAGAAGAGAAGCCTCTGGTATTCCTCCGCCGGCAAAGACATGTCCTCCATGAACGGCCTCGATTTGAATTTTGACGTTCCTCCTGCGTAATAGCGGCAAATGTGGTGTCGTTGCCAAGTCACCCCGTTTGTATTCTTCAATTAAGAGGGATCCCTAACTCCGAGCAAGATTTTCCCAGCAATCTCTAAACTGAGCAAAAGAGCAAGCTACAACAAAAAAAAATTAAGGAGCTCTCTTAATTTTCAGCACACAAACCAAGGGAGCTTTTCACGTGATTTCAATATTTTGTTGTAGCTTATATATATACAATCATTAATAAGTACACACATAAAGATACTAGCAATTTTGCACAAGCATGAGTTTTACAAACACTTTTAATTGTGTCCATTCTAGAGACCTCTTTCTAGATTTTAGACCAATTCGAATTGTGTAAAGCTAGAAAGCCCTTTCTCTGAGTAGTGGTAGAACGCTCCCATAAAAAAGGGGTAGGCTGGCTACAAGGAGACTCTTTTGACATGAAGGAGAAGGATGGGGAAGGTGGTGGAGAAGGCCTACGTTTCCCAAGTCCACCACCTTCCCCATCCTTCTCCTTCTTGTCCTTGCCTTTTTTCCTCTATTGATAGGCATACTCTCTCTGGCTAATCTTTGTCTCTATCTCTATCACGTGCTCTCTTTATGGTACACCCAGGCGCTCGGCAACGACGATAGTGCACCCCTCGACAATAATATCTCTAGTAATGTCTTGATCCTCTAGACATTTGTTTCTATTGCTTGCGCCACCACAAGGGTCATCCGCCCTCCAACCGACCATGATCAACCCCCGGTCTGCACCATCATCACCACTCCCATACAGAAACACACTTACCTTGTCATCCTCTTCAAACATGGCTTTTGCCTTGCCAATTGTTTCTACACTCAACTCTTTGAGTATCTGGCTTCCTCGGGCTACATTGTCGTGGCACCTTAGATCACTAATATTTTGCTCACCTCAAATTATTCATCTTCATAGCAGGCCCTTCGGCATTTGTGTGTGTGTGTGTGTGTGTGTGTGTGTGTGTGTGTGTGTGTGTGTGTCTGAGAGAGAGAGAGAGAGAGAGATCCCTCTAAATTCAAGGGACATGTGCGTGGTGCCACATAGAACACGTGCATGCTTGAGATGGCTCGGGAAGAGATTGACCCTACAAAATCTTGACTCGCGAGGGCTCACTCAAGCCTCACAGCTAGGCCGCTAGCTATTGATGCACTATCAGTGTCCAGTTGCACGGCCCCACAATTAGCTGTGCAATTTCTTGATCTCGATTGCTGCAGGCGACGAACTCTCGAATGGGAGGTCCTGATAAGCAATGTACTCTTCACTCACTGTATGGGCAGGCCTCCTGATAAGCTTCCTTTTGGGCTTGTATTTCTCAAAGGAGAAATCCTTAATGGGTGTGGAGGTTAAGGGAAGGCAGCAATTGAAGGAGAGGGTGAGAGGGGGGCCTCCAACAGAGGAGGCAGTTGCAAGGTCAGGAATGGTGAATATGGGAGCTGCATGCACATGACCTACGGTGATGGAAAGCGCTATCAGTGAAAGCACAAGGGACAAGCTTTGGAGATGATCTCTGTTCTTTTCTCTCATTTTCCCCATTAGAGAAATTGCGCTCTATGCTAATTGGAAAAATGGAGGCAGAAAAGGGTAGTTAATGGTTGGGGGAGGTCTACAGGGTATTTTAGGCTAAAGAAGAGAGGTGGGTAGCTCAAATTTTTTGGGCGGTCCTGCAGAAAAAGGGAAGGAGGAATCGATACTAGAGGAGATGGGACGGCTCTCTACCTCTCTTCTTTCTCTCTCGTGAGCTGTTACACTAATAATAGTGAAAGAAAGAAAGGAGAGGATTGCTGGGTACTGGCAGGAGTTGTAGACTCAGTGTAGAGAAGATGGAGATGGAGTGCAGGCTTTATAGGCTCGACGTGAGGAGTTGTAGACTCAGTGTAGAGAAGATGGAGATGGAGTGCAGGCTTTATAGGCTCGACGTGAGGGGCTTCTTTATACTCTCCGTCCCACTCTCGATCTCCAGTTGATCGAAACGCATTCGGAAGGTTCTGTATAAATCGGCAATTCGTGATCATAGCAAATTTCAAAAGCAATGGGATTTCAGCACGCTTTCATGCTTTCATGCTCGTTACTAGCACTTGCAATTATAGTGGTGCACCAGTTACCTCATTGCAAGCAGTAAACAAACGACCAGTCAGATAGGGAGTGAGCCATATTTTCGATGTGGACACTCTCCTCTTTGCCCGGCCGGTTGCAATGATGACTGCGCATCACGGCTGCGAATGAAGCGAATCGGTGAGGCAAGGGAGGCACGCCGCCGGATGTATGACGCTGCCGTCCGGGCATATGCAGCTTCCCACCGCACATCTCTACACAGCAATGACAGTGTGGTTGCTAATGCCACGTCGACCGGTGGCCACTTGGACTCTACAGTGAGAGAGAAACGTAGAGAGAGAGGGAGAGAGGGAGGAGGCAAGTTGGCAACTTATATGGGCGAGCAATCAGCAGGGGGGAAGAGGGTGAAAACTAGATTAAATGACACTGGTAACTTGGTAGCTATAGCGTCTTATAATAAATGCAGCTACTTGTGAGATAGACTCCAAGCAATGTCCTAATCCACAGCCTGCTCTGCACCGTCGCTATCAGCAAGACGTAGTCTCTATCACTTGCGCTCTTTCCCTCTCTCTCTCTCTCTCTCTCTCTCTCTCTCTCTCTCTCTCTCTCTCTCTCTCTAGCACCGTGCGCTGGCGCGCGCACCTTAAGGTAGTTCAAAACTTCAAGGGCAGGTTCTCTTCAACTTCTCTCTCTCTCTCTCTCTCTCTCTCTCTCTCTCTCTCTCTCTCTCTCTCTCTCTCTCTCAGTTTATGGCCATTCAGTGCAAGTTCAACCCTCCTCGTCTTTAGGTCTCTTGGGATAGTTTCCTACGACATTAAAATTCTCTTCTTTTTAGCTTTTCAATCACTCAAGTGTGGTAGATTGATTATGCCATTTCCCTCTTGAATAAAAGTCTTGAGTTCAACTCTCCTTGTCGATTCCGAAAAATGTGTCTCAACTTAAAATCGTGCCGTTTTCAATTTCAAAAATGTCGGTTGAGAGCAAGAGGAAAAGGAAAAATTCCGCCTCAAAATAGAGAAAAATAGTGCAAAAACCCAAAAAAGATAACCTAATTTGCTAAAATCTCTTGGCAAATTCAAGGAAACACATTTTGTATGTTTGAAAAAATGATTTTCACTGAACACTGGTGAGCATTTACAAGCCTAAATATGGTGCCTATGGCCATCAAGTCCCTAATAACTTTGCAAGGAAGTGACCCATTCATCCTTAGTCGGTTTGAGAGGATGGATGGGGTAATAAGTTTGTACTTTGGAGCCTCAGAAAGAATCTTATCTTAAGTAACCTCATCAAAGAAAACCATAATGTTGTGGGCCTGCTTCTTTTGCTTTCCCTTGCTTCATTTCTTCTACTTCTTCTTGCCCAATGCCGCCTCCTCCGTTCTTTTTTTCTCTTTCTACCGTTGCACGCTGACGTGCATTCTTGAAGGCAATTTAGATGGCAACCAAGTTGTTAGGAAATAAGACGTAGCTAAATAGATAATCGAGTAGATTGCTTAATGGAGAGAGACAGATTTATATACACGAGATTATAGAGTAGAGAGAGAGAGAGAGTACACACAATATACGTGGTTCACCCAATGTGGGCTACGTCCACGGGAAAGCAGCCACTCAATGGCTTTAGTACTTCAAAACAAGAAGTAGTTTACAAAGGGATTATACCCTTAATGGAGCTCCCGCCTTGCTTCACTCTCACCGCCTCACACTCACCTTGTTGCATCAACTTCACACTATGAAATGTGTGTAGAAATGGCCTCCTTTTATAGGCCAAAAGGGCTGCCCTCTCTTATGAGAGACAGCCATGTGTAGCCGCCCTTGTGCGAATATGTCCAAATCGGACCCTCCAATCCGCCCATGTGTGGCCGCCCTTGAGAAGACAAGTCCGCTTTTGAATTCGGCCACCGGCCACCGGCCATTGACTTCCGACCACCGGCCACCGGCCATTGACTTCCGACCACCGGCCAACCGACCGGTTGTTTTCTGACCACTTTCCGGCCGCCGGCCGGCCATAATATTCCGGCGAAAAAGAATATTCTGGCGAAAAAAAAGTCTCGGGGGCCTCCGCCCCCGAGGCCTTTAAAGTTGCCCCTGATTCTTGTCCGTGAAAATTTTGGTTTCCGGTGAGTGATTTTCCTTCACGCACGACGGCTTCTCCTCATAATGGGGGCCTTACAAATGTGCGCTTTTACCACAGAAAATTACAAGGGTAAATCAGGCTCCATACTTAACACAAGTGTTGCGGCAAAAAGGTTGCCGAACACACAAACCGCCATGAGAGCCTCTCTCTCTCTCTCTCTCTCTCTCTCTCTCTCTCTCTCTCTCTAGCACCACATGTCAACGTGCACCCTTGAAGGCAGTTATTTCAATTATGATGATGTCTTTCTAGAAAATTTTAGACATAGGACTCTATTAATTTTGATGGTTGTTTTTGTAAACTGATTAAAAAAGACATATATTGGTCAATTAAAGAAAAACATGATCTTATTATAACAAAAGAAGTCTTTCATAATTATTGGTGTTTGTTGGGCATGTGTCATGTAAAAAGGGTGCCCTTGTATGAAGATGACAACCTTGTAGTATGGGCAGGGCAAGATGACATGGAAGGGACGATTGGTGTATAAATGAACTAATGAGGTGCAATAAATTGCTATCAAATTGATGTGGCTAAGAGAAGGAAGGATGCACATGCTCTCAAGTATAAATGACAATCACGAGCCAAAAAACTAGACAAGAGAGTACTTACCTTACAAAAGGAACATAGGATGACTTGAGCATTAAGTAAAGATCTACAGCTCTTATTAGTCTACCAATCTTACTTCACGCTCAAACATGTGAAGCCCAAGTGAGAAAAATCCAAGCCAAAGAAGAGTAGAAGCAGAGGAGATTACAATTAGATAAATAGAGATTGAGCCAAAAGATAGTATTTTCAAATATTGTGTTACTTTTTTCAAAAGTAAACTTTGATCTTTTGGAATTTAGGAGGTAGTCTATCCATTGAAAGCTCTTTCTGTTGTAGTGCATTAATATATAACAAACAATAAATATATTGTTGATAATAAAATTTACTATATTGCGTACAAACACTTGCTCGGGTTTGTCTTTGCTCGAAAAAACTCGCTCGGTGCATGGTAAGACTCTTCAATTAACAACTTGGAAAAACTACATAGAAGGGAACATTTGCTATATTTAAAGGTGTTTACATTCAATTTCTCTCAATTTTGTAGATTTTCTCAATATCAACTTTAAAATTTGGAGGTAAACCTCAAACTTTGTAGGTGGGACTGTACTAAACCTAGGTTTTTTTCAAGCACCGGTGCATCTTTTCTATAATTAAAAAGACAGAGGTCGTTGGCCATATGCAAATATATAATTGCATTGCAAACATACATACATACATACATACATAGGTCACTTCATTTAATCAAATCTTCGCACGTTACATTTGGTAAAAAGGTTTTAAGGCATGATCTCACCCTTTTCGTGAACACAACATTCCATGTGTAAAGTGTCATTATCATGCTATGTTTCAATGGAAAAGTAACGGCATCTAAATTTGCATTGTAAGTTCATCACAAGCATTTAACAGAGTTTATTTATTTTCCAAACCTTGCAAAATTGGAGAAGTACAGAGTTACTAGATGTTGATAGGAACAAAAAATTTACAGACATAGATTACCAGATGATGAAGAAGAAGAAGAAGAAGAAGAAGATGATGAGAAATGCATTATGTGATCGTTTGTTGTGCCCATTAAATATGAGAAAACCGTACGTGTGTATGGTGAGGAGGTGGCACCATCCTCACCCACTTGTTATAAACCATAGGGAACATGCCCTTCCCCCGTATAATTGTTATCTCCTCCAATGTTGAATGGTCATGATTGGAGGGTCACTTTGATTTTGGATGTGAGTGATCTTGGTAAAAAGTCATAATCTTTGAAATTACATAAATGTGTCGAGTCATCCATCCTCAATCCAAGCTGGTCAAGCCACCACACTTGCAATCAACCATCCTTCAACTTTTCCAAGCCAGCTCTATAAGGCATCGTCATTTCTATCCTTACCTCTCTCATCACATGCAATGTACAAAACTATGAGCATATTTATGTGTAGTGTTGCAATAGCGAGCCTCGAATCCTTTCTCTTCACCATGCCTAGGCATTCACCCAGTCTTGTACAACAAACAAAAAATTAACACACTAGATGTATTTGTTTGCAACATCACACTTGTGCAATACCAAGCAATCCCTAGCATACCAATGCACCTCCTACAAGGACACTTAATTGGATATTCTACACCTTCGCTTCCTCCATAATGTGACATTGAATTATGTGCACCAACCTACCGCACCAAGTCCACACCCAATTATGTGTACTGCTCTGCGCAACAATTACCAATACATCCTCAAGTTTCCTGTTTGTTATACTCTCTCTCTCTCTCTCTCTCTCTCTCTCTCTCTCTCTCTCTCTCTCTCTCTCTCTCTCTCTCTCTCTCTCTCTCTCTCAATCAATCAATCGGCCCATTGTTGAGATACCAAGTTCAAATGGTACACCTGGATGACTTCTTGCTTACATTGTCATTGACATGAGGTAGTGGACATGCGAATCGTCGCTACTGATTCTACAACTTGACTCATCGACATGGTTTACCTACAATGGGTGATGGCCTCTTATCTTTTTGCTCACTGACTATCAATTTCACATTGATCATTGTACATAGTTCTTATTTTGTTGTATTTTCCACTTATATTCTGTAGAATTCATCATTCTAGTGAAGAAGAAGTAACAACTCAAGCTCCCTCCTTCTCTATCTCTTATCATGGTATCATAGCCTAGTTGTGGCTAAGGAGTTATGGGCAGCAAGCAAGAGCAATAGAAGAATCAATTGGGGGTAAGGGTGTTTTCATTCTCCTTCCTCGTTTTCATAGGTACTACACCCACCCTTGGGATTTTCAGGAGGCAGTTGCAACGATCTTTGATTTCGGTATTTATATGGGAGATCATGTGGCTCGAGGTTTTGTGTCATCTTTAGGAATGAACTTTTGCAAGTAGCTTTTGGTTTTGAGCACGCTTTGGTCTCTTCTCAAGATTTAGAGTGGGCTCAAGTGCAAGAATGCGAAGGTATGGTTTTCTATAGGTCTCCCACTTTGGTGTAGCACAAAGCTTGGCAGGTGATACAGTTTTCACAACTACTCTATAGTAGTGTGGAGTGATACATTGGGTGCATATACGCATAGTGTAGCCATAGATTGTGACAAATACATGCTACTATTGGGTTATGTGCAAAATTTTGATTTTCTTCAAAAAAATACATTGGGTGCATGTACACATAGTGTGGCCATAGGTTGTGGCAAATACATGATACTTTTGGGTTTTGTGCAAAATTTTGATTTTCTCCAAACAAATCAAACAATGATGGAATCAATGGTAATGTCAGTGAGAAGCTAACCAAGAACAACTTCCATGCTTAGAATTTTTGAATGACCAATTTCCTAATAGGTAAAGGTTATAGAGAGTACATCAAAGGTGAGCATGAAGATGCACCAATGTTTCTCGAGGAGAATCCTACTCCTCAGTAGGTGAAAGCATTCAAGCATTGGAACCAGGGAGCGCATAAGGTTAAATCAGCAGACTTTTCTTGTTTCAAAACGTTGTAAGTTGAAAAGCACTTCAAGCTCACAATGGAAATCCACACATCTACATTGGTGCTCTGCTTCGAGAATTTTGGCTGCATCCTATCCATTTTTGACAAAACAAAGATCGGCGACATCAAGATCCCATCCCCTTGATCTTGCATGTGTTGATGAGAAGAGTGATAATCAACAAAATCTTCTTTGAAAATTTGGCTTTCTTCAATGATGAGGGTGGTAGTTGGTTTATATACATGAATTCTTATCAAGGAGATTATCATCATCGTCGCCTTGTTGCTAAGGCAAGGGACATTTGGCTAACTTTGCCGTGGAGACATATGTAGGAGTAGAGGGTGAAGGTGCCACTGTTGCCATTGGAATGAGGGTTCAAAAGATGAGGAAGACGTAGCCGAAGATGTCATGGTGGGAGGGGAGGAGGCCATTGCGGAAGCTACTATTGACGACATAGAGAATATAAGTACCCACATCAACACACACAATTCCAATGGTTTGAAAGGGGAGATACCAAACCTGCAACTTTGTGTCCATGTTGTGACTCTAGTAGCAACTTCATCCACATTGTGTTAGCTTATGCGTTGTGTATGTTATCATCTTATATATGTTGTTGGGATGCTGATGCACGATGCGAAAAGAAATCAAAAGTTGCTTGCATTGGGACATTGCTAGAAGGTGTAACAACAAAGAATTAAAGCTGCCTCCAAAACCTTTTGTTGAGTTGGTGTCTGATAGTGTTTATCAACGGTTTCCATACTATCAATCTTTTGGCCGTTTTAAGAAAAAAAACATGATTGTACAATATGCCACTTCTCCTTAGGAGACATGGAAGAATTTGATCTCGCTAAATGTGACCAACAATAAAGCAATAAAGCTGCAATTGAAAATAGATCTCAACACTGTGGAGAAGATACGCATGTCCAAGAATGACTATGTGTTGAAGATAAATAACATATGTGAATCCCTCGGATCCAATGGTGCTACGATTGATGATGATGACAAGATGGAAGCATACTTGTGTGGTTTAGGGCCATCGTATAGGTAGTTCAAGACCTCTATTCACACTTGAGAAAACATTTTGAGTTTTCCACATCTTGCATCATCATTTATTGTGGAAGAGAAAACACAATTGAAGATTCATATTTACAAAATGCAGGTAAGATTGATGGGGTCTTCTACTACAACAACAAATGTAGAGATAGAGGACATGATGCAGACCAAGGAATTGGCCATGGTCGTGGAAATTAGGATCAAGGCAGTCAAAGAGACTGTGGAAATTTTCACAGCATTCATGTGCATAATAATATAGGGGATGTTGGAAGTAGTCAAGAAAGGCTACTTCGAGTGCGACTGTCCACAAACAAGGCAACAAAACAACCTTTGTAGGTACTATTAGAGGTATGGATGATCCAAAGACATTGTTCGTTATGCAGCTTGTGGTCAACATGATGTCTGCAAATGTATCAAGATATGGTGATAATGTATGGTATGTGGAAAAGTGCATCAAATCATAGACCAACCATGGCGAATGGTTTTGAGACATGCAAACCTTGGTCAATCTTGGTTATGTTGAAACTAGGGATGATACGGCTCTACTTGTTATGAGGATACTATTGGAGATCCTAAGTGGATCAAGCTATGGATGAAAATATCAAAGCTATGGATGAAAATATTACTGACCTTGATGCTAATGACACATGGGAGGCAGTGACATTGCCAAAAAATAAGAAAGTGATTGAAAGTAAGTAGGTCTGCAAGGTAAAACACGATGCAAATGGCACAATGAGTAAGCACAAGGCTAGATTAGTAGCCAAAGGTTATGCATAGACTTATGGAATTGATTATGAGGGGACTTTGAGCGTTGTATCTAAGATAGCTATTGTATGTACCATTATTGTAGTGGTCGTAGCAACAGATTGGGTGCTAAGTTGGATGAGAAGAATACATTACTTCACAATGACTTGCAAGAAGGGGTGTATATGGAGCAACCAAAGAGATATGAGGATGTGAGACATCTCCGATCTGTATGCAAGCTTAGAAAAGCACTTTATGGATTGAAACAAGCACCAAGAACTTGGCACAAGAGGATTGCAACCTATTCTCACTATTGGTTTTTATATGGCTGATGCAGATCACTCCTTGTATGTATGGGAGAATGAGGTAGGTAATGTGGTCATATGCATTTATGTGTGATCTGATTTTTGGTGGCAATCATGAGGTTGAAGTTGAGCATGTAGAGAGCATCTTGAGGCATGAGTTTGACATGAAGGATTTGGGTGAGCTACTCTACGTCTTGGGCATTGAGACTATACACACAATAGAGGACTCATGGCTATCCCATAGGCAATATGCATTGGATATGATGTTAAATTATGGTATGGTTGATTGGCCTATTCATATGCCCTTGAACCAAATTTTGAAGGTGTGAGCTGATGTGGGTAATGTGCTTGAGAATGCTACCACGTATAGGAAGACAGTGGGTTGATTAATCTACTTGACAATCTCACAGGTTGATCAATCTACTTGACAATCTCACAACCAGATTAAAGTTACACGGTTGGGTATAAAAGTCAATTTTTGTAGCTTCACTTGGATGCGATGAGGTGCACATTGCACTATTAAAGTGCTACCTTGGATTATGCACTCTGTTATGGGGCTTGCATGAAGCCCTAGTGTCCACCATGGAAAACTTATGGTACCTTGTAAGGGTGGGGAATGGGGGGTTTTATAAAAAAAGGCTAGATAAGCATATAAGTTAGGGATAGTCCCCCAATGATTTCCCTTCTAAACTTATGAGGAAAGGGGGTGGATACAAGTTCAATTGAAGGGGGGAGAGGGAGAGGGGGAGAAGAAGAGATAGAGATATATTGAAAAGAAAAATGTATACTCTCTATGACCAATATCTCATTTGATATAAATAGATAGTTTGATAAATATATTAGGTGCATAATATTTGTAATTTTTGTGTCCCTACTCACATGCTACCATCAAGGATTTTCTATGGAGTGCTTCTTCATTTTTTCCTCACTTATGGTCTTAAGAAGAATAAGAAGAATCCTATCAAGGTGTATTGTCAAAAACTAATTTTAGTTGTAATGTGTTTTGAAAAAACTACACAAAACCTTACATGTAAGATAGGGATATAATTATTTTTTCACTACACAGAATCCCTAAGGTCATGGAGGTATAGTTGCATGGTGACACGGATGCAAATTGGGCTGGTATATCTAATTGACAATTTACCTAGCGGGTTCATGTTTTCACTTGTGACTGTTGCTATCACATGGAACATCAAGAAGCAACCTATGATAGTTTTCCCGAGCATACAAGCAGAGTATGGGGGTGTTGCAATGGTTGCTTTTGAAATAGTATTGCTGAAGATGCTACTTGGAGAGTTGGGTGTATAGATTTAGAGGCCGCTTGTTATTTACTACGACAATCTTAGCACCATACAATTTGCGTAGAACCCAATTTTCCATGCGAGAATGACGCACATTGAGGTACACTATCACTTCATCAAAGATGGGGTCTTGGCTGGAGGCATTGACCCTAGGTACGTGAGGACAAATGAGAAAGTTATAAGCACCTTCACAGAGGCCCTGGGAGCAGAGAAGATGAGGTGATTTCAAGCTATGCTTGTACAAGAGATGATGTTGAGCTTGAAGGGGAGTGTTAAGATATCAAGCTTAACACCACTTGGATGACTTCTCACCTACATTATCGCTCGCACGAGGTAGAAAACACGAGGACCATTCGAGTAGTACTACAACTGGACTTCACGGGCATGGTCTACCTACCACAAGTATTTCCATTTCACTAAGTGGCGGTTTCACATTGACCCTTATATTTCTATTTCACTCACTGGCAGTTTCACATTGACCGTTGTACATAGTTCTTTTTATGTTGTATTTCCCACACATGTTTTATAAACCTATCATTGTTTTAAGTAGTAAAGAAGAAGAACCAGTAGCTTTGTACCTCAATCTCCATTATGTGCTCTCTTAGTAGTGTGGGCGTGTGCTTGCAAGGCTCAAGCTCTCTCCTTCTCTATCTCTTTCAACCCACGTCCTCAAAAACACTCATAAGAAACACCTACTCATCCCATGCGCTTGTTTGTCCTCCCTTTGTCCTGCATAATGCATTTTGGCTCGAAAATCTTTAACGCACACCCGCATACCACTATTTGCTAGCCACATTTTCACTACTCAGCAAGACCATGCACTCATGGTGGACTTTCCTACTACCTTGCATTGTTCTGCACCAACTTGTGATCCTCTCTATTGCTTTATAAGGATTCAATATTAGGCATATATGAGAATCAAAATATTCCAAAGAAATGCACTCCCCGACCTTGCGGTTTTTAGTGCATTAACATCTTGCATAATTCCCTTAAGGCGTAACCATGGGTTATTTGATTAAGTAAGAGTCCTTGACTCTACATCTATTGCACATAGTCCATACCGTCTAAACTCCGCAAGACAATAGCCTGAACAAAAACCTTAGCAAGAACTTTTGCAAGATCAAAGCTTTGCAAAGCATGTCATGATTGACACGTCATACCATTTTACTCATCACAAAGCACTACATCTACTTTCTGCAATGACAAATGATACCAATATTCAGGGCTAGAAAAATACATTTTCCACAAGCACAAAAAATAAAGAAAAACTTGAAATTCTTCTTATTTTTAGGTCAAAATTTGAAGCTTTCATGGGTATTTACACTAAGACTTGTGTAAATTTCTTGGATTTCTTCAAGGCAAGCTCAAAATCTAACTGAGATTTTACAATTTCAATCGGTTAAAATACATTGGACCATAGTTCTTTTCCTAACACTGCCAATATTCTCATTCCAAAGCAGTACATCTACTTTGTGAGGATTCCACACAAGTTTTCATCATCTTGTAATTTCATCTAGGCTTCTCTGCTTTGTGGATGCTGACTCTTCCTCATGTGTCAATCCACCAACAATTGCGGCGCTACAACTTCCAAGCGGCATTCCTAACTCTTTGATGTTTTTGAGTGCCATTCTTGATTGTCATGCATTTAACATTTTGTGTGTCCTCTTGCATGCCATCAGATGCATACATGTTTTTGATTAATGTATATGCATCCCATTTATCAAATTAAACTGTACACTCGATGGCAAATTTGTCCAAGCTCCACATTTCCCCATTTTTGACAAGTATCTAGAAGAGCACATTGAATCAAACAATAATTAGATATTGTTGTCTTTTTCCTTCCATAACTTTGCAAGTTTGCCTTGCAAGCCCACAATAACTTTTTGGGCTTTTGTGATGCCACTGCATTCGGCATACATGTTGTAGATAAAACAATATCTGGTTCTACAAGAGCCCTCGACTAGCAATCTCATGGTGAATTCCACCCGATGTCAACGTGTTGCACAATTCCATAAGCCATCAGGTTGCATGCATAGGTGATTGCATTTGAGAAACACAGTTTGCATCTACTCAAAAGAGCTCGAAGAATTCTTGGCATAACCATGTTGGACATTTCTTAGAGTCAACACGCTCCGAGAGATGACAAGTCACTAGCAAAAAAGAGGTTCTCTCCCTCTATGTCCTTTTGGTTCAACAAAAACATGTTCATTCTCGCAATTTTTGCTAGTGTGTAATAACAAGTTCTTTCCCTCGCTTTTTACATCATGGTGCATCTCACTCTACCACTTATCTCTCTCCTACTCTCTACCAATGTGATCACTGCTCAAGCATGGCACTTTTCCTAGAGTTGTTACTTATTTTTTTACCCTTTTTCTTTAAATTTCTATTGGAAAAAATTGGGCATGAAATTACTTCAAAACGGTATATAAAAATTGTGGTAATTAGAAATGCATGGGATTCTAAAATCTCTTTGTGGTGGGGGATTGTAGACCCTTTCTAGGAATTCAGGAGGCAACATCATGATGTGGTTTGTGAGGATATGTGTACAAAGTACTTGGCAGAGAAAACCAAATATCAAAGCATTGTTAGGTAATGGCATCATCATGATTGTTTCGACAACATGATAAAAAAATTCCAAGGTCTATCTAATAAAATAAAGGGTGCCGTATGTATATTGCCCATACTTGGAATTGAATGCATTTGAAGAGATGTAACAACTTCCATAGAAGGCTTGCAAATCACCTATATGCTATGAACAATGTGTTGCTCTGAAATATATGTATACTAGCATCATTCCATCTAAGTTCATGTATGTTGTCCTAGTCTTTCACGCTTGCCAATGATATGTTCGCTATTCTCTCGTATTACTAAACCCACAAAAAGCTACTCTCTCCTTTTCGGAAGTGCAGGGACTCCTAGTATTAGGAATTGACTTTGGGTTTCCAATATTGGTCTCGAGGAGAAATATAAAATGGTTACGTGTAATATCAAATGCTTCTCTTGATTTGGTAGATAAATGCAATAGTGATCAACATGGTTAACCAAGAATATAACAGTCAAACAAGAATCTTGATTCTTGAAGCCAAGAAAGATAGTGGCACGGACAATAGATGGTTCAAGCTCGTAGTTACGAAGTTCAAAGACAACCTTGCATAATTTACACCATAGTTCCACATTATGAACTTGCCACAAAGCCATTCTTTGTAAGTAATGAAAAGGCCGCTTTTCTATGATGAAGGATAAGGTGCTCACTTCCAATGGAGAGTCACAAGTATCCTCCAAGTTGGGCCCTTACCGTTTCAATAGGATGTCAATTAGTTCCGTTGTGTAACATGTCCTTAGTATACAATCTCAAAACCTTCTTCTTCAAGGATTTATAATTTCAGTTAAGTGATGGGAAATAGATTTCTTCATTAGAAATCCCAAATCCAAGGTCACAAATAGAGATTACTATTCATATGGGGGGGGGGGGGAGAGCCTCTAACCATCCCTAGCAATGATCAACACGGCTCTTAACATTTCAACACAAAAACTGTCCAAATCCTAAGGCAAGGCAAAAACCGCACAGGCTACCCACACCCACCAAACCAATTCCAAACCTGAATCACCCATCAAACACAAGAATAAACAAAAAAAGAACAAATAAACAAGCAAACATACAAGCGCACATACCTCAACCGCAAGCAATCATGCAAAACATACTCACCCCAAGCACACGTGTACAATCTTCTTGCGGTGGTGATGTCTTAAGCCTGTCGAGTTTTCTCTAACCCAATGGAGCCCATACCACTGGAAAAGTGATGGTTATAAGTTGCTAAACTCATGCAAAAACCACTGCCGTTTGAATGAACATGCAGCTCATAAACTAGGATTGCCACGAAAGCTATCAGTGTGCTTCATTTTCTTGACTCCCCAAAAAAATGATAGCAGCGCTTTGCAAGGGGTCCAATTACAGTAACAAAATCTGAGAGGAAAAACATCTAATATCTGCTATAGGTCACAAATCCTTCAAACCATGCATGTATTTGTCCCAAGCAGATTCCTTAAGCAGGCCAGCAGTAACAGAGTTTAAAATAGTAGTATTAGCGATTCAAGTATGCTGTGCTCACAGAAATGCAACAGTTAGTCTTCTTTGAGCCAGATTCCCAGTTGAGAAATAGATGAACGTATTAGGAGGCACCTTATGCAACCAAGCTATTAATTCTATACCAGCAGCAAAGAGCAATATTTCTATCGTCTCCACAGAGGGCAATCCCAACAATAAAAATCATACATAAATTTATCATAAATAAAACCTGATGACAATACTGAACCTTCTAATGCACAAAGACACACCGCTACATTTCGTTATGTCGATCCAACTCCTTGCTAGTCCAATGAGGATTGTTGCAGTTGCAATAAAAGAAGATAGCTATCCACCCAGCAGAGGAGAAGAGGCACCACCATTGGCTTATGCCCGTGTCTGTGGGTACTTGCAATCTACTGGTGACACAGAAATATATAAAGAGCTCCTGGAGTCTTAAGAGCTCAAGGGTTTGTAATCACTGAATATATAAAGAGCTCCTGGAGCATACTGTAAGCACTGGTTTAAGAGTTGCTAGCGTAAGACATTGATACAAAATCTGCTGATCACCACATTCCGTAAGCACTGGTTTAAGAGTTGCTAGCGTGAGACATTGAAACAAAATCCGCAGATTGAATTTTTCCACAGATGCATCACTGAATGACACTGATCATTAAACAGGCCAACCAAGATGAGTTTTTCCATAAGACTCAACTATATTTACAGTCCCCGCCACAATACAGCTCGTCACCTGCCCGATAACCTACAAATTCAGCCCAAATTTGCACTCAATCAGCAGGTGCAGTTAAGGACACAAGTCGTCAACTTTCTGACTTCCAGGTTCAGATTTCCCGTTGGAACTTGTTAGAAGTGCTTCAAAAGTCATCCCCTCTTGACAAGACTTCTTTACAAGTTGGTCGAAGATATATTGTATGTTCAAATTGGGCCACATAGCTTCCCTTGATATCACATAATGGAGGAATTCGCTGCAAAAATTGACAATTTCATCTCTCTCTCTCTCTCTCTCTCTCTCTCTCTCACAGACATTGGTTCTCTTTGAGGGGGGAGCCACTATGTGTCAGCATGTTTCTCCTGTAGTTCTTAGGAGGATGCCACATTTTCCTGGTCCAGAGAGAGCTCCCATGATCAGGTTAAGAGTGCAGATTTTACATTAGGATTCCTTTTGGATGAGGGAGGCTGTTTATGATACCATACACGAGATGAACTACTTTATGGATATCGGACACTATTGAGGGTGAGTAGGAGAGCTCCGTTTGCAAAGAAGTTTGACTATTCAATAGGTTTTGCATCACAGCAGATGTCGTGATATCTGAGCTCTTACTTGCACAGTTCTTTGCAGTTGGTCCATGGAGATTTCCAGATGTTTCTTTGAGGAAGGAGCCACTATGTGTCAGCATGTTTCTCTTGTAGTTCTTAGGAGGATGTCACATTTTCCTTGGTCTAGAGAGAGCTCCCATGATCAGGTTAAGAGTGTCGATTTTACATCAGGATTCCTTTTGGATGAGGGAGTCTGTTTATGTACCATATACGCGATGAACTACTTTATGGATATCGGACAGTTTCCAGATTTGTTTGAGAGTCATTTTAGTACGGCTATGGGGAAGTTGCCAATGTTGCTTGCTATCTGTACTCGCGCCAGATCTGCCTGGGCCGACAACAACAAAATTCCAGCTTATTGGGCCACATAGCTTCCCTTGAAATCACATAATGGAGGAATTGGCTGCAAATATTACCATACATGGGGTTTGGTATCATGCCTTGCATAACCCCGAAGACTGTTCCTGGCATATATTGCTCGTTCTAAGCGCATAACCAGCCATGCTCTGAAACACAAATCCGCCCTAGAAATATCCCAGATATACCGTGGGTGGTGAAAGAACTTGTTGCATAGTCTGGAAACTAGTTCCTTGTCCATTTAATGCAACATTTGGCTGAAAGGTCCTTTTGTCCACGAACAGGTGGTTAGGACGCCGATTCCACACGCTTTACCAGTTCAGCCAACCAACCTCAACTGACTACGCAACATGCGAGTGCTCCCTATCTCTCCCCTGTTAGGGTACCAGGGCTTGAGCCTCAACGGGCTCTGTTACATGTGAAAGTTGCCTTGTCTGTTGTGACACTGGTGGCGCTTGCAGAAATTCCATAAACCTAGGATTCTGCACCAACCGAGAAAACACATTCACAGCAACAACCAACTGTGTCCTGATCGCATCCTCGTCTAGTTGCCCAATCGTAAACCCTTGACCTTGTGGAGCATTCACATCAACAAAAGGTACAGACAAGGGTGGCCGCAAATTTTCGCCACACTCGAACACTAGAGGAGGAACAACCTGTTTGTCCTGTGAAGAGGAACCCTCTTCCTTGGTGTCATTCAATCTATCATCCATAGTATAATTCCAAGTTGCTGTGCTCTGTGTCCTCGCCAAAAACTGACCAAGTGTAAGGTGCAGCGGAATAAATGTTGTGCCCACCCGTGAGAGAAGTCATGTGCATCATGCAATATGGCTGGCCTGAGAGAGGGCAACACACATAGACGCTGACGAAAAAATAACAATCCATCACGAATGAGATAGTTGCTGGGCCCTTGGGAAGCAAGAGCCTGCAACCAATACTTACCAAACTCCGAATCTGCATACTGATTCTTCATGCTGTTAAAAGACTCACCCTGTATAGAAAATGTGGTTCTTGACTCAAGAGCCAAAATCTGTCCTTTGCGACTCAACGCATCTGCAATAGGGTTAGCTTTTCCAGGCACATACTCAATCAAACCTCCAAATTGCTCAAAAAATTGTGACCACCGCGCTTGGCGATCACTCCAATGTGCACTAGGCATAGACTGTAGCCACTTGAGGGCTTGATGATCTGTGCGCACTGTAAACTCTCTACCATACAAAAAATGCTTCCAATGCTTAAGAGAGTGAATGACAGACAAAAGTTCTTTATCATAAACTGAATAATTCTTTTCCGCACTATTGAGCTTCCGGCTAAAGAAAGCTACTGGGCGACCATGCTGCTGGAGCACAGCGCCTATGGCGACATTGCTAGCATCCGTCCATACCTCAAAGGGATCATCCCAAGAAGCAAGGATAAGACACGGAACTTCCGTCACCGCAACCTTGAGAGTTACGAAAGCCTCTCTGGCTGCCTCGGGCAAGTCTACGCGCTGACGGCGAGTCTTTACCCCTTTCAAAACATCAGTCATAGGTGCAGCAATGCGTGCAAAATTCTCTATGTGCGAACTATATGCTTGACATAACCCAAGAAAAGAACACACATCATATGTAGTTTTGGGCAATTCCCAATTACGAACCTATTCCACCTTCGCGGGGTCTAGCTTGACGCCTTCTGCAGAAATGATATAACCCAAATAAGTGACTTCAGTAAGAAAAAATTCAGACTTCTTATCTGCAATGTACAACTGACACTCATCCAAACGAGTTAGTACCCTTTCAACATCTCTTTCATGTTGTTCCCACGATGCAGAAAAAATGAGAATATCATCTAAAAAGATGAACACACATACACCTACCATGTCGCCGAAACGACCTACCATGAGACGATTGAATGTACCCACGGCTCCTGTCAATCCAAAAGGCATAACAATATACTCCCATTGCCCTCGCTCGGTGCGAAAGGCAGTCTTGAAAATATCGCCTTTGAATACCCGTACCTGATGGTATCCACTTTTGAGATCGAACTTGCTGAAAACCTTTGCCCCATTGAGCCTATCCAAGATATACTCAATGCGAGGCATCGGAAACTTGTTCTTGACGGTCATCTTGTTTAATGCCCTGTAATCAACACAAAAACGAGACGAACCATTCTTCTTGCGAACGAACAAAATAGGGGCAGCAAAAGGACTTACACTAGGACGTATGAATCCTCTAGCCACCAACTCCGTGAGTTGTCGTTCTAACTCTTCCTCCTGTGACTTGTTCAAACGGTAGGGAGCCTTACTGACCGGCTGCGCTCCCTCCATAAGCTCAATGCGATGGTCCTTCGGCCGCTCCGGTGGGAGACGAGGTGGAAGATCATCCTGCAAAAAGAGATGTTTAAATTTCGTAAACAACTCCGAATACTTACCTGGAGCCTGAATGCTCTGGGAAACTGGGACAGCATATATGAATGCCGCTTGTGCTCCTCGTCGTAATTCACGCTTTACCTGCACATGCGAGATGAGAGGCAAAGAATGCAAGCCCTCCTCAGCACGAATGATGAGGAGGGAATCTGTTTTGTCATGCAAAGTGAGAGTTAGAGCTTCCCAATCAACGAGAGGGTTCAGTTCACGAAACCACTTCCTGCCTAAAATCATATCACATCCTGAGAGAGGAGACACAAGAAATTTCCTACGAAAAGAAGCTTGCTGAACGGTAAACATCACATCAAGGCACTCCTTCGTGATGAGAGAGTCCATACCGGGAGCGAAGCCAGAAACCTCGATAGGAGATTTCTGACTAACCTCTAGGTGGGCTCTCTCAACAAGAGGGGGACTAATCACATCATGCATACTGCCTGGATCAAACAATATGATAAAACGCTGTCCTTTTACATGACCATAACACTTCATGAGAGATTCGTCAATGTGTGTGTCAGAGTCATGAGAAGATGCAGGTTGTGTTGTGACAGAGTTTGTGGTAGTTGTGGGTGCCTTTGGTTCTTTAGGTGGGATTGTCTTAGGACAGTTTTTCTTAATGTGACCCTTAATGTGACATTGAAAATATCTACCTTCTTTAGCATAAATCACTTGTTCTTCAGCCGTGATGTATCCTCCTATAATTCCTTGTGAAGCTTTTTCATCAGGGGTTAGCTTAGGTTTTGCAGGTGCTTTAGCTTTACCCTTAGATTCATTGTTAGAGTTCTTTTTCGAGGAATTAGATGAAGAAGGGCTAGAAGAATTACCATTCTTACCATTCTTTTCGTTCTTACCATTCTGTGTGTTCTGAGAATTCTGCGGGGTTCCTTGAGAAGTCTTGTTTTCCTTAGGCTTTCCTTTGTTGTGCTTCATCTCGTGGACGAGAGCAATTGCTACCGCTTTGTTGAGATCGATGGGATCGAGTACCTCGACATCATACTTGATATACTCGTCCAAGCCGTAAAGAAATGCCTCCTTGCGCTTCGCATCCGATTTGCGTAATTGAGTGCCAAGCTGCAAAACACGATTAGAGAAAGACATAACCGGCATATCATTTTGCTTGAGAGCTCGCCAATCGTCCTTAAATCGTGCAAGGTACTGAGGTGGCATAAACCGTGCCTTGAGCTTGTCTTGGAAATCAGCCCAACTAAAAGAGAGGGGCGTAAGATTGTCGGCTGCCTCTAGGTGCGCGGCTAGCTGTGCCTCTTGCCATGCCTGGTACCAATTTATGGCATCACCGGCAAGGTACATAGCTGCCGTCAAAACTTTGCTATTGCCTGTTTTCTTAGTTGTCGCAAAATAAGCATTAAATTGATGCAACCAAGAAAACAGTAGCATCCATCTTACCGTCATACTTACTGAAAGTCAACTTCTCTGTGACTGGATTGTGTGAATCCACATCGTGGCTTGCGCCACTTGACGAACTCCCACGATCTTTGGGTGGTTCGGTCTTCAAGGCGAGGAGTTGGGCAATAAATTCTTGATTGCGAAGCTCCCTTTGAGCTTCACCCTCTGCCTCCTTTTCTGCTTTTCGTTTATTTCGTTCAGCGCGCTCTCGTTCGAGAGCAAGCCGATTTTCTTCTTGTTGTGCGGCAAATCTTGCGTTTCTGTCGTCGCGCTCGTGGTCCTTGGTTGCTTGATCTGTGGAGCCATTCTTGCAATTCTGTCGTCGCGCTCACGGTCCTGAGCAAGGCGCTCATGTTCCTGAGCAAGTCGATTTTCTTCTTGTTTTGTAGCAAGTTTGTCGTTTCTTTCATCGCGCTCGCGTTCTAAAGCAAGGCGCTTGTCTTCTTGTCTATCCATCATGGCCATCGTTTGCTTCATCATTGCCTCCATAGGGTCTGGCGTAGATGGCGAAGGGGGAGGGTTGGAAAAATCTCCTGGTGGGGAAAATCCTTCGTCGCCTCTCTCATGCTCATCACCTGAATGCGAAGTATCCATGCCACTTCGGGTGACGATCATGCACTATGATCTTGGGGCCTGAAGCTCGCGAGGAACTTGGGTTCTTGAGGGTCTTGAGGTGGTTTGCTTATAAATTATCTTACCCAATTTGCCCTACTGAGTACCCAACAAAAGTCACTTAATAAATAAGTGAAAAATGTTAAATATAGCGAAAACTAGGCTAAAGTCACTTGAAAAATCCCAAAACTGTCTCTGATGGAATCTGATGGAAATGCTTATGCTTATGCTTATGCAACCAGAGGATATGCATCTACTCTAAGTGACTGGGCATGCACGGTCTACGAATAGACTCACAAAAGTGCCAGATCACTTCTAATCTAACTTGACTGGACTTGACGGAAACCCTGCTATGGTGTAGCTTGTCCACGGACACATAGGGTTGGGATGTGTCACGTGACACCAAGGCTCACTTCTTAAGGAAAAAAGTGACCTGTCCTGGCAATAGAACCATGAAACCGGCCCGTAGACTCGCTAGAGGGCGATAGACTTTAGCTTTCACCTGCATCTTTACTTGAACTTTACGACACAAAGCAACTCCACAAATAAACCTGTGATTAAAATTTAACACTGCAAACAAAAACGCAGCTTGGCAGCTAGAGTGCTTCCAAGCAGACATCAACACCTTGTAGGGCCCCAAAGACTGGCACCCCTTTCGGTATTTCTTTATTCCTATTGCAAATAGACGATTCAAACGCTTTCACCTAACTCTCACCAAGCTGTCCAAACCTGTCCATGGCTGTAATTGCAGGTTTTTGACCCAATTTCGCTAGCATAACGACTCAAAACCCCTGTAGGTCAAAAGTACGTACACGTCAAGGACACTTTCCCTTGCATTTTGGAAGGTTTCTGGTGAGCTGCAGGTCAATTTCAGCGTACTTTACTTCTGTGTTTTGTGACTGTCAAGTGCCCAAAACCCTGCAAACGCATCCCAAGGCTTTCCTGACGATTTCACCCTAAACCTGCAGAAAAACATAGCAGGCTGTAATTTTCACGCCTACGTGTGTTCCAAGTGCTCTCGCAATGGGATAGTTCCCCTCTAAATCCGACGATTTTCACACGAGACAACTCTCCGTTTTTGCAGTCTTTCCCGATGGAACCGTGCATACCTGTGGGGGATTAGCAATTAGCTAATCCAGTTCCTATACAGAAGGCTCTTGCCTTGGCAAACGCGCATAAAACCCCCATAATTGTACATGGTCATCTGAGAAGCCCAAGTTCCAACTAGTCTTCTCCCTTGTCTCATGTAGCACGATTATCTCCTCTCGTGCATCTCTCTCTCCCCTTTGCACATACGGTAGTGCCCCCCTAAATGACTTTGAAATGAGCCTAGCCACCCTTTTATTGCTCGGATTTCAGTGCCGATCGGCCCGACCATCTCGTGGCGACCTGCCCTTCACTGTTGCAGGTGAAACTCTAGACCATTAGCCGTTTCACACTGGCCACACAATGTCCAACCATTTGTGATTGCAAAAGAAGGGTCCCAAAAATTAAATAAAAATCAAGGGAAAAAAACCAACAACTAAGGTTAGTGGTTGCCACAGCCTCCTGACATCCACCCCAAGAGAGCATTGGCCCCAAACCTTAGCGCTCCTTTCGGTATTTCTTTATATTGCTTCAACTCAGTACAAGGTGGTACTCTGTCCTTTGCACTCCTACGCGGAGACGTGCCAGAGACCGAGCCCATGGCACATATTTAAAGGCCCTTGGTACATGAAAGCATATGGTCCCAAAAGCTGACATCCAAAGCTACTAGCGCAAATCACGGAAAACTTGGCGAAAACTTCCTCTACTGTTGCTTCTTCTTAGGGCTTGGGCCCCTCAATTGAGATCTGCATGTCGGCTAGGATTGGCACGTCATCAGTTTGTGACACTGGATCTTTCTCCTCTTCTTGCCCTTTCTTCCCTTGTCACTGGACTCGGAGGTCAAAGAACTATCAAAGCTATCAGAAGAAGATGATGACGAATTGAAAACATCCTCGAATCTCTCTCGTTTCTTTGCCTTCTTGACGGTTTGAAAAGTAGATCTCCGACCCAAGTAGCCTGGATAGTCTGTTGGTGGACTCTGCTTTCCTGGCGCCTTCTTGGTCTTCATGAGTTTGCTGACTTGTCGTTCTACTGCTTCTTTGAACTCATTGTTTGAGTACACCTCCTGAGCAGGAGTCCTAGGTGTGATCAACTTCTTCAGTGTTGACTTCAGAGGTGATTTGATGGCGCAGCGCCATATGCAATGCTCGGCCAAAAATCTTGCATACTGAGGATCCTTGGAGTACTGAAGCATCTGCTAGGAACAAGCGTCAACCTGCTGTTGCTACTGCATCTCCATCCTTTCGTACTCAATAGGTGGAGACGGTCCATACTGATCCGAATCTTCAGAAGATGGACAATGTCCGTTGGAATCTTCATTGTTCTTGCCTGAGCCGGAATGGTGGTCGGGTGCTACAATTTCCTCCTGGCGGGATTCGTCGACTCAATCCATGTGTGTTGTGAGTAAAGGGATCAAATCCTTCCTAGAAGAAGAATGGACTGAGCTATGAGACCACTATAACAAACTTAGACACCCCAAGTCGAGAATCTACAACAACACACGAGAGAAAATTGAAAGAACTGAACAAACTAAGAGAGACGACACGGCACAACGTAGTTCCACACCCAGAGAGATTGGCCCCAAAAATTGGCGCCCCTTTCAGTAGTTCTTTATTTTATTGCTTCACAAAGTACAATGTCCGAGGGTCCTTGTCTCGTTTGAGGGTCTTCGTCTTAGCAGTGATCCCAAGCGTATCTGCTTGAGAGAGGGGGCCTAGGCCTTTCAAAAGCAGTGTACATGAAAAGCTTTAAGTCTAAAAGCATCTGAGTTCCAAAAGCTAGCGCTAATGCTACCACCGCAAATCTCGGAAATTTGTACAGGTGCCATGTCAGCAGCCACCGCGAATCGTGGAACGTCCATACAACTCTGTCACGTTAGCATCTCCAGGCGATTTGGGGGTTCCAACTTTATTTTAACCTTTAGTGTCCCTCTAGGCCTTGTCGAACGGGAGCCCATAAGTTGGAACAACTTTAAAATCGTTGGTCTTTATTTTCAAGTTTCTCGGCAAGTTGGTAGCACTTCTCTGCATCTTTCAACAAGGCTCTAACCTCTTTGCGTTCGGAGTGTGTCCTTTAGGTTATGCCATGCCATCACTTTGTGACATAACCTATTTAGCAATCACATCCAAACGGCACTGATCTTTTCACGGATGTCTTGATCTAATAAATCTTGTTACTATCACAGATTTTGTCACGCGGACGGACACCACGTGCCAACGGAAAAGAACAGACTGAACAATTTTAAGCACTTCAAATAACAACTGAAATGAAAGAGATACACGACACACGAGACGGGGAGTGGTGGAGTTTCACCCCGAGAGAGCACTGGCCCCCAACCTTGGCTCCCCTTTCGGTATTTCTTTATATTGCTTTAATTGAGTACAACTCCCATGGCTCTGCTCTGCATCCCCCACAGGTCGACTGTCAGAGTGAGAGCCCATGGGCCATATTTAAAGGCCCTTGGCCTCTTAAAGCAGTTTACATGAAAAGTATTCAAGTTCCAAAAGCATCTGGCCTCCCAAAAGCAACCGGCACAAAATAAGGGATATTCGTACAGCCTGCCACGTCACGAGTTAGCAGCGTAAATCGTAGGATTCCGTATAGCTGCCACGTGGCACGGTTAGCGCAATTTGCGGGCAACCATACAGCTATCGCCACGTCATCAGTTCTCCACGCTATCTTCTTTGTACATGGGTTCAACTTTATTTATTGTCTTGGTGTCACTTGGGCCCCATCGGATGGGGTCTCTTAATTTGGTGGGAACTCTTCTTTAAAAATAGGTCACTTGGCAAGACTTGGTAAAACTTCTTCTGCTTCTCCTTAGGGTTTAGGTCTCTCGCTTGGAATCTACAGGTTGGCTCCGCTCTTCAGTGGCTTGACATGTCAGCAGTTTGTGACATATTCATATCCTTTCTTTTCACATTTCAATGAAGCAAACCATGCCCATGATTATCCGCACAAGATAGTACATGCACATAGCATGCAGTTCCCACAATCACACACTAGTTCACTCTGAACATCGTGTTTCCATCATTCAATCTAGCCATCTCATTCCGTCCACAACTCTTGATGCACCTAGATCACTGTGCACTCATCAATCCTTCCGGAACTCTTGATGCACTCACAACAGTATCCAGTCATCTCATCCACATCGACACCTTGATGCACTAGAATCTCATTCAGTTCACGTTCAGTTCTTAGTCACTTAGCCATCACATCCATAGCTCACTGATCTCTAAGAGATCTGTAGATGCACTAAGTTCGAATCATTCATCAGACAAAATGTTGCAGACATTTCATCTTTCTCTACATGTCTCTAACAATACACACATGAAAGAGCACATGTCTTCAATTCAATCAAGAAAATTTCCAATTCATTGCACATATTTTCATACAATCATTCCGCAAAATACTGTAAGCCCGTCAGTATCCCTAAATTCTCAAAGAGAAATTAGTGAGTTTATTCAATCTAAGCAATCTATGACAAAGGAGCAAAGGGGCTCCCCTCTTGTGCAGACCTCACCATCAGATTCAACCTGCTGATTCATCGGTAATTTTTGGCATAGACACTACTAGTGACCCAAAAGCTTCAAGGTACAACTCTCTCTAAAGAGACTTTGCGATGTTCTCCTCCATCCACTTGGCATCGAGGGCCAAAAAGTACCCTTGACCAAATTATCGGGTGGAACTAGCTTACCTTTCTATTCTTTTCCTTGTATCCTATGACCTGTTGGTAGCCCCGCTCGCCTCCCCTGTCCTTGGCACCACAATCTGGATCTTTGGAATTCTTTGATCCACCAGTTGACTCCCTTTATGTTCTTTTGTTGTGCCCTGGGACCTGTTGGTAACCTCCCTAGCCTCCCTTGTCCACTAGCACTTCAATCTCAATCGTCGGAATTCTCGGATGAACCATCAACTGATTCCCCTGCTTCTTCGAAACCCTTGGATGCACTATCATTTGATTCCCTTCCTTCTTTGAAATCCTCTGATGAACTTGCATCTGGTTCCCTTGGTTCGTCGGAACTCTCGACTGCACTATCATCTGATTCCCTTTCGTCTATGAAATCCTCTAATGAGCTGTCATCCGGTTCCCTTGGTTCATTCTCTTCACTAGTAGACTCTTGCCCGGTTGAGGTCGACACTAACCTGTACATAGGATAAGTCAATGAGCTGGCATGCATTTCAAAACCTTGCTTGGCATGTCCCATAAGCCTCTGGATAGAATTACGCTTTTGTTGCAAAGATTACTGTCGAATCTCTTTTGGCAAGCCATAGCAAAACCGCTCAATCTGGTCTGTCAAAGTAATCCTTCAAAACGAGGACACTCACAAATAAGTATCCC
The DNA here is from genome assembly GCF_014529385.1 of Adiantum capillus-veneris. Classification (NCBI taxonomy): domain Eukaryota; kingdom Viridiplantae; phylum Streptophyta; class Polypodiopsida; order Polypodiales; family Pteridaceae; genus Adiantum; species Adiantum capillus-veneris. Next base: position 152,321,441 of record NC_140943.1, read on the forward strand.
AAAACCTCTGGCAGTAGTCATCCAACCTATCTTTCTCAGTCATTCTCAAACGATGCCAAGCCGTGATGACATCTTCATATTCTTATGGTATCCAAGTTAACGTGAAAATTCTCTTGAATTTTACCCACGTTGTAGGTGCTTGTCTGCATAATAATAGAGTAGACCACCATGTCTGTGCATTTCCTTTTAGGTAAGATGCCGCCCTTTGCACCTTGGAGCGATCCAAAAACCAACCTCCCCTAAAGGCAACGTCAAACTGCTGTATGAACTCAAGCGCTCGATGGGCGTCTTGGTAGCTTGAAAACGTGTCAAACCTAACTACCTGAAGCTCTTCCTTGAACTCCTTGGTCTTCTTGTTCTTTCTCAGATGTCACGTGCGCACTTCACTTGCGCTACGTGGACATGCTTCTGCTACAGCCTAGCATGAGTCTTAGTTTAGGACCTGGAATGGCACCTTTGTGCGCCCCTAACAGGACGTGCATATCGAGGCCAGTCACAGTTGCATACCCTCTCTTGCACAGAAATAGCATTTTAGCATGTAGGTGTTTTGCTGCATGAGAACCATCTCTAAACTGGCAATTTATTATTAAGTGAATTTTCAGCCTATTTTTACAAGGTCGTGGGGCTGCCTTTTTGCCTGCTCAACCCAACCCTCCGCACCTATATAAGGAGCCCTATGGGCGCTAGTTGGACACAGAAGACGCACGGAAAGCAGAACACCAAGCGGGGCCGCATGACCTAGTAGAAGCCCAACGTTTTCTCAGCATGGCCAGCCCTTGAAGACCAGCGTTTTTCAGCCAAAAGACCACTGTTTTTCAGCCTTCATGATCAGCGCGTTTTTCAGCCAGAACGGCCAGCGTTTTTCACTTTGAAGACCCACAGATTTCAGCCCTAGCCTCGTCATTGGTTGCACTCCCTTGACCATCGGCATCCCTAGCAGCTTCCGGCATTCAGTCGTCGTCGACACAGTACCCCAGCACCCAGTACCCCTTGTGCCTTGGCTCGGCGTAAGGATCCACAGAACCTCGTCATCATCGTCGTGGGCATAGACCCATCAATACCCATCGTCGACACAAAACCCATCAATGCCCCGTCGTCGACATCATCATCGTCGACACAAAACCCATCAGTACCTCGTTGTCGTCGCCGTCGTCGACATAGAACCCATCAATACCTCGTCGTCATTGTCATCGTCGTCAACGCAGGACCCATCAGTACCACCTCGTCATCGTCGTCATCGACACAGAACTTATCAGTACCTCAACACCTGTCACGAGGACGTGGCAACTACTAATTACTGTCACCAGGACGTGGCAACTGCTAACTTTAGTTGTTGGTTTCTTTTCGATGATTTTTATTTGATTTTTGGGACCCTCTTTTTGAAGTAACAAATGGCCGGACATTGCGTGGCCAGAGTGAAACGACCGATGGTTGAGAGTTTCACCCGCAGTTGGGAAGGGCAAGTCGCTACAGGATGGTAGTAAAAGGGTGTCTAGGCTCAATTCCAAATCATTTTGGCCTCCTCGCTACACTTATAAGTCGGTGGGTACTAGGAATTAACTCTAAAGAGGCAAACTGGACACATGGAGGCTCCAGAGAGATTTGCCAGAAGCATCAGCAAGAGGGGGCGTCCAAATTGAGACAGGAGGCTGATTTGCAACTTATTGTGACTTATAGTGTGGGTGAGTAGTGGGTGCAGGTGATCACAGCTTTAATGGAAAGCTTGCCTTCTCCCTTGTCTCATGCAATGCGATGACTGGCTCTCGCATATCTCTCTCTCCCCTTTGGCACTATGGTAATGCCCCACTAGATGGGCTACTCAGTTGACTATGTACAGTTCTGTGGGTGTATGCACGTTTGCCAATGCAAGAGCCTTATGAACAGGAAGTGGATTAGCTAATTGCTAATCCCCCACATGTATGCACACTTCCATCGCGAATGATTGCGAAAATGGAGAGTTTTCTTGCATGAAAACTCGTCCATTTCAAAGGGGAACTCTTCCATTGCGTGCGGGAGCACGTGAGACACACGTAGGCGTGCTCGCTCCGCTCGAAACGGTCCAAAACAGAGAACTACAGCCTGCTGTGTTTTTCTGCAGGTTTAGGGTTTCGCACCTAAACTGCAGGGAATCGCCAGGGGAGCCTCGAAAATGCCTTGGGATGCGTGTACAGGGCTGTAGGCACCTAACAATGGCCCTGACATTGCAAACGAAGTTTGCCAATGATCGGTATAATGGCAACATCCTGTCCGGGTGCCGCTAGAACTGCCTTCGCCTATGGCCTCAGCGCGTCGGGCGTAATTCCAAGTTGAGCCGCCAATTCAAGTGAAAAAAAGTTGACCTTGGCTCCTCCATCAAAGAAAATGAGGGCTTCTTCATCTTTCACTTTGCCCCAAGTGTGGCAAAGTTTTGTACTTTCGTTCATTTGATCGGTTCGGGCCCCACGCAATATGGTACCAGTTTTGCTTTCATCTGCCTTTTCTGCCACGTTCCTCTGTTGCTCTAGAACTCTCTTGCCTGTCTTCAGTCTGTTCTTGTAGTGCCTTTTTGGGGCACTTTGCGGAGATGTGTCCAAATTCCCCGCCACCAAAACACTTCCCCTCTTTGAGATAGATAGCCCTTTCTCTAAGAGTCTATCGGGGACGTGTGTCTTTCTTTTCTTTGTCTTGGGAACTCTTTCTCTTTCTACTTTCATTGTGAGAAGTCTGTGGGTTCTCTCAGTCAAGATCTCATCAGTGGGGTAAGCCAAATTTCCGGAATGTATCACAAAACCCCGTTTCGCATGACTTATCAATTCTTGAATAGAATTCGACTTTTGTTCCAGGTGTAGTCTCGGATCGCTGTAGGGAGTCCCCAACAAAACCGCTCAATCTGTTCCTTAAAAGAGACCTTCATAAATGAAGAGGTTGGTAGAAAAGAGTTCCAAAATCTCTCGCAATAAGCATCAAAAGAATCTCCCTTGGTCATTCGAAGACGATTCCAAGCAGTTTGTATATCTCGTTCGTACTCACGAGTCAGGCAAGAAGAAAATAAAGAGTCTTTTAAATTTCAACCATTTAACTGGAGCTTCCTTCCTCAAAAGAAGAGTGGACCACCATGTTCGAGCATTTCCCTTGAAGAAAGAAGTAGCCCTCCGAATCTTGGAGTGCTCTGAGTAATGCTCTCCAGAGAATGAAGTGTCAAACTGCTAATGAAGGCCAAAGCCCTCGGAGCATCTCGGAACCCAGAAAAGGATTCAAACTTAGCCAAGTGTCCACTTCTTTGAATTCTTTTGTTTTCTTGCTCTAGTCTTCGAGGAAGTCATATTGGTTGGCTCAGTAGAAGTGCTTTTCAAGAGTGCTTGTCCATGTCTTTCTGCGAGTACAGGTTCCGCTTTTCTGCACTCGTCTGCCTTTTCGGCTTTCCTCCCTACATGAGAGGAGAAGTGATGGCCACACGCCATCTCGAGTAAATCTTATCAATCGGGTAATTCTTCAGGTGTTTCGCCAATCTCGGGTCCCTAGAGTACTTAATCAATTTGTTCACATATATGCCAATCTGCTGACGTTTGTACTCCTTTCTAGCAAACTTGTCTGAATTTTTTTTGCCAAAATCTTCTTTCTTTTCTTCAGTTCCCGCGCCAGATTTTCAACTTTTTCTTGCCTTCCCACTAAGAGGTGTCATCTCTGTCAGATTCTTCACGAGAACTCATGTGTAATCTGGGATTCTTTATGGCTTTATGCTTTGTAAGACAGAGCGACGAAGACGGGAGCGCGCCCGATGTGCGATGTATAAAGGGTGGGAGTGGTTAATAAGTCTGGGGTCGGGACACGAAGATTCTTTCTGAAAAGCTGTGCGCTGCAAAAAGGATCGGATCCTCCGTAGAAGAAGAATCTTTCTGTGCTCTGATACCACTGTAACAAACTTGGACATCCCAAGTCAAGATTCTATCACGACACAACAGAGATTCACTTCAAAACAGTTCACAATTTACACTTGAGTCGACACGGCCCGTTGTAGTTCCATGCCTAGAGATATTGGCCCCCAAAGACTGGTGCCCTTTTCGGTATTTCTTTTATTATTAATCTTTGTTCGAAGTACAAGAGAGTGGGTAGGTGCTCACTCTCAAACTCTGCGTCCAGATGCTCTGAGAAGTGAGGCCTTGCCCACTTATTTATTGGTACAAGGGATGCCTGAAAGAAGAGCCCCAAAAGCATTAAACTCAAAAGCTTCCAATTCAGAAGCATCTGTCTCAAAAGCTTTTTAAATTAAAGCATCCAATCCCAAAAGCTCGCGTAAATCAGCCAACAGATTTTCAAGAAATCCGTACGCACTGCCACGTCATCAAATCTGCGAATTCCGCCGCAAATCCTGGAAACCCGTACAGTGGCCACGTCAGCTTCCAGCGCATTATGCGGGGGTCTGTACTGCTGCCACGTGTCACTGTGTGTCCGGGGTCTGTGCCACGTCAGGGGTCTATGACAGTCTTTGGGGCCAAGAGGTGTCGGCGTCTGCTTGGTAGCGCTCTAGCTTCCAAGTCGTGTGTGTTTGAAGAGTCAATTCTCGTTACAGGTTTTTATTTGCAAAGTTTCTCTGTGTCCTAAAGTCTAAAGTAATGTTTCGGGTGAAAGCCAGAGTGCCCTACGGGCCGGTCTCATGGTTCCGTCGCCGGGACAAAATCACTTTTTCCTCAAGAAAGCCTCAGTCGGTTTGCGACGAAGACACAGAGTACAGGAACGCGGGATTACACTATGGCCGACAAAGGGAAAGTCATCATGGAAGAGGGTTCCTCTTCACAAGACAGGCAGGCAATTCCTACAGTGAGGTTGCGAGAGTTCACGCCCCGTCTGTCTGTACCTCTTGTTGATGTGAATGCTCCACCAGTGCAGGGCTTTATGACTAGGCAACTTGAAGTTGATGCGTTCAGGACTCACCTGGTTGCCTCTGTGAATGTGTTTTCTTGACTGGTGCAAAACACAAGGTTTATGGAGTTTTTGCAAATGCTACCAATGCCACTGCAGACAAGGCAACTCACACTGGCAGTAGAGCCCGATGAGGCACAAGCCCGAGTACTTCATGCGTCCCAACAGGATGGGGAGCACTCGCACGTTGCGGAGTCAGGGGCTCCAAGACAGGTTCCTTCCGTCCATGAACAGGTAGTTAGGACGCCAATTCCACAAGTTTTGCCAGTTCAACTTGCCACCTTTCAGAGTCCACATGTTGCACTAAATGGACAGGGAACCCGAAAGACTTTGGCTTTCACCCGAAACTTTACTTTAGACTTTAGGACATAGAGAAACTTTGCAAATAAAAACCTGTAACGAGAATTGACCCTTCAAGCACACACGGCTTGGAAGCTAGAGCACTACCAAGCAGACGCTGACACCTGTTGGTCCCAAAGACTGGCGTCTTTTTCGGTATTTTTGTTTTCGTAGTGCAAAAAAACGACCCGATCACTCCTAACTCCCACCAAGCTGTCCGGACCTGTCCATGGCTGTAATCGCAAGTTTTTGACCCAATTTCGCCAACATAACGACGCAAAATCCATGCAGGTCAAAAGTGCACGCCTAGAACGCTTTGCCCGATTCTGGACGCTTTACGATGTTTCGCCACTGTTAGGTGCCTACAGCCCTGTACACGCATCCCAAGGCCTTTTCGAGGCTCCCCTGGCGATTCCTTGCAGTTTAGGTGCGAAACCCTAAACCTGCATAAAAACATAGCAGGTTAAAATTCTCTGTTTTGGCCCATTTCGAGCGGAGCGAGCACGCCTACGCATGTCTTAGGTGCTCCCGCACGCAATGGGACAGTTCCCCTTTGAAACGGACGAGTTTTCACGCGAGAAAACTCTCTGTTTTCGCTATCATTCGTGATGGAACTATGTGTACGAGTGGGGGATTAGCAATTAGCTAATCCGATTCCTGTTCAGAAGGCTCTTGCCTTGGCAAACGCGCATAAACCCACAGAATTGTACATGGTCAACTGAGTAGCCCATCTAGTGGGGCATTACCATATGTGCCAAAGGGGAGAGAGCGATACGCGAGAGCCAGTCATCGCGTTGCATGAGACAAGGAAGAAGGCAAGATTTCCATTTAAGCTGTGATCACCTGCACCCACTACAGTGAGTTGCAAATAAGCCTCCTCTCTCAATTTGGGCACCCCCTCGTGCTGATGCTTCTGGCAAATCGCTCTGGAGCCGCCATGTGTCCAGTTTGCCTCTTTAGAGTTAATTCCTAGTACCCACCGACTTATAAGTGTAGTGAGGGGGCCTAAATTACTTTGAACTGAGCCTAGACACTGTTCTACTCCTTGGATTCCAGTGCTGACTGGCCAGTCCATCTCGTAGCGATCTGCCCTTCCCAACTGTGGGTGAAACTCTCGGCCATTTGTGACTTCAAAAAGAGGGTCTCAAAAACTAAATAAAAATCATTGAAAAGAACCAACAACTAAGGTTAGTAGTTGCCACGTCCTCGTGACAGTAATTAGCAGTTGCCACAACCTCGTGACATAGCCCCCTCTTGAAATCGCAAACGTTCTCGATTGCATACTATATATACATGCCAGTTATGATCTTGTGTTGTCAGCACGCTTTTATCATTGGATGTACCTGCAAGAAAGATCATGACACATAGATACAAATGACTTAATGAGACCTTCATACTTTTGTCATTTCCATCTATGATAGAAGTGAGCATAATACCTTTAACACTTGAAGAGCGATGCGCACTTCTATTGCACTGAATCCGTATGTACATTTGATGTGGTAGCTCCATCATTACCCCTGCACGTTGGGTTGGGACATACGTATGCTGTAACCCAAAGGCCTCAAGGTAAAGCTGCAATACAATTGGTGACTCTGACAATTCATGCTGTTCCATCCACTTTGCATCCATAGGTGGATAGTTTTTGAACTTCACCAAATAGCGTCTTGCAACCTGTCCCTTAACTTTTTTCTTTATGTGCCAAAATCTGCTCAGGTACCAAGATCTCATCAAGTTCATCGACTTTTGGCTGATCTTCCTGTGGCATCTATTCTGGCACATCACCCACAAAAGATCTTAAAAGACTCACGTGAAACGCATTATGAATTTTCCAAGCGTCAGGCAATTTCAGCATATAAGCAACATCACCGATCTCATCAAGCACTTGAAAATGTAAGGATTCTAGTTGCTAATCCTTGATCAATTACTTAAACTCATGATTAAGACTTGAGGAACTTGAACTGTACTCAGAAACAAGACTTAGAAGACTCTGTGTTGATTGATTGAATGAATGCCTGAAACTGAATACAATAGGCTCCTTATATAGGAGACAAAGAGACACAAATGAAAAGACACGTCTCCTGGTGAAGAGACATGACTTTAGACGTAAAGACACATCCTTTGGGCGAAGAGCTGCAACCATTGGGCGAAGAGTCGCACCCGTAGAGCGAAGGGGTGTGACCAGTCGTCAAAGGAGTGTGGCTTTTGGCGAAGAGGCACGTCTCTTGAGCGAAGGGTCGTGACCATCCAAGAGTAGGGATTCTCCTTGGCATGGCACTTTGGGTATCTGCAACTAGGAGTGTATGTAATACTGCAATATAGTCGCAATTGTGACATTCCCTCCCTCTTTAAATAAAACCCAGGGTAGTTGTAGAAACTCCGGGAGAAGGAAATGTATTGTTGTTGTGCTTCTGCATCCAAAGCTCTTTCTGTTAAGTCACATGTCATGGCACTGTTATTGACCATGACTATTTTGCCAAACTGAAAACTGATCATATGTGCAACTTGATAAGTGCCTTTGTCAAAGTCTTTTGTAACTTCGAGTTTTGTCCAATAAAATATTGAATCTGTATCTACTTCGAGTGAAATTATTGGTAAATTGACTTGAGTTTTCTGTTGAGTAAATTGACTTGAGTTTGGAAGCTGATGATCTTATTATTCCACTGCTGATGATCCTTTGGAAGCTTCATGTTTATGCTTTTGTTGCTGATGATTCCGATAAGAAGTTGGTTGCTTAGAACTATAGCATTTCCAAGAATATTCATGTTGAGACTTTTGTTGCTCGCATGAAGGTACTTTGTGTCTAGTTGTCTCTGAGAAATCATGCTTTGGGTGAGAAAATTTGAGTTCCGAAGCCTTTGGTATGAGTGGTTCTTCCTGATCGACCACTGAAGCGTCGGAAGAAGATGGTAGAGAAACTGCATGTGTAGTCCGGGAAGCAATTGGGTGACTCCGAGAAGAAGTTTGCGTCTACATTTGCTCCAAGTGAGTGTGAATTGATGCGAGGCTCCAGGAAAGTGCTGCCATCTGCGCTTTGAGAACTGCTATCGGGTCCTTAGGTATAATATGGTCGACGTCTTCTCCGGACATATTGACAGCTCATAGGGAATATCGTCCACGTAACTCAGTTACGTGATGAATGCGAAGCCTTTGAACCCATCTGGAGAATTGGCCATGGCACATTCACATGAGTTGCAGTTCCATCGTCGGCTGCTGAAATTTGATCACCAAGGGAAAGGGGGTGTCCACACGAGCGGGCAGTCCCCAGGAAATGTACAACATTGCCTTGATCTTCATTGTCTTCACCATCACTTTCATAAGAGGATGAGGATGAAGAAGATGGAGAGGAGGGTGTCCTCTTTCTCGCCTTTTTCTTCTCTTGCTTTTTGTCATCCCTCTTTGAAGTATGGTGTGGAGAAGTATGCGATGGTCTTCTCCGTTTGGGAGGCGATGGAGAGCGTTTAGCCTGCCGTCTTCGTGGAGCCATCTCCGTCGAGGTGGCGGGAGACTCACTTCTTTCTCGTTCCTTCGGTGGAGGCTCTTGAATTCTCCTTTGAGAAGGAGATGCGTCATCAAGGAGCAAATTTCTGAGCCCTTCATAGGGATCCTCTTCTTCTTCCTGAATCGGAGAGAGGCCTCTTTTGGAAGTCTCGCAAGGAGGCTTTCTAAGTGCTCTCTCGTCATGGTGGGGAGCTTGGAGAATCCCATGAGCACGAAGCTGCCGTTGCACTTCACTTTGGAGGGATGGATTGGCCATGGCTTGTTGAAGTCTAGAAACAAGATAGTTAACAAGCATCGGGGCATCATTAGTAGCTTCCTCATTAGCAAAATCAAAGTTATCAACATTAATTTCACTCTCTTTACTATTGTCAGCCATTCTAACAACTTTTTAGGTGTACTTTGGCACTTCAAGCCCTAGTTGCTACTCCTCTTTACCCCTTTAGAAAAAGCACTCAAGCTACTGTACCCGTGGCTCGAATACCATTAATTGCAAGGAATAGAAGAGAGGGTCGTTCAACACCAAAACAGCACCGGCTCCTGTCAAGCTTCTAATAGCTCAATAGTGGTTAAGCCGTAGGCAAGCCTCGTAGGACTCCACTATTAAGACCATAGCTCTCGACGGTGATGCCCCGTTAATTGCACAAAGGCAGCTGCACTGCAAGGCTGAAAAATCCCTATTCTACTTACTCACATGCAATTAATAGTACCAACCATTTATAGCTAGCTTGATGACCTCCCATCTTGAGCAAGAATAGAGAAACCTTGTGCTCTGATACCAATGTTACATTTAATGGTCTAGTAACTTGTGTGTAGCGGAAAATAGCATGAACATAGTGAGCATTTCATTAGAATAGCTTCCTAATGAGAATAACAAGAGTGCTTGGGTGGAGAGAGCAACAAAAAGCATAACACCTAGTTAGATAGCATAAACTATTCTTCAAGAGAGAGAAATTAAGCAATTGACAACAATTGAAGACTGGATTTGCATGGAGCCGGTCCCCCCTCCAAAAGGCTTTGTATTATGGTTTCTCCCATCAAGAGAGGCATTTTACAATACAATTCTTTGTGTTCCTTCAATACTAGCTAGTGCAATGAAGATGGAACTTTATGCACTAAGCAAAACACTTATCAAACACAACATCAATTCCCTCACGGTCTCAGACCCAAGACCTCACACACCTTCGAAGATGGTGAGAGCTAGCGGGGTATGAGAGTAGATTGAGAGGAAGGAGGAGTATTCTTACGAGAAAGATGTACATATCCTCACATAATCACTCATATTAGCATAGCTTAGCTTAGTAATTAGCATGGTAGAGGATATGAGCATGCATTGAAGCTTGGCTCTTGGTTGGATTTGCATCACAAAGCCAAGAGTTGTTGGTGTAGGCATCCCTTCTCACAAGGTTGGAGTAGATGGTAAGTTTTCCATTAAAGCTTGAGAAGGAGAGAAAGTCTTCTTTGCTTCACACATGAGATTGTGTGAGTGTGTGTGTGATAATGCCTTGCAAAAATCAGCCCCCTCTCTCTCTTGGTCGACCCCCCTTGCTAAATGCTCATGCTACAACCCTATTGGACCTCCCCAGGCCTAGCCAATAGAAATTAAGCAGCATAAGTGATAGCCTTCTGACATGTGTCCCCCTTTCCCCTTTTGTGAGAGCTTTAGGTAATTAATAAATGCAACTAAACTCTCATTGGACCCCTTTGCCTCCTGGCCAATAGGAATCAAGCAAGCCATTGGGCTGCTGAATGCTCATTGGTCCCCTTGGGAGACTGTCCAATAGTCTTCTAGAGAGCTTAATTCTTATTGGTTCTTTTATTAAGTGTTTTTAAATTAATTAAACTAGATTTACTCTAGCCTAATTCTCATTGGTCCACCTCCATGGCCATCTAGCTTAGGGAGCTGACATGTGTCCCTCTTTCCCCTTGTGTACAAACCAAGCTTGTGAGTGTGTGTGGGTGTTTCTCTCTCATCCCCTACTTCTTGGGCTCTCCCTTCTATGTAGGGCTTGACAAAGACTTTTTGCGACACACACAAAGCATCCAATTCCCCTAATGTTTGACCTTTGGACACAACCTTTGAATTTTGGAACCTTAGCATTTTGGAAGTCTTAATGGGCTGAACCTTAAGGTCTTTTGAGCCCATTGTTGCACATAGCTCTTTTGCAGATGGGCCCCCCTTTGGATCCCTACTGTGGCCGGTCTGCTAGCTTAACCAATATTCTAGCTTTTTCTCCCCTGTCACTTCCCCATATTAAATGATCAGTTTAACATGAGAAAATCATTTAGGAGAATTAGATATTGATTATTATGACAACATAACTACACATAGGGGAGAGAGAGAGCAGTGTGTGATGTGCAGATTATCACTCCTAGCACCACACTGTACATAGAGTGAAAACCTGTTGACAGGTTCTCAATGAGGCATCCCCCCAACATAAATCGAGTGCCCCCTCTTCTGCGCTTGACCTGTAATGCATCTGTGAACAGATAGATGCAAAAGGGGAAGATTTCCATGGCTGCCAAAAGCTGCGTATCGCTGAGAACGCAGCAAATCAGCCCTATAAACACGCATCTGATGCCTTCCAATGCTGAAAATGCTCCTTGGTCCTAGGTAAAGTCATGGGAAGCTCAAAAATGGAGAGAAATGGCTGAAAATCAGAGTTATTAGCCTCCAAAACTGCTCCAAAAAGTCAGTTACGTGTTCAGTTTTCCCAGACTTGGTAAATTGGCCAAAAAGTGCCACTTGGCACTCGTACATGCAATTTCCCCGCATTGGGCTTCCCGCTTAAAAATCTCTTAACTGGTGCTTCAGTTGACTTTGCAGCAGAGTAATAAAATGTTACCCTAATAAAATGTTACCCTTGTCATACCGGAGTGAATGACGCGAACACATTTCATGGCCCAAAATAGCAGTTCCCTAATTTTTAGGAGATGCTTCCGTTGGGCTCCCATTGGTCATCTGACCATCAATGCCCCCTGGGACCGCATCCAAAAATGCAATGTAGCCGAGCTGTCGGGTACTTTCCTTTGGTGACCCCACCTTGACATTGTACCTTTATTGAGTTCACTTCCTAGTATCCACCAACTTGCTAAGTGCGACGGGGGGACCTACATGATCTTGAACTGAGCCTAGGCATCCTTTTACTATACGAATTCTAGTACCGACCAACTTCCTGTCTGTGGGTGAAACTACCGTTCACATTGGCCATACAATGTCCAACCATTCACAACTTCAAAAAGAGGGTCTCAAAATTAAAACAAAAATCATTGGAAAGAAACCAACAACTAAGGTTAGCAATTGCCACGTCCTCGTGACAGTGGGACATGACTTTCTACCGTGACATTATGTCGCAATGGCCTAGTGACACAAAGTCTACCATGCATCTTCATAAAACCGTCTCTGAGCAGGTAGTGCTCATGACGTTGCCCATCTTGCAATTGTTCAAAGATCCTTGCAAAATCTTCATCAGTAGCATACTGTTCCTTCATGTCGTCAAGCTCATGATGATAAAGAATTGACACGGCTGAAATTTGTGGCTTCCTTGATAACGCATCAGCCACCACATTCTTCTTGCCTTCCACATGCATAAACTTGAAGTGGAACATAGAAAGAATGTTTGCCCATCGCATATGCTTTTTGGATAACTTTGACTATGTCAAGAAGTATTGCAAGGTCTGATGATTTGTCTAGACAACAAAATTAGCACCTAGCAGGTAGTTCTTCCAGCTAGAGAGTGCATGAATGACGGCCAAAATCTCTTTCTCGTAGATTTGCATAGTCTTCTCTGGCCCTTGCAAGATTCTTCTCTCATAAGCTACTACTACTTCCATTATGCATCAACACTGCTCCGATGCTATTGCCACACACGTCATGCCGCAAATGACTTCCTCAGATCTGGTAAAACAATTACGGTATCTGAAGTCAACTTTTCCTTTAAGAGACTGAAAGCTAAAATCTCTTTTTGGGTCCATCTGAAAGTGACCTCTTTCTTTTGGAAAGCGTGAAGAGGTGAAGCTATCTTTGCAAAATTCTTGATGAACCTTCTATAGTATGAGCACAATCCCAAGAAGCTTCGGACATTGTGCACAGCCTTTAAGTCTGGCCATGTCTTAATAGCTTCATCCTTTGCGGGATCCATTCGAACACCATCCTTTGACACTATGTGGCTAAGAAAGTGAATCTTCCAAGAAAAACTCACTTTTCTTAGGATTGAGATAAGTTTGTTACTGCGCAGCTCTTCGAACACAATGGTGAAGTGACGCCTATGCTCCTATTCATTCTTCGAATAGACTATCATGTCATCAAAGAATGTGCCAACAAACTTCTGATGCGAGCGGAAAATCCGGTCCATCATCCTATTGAACGTAGCAGGAGCATATGTAAGACCAAATGGCATCACTAGACCAGTCTCCTTTGTTCACAGCTTGTGGGGATACTACTAGAGACAGATATGCTAGACTAGCCCTTGAGTCTTCCAAACAGTTAGCTCTTCAGGGGGACACTTCATGCTGGTATGCATAGATGACATCATGGTTTCAGATGCATGGCTTCACCATGGTGGACAGGCTGCCCCCTTTTCATTACTCTCTTTAGACACCCTCGATGTCTCTTACACGGGTGGAGATTACTAGACTCATTCCTCAGGACCTGATCCAACTGGATACTAGGAGGACATGGATAGAGCCGCCACAGGAGTTGGGCATGAAGATGGCTTTCTATAGAGAGCACCTTCTCCACCTCACAGGAGATGGGTTTGTGATTCGAACCAGCTACATGGATACACATGTCTCATGGTTTGCGGTGTGCCATTGGTCAGATACACACATCCTCGCATCAGCTGGACTGGTAGATTTAGAGGGATATCAGCAGACAGCAGGATATGCCGCTTATGCCGCAACATTACATATGTCATTGCACAGTGTACTATGAGATTCGGGGCCGTTTCCACCGCTTATTCAGAGAGGGTTTCAGTCCCTTCTCTAGGGTCATGAGTTATGAGGATAAGAGATGTCTTGGGCTATATCTACTTGAGTTACACAGATATAGAGACCCTTTATTGGGGAGAGCTAGAGAGAGACAGTCCCAGAGACGGACTACAGATTTATTTTCACTAGAGCCAGAGGAGCAGTCATCACTGCAGAGCTCGGCCCACACTCATTCAACCACTACCAACACTGTCAATTTAGAGTATTAGAGTCAAAGGATCCCTCAATTTGAAGAGTCTCTGTAGCACTAAATACATATAAGCAAATCTGGTCTTTGAGGGTCACACCATATCAAGTGTACTGTGGCTCCTGAAGATAGCTAAAGCTTGATGTTTCTTGTGGAAAAAGGTGGTCATCTTAGTGGCATCTGTAACAATAGGCAATACCCAAGGCAACTTGCCTATATCCTCCATAAGTAAGTCAAGACAATGCGCAGCACATGGAGTCCAAGAAATCCGAGGGTAAGCTGCCTCGACCATTTCACCCATAAGTTTACAATTTGAGGCATTGTCAGTCACAACCTGTACCACATTATCCTTCCCAACCTCATCAATAGCTTTCTTGATGTGACCAAAGATAAACTCACCACTGATGTGCTCTCCGGCCATGCTGCATCCACAGCGCACAAGAAGTATGTGCCAAGACAAGACGACACAAGAATATTAATGATGTGCCGCCTACGAACATCACTCCAGCCATCTGATATGACAAGACGACACAAGAATATTAATGATGTGCCGCCTACGAACATCACTCCAGCCATCTGATATGATGGTGCACCCAAACTGCTGCCAACCGGCCTTGATCGGGACCAAAGCCTTATCTATCAAAGCCTTCTGCTCATCAAGCATTGTAGTGCGCATCTTCTTATACTCCACCCCTGACCATGAATCTGTGTGACCAACATCAGCTATAGCCCGGACCATCCTCTTCCATTGCTCAGTCCTCAAAACATTAAAGGAGATGTTGCACTCAATGAGAGTACGCGCAATCTCCATCTCAGCCACCTTTTGACGCTCCTTCACCCAAGAGAGAGAGTTCACACACGAAGGCAAGGTGCTTTGCCTACGTGCATCCATATCACCTCGATCTTCCTCCTCCTGCACAACTCGAGCCCTCTTTCTACTAGAACCAGCAGTGGGATGATCCTCTTGAACCTCGGAAGATGAACCACCAAAATCCCCAATAAGAGCATCATGAAGAGCATCCTGTGTGTGCTGGCTACCTGTATTTTTTTTTGGTGTTGGTACTTCGAGAAAATTCTCCGCAATCAGCTTGTCCCTAATATCCTGTGGAACCTTTTTGCACCCTCCACAATTGTTGGTCGTGCCAATGCCCGTCAGATGCTTGACGACACGAGAAATTGTACTCGTGAGCTCAAAATTACAGTACTTGCATTGCCATCGTCGAGTGCCGGAACCCGCCTGGCCTGGAGTGTTGATAATGCGGATGACATTGGTATGCTCCTTCCAGTACGGGTTGCATGGCTTAGGCATGATGAATCTGTCGCAAACAATAAGACACACGCGACATGAGTGAGACAAAGAGACAGAGAGACAGAGAGGGGGAGCCCCGGAGCCTGCAATAAGAACTTGGAGAAGAGAGAGAGAGAGAGAGAGAGAGAGAGAGAGAGAGAGAGAGAGAGAGAGAGAGAGAGAGAGAGAGAGAGACTTTACCTGCACAGTGACACTTTGTTTCTCTGCAGAGATAATTGACAGCGTTACTGGTTTTCTGCAACCCAATGCAAGCGCCTAAAAAATAAGGCCAAAAAACTCGTCGCCTGGGCCTAGCGAAACCCTCAGGCTGGAAAGGGGACAGAATTTTTTTAAAAAAAAAACCAGCACCATACGGATCGATCCGTGCGGTACGGATCCGTACAGATCACCCGTACGGTACGGAAAGGATCCGGACGTACGTGTTGATCCTACCTTGCTCTAACACTACTTGTTTTAAATCACTCAAAGCTAAAAATTGCATTATTTGGGTGTTTTTATGCCTCCCGTTCCGCGCCATTCCCGTTTGGACCCCTCCCCGTTCCCCTGTTCCGCAGGGAGGCCCGTCGCCGTTCCCGTTTTGCGTTCCGAGTAACTCTAGTCTACAAAGCCATGCAAAGCAATAGGGTAAGTGAGGGATCAAGAAATCTTGATCTTCTTTGACGACTGTGTCAAGGCCAACAATATTTTATCAAGGATGGCCACTTAGTTGGGAGAGATCCTGAGGAAATGGGACTGCCACACTGGCGGAGCCACAGAATGTGGTTGAAGTGACAACTTTGATAGGCAAACTCTATTTGCATGTTCAAGGGTATGTTCGATAGGAGAACTTTAACATCGTGCCTTCGAAGGGTGGTGATGTTTTCCTGGGGATGCTATGGCACCATAAGAACCATGTGATAGAGCATCCTCAAGCTCGAAAGATCATGTTAAAAAATGCAAGGACCTTGTCATTGATGTAAAGCTCAAAGGGAGGTGAAAATCATGTTAAAGAGGCTAAAGACCTTTTCATTGATGTGAAACTCAAAGATGAGTTTAGTGCCGTTGTATCTCCAACTGCAATAAAAAAAACACATATTTTTGCTTGATCTCTATTGGAGAGAGGAATCCAAATTTCATATGAGTGTACCTAATTCAGAGTCTGGGCGTTTGAATTTTCTCAAGTCTCATGAAGATTGATTTCGAAGAGTCTCGGCGAGATTCCTCTTCAGCAACCAGAGACCATATACTCAGGACTCTCGTCTAGCCCACCAGCACAGCAGGAAGAGTTATGAGCCAAGTGGACAAGCTTTTGGCCATGGGTTTTATCCAACCAGGTTCTTTTCTGTCGAAAAGACAGCCACGACATCCTCCGGATCGTATAAGTTTGTAGTAATGATTTATTGATCTTACCAAATGCTCTTGCAGCATTCACCAGGATAATGGACATGATGTTTTAGAGAGCACATGAAGTCTGAGGCACATACTTTGACCATATCATTGTTTTCTCCAAGTCCGAGACCGAGCATTGAGGGCATTAGCGTACGTATTACGGACATTGAAATGCCGAGGCTAGTTATCAATGGGAAGAAGAACGAGTTCTTCATGCGAGAGATACATTTCTTGGGACACCATATATCTCCTAAGGGTATTTGTATGGATCCAGCTAAGGTTGAGGCTGTTCGGAATTGCCCTCATTCGCGGAATGTGCATTAAGTGTGTAGATACAAGAGTATATGGACAAGATGCTTCATGCTTATGTTTTCCATTGTCAACCTTATTGGCAGTGTTACCTTCTGCAAATTGACCTCAATTACAACGATACTAAACACTCGCTACCCTACTATGCCTCTCCGTCTTTGCCTGCCCTTCTTGTCCCCTCTACAAAAAGGAAGAAAGCTCACATGAACATAGGAGAACTAACTTCCTTAGAAACAATACTCTACAGACCCCGCTGAGCAATAATATCTTAAGCTCCTGATAACAAAGAGGCAAACACATACTCTATCAAAACCTCACAAATCAAAACTCGAGCAAATAAAAGAGCCACAATACTTATACTTGCACTTGGACCATGCCCTCATAAAATCAAAAACTTGAGCAAATAAAAGAGCCCCAATATTTAAACTTGTGCTTGTCCTAACCAAATTGTTGTATCGAACTGTAAACCAGATACCTGAACAATCCCAGCATCACACAAGTTCTTCAATGCCATCAAGTATTTTGTTTCTCCAATATGGTCTAGATATCGACGGCAAAATGCCAAGGTAGAGAATTTTTTGTCAATGGTAGCAAGAAGTTGTTTTGCACGTGGCAGCCTTAATGGCACATGACCCACATCAAAATTCTTCATGTAATGACTGCACTCCAAGTCTTCCCTGACATAACCTTTACCTATTCGCATAAAGAGCACAAGAAGCGACATGAGCTTTCTTACAATCAATCCATGAGCCATTAAACTTCCAAAGGATACTTAATTTCAAAGCAGACCTGTAGATGCAAATGTCTCAATGGCAAAAAACTCCCCTTCCTCCATCTTTGTTTGTTCACCACCTTTAACAATTGGAACAGATTTCGATGCATGGATCTGATAGGGGCCAATACTGTGGCCATTCAAGTTCCTTACACTTTTCACTGCACAAGACCAAAACTTTGAAGATAACTGCTTAGCAGTGTTCAATGAATCATTCAAAGATATAACATCAGACTTACTGCCATTTGACGCTTCAAAACTAGGAAAACAAATACAGAGGATATTCAAGTTTCAAACACCCTTTACTGCACAACCTAAATGTTACAGAGAATCGGAGGACTCCAACAACATAATTAGCAGATTGTTATTATGCAGCCTTGGATAACTTCTTCAAGCTAACAGACAGACTTTTTCAATGAGCATAATTAGCAGATTGTTATTATGCAGCCTTGGATAACTTCTTCAAGCTAACAGACAGACTTTTTCAATGAACAGTAACATAAGGTTTCATGACCAGAGGTTTGTCTGGCAAGCTCTTAGTCTATCTGCAAACTTCCAATCAGTTGTGAATCTCACAAAATTGACTTTAAAATTTAAACAAATATTTGGAACTTGACCGAGCGAAAATGCAGAGCAGATAGCACTACATTTACCATCATTAAGCAAGCACACCTTGAAAATTTTTGCCATTTATCTCAACCTCATAGGACTCCATGACCTCTTGAATGGCCGCCCCAATATCCCCAAGCCTAACATCAATGCCTGCTTCCTGCAATCACAAATTATCATGAACAGCAGTGCAAAAACGAAAGCTCTTTGTCCATGAGTCCATCTACAATTTTAAGAACCCAAAAATTGCCACAGGGCAATAAAATTCATACTCGAATGCCTGTATTCGTGGCTTCTCTAGATGCTTCCAACAAAGGATCAAACATAGGATTGAATGCCACAGTGAAGGCACAGTCAATAATGCGACCTGCAACACAGTTTGGCCTTCAAGCTGCTAATAGATCCACATTTGAATATGTACTTAATTACCTTCTATGTGAGTTCCAAAATCAAGTTTCATCACATCATCATACTGAAGTACAGTTTTGTCCCCTCCATTGGGAGTCCAGTGAGCTGCAACCCTGTTGGGATCAACAGAAATTGAATGAGCCATTTTGGCTATTCGAGTAGCCAGTTTAAACAACGAAAACACAGTTGCTATGTGCTTCAGCTATTCAACAGGCCATATCTGACATCACAGTGCAACTCTATCGGTTGATTTAAAGATGTGTCTACATGTAAATTCTTAAAATCAGTCACTGCAAATTCATACTTACCAATTCAACGAGCAACCAGTAGGAAAGGCAATGCCAGCTCGCAGCCCATTTTCCGCAATCAGTTTGCGCACCATGTTTTCAAGTGTCTCACAAATATCAACCATGGCTAACCCTGGCTTTACATACTTTCTAATGTATTTCCTCACCTGCAAGTCATCACACAGAGAATGGATCCTCCCATCAAAAGCAAATGAATGCTGTTTTTTCAGGCGATAGATCTAGTAAAGCTTTAAATTATAAACCATAGCACAAGCCTACCTGTCTATGCACCTCTGCAGCTTGCCGCACATCATTATACAGAGGCTTTTCTAGCCTCTCTTGCTCTCTTTTTTCCTCTGAAGTCGTTCTCCACAAATTACTGCAGGCAACCAAACATAATTTTTTTTTGAGAGTGGGTTGGGCAGAAGTTTTGGAGACTGCAAGATGTTTTAATCAGCAACAACGAACATACTCATTTTTGTATTCTTGAACTTCTCCTTCAGGGAAGTCTCCAGAAGGGAAAAGATCCTTGACAGGTATTGATGATGGATCAGTCTGTTCCAGTGGTTCCTTTTTTTTCCTGTGAATTGTCAGATAACAGCATGTATTGAGTACCGATAGTTAATAAAGATAGTGCCAACCAGAGTGAAACAACAGACTACTTGGCTCAGTCTTACTTGTTTTTGCTCTTTTTCTTCTTCTTCTTTGTAGAATCTGCACACAAATTCCAAAACTTAAAATAACCGCACAAGCAGCTCAAAAATTAGAAAAAAAACAAACAAACAAACAAATTGTTTCATGTGGTGCTGATCATCCTCCATTTCACTGGGCTGTGCACATGTTACGAATAGGATCTCGCAGCAATACTAGAATACTAAATCCTGAATAAACTTGCTTATTTTGTTTGTTTGTGTGTGTGTGTGTGTGTATGTGTGTGTGTGTGTGTGTGTGTGTGTGTGAGAGAGAGAGAGAGAGAGAGAGAGAGAGAGAGAGAGAGAGAGATGAAATGAAATGAAATGTTATATTAACGTCTTCAAAAGGCCAAAGTGACCTATGAGACCAGGAAGTTGCAATTTGGTGGATCATATACAAAGTCAGAGTAACAAAATAACAACATAACAAAAAAAAAAACTATGGAACCCTAAGCCGCTCTATGTGAACTAAGCATGAACTAAGCAAAGTAAGCAGCTGGCTGGGATAGCTAAATAGCTAAATTACAACAGATCCAGCATCGGTAGCTAGCGAATCTTATCAATATCCTCCATGGTCAGTAGTCTGACCGCGTGTCGTGTATGCCTGGCCAAAGTGATCCGAATCCTCTGATGCAACCTCCGTTGATGCTGTGTAGTCCTCTGCAGTCGTGGGCGTCTAGATCTCCCCAACTCAATCGCTCAGTCCATCAGTGTGTCTCTGGTGCGAGACAAATGTGAGCTCTGCTGTGGTAGTAGCTCCTCCGGCTGTCCAGTGTCTGCTCTAAAGAAATCTGTGATCCGTCTCTGAGACTGGCTAGCCTCTCCTCTCATCACGCTCTCCCTATGTCTGCGCAGCTCGAGCAAAAACAAACCCAGGCATCTCTGATCTTCGTACCCCATAACTATGGAGAGTGGTCCAAAACCCTCACTCAACAAGCAATGGAAGCGACCTCTTATCTCGTAGTAGACAGGGCAGCAGCATGTGTGGTGCAACTCTGTCTCAGGCTCCATGTCACACAAGGGCCATGTCCTGGCCTCTGCTGGTACTCCGCTGTATCTCCTAGTCTCAATCCGCTGCTAGTGTGAAGATGTGCGTATCTGGCCAATAGTACATCATATCCCAGGAGACAGGTGGGTGTCCATGTATCTGGGTCTCATCACAAAACCGTCCTCTGTAAGTTGGCGAAGATGCTCTCTATAGAAAGCCATCTTCGTGCCAAGCTCCTGTGCTGGCTGTATCCATGTCCTCTTGGTGTCTAGCTAAGTCAAGTCTTGGCGGATGCCATGAGTTCTTTTACCTCTTCGTCCATATTATCTTTGTCTTTAAGGCCGCAAATTCTCACATGTAAAGCGCGCACACGTCTTCTTTGCTCCTTCTCTAGTGTACGATTAATAATAGTGGGTGTGGACGTGGACGTTATTTCCTTGCCTTTTCCTTTCTTGGCAACCTCGATCCATTTCTCGGCTTCATCCGCCTTCTGTTGAGTCTTTGTAATAACATCCACCCAAGAAGTCCTCATTTCTTTGTGCTACTCTTCTCCCTCTTTGAAAGCTTGTACTTGCTCCTTGATCGTGTTGAGTTCTTCTATTACTGAGGGTTGCATGTAAGGTGCAGCGGACGTGAATGTTGAACTTTGCTCAAGATGAGTGCTCCGAACTGTGCTCAAGGGTTCATTTTACTTACGAAAGGGAGAGCCTTTCGTTCCTTTAGTGAGAGAGTGCAATGGACACAAACAAAGTGGTGAACACTGTGAATGAAGGTGCTAAGATTGAGAGATAGAGAGAGAAGAATACGACACCAAGAATGTTGTCAAACCCTCCTCCAAAGGCCCCACTCTCTATGGCGAGAGCGGTCTACTATTGATTGCACAAATCTCTACAATGCTTGGACTTGCCGACGATGTCAAGGACGATGAGGATGACGACGAGACGGGCTGAAATCTGAAAATGCGAAGGGCTGAAATTTGCAAATCTTTATCTGCTAAATTCTGACTCTATGTCGATGACGACGATACGACGACGATGCGCTGAAATCGCAGACGCTGAAATCGCCGTTTTCCGGGCTGAATCTGCAAACTTCGCGGGATCTGACCGTGCGGTGAGGATCTGCTGCGGGAAGGTGAGATCTGCGAGGTTCGGGGGTCGTTCTGTTGTGCCTAAGTGCTGAAAACTGAAAACGCTGATGCCTTTAACTATTCCGTCGCGAAGGATTTGCAAAACTCTAGGATGGTACACTGATCCAAAAACGCTAGGGCTGAAAATGGGTCCTGCTTCAAAAACACTGTGAATCTGCTGGTGCAAACCACTAACGCTAGTGCTGATCTGTGTTCTGCTGCTTCCGGCTGATCTGCAATGCAAAGACGCCAGGCTGTTGGTCTTGTCCAAAAACGCTAGCTTTGCAGATGGCTGAAAACGCTAGGTCTTGGGGGTCCTGCTGAGAAGGTGCCTGTTGAACCGGAGTTCCTGCTGCCTCTTCTGCCAGAAAGTGCTAGTGCTAGGTTGCTATATATGCAAACTTAGCAAAATTGCCCTACCTAGTTCCCAACAAAAGTCGCTTAAAAATAATAAGTGAAAATTGACTAAAATAGGGAAAATAGGTCTATGCACTGTAAAAATGCTCCTGATGGTTTCTGATGGTACTGTTGATGATCATGTTGTGTGCAAGTAGAGGATATGCATCTATTCTAAGTGTCTGGACATGCACGGGAGACTCACAAAAGTGCCATATCACTTCCTATTCTAGACTGACTTGACTTGTCATGCTGTAGCTTGTCCACGGACACATAGGGTTAGATGTGTCACATGACATTGCAATTCTTCCTCTTCAAGTGTGTTTCTTGATCGTGCTTCAGTGAGATCCTTCTTGAGTGACGCAATCACCTCATCCTGACCCGTCACACGACCTTCCAATGCATTTATCTTGCTTTCTTGGATCAACGCGCATCCTTCGAGCATTTTTATTGTGCCCAATAGATTGCGGTTCATCTTGCTAATGGTTTCCGTCATTTCTTCTTTGCACTTTTGGATGGCATCCTGTAAGGAATCGATCTTATCATTCTGCTTCCTCATGCTTAATGGCCGCCAAAACTAGAGCCACTATGCGCACATATAGTTCCACATTATGAATACAATTTCTCCCGCATGAAGTATACATTTTCTTAATTTCTTTTTTTAATTTTTATTTGTTTCCTCTCTATGCGTGCAGGTTTTCCCTCTCTACGCTTTCTTTTCCTCCACTTTTTCTCTCTACGCACGGGGCAGCAAGGGGGGGGGGAGCGCGTGGTGGCAAGGGGAGCGCGGGGGGAGCAAGGGGAGCGCGAGGGGGGCGGGGGCTTGGAAGCTAGAATGCTCCGAGTAGACGCCGACAACCTGTAGGCCCCAAAATTGGCACCCCTTTTGTTATTTCTTTATACTTTGAGAGGGTAAATTACAAAGTACAGTCCTGCGAATCCTTTACCTGTATCCAACTAGATACCATCTGTTTTGGCCAAATTTCGGCAACATAACAACCCTAAAACTTGTGCGAAGCCAATTCCCCTGTTGGAACTCACTTTCACTGGCATAAACCCTCTGATTCCTGCCCAAAAACAGTAAATTCAGCATGCTGTATTTACTGGTTTTTGCCTTGCTTTCAGCCCCAAACAGTCCCCTAACTGTCCTCTGCCAGTGGGGCACTATTCCCAATGGTTCTGGCGTCCGTATGGCTGAAAAACAGTCAATTTACAACACATACACAACGCTGAAAACGCACCTGTACAGTGAGGTTATAACCCTCACCGGTGCCTGCTTTGGAGTAGCAGTTAGCTACCCCTGTTCCTGCTCAAGGAGGCTCTTGCCTCAGCACAAAAGCATGAAACCACACAGCTGTACATCAGTCAAATGAAGAGCCCTCTTGTGGGGCATCACATAACTGCACGTAGGGGAGAGAGAGAGCAGTGTGTAGTGTGCAGGTCATCACTCCTAGCACCACACTATACATAGAGAGGGAGTTGCATGCAAGCAAAAGAAAGGTGGTACACACACCGAAATGAGAATGAGGTAACTTGAATTTGTTCTGCTTAATACTTTACATATGACAATAGCGATGTGTACGTCGTATCCGGAGAATTCTGTGCACCCTTTCCTCGGGTTGTACCTCTTCGCCCTCAGCGCTCGCACCCTTTCTAGTGGAAGGCCATCACGATCGGACACTTTCCCAAGGGCAGGTTGCACCGCTTGGGCAACAAATTACCTGGAAGCACACCTTTTCCCAAGCAATGTCTGTTGGAACGAATTCTGCAAACGCTTGATTGATTCGTTGGCTGCCCCTTCGTACAACCTTTCGCTTGCTGATTACGTCAAATAAAAACCACATAAAAACCACACCAGCAGCGTAGAGTTTTTACATTAATCGATTGCCCTCAGTTTTAATGCCAACAGCCCCAAATTTTTTAAATGTCATGTAGCTCGCTCCTTCAACTCACGCAAAGATGCCTGCAAGGCAGCGATACCAAAAATTGTACGCCGCTCTCCCTCCCAGTGCTGGACTTCTAGGGCTTCTCTGAGCGCGAGCCACATGGCCAATGGAGAGTTCAACGTACCCATCCCATTCCTCTCGTACATAGACAAGATTCCCGCAGAGGTTCTGCAGGTACGCGAAGTGATAGTTGTCCCAAATTCTTCTACCCCAAAGTTGGAGTCTCTTCCCGAGGTGGAACCCGCTCCAAAAACAGTTCTTGCTCTCAAAGTATCAGTTCGTGATCTTATTCCAAGTTATCACTTACTTTCTATAAGCAGTCAATATAACTGGATCACAAGATGGCAACAACTCTATTCCACCCGAGGACCCGATAGCAATTCTCAAAGACCAGTTGGCCGCACTTTCCACAAGCCTCACAAAAATTCACACTCGCTTGGAGCAAATGCAGCAGCAAACCTCTTCCCGGAGTCATACTACTACTTCTCGGACTATTCATGCTGCTTCTCCGCCATCTTCTTTTTGAAGCTTCAGTGGTCGACCAAGAAGAACCACTCAAACCAAAGGCTTCGGAACTCAAAATTTCTCACCCAAAGCATAGTTTCTCAGAGACAACTAGACAGAAAGTACTTTCGTGTGAGCAGTAAAAGTCTCACCATGAATATTCTTGGAAATGTTACAGCTCTCAGCAACCAACTTCTTATTCGAGTCGTGCCCTACATTTAAGTCTTTCTTGTCTGATGGTGGTAAAGTTGAAGATTTATTCATCCTTTCCTTGTGCAAGAGGATTTTTCAAAGCTCTAAGAGGCAACAACTCTCTCAACCTCTCCCTTCTCAACCGGAAGCCTTAATACACGTTGAAACAGCTGAAGATTCAGAAGATTCTGGTTCTTGTGTGACAACAAAGAAGCACAAGACCCCTTCTTTGGCCGTGATCCAGGCAGAAAAACACACCTCGTCACCGCCCTTGCAGAATAAAGAGTCTCTCTCAGAACAGATACCAAATGCAGTGGTGAATGATAATTCTTCAAACTTGAAGACTCGAGTCCTTACCTTCAACGATGCATAGGATCAATCAGATGCAGACTCTTGCATCACGACTATAGTCGCTGCAATTGAATCTTTGGACACAGCTTGTTCCACAAGTAAACCTTTACGGATGGATATACCTTCAAACACTACTCTGTCTCAGTCTATGACATCCCTTCAGGAGGATTTTATTGTTTCAGACAAACCAATGGAATACCTTGCACATCTCCAACCAGTGGTCGTCACTCAACTGAAAACTTAAGTCAATTTACCAATAGTTTCACTTGATGCTGATAAAGATTCAATCTTTTCTTGGACAAGGCACGAAGTTACAAACGACTTTCACAAAGGCACTAATCAAGTTGCAAATATGATCAGTTTCAAATTTGGCAAAATAGTTGTGGTCAATAATAGTGCCATGATCAAAAGCCACACTCCTTCGACAGCTAGTCACACTCCTTCGCTCTACGCTTGCCACTCTTCGCCCCATGGTTGCAGCTCTTCGTCCAATGGTTGCAGCTCTTCGTCCAAAGGATGTGTCTATACGCCTAGAGTCATGTCTATTCTCCATGAGACGTCTTTTCATTTGTGACTCTTTGTCTCCTATAAAAGGACCCCATTGTACTCAGTTTCAATCAATCAATCAAACACAATCTCTTAAGTCTCTTGTCAGAGTTGTCTTTCTAGTTCTGTTCAGAAATATAGTAGACACATATGAAGTAATAGTACAGTTCTTCACATTATTATAGCTCTTCACAAGTACAACTATCGAGGAGAGCCACTGGGTGGGACATAAGAGTCAAAATAACTCCCACTTGCTTTTACACGTTTAAAATCCCTCAAATTTTGATAGCGGATAAGCTACAAAAGTCAACAACTACCACGTCAATTGCCATACCACCAGAAAGTGATGATGTGGCAAATCGAATAGCCAACAAGAGAGACACCCAACTATACGGTCCGAAAAAAGTGCCCGGAATCACGTCGGGATTTTCGATTGATTATTATTGCCAATCACGGGCTCACATGGCAGTCTGTAGGGCTTTCCGGCATTGGTTATGAAAGGAATTGACAGTGCATCCTTGCACAGTTGCAAAGAGACTCCTTGGCAATTGTACTCTATGATTGCTAATAAAAAAAGAAGTACCAAAAGGGGCGCCAGCGCGAAACTTTGGGATCGATACATCTGGGAGTTTTGAAGACTAGTTTTGAAGTTCAAGTCTTAAAAATTTCCAGTTTTGTTCATGTGTTGTTGTGCAATTATCGTCTTGTCACTGCCAAGCCAAACTCTACCGCTTCGTGTCACGACTACTTAGAGTTTTGAAGTTTAAGTTTTAAAAATTTCCAGTTCTATTCGTGTGTTGCTATAAGATTATCATCTTGCCAGTGCAATTACATACTATTTCTGGATAACTAGTCCATTGGTACACCTTGATGGGTTTGATGTGAATTGCCAAACTAAGGTGTGATGACTAGTGATTGACCTTTGAATAAGTGTAGTGTGAAATGTTGGTCCAGGAGGTGAAATCCAATAAGAATGCTGGATCAGGATGTAAAGAAGGTAGGACTAGCATAAAGTCAATGTGAAATGCTGAATCAATATCTATGCAAATATGATCTGTGCTGGTGAATGCTTCATGGGGTATGTCGGCCATATTGCATTGTGATGCATTGACAGGATGATTTGCATACATGCTCCCAATGATTAATAAACTATTAATTTATCCCTACAAGTGTAATTGGGGACAATTACTCCTCTTTTAAGGAGAGGAACGGAGGGCAGATCATCCTGTTGAATGCATTTGAATTTGCTTGCTGAATTTTTGCAGGAGTAGCTTGAGGAGCTTCTCAAAGAGTATCTAATGCTTGTGAAGCCTCAGGAGATGGAGGTGCTTGATAGGCGCCTAGGGGAGAATAGCTTCTAGTGCTCACCAATCCAAAATAGCAACAGGGAAACTGTCACGTGACACATCCAACCCTATGCGTCCGTGGACAAGCTACAGCATGACCAGGGTTCAGTTCAATCAAGTCAGTCTAGAATAGGCAGTGATCTGGCACTTTTGTGAGTCTGTTCGTAGACCGTGCATGTCCAAGCACTTAGATTAGATGCATTTCCTCTAGTTGCACACAGCATGACCATCAAAAGTCCATCAGAACCCATCATGAGCATTTTTATAGTGCATAGACCTATTTTTCCCATTTTTCACATATTATTTTTAAGTGACTTTTGTTGGGAACTGGGTAGAGAAATTTGCATAAGAGGAAACCAGAGCTAGCACTTTCTGGCAGAAGAGACAGCAGGAGCACCTTGCTCAACAGGCAACTTCTCAGCAAGACCCCCCACAGAGGCCTAGCGTTTTTGCAAGAGACAGCAGAACCTAGCGTTTTTGCATCAGATCAGCCAGCATTTTTGCACTTGCAGATTCTCGGCGATAGTAGACAGCAGATCAGCCCTAGCGTTATAGCAGATTCCCCACAGATAGCAGATTCCCAGTGTTAGCAGATTTCCACCGTAGGAACCAAATCAGCCCTAGCGTTTTTGGTTTGCAGATCAGCCTTGACGTTTTGCAAATCCATCGCGACAGATTCAGCCCTAGAACCAGCGTTTTCAGTTTTCAGCAGTCAGTTACCGCAGAAGAAGTCCTGAACCTCGCAGATCTCACCTTCCCGCAGCAGATCCTCGCCGCACGGTCAGATCCCGCGAAGTTTGCAGATTCAGCCCGGAAAACGCAGATTTCAGCATCTGCGTTCTCAGCGCGTCGTCGTTGCATCGTCGTCATCGACATAGAGTCAGAATTCAACACATAAAGATTTGCAGATTTCAGCCCTTAGCATTTTCAGATTTCAGCCCGTCTCGTCGTCATCCTCATCGTCGTCGACATCGTCAGTAAGTCCAAGCATTGTAAAGATTTGTGCAATCAATAGTAGACCGCTATCGCCATAGAGAGTGGGGCCTTCGGAGGAGGGTTTGACAACATTCTGGTGTCGTATTCTCTTCTCTCTATCTCTCAGTCTCATCACCTTCATTCACAGTGTTCACCACTTTGTTTGTGTCCATTGCACTCTCTCATTAAAGGAACGGAAGGCTCTCCCTTCTGTAGGTAAAAGGAACCCTTGCGCACAATTCGGAGCACTCATCTTGAGCAAAGTTCAACATTCACTTCCGCTACACCTAACAGGAACACACTAACCCTTCATGCAGAGCAGGAGACCAGGCAACTCTCTAAAACATAGCATATAGGGAATGTGGACACTTGGTGACACAGGCAAGGCTACTAGAGCTCATGCACGGCAGGTGCTGACATGTGCAAGGTAATTGGAGCTCATGCATGACGTGTGTCGACTCATGTAAGGAAATTGAACTTTCAGGCTCATGCACAGCAAGTGGTGACTCATGCAAGAAAAGTGGAGTTTGTGCATGGCAGGTGGTGGCTCATGCAAGGCAAAGTGGACACTAGGCCATCCATGCATCGCAGGTGGCCACACATGCAAGGTAAGTGCACCAGGCGAGCGCACACAAGAGTCTTCAGCACGAGCAACCCATTTTCAGCCATATCTTGCCATTTTCAGACAAGGGTGACTGCATGCGCGCGCGCGCGCGCACACACACACACACACACACACACACACACACACACACACACACACACACTAGTAGACGGGCAGAAAGCCACGTTTTCACACTTGCCCATTCCAAGATCCGTTAGAGGGTCTTTTTGCACTCTCTCTCTCTCCCGATTTGTTTTCTCATAAGCAGAGCACCGTATCTCTGAGAAGTCTTGTACTATTATATCATTGATAAAATAGAAAAATATTGAAATAGGTGCCTATTCAAGGGCTAGTGCTGTGTAGGAGAGGAACTCTACCTCGCCATCTCTCCCCATCCCATCTCTATCTCTTAGTCTTTCTATTATTCTGTCTCAAAATCTCTTGTACCTATTATATGTTAATTCTTTATTAGATTCATAGAGTTCTAGTGGCCTGAAGATTCAGTTCTTCTTATCCATTATTGCTTGGGCAGTAGACCAATCAGTTACACTGTGACTATCCACAATAGTCCAAACATCATCATGCCCACTCTGAATCTTGGAGAGATCAAAGATGAAGTCCATCGCTATAATCTATAACCGGCCAAAACACAATAGAGGATGGTACTAATTCAATCACCTGTTAATTTCACAAAGAGAATTGAGAAGAAGAGAGAACACAAATGCGCCCAGCAGCTAGAATCTCACTGCGCACACAAAGACTGACAACCTGGAGGCCCCAAAGACTAGCCCCCCTTTGGCTATTTCTTTATTCAATTGAAAACAAACGACCCCCACACTTAGACCAAACTCTCACCTAGTTGTCCAAAATTGTCAAGGGCAAAAATTGCAGGTTTTCAACCCCATTTGCGTAGCATAACGGCGCCAAAATCTATGTAGGTCAAAAGTACAAGCATAGGACGCATTCCCTTGCATTTTAGAAGATTCCCGGTGAGTTGTAAGTAGCTGTAATTTCCTGTTTTGGTCACTCACAGGTGCCCAAACTCCTGTATAAGCACCCCAAGGCTTCCCTGAAGCTTTCCAGGTGTTATCTTGCACAAACCCTAAAGCTGGAAATAAACGCAGCAAGCTAAAATTCTCTGTTTTGGATCGTTTTGAGCGGAGCAAACACGTTTTTGAGTGTTTTAAGAGCTTCCGTGCGCAATGGGACACTTCCCCTTTGATTTGGACGAGTTTTCATGCGAGAAAAATCTCTTGTTTCACAATCTATCGCGATGTAACTGTGCGTACGTAAGGGGGATTAGCAATTAGCTAATTTGATTCTTGTTCAGAAGGCTCTTGCCTTGGTAAACGCGCATAAAACCACAAGACTGTACACAGTCATTAGAGGAGCCCAACTAGTGGGGCATTAACATATGTGTAAGGGGGGGAGAGATGCACGAGAGCGGAATCATCACACTACATGAGACAAGGGAAAAGGCAAGCTTTCCATTAAAGCCGTGAACCAGAAAATCCACTCACAAATGAAAAAGCAGCCTCCACTCTCATATTTGGGCGCCCTCAATTGGGAAGAGACCTTCTAGAATGTGTGTTGACTAGCAGGTTGATCTCTTACTGACGTGTGTCCACTACGCCCCTTATGGTTCAGTTTCCTAACCCCTCCCAACTTGTAAAGTTGTCAGTGACTGCAGCGTGGCCCAAATTCTATGTAACATTCAATCACTGATTGACCGACCTAGATTCGCCATGTGAGAATCCCGTTTGGCTGCAGTTGTTTCACATTAGCCATGCAATGTCCAATTGCACCTTTTCAAGGGTTCTGGGGAAAAAGAAGTAAATAAAATGTGTAATATATATTTAGAGAAGGCAACAACAAAAACACGCCTCCTCGTTATATACTCTTTTCATAGTCAATCTCGAATCAGTAAGGGTTGAAGGAGTCTTGTCACTTTGTGTCTATCATACTTCACTTTCTAACATGGTAAACAAGTACGCACAAACTCATCCACATCCTTCTTGAGCACGTGGCCAATAGAAGTATTGCTCGACACCTCTTCAGTATCGCCTTTGTGCCCAACAAAAGGAGGATTGTGACATTCCATCAACACCTTCTACCTTCACACACAACATTGTCTTTGACATCGAAAACCCTTCCTAAAGAAAATATCCTGAAACTGTCTCCTCTTTCTCTACCCTGTCAAGATCTTACCAGAATCCGGGTCTATAGCATATTGCTCCCGCATTGTATGAAATTCCTGACGATGCAGCGGACATATGTTGCTTGCAAGACAATGCACATGCCACTATATTATTCTCTCCCTTCAATCTAGAAATGAAATTGTGACAAAATGTTCCCCCGTCTCATATGTTTATCTAAAAGCTTATTCTCCGTCAAGAAGTATTGTAAACTCTAATGATCCGTGTATACTGTAGTAAAGTCTACACTGACCAAGCAATGCCGCTAGTAAGTCAAAGTATAAATGACTACTAAGGGCTCTGTTTCATTGCATTAAGACCACTCCCAAACTTATTCAACAAGCGTCACAGTAAACCTCAAAAGATTTTGGCAAGTCTGGTAGCTTCAATGAAATTGTGACAAAATGTTCCCCCATCTCATATGTTTATCTAAAAGCTTATTTTGCGACAAGAAGTATTGTAAACTCTAATGATCCATGTATACTGTAGTAAAGTCTGCACTGACCAAGCAATGCCGCCACTAAGTCAAAGTATAAATGACTACTAAGGGCTCCGTTTCATTGCATTAAGACCACTCCCAAACTTCTTCAACAAGCGTCATAGTAAACCTCAAAAGATTTTTGCAAGTCTGGTAACTTCAACCTTGGCCCGTAGTCAACTTCTCCTCAAGTCTCTCAAAAGCTATAATCAGTAAAGGTCCCCAAGTGACTGGCACCCCTTTCTAAATCAAGGTATGCAATGCCGAAGCAATATCCGCAAATAATCAAATGAACCGCATGCAGTAAGAGAAAAATCCCAAAAAGCTTCTTTACATCATGTAATTTCCTCAAAGAAGGCCAATCTCAAATAGCCGCCACCTTAGCCTACTCCATACTAACACCTTTGGATGAAACAATGTCTCAAAAAGTGTACCTCTAATAAAAAGAAGTCACTTTTCTTCCTATCAATAACCAATCTATGTTCTTGCAAGGCTTTGAATACTTGCAAAAATGCTCTCGATGTTCTTCGGATTTGGAGAAAACAATGATTGTCGACGAAAAATATTCACACGAGTTGTCTATGCTCTCTAAAGATCTGATCGGTCAGCCGGTTGAATTTGCAAAATCATTGTAGATGCTACAAGCTTTGACACTCCAAGCGAGGAATCAATAGCAACACATGAACAGAAACTTCAAAATCACTAAACTTTAGTAGAGATGGAGAGAGTCGACACGGCGTGGCGGACTTCCGTGCCCAGAAGCACTGGCCCCAAAGATCGGCACCCCGTTTGGTATTTCTTTATAATTCCTCACAGCAAAGTACAACTTGCAAGGGTTCTCCGCTCTCAGACTCTGCGTCCAGATGCTCTGCAAAGTGAGAGGTCCAAGGGCTCTTTTAAATTTACAAGGGATGCCCAAGAGCAGAGCCCCAAAAGCATCAATTCAAAAAGCACTAAACCCCAAAAGCTAGTGCTGAAAGTTGCAAAAGCTACCAACGTAATTTGCCAGAATTCATACAGCATGTAACGTCAGCACAGCAAGGCAATTTCTAGAATTCCGTACACTTTGCCACGCAAGCTGTCCGTACAGCCCTGTCACATCAGCAGTGTTTTATGAGTGTCCGCCAGAGTTCAAGCCTTTTGAGTTTTCTTTAAGGGTTGCATGTCATCACTTTGTAACATTCCCCCCTCTTGAAAGAACTATAATCACCCTCGATTACGCCTACAAAAAACAATCAAAGGAGAGAAACTTTCTTCAGTAGAGACTGACTCTATGTACTCACGCACTAGACTACATGTAACAATATCGGTCTTTGTAAATAATAAGTTTATTTACTAGAAAAATAATTATTCTGTAAATAATAAATTTATTTGAGAGAAATAGTTATCTAAATAGTTGTGTGCACATCAAAATAGAACTAGTAGTTCTAGGGACTAAGGTGTGCCTAAATGCGTTTGCTCCGTTTTTGTGCTCGTAAAGATTCTCCCTTAGTAATAAAGATATTCTCTTTATGGAGGGGGGACCAAAAGATTGTGCTCATAAAGATTCTCCCTTAGTAATAAAGATATTCTCTTTATGGAGGGGGGACCAACCCATCTTTTGGTCCCCAATGATGTGTCAAACATTTCCCTCACTTCTCAGTTTTCTTGAATATATGAATTTCATTTAAATGTTAGTTTACGCTTCCGTCCATGTGACAGTGGTATCAGAGCAAGGTCGTCTCTCTCTTTCTTAAGAGACTGACAACTCTTGGCAGACTGCAAAAATGGAAGGACGTGAGATAGAGTTCACTCTCCTCCATAAGCAGGCGGCACAGTTGCACAAAGCTAAAGATAGACAACTACAAAGATCAAGAATCTTTCTTATTAGCTTTACTTGAGGGATGTGATCATTGATGTAATCTTGGGAATGCCTTGGCACTACAAGATGCATCCCTGATTATGTTCAGAAAACCCTGTCCTTTGATCATAAAAGAAAGCATTATGTTATAACTGTTGATACAAGTGATTGGCGTATTCTCATCGCCAACCACATTGCAATTAAGAAGGAAATGAAAAAGTGTGTTTCAACGTACTTAATTTTTGCAAGAGAGAGAGATGTGTCTTCTTCACACTTTCTCCCTCGTTAGAGCAAAATAGAATTTAGTTGTTAGAAGCATAGTCACATGGGGACAGGGATGGGTCTCGGGGACATGACAGGTCCGGGGGACGGAGACGTGGCAAAACAGGGAAGGGAGGATGTCACAAGACGGGCACCATGTGCCAATAGAAAAGAACAGACTGAACAGACTTTAAGCACTTCAATAACAACTGAACTGAGAGAGATAGACGACACGGGGAGTGGCGAAGCTCCACCCCAGAGAGTATTGGCCCCAAACCTTGGCGCCCCTTTCGGTATTTCTTTTTATTACTTGAACTCAGTATAGTGCCGGTACTCGCGCTCTGCACCTTCACACTGAAGAGTGCCAAAGACTGAACCCTCTGCACTTATTTCTGCACTTATTTAAAGGCCCTTGGCCTTGAAAAGCAGTTTACATGAAAAGCTTGAAACTCAAAAGCAATTGGTTCAAAAACAGGTGCCCAAAAGCTGCCAACGCAAAAGCTAAAATCCGTAGAGCTCTGCCACGTCAACAGTCAACGTAAAACGCGAAAATCCGTACAACTCTGCCACGTCAGCAGGCCAACGCAAAATCCAGAAATATGTACTTCTCTGCCACGTCAACAGGCCAGCACAAAATCCGGAAATCCATACTTCTCTGCGTCATCTGCTGGTTACGCGTGTGAGTGGGTCCAGCTTTATTTTAATGCCTTAATGTCCTCTGGCCCCCATCGAACGGGGTCCCAAAAGTTGGAGGAACTTCTTCTTTAAAAATAGGCCACTCGGCAAAACTTTGTAAGTCAATAAATTATAAAACTTCTTCAGCTGCTTCTGCTTCTTCATTTAGGGTTTAGGCCCCTCGGCCAGGATCTGCAGGTTGGCTCTGTTTTTCAGTGGCTTGATACATCAGCAGTTTGTGACATCCCCCCTTCTTGAAAGAAAATAATCGTCCGCGATTACAGCATATCTGCAAAACAACTCAAGTTAGCTCAAAAATTTCCGAGGGTCATTCCAAGGGACAATCAATTTTCTCATTCCAAATCGGAGCTCTTGATTTCCTAGGTCGTTGGCTTCCCAGAAGAATCTCATCCAATAAGGAATCACATTCCAGATCGGGACTCTTGATATCCTGGGTCGTTGACTTCCCAGAAGTATCCCATCCAATAAGAAATATTCAATGGGTGGCACATCACACTGCAACACAAATGCTCACATATGCATATTACAAGACATAGAAACATAAAGTCGCCGATAAACACCCCCTCCGCAACTAACCATCTAGGTCCGGAGTCCTGTGAAACCCCAAAACCGCGAAACGGTCAAAACGTTTCGACGAAACGAGCAAAACGAGTTGATTTTTTTTTTGGCTCCCTTTTGACCAGTTGACCTCAAACCACCCGTTTGGGGATTTTTTAAGCCATGTACAAAGGCTGTCTCATGATTCAAGTTCACTCTTGACTCAGTCTCACATCTGGATTTTGGTATTTCACATGTCTTGACAGGTGAAATTGTATGTATATTCAATGTATAATTATAGATATATACATGTAAAATGAAACCTGTGTTTTGCTTTCTTTGAGCTCCGAAACGAAACGTTTCAAAAACCTTGAAACCCCGAAACACACGAAACCCCGAAACGTTTCATGTCACACTGGCTCCGGACCATGAGCTGTTCAACGACTCCCTCGTCACTCCTCCCAGAATTACCTCAAAAGGTCCGGGCCATGAGATATAGAGGGCTTTTACAACCAAACGTCCCCCAGACCGCAGCCTGGTGCTCAAAGTAACAACTACTCAAGATTCTTAATACTCCCCTCGTAAATAACCATCCAGGTCCGGGCCAGAGAATATGCTTGATGAGGAACAACCCGAAGTGGAAGAATTGGATGAGATCCTTGTTCCTGAACAAATATTGGCACATAAAGAAAGAAAGGTTAGAGGAAAGGTTGCAAGACGCTATTTAGTGAAGTTCAAGAATTATCCATCGTTGGATGCCAAATGGATGGAAGAGTCTGAATTGGTTGATTCACCTCAGCTATTGCAATTGTATCTTGAAGCCTTTCAGATGGAACCCACAGTGACTTGATGTAGCCTTTTTGGAGCAAGGCAAGAGCATGGTTCATGTTGCTCAATAGAGTAGTTTATCAATTGTATCTACTCTTTCCATACAGAATTTAGCTAGAGAAGTTTGTGCTCGAGCGTACACTAGAAGACTTATATGCTTGATATATGTGTCGTAGCCAGGTTGGTGGGATTGTTTAATCGTCCAACGCTACATTGCCGGTAGCATGTATTATTGGCATGCAAGCCAGGTCGCTTGCAGTATTTCAAGGGTGGGGTGTGTCACCAGGAGGTGTATTTTTCCTGTTGCCTTCCGTAAATAAGTACTATAAATTTTATTTATTGTTATTTCTACTTGTTTTCCCCGGAACCCTTGAAAAGGTGCAAGTGGACATTGCATGGCCAGTGTGAAACGGTCGTGGCCGAATAGGTTTCTCACATCGGGAGTCTGGGTTGGTCAGTCTGGGACTAGTCGGGCAAGTTAGCACTGAATTTTGATGAGTATGGAAGCCTCTGTGCGCCAAATGAAGTCTGGGCCACTCGGAAAGTCACCTATAACTTTATAAGTCAGTGGGAACTAGGGAATTAACTCAAAGGGGCAAACTGGACACTTGGCAAGAGGAGAGCAGCCTAGCAAGAGGAGGCACCCATTTGAGGCTGGGGACTGGTTTTTGACTCGTAAGTGACCTACAGTGTGTGTGTGAGTAGTGGGTGCACGTCTACAGCTCTAATGGAAAGCTTGCCTTCTCCTCTGTCTCATGTAGCACAATGACCTGCTCTCGTGCATCTCTCTCTTCCCTTTGGCATATATGGTAATGCCCCACTAGTTGGGCTACTCAGATGAACATGTATAGTTCTGGGGGTTTATGCGCGTTTGCCAAGGCAAGAGCCTTCTGAACAAGAACCGGATTCGCTAATTGCTAATCCCCCACAGGTACGCACAATTCCGTCGCGAAAGATTGCGAGTTTTGAGATTTTTCTCACGTGAAAACTCGTCTAATTCACAGGAGAACTGTCCCATTGCGTGCGGGAGCCCTTGGGACACGCGTAGGCGTGTTTGCTCCGCTAAAAACGATCCGAAACAGGGAATTACAGCCTGCTGTGTTTTTCTGCAGGTTTAGGGTTTTGCACCTAAACTGCCAGGGAACACCAGGGGAGCCTTGTGAGAGCCTTGGGATGCGTGTACAGGCTTTTGGGCACCCGATAGTGTAAAACAGAGAATTACATCCCGCTGAATTTCTGTGACAGCTCACCAGAAAGCTTCCAGATAGCGAGGGAATCCGCCCTAGACAGCAACTGTTGACCTACAGGGGTTTTGCGCCATTATGCTACTGAAATCAGGTCGGAAACCTGCGTTTTCAGCCCTCGCCAGGTTTGGACAGCTTTATGACAACGTGTACTATGTGGTCGGATCGTCTACCTTAAATTGAATAAAGGGGCGCCAATCTTTGGGGCCTACACGGTGTCGGTCTCGTGTGAGTAGTGACATTCTAGTCGCTAGACGCAACTATGTTCTCTTTCCTTCTCAGTGCTCTGTGTAAAGTTAACAGGTAATTGAAATAGTACCGCCCTCTACGTTGTACAGGCCGGTTATATGGTTTTATTAACGGGATAGTCACTTTTTCTTCAAAAAGTGCAACGTGGATTGTTGTGGGTGAAAGCAAAACACAGAGCTTGTCGTTATGGCAGAGAAGAGAGACAAAGTACCTGAAGAGGGATCTTCCTCACATGGCACAGAGAAAGTTCCTTCAACTCTTCAAGAAGAGGATAGGTTGTTTAGAGCTCAACTGCGTTGCTGCATGGACATGTTTCAGCAGTTGGCTAACAACCCAAGGATGCAGGAGTTCTTACAAGCTCCGACACACGGTTTTTAGCCTCCTACACAGAGCATGACTGAGCCGTTGCAGGAAAAGGAGATTTCCAATGCGCAAAAAGACTCATGATGCTCGAGGAAAATCCCATGTGGTTGAGCAACTAGCGGTGTCCAATGATCCAAAGCAACTTGCTTTAGCTAGATAGGAACCGTTTGTGAATGGTCAAGGGACTAACGAACAGGCTATGCATCAGACCCTTTCATTACCTAATACCTATCCTAGTTATATTGGAGGTGGTTCAGTGTTTCAAGCTATGGCTCGACCTTCCACAGGTTATATGCCAGGAAATGTGTTCGAGACAATGCAAACAGGCATGGGTAACCCTATGTACGCAAACATGGGTGTTCAACCAGGTTTTCAGGGTGCCTATGGCCAATTTCGAGTGCCAGGAACACAATTTGGTATGGCTGGTTTTTCGCAGTTATACGTACAAAATGCAGATACGACATGTAAAACAGTTGATGCGAGTGCTGGAATGAACAATCATGGAGTACCACTGTTACAGGCACCTGTTTATGATAATGTGGCTCCTTTGAGTCAGCCTAAGGATTACAAGGAAGGTGGGCAGGAAGTGAAGTTTGAAACTTTCAGAGGAACTTAGGATCAATTGAAGGCTTTGACCTTCATACAGCAGTTCGATGCAGCGTATGAAGGAAACTTCACGGAATCTTCAGAGATACGCAAGGCTACCACTTACTTGAAAGGAAATGCGCTTCAATGGTGGACCGCATTGTTGAACCAGGGTCAAGCCCCAACAACGTGGGTCCAATTCAAACAGCTTTTTGCGCCTACATGGTTGACAAACACTTTTGAAGTGGATGCGATGACAGAATGGCACGAGCTGAATGCTAAACAGTGTGCAAATATGGAAGAGTACAATAAACAGTTTTGGGCCACACTGTTGCCAGTCACCTCTTATAGGTTTGTGCCATTGTCAGAACAGATTGAGAAGTACTGTTGCGGATTGCCCAAGAAAATCACGGACTACTGCACAAAGATTACTGTCATGAATATGTTTCAGTTGATAGAGAATGCAAGAGTGGCCAGCAATCTGTCAAAGGGAGATTCCAATGGATTTAATAGCCACAAGAAAGGGTCCCAAGGTAAACAGTTTTCAGCCAAGGGCAATGTTGCAGCAAAGCCTTCTGACCCTCCCATAAAGAAGCCCTCCACTGAAGAAGTTGATACGTCCAGGAAGCAGTCTAAGTCTTCTTCGGAACGAGGACAAGGACAAAAAAGGCATTTTTCTGGCAAAACCTTGGAAGAAAGGAAAGCTACATTTGTGAAGAGGAAGGACATTTTGCAAATGAATGCCCACAGAAGAAGTCACAGGATAAGGATGACAAGTCAGACCATAAAGGGAAGAAGCCAAAGCCAAGTGCAGGACTTGTTCCAAATTTGGTTGGAGACCAGCCAAACACAGATGCCACGGAGCTGTGCAAAGCTTGGGGCAAAGTTAGAGATCAGACAGTGCTGGTTTTCTTTGATCCAGGAGCCCGTGCAAATTTCATATCACCAGAATTGGCATCAAAGTTGGGCATTCGTGCAGAGGAGATGGGTATGACAGGGGAAGCAGGTTTGGCATGCCCAGGTCATTCAGAGCCAGTTACTCCCATTTTGAGGAAGCTTCGTCTACACATTCAGAGCTATGTGGATGTGGAACATATTCATATTATGCCACTTGAGGGCTGTGATGTCTTATTGGGTATCCCATGGTGTTACAGGTTACATGCTATGGTGGATACTTGCAACAAAAAGATTACCCTTGTACATAGAGGAAAGACTCATGTCCTTGATGTAAAGCTTAAAGGCGAGTCTGTTCGAGTTGTTTGTGCTTCTGCTATTTCATCTGTAATAAAGAATCATCTTTCTGCGTACTTGATCTTTGCAAAAGAAGTACCTGAAGTTGTATCTAATTTGTCTACCTTAGATAAAGACAGGTCAACTTTTTTGAGTGGTTTCAGTGATTGTTTTTCGGACTCTTTGCCAGGGGAATTACCTCCTGAGAGACCTGAGGATCATACCATAGATCTTGTACCAGGTTCTAGTCCACCGAATAGACCACCATACAGGGTGTCAGTCATATGTGCGCAGTGACATTCTAGTCGCTGGACGCAACTGTGTTCTCTTTCCTTCTCAGTGCTCTGTGTAAAGTTAACAGGTAATTGAAATAGTACCGCCCTCTATGTTGTACAGGCCGGTTATATGGTTCCATTGCCGGGAACACCATCTCACTAGTTGGAAACACTATCGGCTAGCGGCTGATTTTGTTGTCCAAACAGATCATCAAACCTTGCGATATTTTCTCACACGAACGAAGTTGTCTGAGAAGCACATGCGATGGGGAAACATCTTGTCAATGTTCCATTTTCAGATTGTGCATGTGCAAGGGAAAAAGAACGTGGTGGCTAATGCTTTGTCACGAAAGCCCCAAATTTTTAGCCCTGTCAATTCCGTACCATTGTGAACTAGACGAAATGAAGACACAATATGTTGAAGATTCAGATTTTGCAAGGATTTATGACCACCTTCTTGATGGCCAACATCATGAGCACTATATGCTTAAGAATGACTTTCTCATGATGCATCGAAAGTTATGCGTTACTAAACAGTTACGGCCAAAGATTTTGATGGAAAGTCACCACCTTATGCTGGGTATCGTGGAATTGATGCGACAGTGAAAGGGGTTGAGGCATTCTTCTACTGGCCAGCTTTGCGTCAAGATGTTGACACATTTGTAAGATCACGCTTAGTTTGCCAAAAAGTCAAATATGACAGACAAAAGCAATCAGGATTGTTGCAGCCATTGCCGATCCCTAATAGGCCATGGGAAAGCATAGCGATGGACTTTATCTTTGATCTTCTGAAGACGCAAACAGGCAATGATGGGATTTGGACTATCATTTGTAGGTTCAGTAAGCAGGCCCATTTCATTCCTGTGAGGAAGAAGATAAAGCCAGAACACATGGTCAAGATATTCATGAGCAATATCTTTAAATATCACGGGATGCCTCAATCAATTGTCAGTGACAGGGATCCACGTATGACGAGTCTTTTCTGGAACGCATTGTTTGAGAACATGGGCACTACGGTAAAGTTCTCTTCTTCGTTTCATCCTCAAACTGATGGGCAGTCAGAAGAGGCAAATCCTATTGTCCTAGATCTGCTCAAATGTTATGTGTCAGAGCACAAGGCAACTTGAGAACACCATCTCCCATTTGTTGAATATGCTTACAATAACACGTGCATACGTCAAGAGGTAAGGCACCATTTGAGATAGTGGAAGGAGGAAAGAAAGTCCCACCCATTTTGCAGACTAAGGACAAGATATTTGAGGCGGACAAGTATGTGCAAGATATGGATGAAACATACAGGAAGATAAAGATTGCTCTTAAGAAGACTCAGGCTAAGCAAAAGAAGCTGTTGATCATCACCGTCTGAACTCGTATTTTCACTTGGTGATTGGGTGCTTTTGCGCTTTGAAAAGGCCAGGTTAAGGAAAAGGAAAGGCAAGGAACGTTTGTTTCCTAAGCTCAGTATGCGATAATATGGTCCTTCTCAGATTTCAGAAAAGATCAGCGATGTAGTTTACAGGTTGAAGCTACCAGAAGGCTTGAAAATACATAATGCTTTTCATGTCAGCCTTCTAAGACCCTTTGTTGGTGATGTGCTAGAGAATATGCTTGATGAGGAACAACCCAAAGTGGAAGAATTGGATGAGATCCTTGTTCCTGAACAGATATTGGCACATAAAGAAAGAAAGGTTAGAAGAAAGGTTGCAAGACGCTATTTGGTGAAGTTCAAGAACTATCCATCGTTGGATGCCAAATGGATGGAAGAGTCTGAATTGCTTGATTCACCTCAGCTATTGCAATTGTATCTTGAAGCCTTTCAGATGGAACCACAGTGACTTGATGTAACCTTTTTGGAGCAAGGCAAGAGCATGGTTCATGATGCTCAACAAGGTAGTTAAGCAATTGTATCTACTCTTTCCATACAGAATTTAGCTAGAGAAGTTTGTGCTCGAGCGTACACTAGAAGACTTCTATGCTTGATATATGTGTCGTAGCCAGGTTGGTGGGATTTTTTAATCGTCCAACGCTACATTTCCGGAAGCATGTATATGTTGGATT
Organism: Adiantum capillus-veneris; assembly: GCF_014529385.1. Taxonomy (NCBI): domain Eukaryota; kingdom Viridiplantae; phylum Streptophyta; class Polypodiopsida; order Polypodiales; family Pteridaceae; genus Adiantum; species Adiantum capillus-veneris. The sequence goes on from NC_140943.1 coordinate 152,362,917, forward strand.
CCCATCATAGAATATATGTGATATCAGAGATATTCGCATGTATTATTGTCATGCAAGCGAGGTCGCTTGCAGTATTTCAAGGGTGTGGTGTGTCACCAGGAGGTGTATTTTTCCTGTTGCCTTTCATAAATAAGTACTAGATATTTTTATTTATTGTTATTTCTACTTGTTTTCCCCGGAACCCTTGAAAAGGTGAAAGTGGACATTGCATGGCCAATGTGAAACGGCCGTGGCCGAATAGGTTTCTCACATCGAGAGTCTGGGTCGATCAGTCTGGGACTAGTCGGGCCAGTTAGCACTGAATTCTGATGAGTTTGGAAGCCTGTGTGTGCCAAATGAAGTCTGGGCCACTCGGAAAGTCACCTATAACTTTATAAGTCAGTGGGAACTAGGGAATTAACTCAAAGGGGCAAATTGGACACTTGGCAGGAGGAGAGCAGCCTGTAGGACACCTCAGCAAGAGGAGACGCCCATTTGAGGCTGGGAGCTGGTTTCTGACTCATAAGTGACCTACACTGTGTGTGTGAGTAGTGGGTGCACGTCTACAGCTTTAATGGAAAGCTTGCCTTCTCCTCTGTCTCATGTAGCGCGATGACTTGCTCTCGTGCATCCCTCTCCCCTTTGGCACATATGGTAATGCCCCACTAGTTGGGCTACTCAGATAAACATGTACAGTTCTGGGGGTTTATGCGCGTTTGCCAAGGCAAGAGCCTTTTGAACAAGAACCGGATTAGCTAATTGCTAATCCCTCACAAGTACGCACACTTCCGTCGCGATTGGAGAGTTTTCTCGCGTGAAAACTCGTCCAATTCACAGGAGAACTGTCCCATTGCGTGTGGGAGCCCTTGGGACACGCGTAGGTGTTCGCTCCGCTAAAAACGATCCGAAACAGGGAATTACAGCCTGCTGTGTTTTTCTGCACGTTTAAGGTTTCGCACCTAAACTGCAAGGGAGCACCAGGGGAGCCTCGTGAGAGCCTTGGGATGTGTGTACAGGCTTTAGGGCACCCGGTAGTAAAAAACAAAGAATTACAGCCCGCTGAATTTCTGTGACAGCTCACCAGAAAGCTTCCAGATAGCGAGGGAATCCGCCCTAGACAGGTACTTTTGACCTATAGGGGTTTTTGAGCCGTTATGCTGCCAAAATCAGGTCGGAAACCTGCGTTTTCAGCCCTCGCCAGGTTTGGACAGCTTTGTGACAGCATGTACTAAGTGGTCGGATCGTCTACCTTAAATTGAATAAAGAAATACCGAAAGGGGCGCCAATCTTTGGGGCCTACAGGGTGTCGGTCTCGTGTGCGCAGTGACATTCTAGTCGCTGGACGCAACTGTGTTCTCTTTCCTTCTCAGTGCTCTGTGTAAAGTTAACAAGTAATTGAAATAGTACCGTCCTCTACGTTGTACAGGCCGGTTATAGTTTGGTATGTCAAAAAGTGAAATATAACAGATATCAACTCTAAGGCAAGCTTCAGCCACTCCCATGTGCCTAACATGCCATGGGAAAGTATTGCCATGGATTTTATCACGAATCTTCCTTAATCAAAGAATAGAAATGATGCAATCTGGACTATTATAGACACATTCAGTAAGCAAGGCTCAAGCACATTTCCTTCCAATTAGGAAAACAATCAAAGCTGATCACATGGCTAGACTATTTCTACCTCAATTTTTTTAACATCATGGAATGTCAAAAAGTATTATCAACGATAGAGATCCTCGCATGACTAGTTTATTTTGGCAAGCACTATTTGAGAATTTGGGAACTAAGCTTGATTTTTCATCAATTTATCATCCACAATCAGATTGTCAAAGCAAAATCGCTAATGCCACTGTTTTAGACATTCTCAAGTGCTATTTTTTAGAAAGACAATCTCAATGGGAACAGTACTTACCATTTACTGAGTTTGCGTACAATAATACCATGCATTTCTCAACTGGTAAAGCTCCCTTCGAAATTATCTATAAGAAGCCACTTTTACTTCTATTTAGTCAAGTTTAAAAATAACAACCCCTTTAGATGCAAAGTGGATGACTCAGTCAGATCTCAAGGATTACCCAGACATCTTACACGGTTATGTTGACGCTCTACATTGAGGTCAACTATTTAGAACCAAGAGGGATGTGACAATATCAGTCTTTGTAAATAATTTATTTATTTACAAGAATATACTCATTTTGTAAATAATATATTTATTTACCAAAAATAATTATCTAATTAGTTGTGTGCACATCAGAATAAAACTAGTAGTTCTAGGGCCTCATGTGTGCCTAAATGCAAGCTAGAACACCTCAGGGAGACCCTAGCAGAAAATACCCCTAGTCATTGGGAAATCGGGCCTTCAAAAGAGGTAGACAGTAGCCTCAAATTTTAGGCTCAGAAAAATTGCACGGGTCGATGCGTGCACATGAATGAGACGGGGTCCTTAGAACAGTAATCCTAAGGCCTCCTATTTTTAATAAAGCCTTAGGATTCGCAAGTTAAATTAACTTTAACTATTTGTGCTCGGGCAATTGGCCAAACAAGTGTGAACAGGTAATGCAAGAGAAGTGCTAGTGCGGGATTGTGTTGAGGAACCTTTGATGTTCCCGTGGGAACAATTAATGTTAACATTTGTGAGTTAGTTGCACATTGTTTAACTGACTTGGGAACTTTTAATATTTGAAAGTTTAAGGGTTTTAAAGTTTAAAAGGTAAGTGTGCCAAGTAGCACACTTACTCATGAAATCTTTTTCTTTCTCTCTCCCTCATCTTCTAGCGTCCCCTTCTCTTCCTCTTGTCTATTTGAGAGCAGCACCCCTCCCTCTTGGGAGGTTGGCAGTGCTCCAAGAGGTCAAGATACTTTGATTGCGAGACGAGGCAAGAACAAAGAAATGTGAGTGTGCTCTACGCGATGGAGGCTAGAGCTCTCCATTAGAGCTTGGGAGCAGCCTCTTGTGACATGTGGTAGCTCTGAGCTCCCATTGTCTAGAACAAGGGCTCTCACAAACATAGCCACCTTCTTGACAAGTTTTGTCGCGAGAAGTTGGAGAAAACGCTCTCTTCCTAGAGTGTAGTGGTTGTAATTTCTCTGTTTTCAGCCGGCGGTTTTCAATAGAGCACTCATAGAATTTCAGTTTTCTCTATTTATCCTACACATACACAAAGTTTGGGGCAATTCCATCACAAAAAGAGGCCTCCATTTCAACATTAGAACGTGCACATGTAAGAATTTCAGGTTATGTGCACAAAATTATAGCGAGCGTATGCTTGTTTTCTCTCTTGTGTTCAATGCATGAATGATTAAGTATGAAGGGCAAAAGTTAGCGGAAGATAGACTCTTTGCTATGAGAGCTTCCAAGAAAGGTTTTTGGAAGATGAGACTCTCGTATATAGGAGCTTCCAAGGGTATTCTAGAAGGTAGACTCTTTTAATTAAGAACTTCCAAAAGGTCTCACAAAAGAGGAGAAATCCTCTTAGAAGATAGAGAGTGGGTACACTTTCTCAGTCGGTAGCAAGAATAGAACAAGAAAGAATTGAGGACGGGCGTTTGCCCCGTTCCTATGCTCGTAAAGATTCTCCCTTAGTTATAAAGATATTCTCTTTACGGGGGGGGGGACCAGCCCATCATCTGGTCCCCAATGATGTGTCAAACTTTTCCCTCACTTCTCGATTCTCTTGAGTATATGAATTTCATTTAAATGTTGTAACAAACTTGGACACTCCAAGTCAAGATTCTACCGCGACACAGCAGAGATTTACTTCAAAACAATTCACAGTTCACAGTTGATTCGACACGGCCCGACAGAATTCCGTGCCTAGAGATATTGGCCCCTGAGACTGGCGCCCCTTTCGGTATTTCTTTTTGTATTAATCTGTGTTCAAAGTACAAGAGAGTGGGAGGGGTCTCACTCTCAGACTCTGCGTGCAATGCTCTGAGTTGTGAGGCGTTGCCCACCAATTTAAAGATTACAAGGGATGCCCAAAAGCATAAATAAAGCAACTTTCCCCAAAAAGCCTCTAGAATTTTTGCATAGATTTCAGCTGGCACAAAAGACGGAATTCCGTACAGCTGCCGTACGCATTGCCACGTCACCCTGCTTTTCCGCATTCTATGCCGCAAATTGCAGGTCTCCGTACATTACTGCCACGTCAGCACTGCAGCACGTTTTCCGGGTTTCTACAACCAGTCAGCCAAGGTGTGTGTGTTCTGCTGCCCAAATGGCCATGCCACGTCACCGGTTTGTGACATACCCCCCTCTTGAAAGCATTGTAATCGCCCTTGACTACGCCTGCAAAACAAACAGAAGCCATAAACTGTCTTAGCAGACACTGACTGTTAGTACCGATGCACTAGGAACACACATCTAGCACATGTACCAATCGACACTCACATCACAGGACATCACATGACAAATCACATTCAAAATTCAATCGGATCTCAGACCATGATTAATCTGCAACGTATTTAGTAATCGCATCTAGATCCACTCAAGACCTCATAGATGCCCGATTAACTAATCCTTATTGCAATCACGTCTATCGAGATCGTATCAGACCAAAATGCTGCAGTCATTTCGTCTAACAGTTCCTGCACTTAGACAAGTCAAGAACAAATCAATATCATATTATCGGGAATTCCAATTCATAAAGTCATACAACAGAATACTGTCATCTTAGAGATCCCTGAAACTCAAGGAGACATCAATGACTTTAGTAATAAAAATCGGGGCAATCTGTTGACAAAGGAGTGGAGCGACTCCCCTCTTGTGCATACCCGCTGCACCAAATTCCGCCCAGCTGAGTTCAAGGTTCAATTTGGAATAGACTATGCTAAACCAAATGCTTCAAGGTAAAGGTTCACAATCTGAGGAGTATCTGCCAGGTCCTCTTGCTCCATCCACTTCGCATCCAATGCGGGACAGTTCTTAAATTTAACCAAGAACCGCCTTATCATTTTACCTTTTACCTTTCTATCTTTATGTGCCAAAATTTGTTCTAGGACGAGTATCTCCTCGTTTTCCTCCACTTCGGGTTGCTCATCTAGCTCCCCATCATCGGGCACATCGCCTTTAAAAGGCTACAGGAGGCTGACATGAAAAGCATTGTGAATCCTCCAAGTATCGGGCAGCTTCAGTCTATAGGAGACATCATTTATCTTTTCGGAAATCCGGAAAGGTCCATAGCTTTGGAGAAGGCCGCCCCTTTCCCTTTTTCTTTCTCAGGCGTGCCTTCTCAAAACGTAAGAGCACCCAATCGTTCTCCTTTAATTTCAAATCGCGACGATGTCAATCTGCTGCCTTTTTGTGTCTTTCTTGAGATTTTTGCAAAGCCTCCCGGACCTTGGCAAAAGCCGTGTCCAAGTCTCGTGTGTACTCGTCGGCTTCAAAAATCTTCTCTTTCGTGCTTAGGAAGGGTGGAACCTTCGTAGCACCTTCAATAATCTCAAATGGCGCCTTCCCCGTCGAAAAGTGAATCGTGTTATTGTAGGCAAATTCCACCAAAGGCAAATACTTTTCCCATTTGAGTCTTCTGATCCGAGATGTAAGACTTCAATAAATCTAGTACGATTGAATTTGCAATTTCCGATTGCCCATTGTCTGCGGGTGGAAAGATGACGAAAACTGCAACCGCGTGCCAATGTTTTCCCAAATAGCCTTCCAAAACAAACTCGTGAATCTGGGGTCTCTGTCAGAGACAACTGTCTCAGGCATGCCATGTAATCTGAAGATCTGGGCCACAAACAGTCTCGCTAAGTGATCCGGCTTGACTGTCTTCTTCACTGGAATGAAATGAGCTTGCTTGCTAAATCTGTCAATAACAGTCCAGATACCATCGTGCCCACTTTGTGTTCTCGGAAGATAAAAAATGCAATCCATTGCAATACTTTCCCAAGGGCGGGTGGGTATGGGTAAAGGCTGTAATAATCCCTGTGCTTTATGCCTGTCAAACTTGACCTTCTGGCATACCAAGCAACTGCGTACAAAATCGTCCACGTCCTCCTTGAGTCTCGGCCAAAAGAAGTATCTCTCTACACCTTTCAGATGCCGTGGTGACCCGTAAATGGTAGACAATTATATTCGGTTAGAACCTTTTCCCTCAACGGCTGTGTAACGCACAACATCGTTTTCTTCATTAAGTAGCCATCCCGAATGGAGTATCCCACTACTACCTCCCCAATCCGTATCCGAGTGAAAATATCTGCAAAATCTGTATTTGTGGCAACCATATCCTCGAAGCTCCTATGATGTATCACAGAAATAGCCAGAACCAACGACTTCCGGGTCAAAGCATACGCCACCAAGTTCTTTTGTCCCTGCAAATGGACAATCTGGAAGTGAAACTGTGATAAGATGTTCGCCCACCGCATCTGCTTTTCCGATAGCTGCTTTTGTGACAAGAAGTAGCATAAACTCTGGTGATCTGTGAAGACCATAAAATCGGCTCCGAGTAGGTAATGTCGCCACTGAGTAAGAGCATGGATAACCGCCAAAAGCTCTTTCTCATATATCTGTGCTATCAATTCTCGCCTTGAGAACAATCGGTTCTCGTAGGCAATGACATGGCAATCGACCACAAGCATCACAATATACTTCAAATGACTTCTACAAATCTACAAAGTCAAAACTGGTCCTGTAGTCAATTTCTCGTAGGCAATCGACCACAAGCATCACAATATACTTCAAATGACTTCTGTAAATCCGGCAAAGTCAAAATTGGTCCTCTAGTGAATTTCTCTTTCAATGTCTAAAAGGCAGTCACCTCTGTGGGTCCCCACGCGAAAGGGACTCCTTTCTGTGTCAAGATATGCAAAGGGGAAGCCACCTCTAGAAACTTTCTAATGAACCGCCGGTAGTAAGAACATAAGCCAAAGAAGCTTCGAACTTCATGGACATTCTTCAAATTGGGCCAATCACGGATATAGTCTCTATCTTGGCCGGGTCCATCTGCACTCCTACTACTGAGATAATGTGTCCCAAAAAGTGTATCTCGGGCTCGGTTCACACGGTAAGGTGGCCGGTTCGGTGGTGTGCTTCTAGGTATTAAATCAATGGTATGATCCTCAGGATGAGCTTATAGCAACTCGCCTAGCAGGCCTTCTAAAAAGCAATCGGTATGAGTGTTGAGAAAATCTTGGCGTTCTCTATCCAGGTCAAAACATATTTGACCTTCAATCATCATTCAGTTCTCTCCAGAAAATCGAGTAAAGAAACTCAATTTTATCAAGTACAATCTCTGTGCCCTTCATTTGTCAAAGTCGCTTTCTCAGCCCGATAGTCAACCACGGCATTGTTCTTGTCGAGCAGGACGTCACAACCTCCCAAGGGAATTATGTAGAAGTCCTCATGCCCTTAAACACCCCTGGCATTGCAAACGGAGTTTTCCAATGATCGGTGTAATGGCAACATCTCGTCCGGGTGCCAGTAGAACTACGTCCGCCAGTGGCCTCAGCCTGCCAGGCGTAATGCTAAATCGCCGCCAATTCAAGTGAAAAGAAGTTGGTCTTGGCTCCTCCATCAAATAAAATGAGGGCTTCCTGATCTTTCACCTTTGCCCTAAATGCGGCAAAGTTTTGTATTTTCATTCATCTAATTCGGTTCGGGCCCCACGCAATGTGGTACCAATTTTTGCTTTCATCTGCCTTTTCTGCCACGTTCCTCAGCTGCTTTCGAACTCTCTAACCTTTCATCATCCTGTTCTTTTAGCGCCTGTTTAGGGCACTTCACGAAGATGTGTCCTGTTTCCCCGCATCCAAAACACTTCCCCTCTTCGATGTAGCTGGCTCTTTCTCGAGGGGGTCGTGCATCCTTATCTTTCTGATCTTGGGGACTCTTCTTCTTTCTACTTTCATTGTTAGAAGTCTGTTCTGTTCTTTGCGTCATGATGTCATCTGTGGGGTAAGTCAAACTGCCTGAGTGTATGGCAAAGCCCCGTTTCGCATGACTCATCAGTTCTTGAATAGAATCTGACTTTTGCTCTAAGCAATGATCTCGGATCTCCGTAGGAAGTCCCAGGGTAAACCACTCAAACTGTTCTTTAAACAAGATCTTCTTAAATGAAGAAGCGGGCAGAAAAGAGCTCCAAGTTCTCTCGCAATATGCGTCCAAGATATCGTTCTTGGTCATCCGGAGATGATTCCAAGCAGTTCGTATGTCACGTTCGTACTCCCAAGTCAACCAAGAAGAAATAAAAAGCCTCTTAAATTTTAGTCATTTAATTGGCGCTTTCTTGTTCAATAGAAGAGTGGACCACCATGTTCGAGCATTTCCCTTGAAGTAAGAGGTAGCCCTCCGAATCTTGGAGTGCTCAGAGTAATGCCCTCCTGGGAAAGCTATATCAAACTGCTGTATGAAGGCCAAAGCCCTCGAAGCATTCGGAATCCAAAAAAAGTGTCAAATTTAATTGACTATCCACCTTCTTTAAATTCTCGAACTTTCTTGCTTTTATTCTCCAAAAAGTCATACTGGTTGGCTTTATAGAAATTCTTCTTATTTGCATAAAATCTGTGATCATCGAAGTCCGAACTGTCTGAAGACGAGTCCTCTGTAGAACAGTCAAAAACTTGGCGAAACTTAGGATTCTTTGCCTTTTTCTGGCCCTTTCCAAAGCTTTGCTTTTTGCTTCGCTTTTTCCCTTTCCTGTCTTCTTCGCTCGAGTCAGAACAGCTAGTAGGACTGTCAGATGAAGAAGAAGAACTGGATACTCCTTCAAATCTGACACGCTTATATATATATATATATATATATATATGTATGTATGTATGTATGTATATGTATGTATATGTATGTATGTATGTATATCTATATGTATGTATGTATATATGTGTGTGTGTGTGTGTGTATATATATATATATATATATATATATATATATATATATATATATATATACATATGTATACATATATGTATATATATATATATATATATATATATATGTATATATGTATATATGTATGTATATATGTATATATGTATCTATATATGTATATATGTATATATATATATATATATATATGTTTTCTTGCCGAGGCAAAAGCAGATTGACGACCCAAATAACCTGGAAACTCAGTTCCTTTCTTCTGCTTTTTGTCGTGCTTTTTGGCTTTGTTGGTTGCGTCAAAAAGCTGGGTAATCCGTGTATCAACCACCTTTTCTAATTCTTGCTCTGTAAACATCATCGGAGTAGGAGGTTTCTTGAGTGCCGATTTGACACCGACCTAAGGGCTGAAATCTGCAATCTTTTATCTGTTGTTCAAAAACGCAAATGGGCTGAAATCTGTTGTTGTTGAAAACGCTATGGAAAACGCTGATTTTGCTGGTCTTTAGGGCTGAAAATCTGCATCTATTGTGGGGCTGAAAACTGATGTTCTTTGGGCTGAATCTGCTGGTCTTTTAGGGCTGAATTTGCAGTTGCTTCATTGCTGCAAAACTCTGCATGGCTGAGGTTGTATCTGCTGAAAACGCTAGGCCAGAAGGGAGGGCGATCTGGGAAATCTGGAAAACGCTAGGTATGGAGATCTGCTTGCAGTGGAGATCTGCTGAAAAACGCCAAGCACTGAGAGGGCTGGGCAATGAGGGATCAAAAACGCTAGGAGACTCTGGAGGTGGAATCGCCTAGCGTTGGGAGTCTTGCTTGAGGGGTTCTTGCTTGAGAAGTTGCCTGTTGAGCGGTGGAGCTCCTGCTGCCTCTTTTGCCATTTAGTGCTAGTCTAGGTTTGCTTATATACAAACTTACTCAATTTGCCCTACCTACTTTCAACAAAAGTGACTTATAAATAATAAGTGAAAAATGTCAAAAATAGGTAAAATAGGCTAAATGCAATGGAAAATTCCCCTGAAGGATTTTGATGGGAATGCTTATGATCATGCTGTGTGCAACCAGAGGATATGCATCTACACTAAGTGACTGGGCATGCACGGTCTACGAATAGACTCACAAAAGTGCCAGATCACTTCTAATCTAGAAAGACTGAATTGACTGAACCCTTGTCGTGCTGTAGCTTGTCCACGGACACATAGGGTTGGATGTGTCACGTGACAGAAGTTTTCTAGAGGAGGTTGTCTAGTAAGTTTTTGTTTCACGAAGCATAATTGGATTTCCTTTAGTAGACCGCAAAAGTATATTTCCATTTTTTCTTGAAAGACACTTTCCAAAAAGAAGCAACCAATAGGAAAGTATTTCATTATCCCTAACTACAAGTAGAAAGGGTATCTTTCTTGTTTATTCTCAGGAGGTTCCATGACGTCAAAACATTCGCCTCAAACTGGGGAGTCAATCGAATAGACGAACATAGCCTTTTGAACTTGACTCACTTTTGTGGCGCTTTTCCATGCATTAAAAGCATAGACCACTATGTCTTACATTCTCTTTGAGGTGGGCTGCCGTCTTTTAAACCTTGAAGGCTTCAGTAAAGTTGCCTGCTAAGAAAGCGGTGAGGAACTAACGAATATAAGTCAAGACCTTTTGAACCTTGCAAGCTTCAATAAAGTTGCCTCCTAAGAAAGCGGTGAGGAACTATTGAATAAAAGACAGAACCTTGTGAGTATCCTTGTGGCCCGAAAAGTTGTCAAACTTGACACTTTGACCAGCATCCTTGAATTATTGTAAGGTGCAGCGGAAGTGAATGTTGAACTTTGCTCAAGATGAGTGCTCCAAACTGTGCTCAAGGGTTCCTTTTACTTACGGAAGGGAGAGCCTTCCATTCCTTTAGTGAGAGAGTGCAATGGACTTAAACAAAGTGGATACACACTGTGAATGAAGGTGCTGAGACTGAGAGATAGAGAGAGAAGAGAATACGACACCACAGATGTTGTAAAACCCTCCTCCGAAGACCCCACTCTCTATGGCGAGAGCAGTCTACTTATGATTGCACAAATCTCTACAATGCTTGGACTTGCCGACGATGTCGACAATGATGAGGATGACGACGAGACGGGCTGAAATCTGAGAATGCTAAGGGCTGAAATCTGCAAATCTTTATCTGCTGAATTCTGACTATATGTCGGTGACGATGTCGATGATGATGATGCGACGACGACGCACTGAAAACGCAGATGCTGAAATCTGCGTTTTCCGGGCTGAAACTGCAAACTTCGCGGAATCTGACCGTGCGGCGAGGATCTGCTACGGGAAGGTGAGATCTGCGAGGTTCGGGACTTCTACTGTGGAGTCTGACCGCTGAAAATTGAAAACGCTGGTGCTTGTGTTGGTTCCGTCGCGATAGATCTGCAAAACGCTGAAATGCCTGGCAGATGCAAAACGCTAGGGCTGAAAATGGTATAGCTGTGGGTAATCTGCTAACGCTGGGAGTCTTCTGCTATTGCCAATCCAAAAATGCTGGCTGATCTGGTCCAGCAACGCCAGCCTTCTGCTGTGATGCAAAAACGCTAGGCCTCTTGGGGGTTCTGCTGAGAAGTTGCCTGTTAAGCGTGTGCTCCTGTTGCCTCTTCTGCCAGAAAGTGCTAGCTCTAGGTTTGCTTGTATACAAACTTAGCAAAATTGCCCTACCTACTTTCCAACAAAAGTCACTTAAAAATAATAAGTGAGAAATGTCAAAAATAGGGAAAATAGGTTTAATGCACTGGAAAATTTTCTAATGGATTCGGATGAATTCTGATGGGAATGCTGATGATCATGTTGTGTACAACCGGAGGATATGCATCTAATCTAAGTGACTGGTCATGCACGATCTGCGAACAGACTCACAAACGTGCTAGATCACTTCCTATTCTAGACTGACTTGACTGAACTGAACCCTTGTCATGCTGTAGCTTGTCCACGGACACATAGGGTTGAATGTGTCGCGTGACATCCCCTCCTTTTCAAAGTGAGGTATTGGTACCGAACTGTACGGCGTCGAGGGAGATCGCCAATATCATCCGGAGTCCTGGAAGGGACTCTTCGCCGGCACACTCTGATGTGTGGGTCATGCGGTACTTGAACTTCATAAAGGTCTGCAACGCTTGCTTCTTTGGGCTGCGCCGAAAGCGACACAAAGTCTTCTGTAGTTCCTTCAATGCTTCTATTTTGTCTATGGACATAGGTCCATCTTCTTCAAGAATCTCCGATGTTGAAAATTCCTGAAACCACTTCCAACACAAAAACATGAACATACCTATTCCATGTAAAGTGAATGGAAAATTACTAACTCTTCTATAGAGCCTGTGCATGCAATGTAGATGAACATAGAGACAGAATATCAAACCGTTCATCAAACACACGCAAACAATGAGATCGAATCTTGTCTTTTTGATCTAAATCAATCAACTGTGGCAAATCACAATGGAAATGCCGATGCTTGATGCTCAATCTTTCTTGTGCTCTTTCTACGACTGTGGCATGCTAAGGAAGATACATAGAATGTGAATTCCTTGAATGCAAACTTTTCAGCTTTTTATGAGAAATCCGCATACATCCATGCTCATTCATGAATGAAACGTGCTCAACGTACAATATGTCATGCCTAGGAAAAGGGATCACATAAAGACGCTAACTAAAATACAGGAAACGATCACAAATGAAACACTCGAACAATGCGTGCTGACAAATCATTCGAACATATAGTACTTCCTGTAAGGGTTCTTTGGACCTAAGCTCGAGAGCCAAGATCGGTTCGTCGTGTTTGATTGAATCTTCCTGTGGGGGTGCTGTGGACCTCGACTCGAAAGCCAAGATCGATTCTTCGTGATTGATCGAATCTGCAACGAGGTTAGCTTCACTAGAAAAAGCATCAACTAAACCATCATTCTTGTGAACAATCACATCATCGTCATGCAAACCATCATGCTTGTGAGAAATCACATCTTGATCATCATGCAAATCATCATGCTTGTCATTCAAATCACCATGCATATCCTGTGTGTCATGCTTCGAAGAAGAAGAGACTAAGAGTCTCCTTTTTCCGAATCTCTTCAATCTTCGCCTGCACATTAGAAATGAGAGAGAAAGAATGAACAACGTTCTTGCGATCCAATTCTGTTTTTCTTTCTGCGTACTTGCGATCAAATTCTTTGGCCTCCAAGCGTAATTGCTCGCGCTCACGCTCCATGGCTACCATTCTTGCTTCGTGCCACGTTGTCATCATGTCCATCATCGTCTTGCACCAAGCCTCCATAGGATCTGGTGCAATCCTTGGCGTAGATGGGGAAGGGGGAGGGTCAAAAAAACCTCCTGGTGGAGACAATTCTTCTTCGCCACTCCCATGCTCACCACCTCCAAGCGAAGTATCCATTCCGCTTCGAGTGATGACCATCTACTGAAGTCGTGGGTTCTTGTGGGTTCTTGTGGTCTTGGGTTCTTAAGTTCACGAGGAACTTGGGTTATTGGGGGTCTTGGTTCTTGCGTTCTTAAGGGTCTTGAGGTTCTTGAGTTCTTGCGGTCCTTCCGGTTCTTCTTTCGCTTGCAATCTGTGTTAGAGAAGGATCTTCTCTTCACCTCTTCACCCGAGTTCTGCTCTTTTCCGTGGGCTCACCCCTTGGCGGCCTTGCGCTCACACCAAGGTTGCTTTTTCCCACCTCACGTCGATTGGCCAGCCGCTAAGTGCACGGTCCGCTCTCAATGAGTGAAAAGAGGCCCAAGGGAAGGCTGGACAAGCCCTTCTTTCTTGGATTTCCTGTCACTCTTCAAAACACGATTAGGAATCGACACGCCCAAGAGGTCTTGGGTTACGTGCGACCGCAACAAGCAAAAAAAAATTATGTGGTTCTTGTGGTTCTTTCCTTGAGTGATACAGAACACTGCCAAAGCTCTGATACCAATGTAAGGTGTAGCGGAATGAATGTTGAACTTTGCTCAAGATGAGTGCTCCGAACTATGCTCAAGGGTTCCTTTTCCTTACAGAAGGGAGAGCCTTCTGTTCCTTTAGTGAGAGAGTGCACTGGACACAAACAAAGTGGATACACATTGTGAATGAAGGTGCTGAGACTGAGAGATAGAGAGAGAAGAGAATACGACACCAGAGACGTTGTAAAACCCTCCTCCGAAGGCCCCACTCTCTATGGAGAGAGCGGTCTACTTATGATTGCACAAATCTCTACAATGCTTGGACTTGCGGACGATGTCGACAACGATGAGGATGACGATGAGACGGGCTGAAATCTAAGAATGCTAAGGGCTGAAATCTGCAAATCTTTATCTGCTGAATTCTGACTCTATGTCGGTGACGATGTTGATGACGACAATGTGACAACACGCTGAAAACGCAGATGCTGAAATCTGCGTTTTCCGGGCTGAAACTGCAAACTTCACGGAATCTGACCGTTCGGCGAGGATCTGCTGCGGGAAGGTGAGATCTGCGAGGTTCGGGACTTCTACTGCGGAGTCTGACCGCTGAAAACTGAAAACGCTTGTGCTTGTGTTGGTTCTGTCGCGATAGATCTGCAAAACGCTAGGGCTGAAAATGGTCTGGCTGTGGGTAATCTGCTAACGCTGGGAGTCTTCTCCTTCTTGTTGTCGCCAAGCTGTTGCCAATGAAAAAACGCTGGTTGATCTGGTCCAAAAATGCCAGCCTTCTGCTGTGATGCAAAAACGCTAGGCCTCTTGGGGGTTCTGCTGAGAAGTTGCCTGTTGAGCGTGTGCTCCTGCTGCCTCTTCTGCCAGAAAGTGCTAGCGCTAGGTTTGCTTATATACAAACTTAGCAAAATTGCCCTACCTACTTTCCAACAAAAGTCACTTAAAAATAATAAGTGAAAAATGTCAAAAATAGGAAAAATAGGTTTAATGCACTGGAAAATTTCCCTAATGGATACTGATGAATTCTGATGGGAATGTTGATGATCATGCTGTGTGCAACCGGAGGATATGCATCTAATCTAAGTGACTGGTCATGCACGGTCTGCGAACAGACTCACAAAAGTGCCAGATCACTTCCTATTCTAGACTGACTTGACTGAACTGAACCCTTGTCATGTTGTAGTTTGTCCACGGACACACAGGGTTGGATGTGTCACGTGACGATTCTTTATTGTCCTTTCTCCGTCCCAAGTTGTCGTACTTCGGTTCCCCAATCAAGTGATTTCTCTTTTTGCCAAAAGTGGTTCCAAAGGTGTAAGAGTCATCAATCATCATCAAAGTTGTCAGAAGGCCTATCTGTGTCTGAACCGCGTGATTTCTTGTGGTCCTGTTTTTATTTGCTTTTCCGGTATTTTTGCTTCCTCTACTTCCGCCTTTCTTCCTCACTGCAACTAGAACTAGAAAGAGGAGGACGACGACGACAACTCGAGTAGTACTCATTGTGAACACGTGGGCGCCAAATCCTTGAAAGTTATTTGTCGATCGAGAGAGCCAAGAATCTGAATTGATTGATTCACCTCAGTTATTGCAAACATATCTTGAAGCCTTTCAAATGAAACCCATAGAGACTTGATTTTAGCTCTATGGAGCATTGTGAGAGCATGGTTCATGATGCTCAAAGGAGTAGTTAAGCAATTGTTATCTACTATTTCCATACAAAATTTGAGTGCACAAGTTTGCACTTGAGAGTGAACCAAAAGACTTCTATGTTTGATATATGTGTGGTAGCAAGGTTGGTGGGATTGTTTAATTGTCCAACGCTACATTTCCGGAAGCATGTATATCTTTGACTCCCATCATAGAGTATATGTGATAGCAAGAGATATAAGCATGTATTATCGGCATGCAAGTGTGTCATGTGCACATCTAACCCTATGTGCATGTGGACAAGTTGTTCCTACTCCTAGGCTTTAGGTAGCCTAGGAAGTGTTATGGCACCCTTGTGAGCATGTAGGCAAGCCGTGCATGTCCAAGCACTTGAATAGTTGCATACCCTCTGATTGCACAACCCAGGATCATTAGCATCATTAGCATTTTCAACCGCATGACACAGTTTGCAGTTGTATGTGAACACCCCTTATAAAGTCATTTGATAATAATTGACTTTATTAATTAATCCAAATCGTGGGAGCAAGGAGGAGGCTGCTCGACCCATATCTTGGGAGCTAAAAAAGGGAACCAAGGGCGCCAGCAAAGAGCAGAAGAAGGCTGAGACACAAGCACGCAGGCACCCAGCAAACCGGCAGCACCTCAGGCATCTCCTCTCCAGAACCCAGCCTAGCGTTTTGCATCAGCAAGACCTACGTTTTCAGCCCATTAGACCAGCGTTTTCAGATCAGCCCTCAGATCCTTGCCGCAATTCACCGATTGTTGCAGATCTACCAGTACTCAGTTTTCAGCCATAAACAACCAATGTTTTGGCAGCTTCAGCCTCAAATAGCCAACGTCTTTGCATCCTCAGCCTTGCTTGCATTGGCGATTGCAGATCAGCCCCGTAGAACCACCGCAATTGCTGATCTCCGGCAGAACACATAGCGTTTTCAGATTTCAGCCCTTTGACAACGCCGTCGGCGTCGTCGTCGTCAAGTAACACAGCATCTAGAATCATTGTACCAGACTTTGTGCAATCTAAAGCAAATACCTTTCTAGCAATAGAGAGGGGGGCCCTTGGAGGGGGGTTTGGGACCCCATCTGGTGTCGTCTCTTCTCTCTCTCTCTCTAGCACTCTCTTGCACTCTCACTCACAGTTTGCATTCCACTCTCTTGTTTTCGTCATTGCACATTCTCTCATTAAGTCAAGGAAGGCTCTCCCTTCTCGTCATAAAGGAACCTTGAGCACCCACTGATCACTCATCTTGAGCCATACACCATCATTCACTTCCGCTGCACACTACATTGGTATCAGAGCTCTTTGGCAGCATTCGGTATCATCACTCAAGGAAAGAACCACAAGAATTTATTTTTATTTTTTTTGCTGGTTGTGGTTGCACGTAACGAAAGACCGCTTGGCGTGTTGATCCCTAATCTGTGCTTTTGAAGAGTGGCAAGTAACCCAAAAAAGAAGGGCTTGTCCAGTCTCCCCTGGTTCCTCTTTTCCACTCATTGAAAACGGACCTTGCACTTAGCGGCAGGCCAATCGACGGGAGGTGGGAAAAAGAAACCTTGATGTGAGCGCAAGGCCGCTAAGGGGTGCACCCGTAGGAAGGAGTTGAGAATGGGTAAGAGCAAAGCCTTCTTAAACACAGGTCGCAAGCCAAGAATCCCGAGTACTCAAGAACCCATAGAACCCCAAGTACTCAAGAACCCGAAGAACCCCAAGTACCAGGGTTAGACAACTTCCTGGTGTCGTATTCTTCTCTCTCTATCTCTCAGTCTCAGCACCTTCATTCACAGTGTTTATCCACTTTGTTTGTGATATATTGCACTCTCTCATTAAAGAACGGAAGGCTCTCCCTTCCCTAAGTAAAAGGAACCTTGAGCACAACAAAGTTCAACATTCACTTCCGTTGCACCTTACAGAGTGGAGTTGGAGAAGAGGAAGTTTCTACACCAGGAGGATTGTTCCCCGATCCTCACCCATCCCCATCTACGCCACGGATTGCACCAAACCCTATGGAGGCTTTGGTCAAGACAATGATGGAGATGATGCTACGACAAGAGGCTCACGTGCCGCCATATCGAGATCGTGAAGAAAGAAGGGCACCTATGGAGCTCAAGTATCAGCAAGCACGCGAGGCTCAACGCATAGCGGCCGAAGAGATACGAGCCGCTATGGAGTTAGAGCGAGAGGCGCAAAGAGACCAATGCATGCAGTAGTTGGTCCTACAGCTACTCTCCTCGCAGACCAAGCCACTCAAGGAGATTGGCGAGTCATCCAGTAGCACAGGTAGAGGCGAAGATTCCAACAATCCAGTCACTGAGAAGATGAGTATGATGGTAAGATGAATGCATCTGTGATTCACTCTTGGTTGCATCAATTTAATGCTTACTTTGCGATTAACAAGAAAACCAGCAACAATAAAGTGTTGACTGCTGCCATGTATCTAGCAGGTGATGCCATGAATTGGTATCAAGCTTGGCAGGAGTCACAGTTGGCTGAGCATCTTGAGCATGCCGAGGAAGGCATACCCTCTCTTTCAGTTGGGGCCACTTCCAAGACAAGCTCAAGACTCGCTTCATGGCAACGCATTACCTCGATCAATTAAAAGAAGATTGGCGTGGTCTTAAGCAAAATGGATCCCCTGTTATGTCTTTTTCTAACTGTGTTTTGCAGATTGGCGTTCAATTGTGTAAGTCGGATGAGCATCGCAAGGAGGTTTTTTCTTTGGGTTAGACGAGCGCATCAAGTTTGATGTGCAAGCTTTCAACCCTAAGAACTATATGTCACAAGACACATCCAACCCTATGTGTCCGTGGACAAGCTACAGCACGACAGGGGTTCAGTCAGTCTAGATTTAGAAGTGATCTGGCACTTTTGTGAGTCTGTTCGCAGACCGTGCATGCCCAGGCACTTAATGTAGATGCATATCCTCTGGTTGCACACAGCATGATCATAAGCATTCCCATCAGAATCCTTCAGGGGAATTTTCTAGTGCATTTAGCCTATTTTCCCTATTTTTGACATTTTCACTTATTATTTTTAAGTGACTTTTGTTGGAAAGTAGGTAGGGCAAATTGAGTAAGTTTGTATATAAGCAAACCTAGACTAGCACTAAATGGCAGAAGAGGCAGCAGGAGCACAACGCTCAACAGGCACCTTCTCAGCAGAAACCCCCCCAAGAGACCTAGCCTTTTTGGAGCAGAGCCAAGACCTAGCGTTTTCATCACCAGATCAGCCAGCGATTTGCTTTGCAGATTCTGGCGACAGCAGAACCTCAGATCAACCTAACGTTTTGCATATTGCAGAGCAACCAGCGATAGCAACAGAATTTCAGCCCTAGCGTTTTTGGTTTGCAGATCAGCCCCGGCGTTTTAAGGATTTACCGCGACGGAACATCAAGGAACATCAGCGTTTTCAGTTTTCGGCAGTTAGCACCCACAGATCAAGTCCCGAACATCGCAGATCTCACCTTCTTGTAGATTTCAGCCCATAGCGTTTTTGGACAACAAATAAAAGATTGCAGATTTCAGCCCTTAGGTCGGTCTCGTCATCCCCGTCGTCGTCGTCGTCGTCGTCGTCGACATAGCCTAGACTTGCATCAATCACATGCATTCAGTTTGTACCAGTTTGTGCAATCATAAGTAGACCACTCTCGCCGACAAGAGTGGGGCCTTCGGACGAGGGTTTTACAACATCTCTGATGTCGTATCTCTCTTCTCTCTATATCTCTCAGTCTCATACACTTGCACGCACAGTGTCCATTCACTTTGTTTGTGATCATAGCATTCTCTCATTAAGAACGCAAGGCTCTCCCTTCCATAAGAACAAAAGGAACCTTGAGCACAGTTCGGAGCACTCATCTTGAGCAAAGCGCAAACATTCATTCCGTTGCACCTACATTGGTATCAGAGCTTTGGCAGTGTTCTGTATCACTCAAGGAAAGAACCACAAGAACCACAGAAATTTTTTTTGCTTGTTGAGGTCGCACGAACCCAAGTTTGCTTGGGCGTGTCGATTCCTGATCGTGTTTTTGAAGAGTGATAGGAATCCCAGGAAAGAAGGGCTTGTCCAGCCTCCCCTTGTGCCTCTTTTCACTCATTGAGAACGGACCGTGCACTTAGCGTCCGGCCAATCGACGTGAGGTGGGAAAAAGCAACCTTGGTGTGAGCGCAAGACCGCAAAGAGGTGCGCCCGCGGAAAAGAGCAGAACTCGGGTGAAGAGAAGATCCTTCTCTAACACAGATTGCAAGCGAAAGAAGAACCTCAAGAACTCAAGACCCCCAAGAACCCAACAACCCAAGACCCACAAAAACCCCAAGTTCCTCGTGAACTTAAGAACCCAAGACCCACAAGAACCCAAGACTTTAGTGGATGGTCATCACTCGAAGCGGAGTAATGAGCATGAGAGAGGCGAAGAAGAATTTTCCCCACCAGGAGGTTTTTCCGACCCTCCCTTCCCTATCTACGACAAGGATTGCACTAACTCCTATGGAGACTTTGGACCAAATGTTTATGGAAAGGAAGTTAGAACGCGAAGCAAGAAATGCAGAAAGAATGGCAGAATTTGATCGTGAATGCAAAGAAAGAAAAGCAAAAATGGATCGCAGACACGCAGAAAGCAAAGTGGAAAGAAAGGTAGCCATAGAGCGTAAGCAAGAGTTCTAGTGACTCTTTTCTCAAGTTCAGGCACAGATGCAAGAGATTTGGGGAAAGGAGACTCTCTCAGTCTCTGCCAAAGCATGACACACATGATTTGCATGATGATTTGAATGACAATGATTTGCATGATGATTTGGATGACAATGAGAAGCATGATGATTTGCATGATCAAGATGTGATTTCTCACAAACATGATGATTTGCATGAAGATGACGTGATTGTTCACAAGGATAATGAGTTAGTTGATGCTTTTTCTAGCGAAGCTAACCTCGTTGCAGATTCGATCAATCACGAAGGATCGATCATGGCTCTCGAGCCTAGGTCTAGAGAACACTTTCAGGAAGTACTATGTGTTCGCATGATTAGTCAGCACGCATTGTACGAGTGTTTCATTCGTGATCGTTTCCTGTATTTTCGTCAACGTCTTTATGTGATCCCTTTTACTAGGCATGACATATTGTACGTTGAGCACGTTTCACTCATGAATGAGCACAAATGCATGGGGATTGTTCATGAAAAGCTGAAAAGTATGCATTCAAGGAAGTCGCATTCCATGTCTCTTCCTTGACATGACACATTTGTAGAAAGAGCACATGAAAGTATGAGCACCAAGCATGGGCATTTTCGTTGCGAATTGCCACAATTGATTGCTTTAGATCATAGGAGAAAGATTCAATCTTATTGTTTGCGTATGTGTGGTGAACGGTTTAGCACTCTGTCTCTTTGTTCATCTACATTGCATGCACAGTCTTCGAGCAAGACAATATTTTTTCCACTCACTTTACATGGAATAGGTATGTTCATGGTTTTGTGTTGAAAGTGGTTTCAGGAATTTTCAGCCATGGAGATTCTTGAAGAAGAAAGAAGCATGACTATGAACGAAGTTGAAGCATTGAAGGATCCACAGAGGACTTTGTGTCGCTTTTGGCGCGGCCCAAAGAAGAAGGCATTGCAGACCTTTATGAAGTTCAAGTACCGCACGACCCACACATCAGAGTGGGCCGGTGAAGAGTCCCTTCCAGGATTCCGGATGCTATTGGCGATCTCCCTCGACGCCATACAATTCGGTACCAGTACCTCACTTTAAAAAGGAGGGGATGTCATGTGACACATCCAACCCTATGTGTCCGTGGACAAGCTACAGCATGACAGGGATTCAGTCAGTCCAGTCAGTCTAGATTTAGAAGTGATCTGACACTTTTGTGAGTCTGTTCGCAGACCGTGCATGCCCGGGCACTTAGTGTAGATGCATATCCTCTGGTTGCACACAGCATGATCATAAGCATTCCCATCAAAATCCATCAGAAACCTTTAGGGGAATTTTCCAGTGCATTTAGCCTATTTTTGACATTTTTCACTTATTATTTTTAAGTGACTTTTGTTGGAAAGTAGGTAGGGCAAATTGAGTAAGTTTGTATATAAGCAAACCTAGACTAGCACTAAATGGCAGAAGAGGCAGCAGGAGCTCCACGCTCAACAGGCACCTTCTCAGCAGAATCCCCCCCAAGAGACCTAGCGTTTTTGGAGCAGAGCCAAGACCTAGCGTTTTTATCACCAGATCAGCCAGCAATTTGCTTTGTAGATTCTGGCGACAGCAGAACCTCAGATCAGCCTAGCGTTTTGCATATTGCAGAGCAACCAGCGACAGCAACAGAATTTCAGCCCTAGCGTTTTTGGTTTGCAGATCAGCCCCAGCGTTTTGCATATTTACAGCGACGGAACATCAAGGAACATCAGCGTTTTCAGTTTTCAGCAGTTAGCACCCGCAGATCAAGTCCCGAACCTCGCAGATCTCACCTTCCTACAGTAGTTCCTCGCCGCACGGTCAGTTTCTGCAAGGTTTACAGTTTCAGCCCGGAAAACACAGATTTCAGCATCTGCGTTCTCAGCGTGTCGTCGTCGCATCGTCGTCATCGACATAGAGTCAAAATTCAGCAGATAGAAGATTTGCAGATTTCAATCCATAGCGTTTTTGGACAGCAGATAAAAGATTGCAGATTTCAGCCCTTAGGTCGGTCTCGTCATCCCCGTCGTCGTTGTTGACATAGCCTAGACTTGCATCAGTCAATGCATTCAGTTTGTACCAATTTGTGCAATCATAAGTAGACCACTCTCGCTGACGAGAGTTGAGGCTTCGGAGGAGGGTTTTACAACGTCGCTGGTGTCGTATCTCTCTTCTCTCGCTATCTCTCAATCTCATACACTTGCACGCACAGTGTCCATTCACTTTGTTTGTGATCATAGCATTCTCTCATTAAGAACGGAAGTCTCTCCCTTCCATAAGAACAAAAGGAACCTTGAGCACAGTTCGGAGCACTCATCTTGAGCAAAGCGCAAACATTCATTCCGCTGCACCTGACACTATAATGACATCGTCAGAATTGGCTTAGCACAAGAAATGAAGCACAACAAAGGCAAGCCGAAGGAGAACAAGTCGAGTACTTCTAAAGACCAACCAAATGGTAAGCACGGTAAGACCATTGGTAAGCATGACGGTAATTCTTCTTCTCAATCTTCTTCTACACCTAGAGCACATAATTCTCACAATGATGATAAAGGAAAGGTTAAAACTCAGGAGACCCCTAAGTTGACACCTAATGAAAAATCTGCTCAAGGAATCGTAGGAGGTACGTTAACTCTTGAAGAACGAGCCGAATATACACGCAACAAAAGATGTTTTAAGTGTCACACTAGAGGTCACATTAAACGAGATTGTCCTAAGGAAGCACCTAAAGAACCCACACAAGAACCCACAGAATCCTTATCATCTATGAATGCACTCAGTGAGAACACTAATGTGTCTGAAGTTTCTCATGATCATGTAGATGAGTCTCTCATGCAGTGTTATGGTCATGTGAATAGTACCCGCATTGTGATCTTGTTTGATTCGGGTAGCATGCATGATGTGATTAGTGACTCTCTCGTGAAGAGCGCACGTTTAGAGGCTCTTCCCATAGATCCCATTGTGATCTTTGGTTTTGCTCCTGGCATGCACTCTTCTTTCACGCATGAATGTCTTGTTATGACAGTGTTAGTTAAAAATGTCGGTTTTTATCATAGATTTGGGGTTCTCCACTCAAAGGATGTGATTTGATTTTTGGCCTTAAGTGGTTTAAAGGTTATAATCCATGCATTGATTGGAGAGAAAACACTCTCTCTGTCACACAGTTGAAGGAGCACCTCTCGTGGTCCTTCGTTGTGACAAGAACATTCCATCTTTGCCACTAGTCTCTCACACTCATGATTCGAAAGAGGATAAAACATGTAGTATGATTGTTTCTCTCAGTTCACAATCCCATAGTCTAGAAAAGCATAAGTCATTGCTTGAAAAGAACTCTCTTGCTATCATGTCTTCTCCAAAGCACGACACGCGTTTTTTGCATCATAGAGATGTGATTGTTCGTAAGGATCATCAAGTCTTCAAGTTGCTCTAGTCTATACCGAGTACACCTTGGGGTTACCGTCTAGCTAGATGGTTCCACTCTTGTGAGCAATTTGGTGGTTTGGATGATGATGTTTCTAGCAAAGCTAACCACATTGCAGATACGATCAGTCACACAGGACCGATCTTGATTCTCAAGTCAAGGTCCAAAGACCCATTCAAAAAGTATTTTTCTTCACATGACTAGTCAATACGCAATTGTTCGAGTTCCTCATTTGTGACGGTCTCTTGTATTTTTGTCACCGTCTTTATGTGTTCCCTTTTCGCAAGCATGTCGTATTGCACGACGCACATGATTCACACATGGATGAGCACAGATGTATGCAAATCACTCTCAAAAAGAAAGAAAACTTGCTTTCAAGGAATTCACAATGTCTCACAATTGTCCGTTTTGTCAATCGCTTTTGCATGTTCATTCCTTGGCATGATGCAATCACATAAAAAGCATTTCCATTGTGATTTGCCACAGTTGATAGGTTTAGGACGACAAGTATTTGGTGAACGGTTGGACACTCCATCACATTTGGATCTCAGTTTTGGCATGTATTTGGTGAACGGTTGGACACTCCATCACGTTGTTCATTTGCATTGCATGTATAGTCATTAGTCTTTTTCCCGTCACTCCACATGGAACGGATATGTTTATGGTTTTGTGTTTCAAGTGGTTTCAAGGATATTCCTCAGTAGAGATTCTTGAAGAAGGTGAACCACGCGACCATAGAACGAACTTAGAGCATTGGAGTTGTAGCAGGTCATTCTGTGTCGCTTTCGACCCGGCCCAAAGAAGCACGCATTGCAGACTTTCATGAAGTTCAAGTATCGCTTGACCCACGTAGCAAAGTGGTCCGACGAGGAGCGCTTCGAGGATCCCAAGAGTTCTTGGCGAACTCTACGGACGCCTTCAGCTCGGTACCAGTACCTCACCTTGAAAAGGGGGGATGTCACATGCACATCTAACCCTATGTGCATGTGGACAAGCTGTTCCTACTTATAGGGTTTAGGTTGCCTAGGAAGTGTTCTGGCACCCTTGTGAGCCTGCACGCAGGCCATGCATGTCCAGGCACTTAAGAGTAGTTGCATACCCTCTAATTGCACAACCCAGGATCATTAGCATCATGAGCATTTTCAACCGTATGACACAGTTTGCAGTTGCATGTGAACACCCCTTATAAAGTCATTTGATGATAAGTGACTTTACTAATTAATCCAAATCGTGGGAGCAAGGAGGAGGCTACTCGACCGTTTTCAGCCATAAACAGCCAGCGTTATTGCAGATTCAGCCTTAGATAGCCAACGTTTTTGCATCCTCATCCTTGCTTGCATTGATGGTTACAGATCAGCGCCGTAGTTGCTGATCTCCAACAAAACACATAGCGTTTCCATATTTCAGCCCTTTGACAACGTCGTGGTCGTGGTCGTGGTCGTCAAGTACCACAGCATCTAGAAGCATTGTACTAAACTTTGTGCAATCTAAAGCAAATACCCTCTAGCAATAGAGAGGGGGACACTTGGAGGGGGGTTTGGGACCCCATTTGGTATCCTCTCTCTCTCTCTCTCTCTCTCTCTCTCTCTCTCTCTCTCTCTCTCTCTCTTGCACTCTCACTACAGTTTGCATTCCACTCTCTTGTTTTGGTCATTGTTGTCCCCAGGAGGTGTATTTTTCCTGTTGCCTTCCGTAAATAAGTACTAGATATTTTTATTTATTTTATTTTTACTTGTTTTCCCCGGAACCCTTGAAAAGGTGCAAGTGGATATTGCATGGCCAGTGTGAAACAGCTGCGGCCGAATAGGTTTCTCACAGCGGGAGTCTGGGTCGGTCAGTCTGGGACTGGTCGGGCCAATTAGCGCTGAATTCTGATGAGTATGGATGCCTATGTGCACCAAATGAAGTCTGGGCCACTCGGAAAGTCACTTATAACTTTATAAGTCAATGGGAACTAGAGAATTAACTCAGAAGGGGCAAACTGGACACATGGCGGCTCCACGCAGTTTTGCCACTTCCAGCATGAAGAGGGGGTGCCCAATTTGAGAGAGGAGGCTGATTTTTGAACAAAAGTGACCTACAGTGTGTGTGTGAGTAGTGGGTGCAGGTCTACAGCTTTAATGGAAAGCTTGCCTTCTCCTCTGTCTCATGTAGCGCGATGACTTGCTCTCGTGCATCTCTCTCTCCCCTTTGGCACATATGGTAATGCCCCACTAGTTGGGCTATTCAGATGAACATGTACAATTCTGGGGGTTTATGCGCGTTTGCCAAGGTAAGAGCCTTCTAAACAGGAACCGGATTAGCTAATTGCTCATTCCCCACAGGTACGCACAGTTCCATCGCAAAAGATTGCGAGTTCGGAGAGTTTTCTCGCGTGAAAACTCGTCCAATTCACAGGGGAACTATCCCATTGCCTGCGGGAGCCCTTGGGACACGCATAGGCGTGTTCGCTCCACTAAAAACGATCCGAAACAGCGTATTACAGCCTGCTGTGTTTTTTTGCAGGTTTAGGGTTTCGCACCTAAACTGCAAGGGAACCCCGGGGGAGCCTCGTGAGAGCCTTGGGATGCGTGTACAGGCTTTTCGGCACCCCGCAGTGAAAAACAGGGAATTACAGCCCGCTGAATTTCTGTGACAGCTCACCAGAAAGCTTCCAGATAGCCAGGGAGTCCGTCCTAGACAGGTGCTTTTGACCTACAAGGGTTTTTGCGCCGTTATGCTGCCAAAATCAAGTCGAAAACCTGCATTTTCAGCCCTCGCCAGGTTTGGACAGCTTTGTGAAAGCTTGTGCTAAGTGGTCGGATCGTCTACCTTAATTTGAATAAAGGAATACCGAAAGGGGCGCCAGTCTTTGGGGCCTACAGGGTGTCGGTCTCGTGTACGCAGTGACATTCTAGTCGCTGGACACAACTGTGTTCTCTTCCCTTCTCAGTGCTCTGTGTAAAGTTAACAGGTAATTGAAATAGTACCGTCCTCTACATTGTACAGGCTGGTTATATGGTTCCATCGACGGGATAGTCACTTATTCTTCAAAAAGTGTAGCGTGGATTCTTGTGGGTGAAAGCAACGCAGAGCTTGTCGATATGGCAGAGAAGAGAGACCAAGTACCTGAAGAGGGATCTTCCTCACATGGCACAGAGAAAATTCCTTCAACTCTTCAAGAAGAGGACAAGTTGTTTAGAACTCAATTGCGTTGCTGTATGGACATGTTTCAGCAGTTGGCTAACAACCCAAGGATGCAGGAGTTCTTACAGGCTCCAACACAGGGTTTTCAACCTCCTACACAGGGCATGACTGAGCTGTTGCAATAAAAGGAGATTTCCAATGCGCAGAGGACTCATAATGCTCGAGGGAAAGCCCATGTGGTTGAGCAACTAGCGGTGTCCAATGATCCAAAGCAACTTGCTTTAGCTGGACAGGAACCGTTTGTGAATGGTCAAGGGAGTAATGAACACGCTATGCATCAGACCCTTCCATTACCTATTACTTATCCTGGTTATTTTGGAGGTGGTTCAGTGTTTCAAGCTATGGCTGGACCTTCCACAGGTTATATGCCAGGGAATGTGTTCGGGACAATGCAAACAGGCATGGGTGTTGGGTTCAAGCCCTCGGTCAGTTATCTGAAGTGTCTAGCCTATGGGAAATTCCCTTTATGGAGCATGCAGGTGACTTCACTTGGACTCCGAGTTATGCATGGCAAGGCTACCCTTTATATGTAAGGCTATAGATCAATTAAAAATAGCGTTTTTACATGTGTGTCGAGATCTCTCTTCTCATCTCGTTCTTCTTCTTCCTCTGCACGCTGCACCTCTAGCCATGGATCCTCACCGCTTGCATCCTCCATAGCCGCTACGACCCAACAGCTGGTATCAGAGCCTTGGCGGCCTCGGATGGACCTGGCTTGCGAGAACCGTCGCCTCTAGAAGCGAGGAAAAGCTTAACGCTAGCAAGGGAAGGTTTCGACACAACCGGAAGCTGTAGATAGGCAGGCAAGGACTGCAGCCCAAGGTTTGGCAGTAAACCAAAAACTCCATTTTTGGTAGCTAACTTTTTTTGACCTACACCCTATCTGTTCAAGGGGGGGTTATTGATCTAGCACCAAGTTATGGATACACCAGAAATCCTTTGGTTGTGAGAAAACCTAAAACTCACGGTTGACGAGTACACCAAAAACTCGAGGTATCATGAGTTGCTTGTCCAGTTCTGGCTTGAGGGGGGGATTGTTGGGTTCAAGCCCTCGGTCAGTTATCTTAAGTGTCTAGCCTATGGGAAATTCCCTTTATGGAGCATGCAGGTGACTTCACTTGGACTCCAAGTTATGCATGGCAAGGCTACCCTTTATACCTCTGCACGCTGCACCTCTAGCCATGGATCCTCACCGCTTGCATCCTCCATAGCCGCTGCGACCCAACAATGGGTAACCCTATGTACGCGAACATGGGTGTCCAACCAGGTTTTCAGGGTGCCTACGGCCAGTTTCGAGTGCTTGGAACACAATTTGGTATGGCTGGTTTTTCGCAGCCATACGTACAAAATGCAGATACGACAGGTAAAACAGTTGATGCGAGTGCTGGAATGAACAATCATGGAGCACCACTCTTACAGGCACCTGTTTATGATAATGTGGCTCCTATGAGTCAGCTGAAGGATTACAAAGAAGGTGGGCAGGGAGTGAAGTTTGAAACTTTCAGAGGAACTGAGCACCAATTGAAGGCTTTGACCTTCATACAGCAGTTCGATGCAGCGTATGAAGGAAACTTCACGGAATCTTCAAAGATACGCAAGGCTGCCACTTACTTGAAAGGAAATGCGCTTCAATGGTGGACCGCATTGTTGAACCAGGGTCAAGCCCCAACAACGTGGGTCCAATTCAAACAGCTTTTTGCGCCTACATGGTTGACAAACACTTTTGAAGTGGATGCGATGACAGAATGGCACGAGTTGAATGCTAAACAGTGTGCAAATATGGAAGAGTACAATAAACAGTTTTGGGCCACACTGTTGCCAGTCACCTCTTACAGGTTTGTGCCATTGTCAGAACAGATTGAGAAGTACTGTTGCGGATTTCCCAAGAAAATCACGGACTACTACACAAAGATTACTGTCATGAATATGTTTCAGTTGATAGAGAATGCAAGAGTGGCCAGCAATCTGTCGAAGGGAGATTTCGATGGATTTAATAGCCACAAGAAAGGGGCCCAAGGCAAACAGTTTTCAACGAAGGGCAATGTTGCAGCAAAGCCTTCTGAGCCTCTCACAAAGAAGCCCTCCACTGAAGAAGGTGATACGTCCAAGAAGCAGTCTAAGTCTTCTTCGAGACAAGGACAAGGACAAAAGAGGCATTTTTCTGGCAAAACTTTTGAAGAACGGAAAGCTCTAAGGGAGGCCAAGAAATGCTACATTTGTGAACAGGAAGGACATTTTGCAAATGAATGCCCACAGAAGAAGTCACAGGATAAGGATGACAAGTCAGACCATAAAGGGAAGAAGCCAAAGCCAAGTGCAGGACTTGTTCTAGATTTGGTTGGAGACCAGCCAAACACAGATGCCACAGAGCTGTGCAGAGCTTGGGGCAAAGTTAGAGACCAGACAGTGCTGGTTTTCTTTGATCCAGGAGCCCGTACAAATTTCATATCACCAGAATTGGCATCAAAGTTGGGCATTCGTGCAGAGAAGATGGGTATGACAGGGGAAGCAGGTTTGGCATGCCTAGGTTATTCACAGCCCGTTACTCCCATTTTCGGGAAGCTTCGTCTGCACATTCAGAGCTATGTGGATGCGGAAGAATTTCATATTATGCCACTTGAGGGCTGTGATGTGTTACTGGGTATCCCATGGTGTTACAGGTTGCATGCTATGGTGGATACTTATAACAAAAAGATTACCCTTGTACATAGAGGAAAGACTCATGTACTTGATGTAAAGCTTAAAGGCGAAACTGTTCCAGTTGTTTCTGCTTCTACTATTTCATCTGTGATAAAGAATCATCTTTCTGCGTACTTGATCTTCGCAAAAGAAGTACCTCAAGTTGTATCTAATTTGTCTACCTTAGATAAATACAGGTCAATTTTTTTGAGTGGTTTCAGTGATTGTTTTTCGGACTCTTTGCCAAGGGAGTTACCTCCTGAGAGACCTGAGGATCATACCATAGATCTTGTGCCAGGTTCTAGTCCACCGAATAGACCACCATACAGGGTTAGTGCAGCACAGCAGAAAGAGATTATGGGTCAGGTCAACGAGCTTTTAGAGAAGGGGCTGATTCAGCCCAGTTCATCCCCTTTTTGTTCGCCTGTACTCTTAGTGTAGAAGAAGGATGGTTCATGGCGCATGTCATTGACTATCGCGCCTTGAATAAGAATACCATCAAGAACAGGTTCCCCATACCGAGGATAGATGCCATTCTTGATCGGCTTGAGGGAGTGTCATTGTTTACAAGAATAGACCTAAAGAGTAGGTATCATCAGATACGCATTAGGCCAGAAGATGTCCATAAGACTGCGTTCAGGACAACATTTGGTCTCTATGAGTTTCTTGTTATGCCATTTGGTCTCACAAATGCTCCTGCCACGTTTAATAGAATGATGGACAGAATTTTTAGACCACATAGAAACTTCGTGGGTACCTTTTTTGATGACATGATTGTCTATTCGAAGTCTGAAGAGGAGCATAGGGATCACTTGACCGCAGTTTTCAATGAGTTACGTACGAACAGGCTACTCATTAATGCGAAGAAGAGTGAATTCTTTTTGCAAGAGATTCACTTCCTTGGGCACATTGTTTCAAAGGATGGGGTACGCATGGATCCCGCTAAAGTGGAAGCAATTAGGTCATGGCCAGACTTGAAGTCCGTACATGACATTCGAAGCTTTCTAGGCTTATGTTCCTACTACAGGAGGTTCATCCGAAATTTTGCTGAGATTGCTTCTCCACTCCATGCACTACAAGGAAAAGGAGTTACTTTCAAGTGGATAGCCAAGGAAATTTTAGCGTTCAAACACTTGAAACAGAAGCTGACTTCAGATCCGGTAATCATTTTGTCAGATCTTTTGAAACCTTTTGTGGTTCAGTGTGATGCGTGTGGCCATAGTCTTGGTGCAGTTCTAATGCAGAATGGCCGAGTAGTCGCATATGAGAGCAGAATTCTTTTGAAGACTGAAAGGAACTTGCAAGTCTATGAGAAAGAATTGTTGGCAGTAATTCATGCTCTCACTAGTTGGAAACAATATCTACTAGGGGCTGATTTTGTTGTCCAAACGGATCATCAAACCTTGCGATATTTTCTCACACAGACGAAGTTGTCTCAAAAGCACATGCGATGGGCAAACATCTTGTCAATGTTCCATTTTCAGATTGTGCATGTGCAAGGGAAAAAGAACGTGGTGGCTGATGCGTTGTCACGAAAGCCCCAAATTTCAGCAGTGTCAATTCCGTACCATTGTGAACTAGACGAAATGAAGACCAGCTTGTCGATGGGCAACATCATGAGCACTACATGCTTAAGAATGACTTTCTCATGATGCATGGAAAGTTATGCGTTACTAAACAGTTACAGCCAAAGATTTTGATGGAAAGTCATGCACCACCTTATGCTGGGCACCATGGAATTGATGCGACAGTGAAAGGGGTTGAGGCATTCTTCTATTGGCCAGCTTTGCGTCAACATGTTGACACATTTGTAAGATCATGCTTAGTATGCAAGGATCTATGACCAGCTTGTTGATGGGCAACATCATGAGCACTATATGCTTAAGAATGACTTTTTGTCACCACGAGATGTATTTTTCCTGTTGCCTTCCGTAAATAAGTATTAGATATATTTATTTTATTTTTACTTGTTTGTCCCAAAACCCTTGAAAAGGTGCAAGTGGACATTGCATGGCCAGTGTGAAACGGTTGGAGCCAAATGGGTTTCTCACATCGGGGATCTAGGTCGGTCAGACAGGGACTGCCTGGGCCAGTTAGCACTGAATTCTGATGAGTATGGAAGCTCGTGTGCGCCAAACTGGAATTTGGGCCACTCGTCAAGTCACTGCAACTTTATAAGTTGAAAGGGGCCACTAAATTAACCCACATTGTAGATGGTGGTCAAATGGTAGTCTTCAATGATGGTCAGGAGACCGATAGGGACGCCATGGAAGCAACTCCTAAAATTTAGGGAACTGCTATTTTTGACCGGAAAATGTGTTCGCGTCATTAGCTCTAGAATGACAAGGGGAACATTCTATTGCTCTGCTGCCAAGTCAACTGACGCACCAGTTGAGATATTTTTAGCAGGGAAAGCCCAAACTCGGAAACTGGGCGACGTGTCAGCCTGTGAGCCATTCTGCCACTCTGGGAGGCAAAAACGAGCTGCATATCAACAAAGGGGGCGCCATTTTCAGCCTCAGGTGGATTGTAGCAGGTACAGAAGCTATGGAATGCTTACCTTGCCCTCTATGTACAGTATGGTGACGGGAGTGATGCCCCGCACGCTACATACTGCTCTCTTTCTCCCCTACATACAGTATGTAAAACCCCACTAGTGGGCTTCTCATTTGACCTATGTACAGTTCTGGGGGTTTATGCGCGTTTGCCAAGGTAAGAGCCTTCTAAACAGGAACCGGATTAGCTAATTGCTAATCCCCCACAGGTACGCACAGTTCCATCACGAAAGATTGCGAGTTTGGAGAGTTTTCTTGCGTGAAAACTCGTCCAATTCACAGGGGAACTGTCCCATTGCGTGAGGGAGCCCTTGGGACACGCGTAGGCGTGTTCGCTCCGCTAAAAACGATCCGAAACAGGGAATTACAGCCTGCTGTGTTTTTCTGCAGGTTTAGGGTTTCGCACCTAAACTGCAAGGGAACATCGGGGGAGCCTCGTGAGAGCATTGGGATGCGTGTACAGGCTTTTGGGCTCCCGGCAGTGAAAAACAGAGAATTACAGCCCGCTGAATTTCTGTGACAGCTCACCAGAAAGCTTCCAGATATCGAGGGAATCCGTCCTAGACAAGTGTTTTTGACCTACAGGGGTTTTTGCGCCGTTATGCTGTCGAAATCCGGTCGAAAACCTGCGTTTTCAGCCCTCGCCAGGTTTGGACAGCTTTGTGAAAGCTTGTGCTAAGTGGTCGGATCGTCTACCTTAATTTGAATAAAGAAATACCAAAAGGGGCGCCAGTCTTTGGGGCCTACAGGGTGTCGGTCTCGTGTGCGCAGTGACATTCTAGTCGCTGGACGCAACTGTGTTCTCTTCCCTTCTCAATGCTCTGTGTAAAGTTAACAGGTAATTGAAATAGTACCGCCCTCTACGTTGTACGGGCCGGTTATATGGTTCCATCGACGGGATAGTCACTTTTTCTTCAAAAAGTGCAGCGTGGATTGTTGTGGGTGAAAGCAACACAGAGGTTGTCGATATGGCAGAGAAGAGAGACCAAGTACCTGAAGAGGGATCTTCCTCACATGGCACAGAGAAAATTCAACTCTTCAAGAAGAGGACAGGTTGTTTAGAACTCAACTACGTTGTTGCATGGACATGTTTCAGCAATTGGCTAACAACCCAAGGATGCAGGAATTCTTACAGGCTCCGACACAGGGTTTTCAGCCTCCTACACAGGGCATGACTAAGCCATTGCAGGAAAAGGAGATTTCCAATGCGCAGAGGACTCATGATGCTCAAGGGAAAGCCCATGTGGTTGAGCAACTAGCGGTGTCCAATGATCCAAAGCAACTTGCTTCAGCTGGACAGGAACCGTTTGTGAATGGTCAAGGGAGCAATGAACAAGCTATGCGTCAGACCCTTCCATTATCTAATACTTATCCAGGTTATTTTGGAGGTGGTTCAATGTTTCAAGCTATGGTTGGACCTTCCACAGGTTATATGCCAGGGAATGTGTTCGGGACAATGCAAACAGGCATGGGTAACCCTATGTACTCGAACATGGGTGTCCAACCAGGTTTTCAGGGTGCCTATGGCCAGTTTCGAGTGCCTAGAACACAATTTGGTATGGCTGGTTTTTCGCAGCCATACGTACAAAATGAAGATATGACAGGGAAAACAGTTGATGCGAGTGCTGGAATGAACACTCATGGAGCACCACTATTACAGGCACCTGTTTATGATAATGTGGCTCCTTTGAGTCAGCCTAAGGATTACAAGGAAGGTGGGCAGGGAGTGAAGTTTGAAACTTTCAGAGCAACTGAGGACCAATTAAAGGCTTTGACCTTTATACAGCAGTTCGATGCGGCTTATGCTGGAGGCAACTTCACGGAATCTTCAAAGATACGCAAGGCTGCAACTTTCTTGAAAGGGAATGCGCTTCAATGGTGGACCGCATTGTTGAACCAAGGTCAAGCCCCAACAACATGGGTCCAATTCAAACAGCTTTTTGCGCCTGCATGGTTGACAAACACTTTTGAAGTGGATGTGATGACAGAATGGCACGAGTTGAATGCTAAACAGTGTGCGAATTTGGAAGAGTACAATAAACAGTTTTAGACCGCACTGTTGCCAATCACCTCTTACAGGTTTGTGCCATTGTCAGAACAGATTGAGAAGTACTGTTGCGGATTGCCCAAGAAAATCAGGGACTACTGCACAAAGACTACTGTCATGAATATGTTTCAGTTGATAGAGAATGCAAGAGTGGCCAGCAATCTGTCGAAGGGAGATTCCGATGGATTTAATAGCCACAAGAGAGGGTCCCAGGGCAAACAGTTTTCAGCCAAGGGCAATGTTGCAGCAAAGCCTTCTGAGCCTCCCGCAAAGAAGCCCTCCACTGAAGAAGGTGATACGTCCAAGAAGCAGTCTAAGTCTTCTTCGGGACGAGGACGAGGACAAAAGAGGCATTTTTCTGGCAAAACTTTTGAAGAACAGAAAGCTCTTAGGGAGGCCAAGAAATGCTACATTTGTGAACAGGAAGGACACTTTGCAAATGAGTGCCCACAGAAGAAGTCACGGGATAAGGATGACAAGTCAGACCATAAAGGGAAGAAGCCAAAGCCGAGTGCAGGACTTGTTTCAGATTTGGTTGGAGATCAGCCAAACACAGATGCCACGGAGCTGTGCAGAGCTTGGGGCAAAGTTAGAGACCAGACACTGCTTGTTTTCTTTGATCCAGGAGCCCGTGCAAATTTCATATCATCAGAATTGGCATCAGAGTTGGGCATTCGTGCAAAGGAGATGGGTATGACAGGCGAAGCAGGTTTGGCATGCCCAGGTCATTCAGAGCCTGTTACTCCCATTCTGGGAAACCTTCGTCTACACATTCAGAGCTATGTGGATGCGGAAGAATTTCATATTATGCCGCTTGAGGGCTGTGATGTGTTATTGGGTATCCCATGGTGTTACAGGTTGCATGCTATGGTGGATACTTACAACAAAAAGATTACCCTTGTACATAGAGGAAAGACTCATGTCCTTGATGTAAAGCTTAAAGGCGAGTCTGTTCCAGTTGTTTCTGCTTCTACTATTTCATCTGTAATAAAGAATCATCTTTCTGCGTACTTGATCTTCGCAAAAGAAGTACCTCAAGTTGTATCTAATTTGTCTACCTTAGATAAAGACGGGTCAACTTTTTTGAGTGGTTTCAATGATTGTTTTTCGGACTCTTTGCCAAGGGAGTTACCTCCTGAGAGACCTGAGGATCATACCATAGATCTTGTGCCAGGTTCTAGTCCACCGAATAGACCACCATACAGGGTTAGTGCAGCACAGCAGAAAGAGATTATGGGTCAGGTCAACGAGCTTTTAGAGAAGGGGCTGATTCAGCCCAGTTCATCCCCTTTTTGTTCGCCTGTACTCTTAGTGCAGAAGAAGGATGGTTCATGGCGCATGTGCATTGACTATCGCGCCTTGAATAAGAATACTATCAAGAACAGGTTCCCCATACCGAGGATAGATGACATTCTTGATAAGCTTGAGGGAGCGTCATTGTTTACAAGAATAGACCTAAAGAGCGGGTATCATCAGATACGCATTAGACCAGAAGATGTCCATAAGACTGCGTTCAGGACAACATTTGGTCTCTATGAGTTTCTTGTCATGCCATTTGGTCTCACAAATGCTCCTGCCACGTTTAATAGAATGATGGACAGAATTTTTAGACCACATAGAAACTTCGTGGGTACCTTTTTTGATGACATGATTGTCTATTCGAAGTCTGAAGAGGAGCATAGGGATCACTTGACCGCAGTTTTCAATGAGTTACGTACGAACAGGCTACTCATTAATGCGAAGAAGAGTGACTTCTTTTTGCAAGAGATTCACTTCCTTGGGCACATTGTTTCAAAGGATGGGGTACGCATGGATCCCGCTAAAGTGGAAGCAATTAGGTCATGGCCAGACTTGAAGTCCGTACATGACATTCGAAGCTTTCTAGGCTTATGTTCCTACTACAGGAGGTTCATCCGAAATTTTGCTGAGATTGCTTCTCCACTCCATGCACTGCAAGGAAAAGGAGTTACTTTCAAGTGGACAACCAAGGAAATTTTAGCGTTCAAACACTTGAAACAGAAGCTGACTTCAGATCCGGTAATTATTTTGCCAGATCTTTCTAAACCTTTTGTGGTTCAATGTGATGTGTGTGGCCATAGTCTTGGTGCAGTTCTAATGCAGAATGGCCGAGTAGTCGCATATGAGAGCAGAATTCTTTTGAAGACTGAAAGGAGCTTGCAAGTCTATGAGAAAGAATTGCTGGCAGTAATTCATGCTCTCACTAGTTGGAAACACTATTTGCTAGGGGCTGATTTTGTTGTCCAAACGGATCATCAAACCTTGCGATATTTTCTTACACAAACGAAGTTGTCTAAGAAGCACATGCGATGGACAAACATCTTGTCAATGTTCCATTTTCAGATTGTGCATGTGCAAGGGAAAAAGAACGTGGTGGCTGATGCGTTGTCACGAAAGCCCCAAATTTCAGCAGTGTCAATTCCGTACCATTGTAAACTAGACGAAATGAAGACACAATATGCTGAAGATTCAGATTTTGCAAGGATCTATGACCAGCTTGTTGATGGGCAACATCATGAGCACTATATGCTTAAGAATGACTTTCTCATGATGCATGGAAAGTTATGCGTTACTAAACAGTTACGGCCAAAGATTTTGATGGAAAGTCATGCTCCACCTTATGCTGGGCATCGTGGAATTGATGCGACAGTGAAAGGGGTTGAGGCATTCTTCTATTGGCCAGTTTTGCATCAAGATGTTGACACATTTGTAAGATCATGCTTAGTATGCCAAAAAGTCAAATTTGACAGACAAAAGCAACAGGGATTGTTGCAGCCATTGCCGATCCCTGATAGGCCATGGGAAAGTATAGCAATGGACTTTATCTTTGACCTTCCAAGGACGCAAACAGGAAATAATGGGATTTGGAATATCATTTGTAGGTTCAGTAAGCAGGCCCATTTCATTCCTGTTAGGAAGAAGATAAAGCCAGAACACATGGTCAAGATATTCATGAGCAATATCTTTAAATATCATGGGATGCCTCAGTCAATTGTCAGTGATAGGGATCCACGTATGACGAGTCTTTTCTGGAAGGCATTGTTTGAGAACATGGGCACTACGCTCAAGTTCTCTTCTTCGTTTCATCCGCAAACTGATGAACAGTCACAAAAGGCAAATTCTACTGTCTTGGACCTACTCAAATGTTATGTCTCAGAGCACAAGGCAACTTGGGCACACCATCTCCCATTGGTTGAATATGCTTACAATAACACTGTGCATACATCAACAGGTAAGGCACCATTTGAGATAGTGGAAGGAGGAAAGAAAGTCCCACCCATTTTGCAGACTAAGGACAAGATATTTGAGGCAGACAAGTATGTGCAAGATATGGATGAAACATACAGGAAGATAAAGATTGCTCTTGAGAAGACTCAGGCTACGCAAAAGAAAGCTGCTGATCGTCACCGTCGTGAACTTGTATTTTCACTTGGTGATTGGGTACTTTTGCGCTTTGAAAAGGCCAGGTTAAAGAAAAGGAAAGGCAAGGAACGCTTGTTTCCTAAGCTCAGTATGCGATATTATGGTCCTTTTCAGATTTCAGAAAAGATCAGCGATGTAGCTTACAGGTTAAAGCTACCAGAAGGCTGGAAAATACATAATGCTTTTCATGTCAGCCTTCTAAGACCCTTTGTTGGTGATGTGCCAGAGAATATGCTTGATGAGGAACAACCCGAAGTGGAAGAATTGGATGAAATCCTTGTTCCTAAACAAATATTTGCACATAAAGAAAGAAAGGTTAGAAGAAAGGTTGCAAGACGCTATTTGGTGAAGTTCAAGAACTATCCATCGTTGGATGCCAAATGGATGGAAGAGTCTGAATTGCTGGATTCACCTCAGCTATGGCAATTGTATCTTGAAGCCTTTCAGATGGAACCCACAGTGACTTAATGTAGCCTTTTTGGAGCAAGGCAAGAGCATGGTTCATGATGCTCAAGAGAGTAGTTAAGCAATTGTATCTACTCTTTCCATACAGAATTTAGCTAGAGAAATTTGTGCTTCAGAGTACACTAGAAGGCTTCTATGCTTGATATATGTGTCGTAGCCAGGTTGGTGGGATTGTTTAATCGTCCAACGCTACATTTCCGGAAGCATGTATATCTTGGATTCCCATCATAGAATATGTGTGATATCAACAGATACCGCATGTATTATTGGCATGCAAGCAAGGTCGCTTGCAGTATTTCAAGGGTGGGGTGTGTCACCAGGAGGTGTATTTTTCCTGTTGCCTTCCGTAAATAAGTATTAGATATATTTATTTTATTTTTACTTGTTTGTCCTAAAACCCTTGAAAAGGTGCAAGTGGACATTGCATGGCCAGTGGGAAACGGCTGCAACCAAATGGGTTTCTCACATCGGGGATCTAGGTCGGTCAGACAGGGACTGCCCGGGCCAGTTAGCACTGAATTCTGATGAGTATGGAAGCTCGTGTGCGCCAAACTGGAATTTGGGCCACTCGTCAAGTCACTGCAACTTTATAAGTTGAAAGGGGCCACTAAATTAACCCACATTGTAGATGGTGGTCAAATGGTAGTCTTCAATGATGGTCAAGAGACCGATAGGGACGCCATGGAAGCATCTCCTAAAATTTAGGGAACTGCTATTTTTGACCGGAAAATGTGTTCGCGTCATTAGCTCTAGAATGACAAGGGGAACATTCTATTGCTCTGCTGCCAAGTCAACTGACGCACCAGTTGAGATATTTTTAGCAGGGAAAGCCCAAACTCGGAAACTGGGCGACGTGTCAGCCTGTGAGCCATTCTGCCACTCTGGGAGGCAAAAACGAGCTGCATATCAACAAAGGGGGCGCCATTTTCAGCCTCAGGTGGATTGTAGCAGGTACAGAAGCTATGGAATGCTTACCTTGCCCTCTATGTACAGTATGGTGACGGGAGTGATGCCCCGCACGCTACATACTGCTCTCTTTCTCCCCTACATACAGTATGTAAAACCCCACTAGTGGGCTTCTCATTTGACCTATGTACAGTTCTGGGGGTTTATGCGCGTTTGCCAAGGTAAGAGCCTTCTAAACAGGAACCGGATTAGCTAATTGCTAATCCCCCACAGGTACGCACAGTTCCATCACGAAAGATTGCGAGTTTGGAGAGTTTTCTTGCGTGAAAACTCGTCCAATTCACAGGGGAACTGTCCCATTGCGTGAGGGAGCCCTTGGGACACGCGTAGGCGTGTTCGCTCCGCTAAAAACGATCCGAAACAGGGAATTACAGCCTGCTGTGTTTTTCTGCAGGTTTAGGGTTTCGCACCTAAACTGCAAGGGAACATCGGGGGAGCCTCGTGAGAGCATTGGGATGCGTGTACAGGCTTTTGGGCTCCCGGCAGTGAAAAACAGAGAATTACAGCCCGCTGAATTTCTGTGACAGCTCACCAGAAAGCTTCCAGATATCGAGGGAATCCGTCCTAGACAAGTGTTTTTGACCTACAGGGGTTTTTGCGCCGTTATGCTGTCGAAATCCGGTCGAAAACCTGCGTTTTCAGCCCTCGCCAGGTTTGGACAGCTTTGTGAAAGCTTGTGCTAAGTGGTCGGATCGTCTACCTTAATTTGAATAAAGAAATACCAAAAGGGGCGCCAGTCTTTGGGGCCTACAGGGTGTCGGTCTCGTGTGCGCAGTGACATTCTAGTCGCTGGACGCAACTGTGTTCTCTTCCCTTCTCAATGCTCTGTGTAAAGTTAACAGGTAATTGAAATAGTACCGCCCTCTACGTTGTACGGGCCGGTTATACTTTCTCATGATGCATGGAAAGTTATGCGTTACTAAACAGTTACGGCCAAAGATTTCGATGGAAAGTCATGCTCCACCTTATGCTGGGCACAAGGCACAAGGTAACTTGGGAACACCATCTTCCATTGGTTGAATATGCTTACAATAACACTGTGCATACGTCAACAGGTAAGGCACCATTTGAGATAGTGGAAGGAGGGAAGAAAGTCCCACCCATTTTGCAGACTAAGGACAAGATTTTTGAGGCAGACAAGTATGTGCAAGATATGGATGAAACATACAAGAAGATAAAGATTGCTCTTGAGAAGACTCAGGCTAAGCAAAACAAAGCTGTTGATCGTCACCGTCGTGAACTTGTATTTTCACTTGGTGATTGGGTACTTTTGCGCTTTGAAAAGGCCAGGTTAAAGAAAAGGAAAGGCAAGGAACGCTTGTTTCCTAAGCTCAGTATGCGATATTATGGTCCTTTTCAAATTTCAGAAAAGATCAGCGATGTAGCTTACAGGTTAAAGCTACCAGAAGGCTGGAAAATACATAATGCTTTTCATGTCAGCCTTCTAAGACCCTTTGTTGGTGATGTGCCAGAGAATATGCTTGATGAAGAACAACCCGAAGTGGAAGAATTGGATGAAATCCTTGTTCCTAAACAAATATTTGCACATAAAGAAAGAAAGGTTAGAAGAAAGGTTACAAGACGCTATTTGGTGAAGTTCAAGAACTATCCATCGTTGGATGCCAAATGGATGGAAGAGTCTGAATTGCTGGATTCACCTCAGCTATTGCAATTGTATCTTGAAGCCTTTCAGATGGAACCCACAGTGACTTGATGTAGCCTTTTTGGAGCAAGGCAAGAGCATGGTTCATGATGCTCAAGAGAGTAGTTAAGCAATTGTATCTACTCTTTCCATACAGAATTTAGCTAGAGAAATTTGTGCTTCAGAGTACACTAGAAGGCTTCTATGCTTGATATATGTGTCGTAGCCAGGTTGGTGGGATTGTTTAATCGTCCAACGCTACATTTCCGGAAGCATGTATATCTTGGATTCCCATCATAGAATATGTGTGATATCAACAGATACCGCATGTATTATTGGCATGCAAGCAAGGTCGCTTGCAGTATTTCAAGGGTGGGGTGTGTCACCAGGAGGTGTATTTTTCTTGTTGCCTTCCGTAAATAAGTACTAGATATTTGTATCTATTTTATTTTTACTTGTTTTTCCCAGAACCCTTGAAAAGGTGCAAGTGGAC
Source organism: Adiantum capillus-veneris (assembly GCF_014529385.1). Classification (NCBI taxonomy): domain Eukaryota; kingdom Viridiplantae; phylum Streptophyta; class Polypodiopsida; order Polypodiales; family Pteridaceae; genus Adiantum; species Adiantum capillus-veneris. The sequence continues at coordinate 152,403,843 of NC_140943.1, forward strand.
ATTGCATGGCCAATGTGAAACGGCTGCGGCCGAATAGGTTTCTCACAGCGGGAGTCTGGGTCGGTCGGTCTGAGTATGGAAGCCTGTGTGCGCCGAATGAAGTTTGGGCCACTCGGAAAGTCACTTGTAACTTTATAAGTCAGTGGGAACTAGAGAATTAACTCAAATGTTGTGTGTCAGAGCACAAGGCAACATGGGAACACCATCTTCCATTGGTTGAATATGCTTACAATAACACTAAGCATACGTCAACAACTAAGGCACCATTTGTGATAGTGGAAGGAGGGAAGAAAGTCCCGCCTATTTTGCAGACTAAGGACAAGATTTTTGAGGCAGACAAGTATGTGCAAGAATGGATGAAACATACAGGAAGATAAAGATTGCTTTTGAGAAGACTCAGGAAAGCTGTTGATCGTCACTGTCGTAAACTTGTATTTTCACTTGGTGATTGGGTGCTTTTGCGCTTTGAAAAGGCCAGGTTAAAGAAAAGGAAAGGCAAGGGACGCTTGTTTCCTAAGCTTAGTATGCGATACTATGGTCCTTTTCAGATTTCAGAAAAGATCAGCGATGTAGCTTACAGGTTAAAGCTACCAGAAGGCTGGAAAATACATAATGCTTTTCATATCAGCCTTCTAAGACCCTTTGTTGGTGATGTGCCAGAGAATATGCTTGATGAGGAACAACCCGAAGTGGAAGAATTGGATGAAATCCTTGTTCCTAAACAAATATTTGCACATAAAGAAAGAAAGGTTGCAAGACGCTATTTGGTGAAGTTCAAGAACTATCCATCGTTGGATGCCAAATGGATGGAAGCGTTTGAATTGCTTGATTCACCTCAGCTATTGCAATTGTATCTTGAAGCCTTTCAGATGGAACCCACAGTGACCTGATGTAGCCTTTTTGGAGCAAGGCAAGAGCATGGTTCATGATGCTCAAGAGAGTAGTTAAGCAATTGTATCTACTCTTTCCATACAGAATATAGCTAGAGAAGTTTGTGCTTCAGAGTACACTAGAAGGCTTCTATGCTTGATATATGTGTCATAGCCAGGTTGGTGGGATTGTTTAATCGTCCAACGCTACATTTCCGGAGGCATGTATATCTTGGATTCCCATCATAGAATATGTGTGATATCAACAGATACCGCATGTATTATTGGCATGCAAGCGAGGTCGCTTGCAGTATTTCAAGGGTGCGGTGTGTCACCAAGAGGTGTATTTTTCCTGTTGCCTTCCGTAAATAAGTACTAGATATTTTTATTTATTTTATTTTTACTTGTTTTCCCCGGAACCCTTGAAAAGGTGCAAGTGGACATTGCATGGCCAATGTGAAACGGCTGCGGCCGAATGGGTTTCTCACAGCGGGAGTCTAGGTCGATCAACTGAGTATGGAAGCGTGTGTGCGCCGAATGAAGTCTAGGCCACTCGGAAAGTCACTTATAACTTTATAAGTCAATGGGAACTAGAGAATTAACTCAAATGTTGTGTGTCAGAGCACAAGGCAACATGGGAACACCATCTTCCATTGGTTGAATATGCTTACAATAACACTGTGCATACGTCAATAGGTAAGGCACCATTTGAGATAGTGGAAGGAGGGAAATAAGTCCCGCCCATTTTGCAGACTAAGGACAAGATTTTTGAGGCAGACAAGTATGTGCAAGATATGGATGAAACATACAAGAAGATAAAGATTGCTCTTGAGAAGACTCAGGCTAAGCAAAAGAAAGCTGTTGATCGTCACCGTCGTGAACTTGTATTTTCACTTGGTGATTGGGTGCTTTTGCGCTTTGAAAAGGCCAGGTTAAGGAAAAGGAAAGGCAAGGAACGCTTGTTTCCTAAGCTTAGTATGCGATATTATGGTCCTTTTCAGATTTCAGAAAAGATCAGCGATGTAGCTTACAGGTTAAAGCTACCAGAAGGCTGGAAAATACATAATGCTTTTCATGTCAGCCTTCTAAGACCCTTTGTTGGTGATGTGCCAGAGAATATGCTTGATGAGGAACAAGCCGAAGTGGAAGAATTGGATGAAATCCTTGTTCCTAAACAAATATTTGCACATAAAGAAAGAAAGGTTAGAAGAAAGGTTGCAAGACGCTATTTGGTGAAGTTCAAGAACTATCCATCATTGGATGCCAAATGGATGGAAGAGTCTGAATTGCTTGATTCACCTCAGCTATCGCAATTGTATCTTGAAGCCTTTCAGATGGAACCCACAGTGACTTGATGTAGCCTTTGTGGAGCAAGGCAAGAGCATGGTTCATGATGCTCAAGAGAGTAGTTAAGCAATTGTATCTACTCTTTCCTTACAGAATTTAGCTAGAGAAGTTTGTGCTTCAGAGTACACTAGAAGGCTTCTATGCTTGATATATGTGTTGTAGCCAGGTTGGTGGGATTGTTTAATCGTCCAACGCTGCATTTCGGGAAGCATGTATATCTTGGATTCCCATCATAGAATATGTGTGATATCAACAGATACCGCATGTATTATTGGCATGCCAGCGAGGTCGCTTGCAGTATTTCAAGGGTGGGGTGTGTCACCAGGAGGTGTATTTTTCCTGTTGTCTTCCGTAAATAAGTACTAGATATTTTTATTTATTTTATTTTTATTTGTTTTCCCCGGAACCCTTGAAAAGGCGCAAGTGGACATTGCATGGCCAATGTGAAACGGCTGCGGCCGAATAGGTTTCTCACAGCGGGAGTCTGGGTCGTTCGGTCTGAGTATGGAAGCCTGTGTGCGCCGAATGAAGTCTGGGCCACTCGGAAAGTCACTTACAACTTTATAAGTCAGTGGGAACTAGAGAATTAACTCAAATGTTATGTGTCAGAGCACAAGGCAACATGGGAACACCATCTTCCATTGGTTGAATATGCTTACACTAACATTGTGCATACGTCAACAGGTAAGGCACCATTTGAGATAGTGGAAGGAGGGAAGAAAGTCCCGCCGATTTTGCAGACTAAGGACAAGATTTTTGAGGCAGACAAGTATGTGCAAGATATGGATGAAACATACAGGGAGATAAAGATTGCTCTTGAGAAGACTCAGGCTAAGCAAAAGAAAGCTGCTGATCGTCCCCGTCGTGAACTTGTATTTTCACTTGGTGATTGGGTGCTTTTGCGCTTTGAAAAGGCCAGGTTAAGGAAAAGGAAAGGCAAAGAACGCTTGTTTCCTAAGCTTAGTATGCGATATTATGGTCCTTTTCAGATTTCAGAAAAGATCAGGGATGTAGCTTACAGGTTAAAGCTACCAGAAGGCTGGAAAATACATAATGCTTTTCATGTCAGCCTTCTAAGGCCCTTTGTTGGTGATGTGCCAGAGAATATGCTTAATGAGGAACAACCCGAAGTGGAAGAATTCGATGAAATCCTTGTTCCTGAACAAACATTGGCACATAAAGAAAGAAAGGTTAGAAGAAAGGTTGGAAGAATTGGATGAAATCCTTGTTCCTGAACAAATATTGGCACATAAAGAAAGAAAGGTTAGAAGAAAGGTTGCAAGACGCTATTTGGTGAAGTTCAAGAACTATCCATCTTTGGATGCCAAATGGATAGAAGAGTCTGAATTGCTCGATTCACCTCAGCTATTGCAATTGTATCTTGAAGCCTTTCAGATGGAACCCACAGTGACTTGATGTAGCCTTTGTGGAGCAAGGCAACAGCATGGTTCATGATGCTCAAGAGAGTAGTTAAGCAATTGTATCTACTCTTTCCATACAGAATTTAGCTAGAGAAGTTTGTGCTCAAGAGTACACTAGAAGGCTTCTATGCTTGATATATGTGTCGTAGCCAGGTTGGTGGGATTGTTTAATCATCCAACGCTACATTTCCGGAAGCAGGTATATCTTGGATTCCAATCATAGAATATGTGTGATATCAACAGATACCGCATGTATTATTGGCATGCAAGCGAGGTCGCTTGCAGTATTTCAAGGGTGGGGTGTGTCACCAGGAGGTGTATTTTTCCTATTGCCTTCCGTAAATAAGTACTAGATATTTTTATTTATTTTATTTTTACTTGTTTTCCCCGGAACCCTTGAAAAGGTGCAAGTGGACATTGCATGGCCAATGTGAAACGGCTGCGGCCGAATAGGTTTCTCACAGCGGGAGTTTGGGTCGGTCAGTCTAGGACTGGTCTGGCCAGTTAGCACTGAATTCTGATGAGTATGGAAGCCTGTGTGCGCCAAATGAAGTCTGGGCCACTCGGAAAGTCGCTTATAACTTTATAAGTCAGTGGGAACTAGAGAATTAACTCAGAAGGGGCAAACTGGACACATGGCGGCTCCACGCAGTTTTGCCACTTCCAACATGAAAAGGGGGCGCCCAATTTGAGAGAGGAGGCTGATTTTTGAACACAAGTGACCTACAGTGTGTGTGTGTGTGTGTGTGAGTAGTGGGTGCAGGTCTACAGCTTTAATGGAAAGCTTGCCTTCTCCTCTGTCTCATGTAGCACGATGACTTGCTCTCGTGCATCTCTCTCCCCCCTTTGGCACATATGGTAATGGCCCACTAGTTGGGTTACTGAGATGAACATGTACAGTTCTGGGGGTTTATGCGCGTTTGAAAAGGCAAGAGCCTTCTGAACAGGAACCGGATTAGCTGATTGCTAATCCCCCACAGGTACGTACACTTCCATCGCGAAAGATTGCGAGTTCGGAGAGTTTTCTCGCGTGAAAACTCGTCCAATTCACAGGGGAAATGTCCCATTGCGTGCGGGAGCCCTTGGGACACGCGTAGGCGTGTTCGCTCCGCTAAAAACGATCCGAAACAGCGAATTACAGCCTGCTGTGTTTTTCTGTAGGTTTAGGGTTTCGCACCTAAACTGCAAGGGAACATTGGGGGAGCCTTGTGAGAGCCTTCGGATGCGTGTACAGGCTTTTGGGCACCCGATAGTGAAAAACAGGGAATTACAGCCCGCTGAATTTCTGTGACAGCTCACCAGAAAGCTTCCAGATAGCGAGGGAATCCGTCCTAGACAGGTGCTTTTGACCTGCAGGGGTTTTTGCACCGTTATGCTGCCAAAATCAGGTCGAAAACCTGCGTTTTCAGCCCTCGCCAGGTTCGGACAGCTTTGTGAAAGCTTGTGCTAAGTGGTCGGATCGTCTACCTTAATTTGAATAAAGAAATACCGAAAGGGGCGCCAGTCTTTGGGGCCTACAGGGTGTCGGTCTCGTGTGCGCAGTGACATTCTAGTCGCTGGACGCAACTGTGTTCTCTTCCCTTCTCAGTGCTCTGTGTAAAGTTAACAGGTAATTGAAATAGTACCGCCCTCTACATTGTACAGGCCGGTTATAATTGCACATTAAGTCAAGGAATGCTCTCCCTTCCCGTCAGTAAAGGAACCTTGAGCACCCATTGATCACTCATCTTGAGCCATACACCATCATTCACTTCCGTTGCACACTACAAAGCGACTTTGCTTGTAGTATTTCAAGGGTTGGGTATGTCACCAAGAGGGATATTTTTCCAGTTTCCTTCTCTAAATATGTATTAACATATTTTTGTTTATTTTATTTTTGCTTCTTTTTCCCCAAAACCCTTGAAAAGGTGCAAGTGGACATTGCATGGCCATTGTGAAACGGCTACAGCCAAACAAGTTTCTCACATCAGGAATCTAGATCGATCAAACGATGACTCATGGGGCTAGTTAGCACTAGATTTTGATGAGTATGGAAGCATGTGTGCACCTAAATGGAATTTGGGCCACGCGGCAAGTCACTCATAACTTTATAAGTTTGGAGGAGTTAGGAAACTAAACCATAAGGGGCATAGTGGACACATGTCAATAGCAGAGCAACCCACTAGACAACACACACTCCGGAAGCTCTTTCCGAACTTGGGGACGTCCAAAAGAGGGTGGGGGGCTGATTTTCATTTTTGTGAGTGGATTTTCAAGTTCACACCTTAAATGGAAAGCTTTCCTTCTCCCTTGTCTCATGTAGCGCAATGATTCCACTCTCGTGCATCCCCCCCCCCCCCCCTTACAATTATGGTAATGCCCCACTAGTTGGGCTCCTCAGATGACCGTACTATCTTGTGGATTTTATGCACTTTTGCCAAGGCAAGAACCTTCTCAACAAGAACCGGATTAGCTAATTGCCAAACCCCCACAGGCATGCACAATTCCATCACGAAAGAATGCAAAACAAGAGAGTTTCTCGCATGAAAACTCGCCCAAATCAAAAGGGAAGTGTTCCATTGCATGTGGGAGCTCCTAAGACACTCATAGACGTGTTTGCTCCACTCAAAACGATCCAAAACAGAGAATTTCAGCTTGCAGCGTTTATTTGCAAGTTTAAGATTTCGTACTTTAACTGTAAAATAACACCTAGGAAGCTTCGGGAAAGCCTTGGGGTGGTTATACAAGAGTTTGGTGTCAATGACCAAATAGTGAATAACAGCATGAAGAAAATTTACTTACAGCTCACCGGAAAGCTTCTAAAATGCACGGGAATCCATCTTAGACTTGTACTTTTGACCTAGAGAGATTTTGGCGCCGTTGTGCTGCCAAATTTGGTTCGAAAACCTGCAATTTTAGCCCTTGACAGGTTTGGACAGCTTGGTGGGAGTTTAAATTAAGTGTTCATTTGTTTTCAATTGAATTAAAAAATACAAAAAGGGGCGCGAGTCTACGGGACCTACAGGGTGTCGGTCTTTGTGTGCGCAGTGACAATCTAGTTGATGGACGCATCTAAGTTCTCTCTTCTTCTCAATCCTCTGTGTGAAATAAACAGGTAATTGAATTAGTACCACCCTCTAGTGTGTACTTGCCGGTTATAAATATTCCCTCCAAGATGCTGGAGCCACCCATCCTATGATGAGTCATGAACAACAATATTGTTGTATCATCTTCATGCGCCTTTGATGATAAATTTGGCACATTAAATGGGCCTCCTCCCCTAATGGCTGCCCATCCTCTTCATAACTAACTTTTCAGTATCAAACACTTTTTGACTTCAATAAACACATGCAAATACACAACTTTTTGATGAACAAGTCTGTGCCCCTAACGAACCTTCATAAACCCCATTTTGCACATGATATGCTCCTTGAGTTAATGACATCCACTTCGTCAGCCTAGGCGTGGGACTTGTTACTTGAATCATTTAAGCACCTCACATGACCCTCTTTGAAATAGAACGTAAATGTTGGTTTACAAGGAGTTTTGCCATTGAATGGATTGGTCAAATCAGTAACATGTACCAAGCCCTTAACTAGAATATTGATAATCTAGCAAATGAAGGTTGTCCTCTACATAGCAGTAGCGGTTATCAAAGTTCAAACAGCACAAATCGATAAAGTAGAATTGTTTTTAAAAATGAATGGCAGTGTTAGCTATTTAGCACCTCTACTGTATGTATTTTGTGAGGATCATCTTTATGTCCCTTTGTTTTACCAAGTTGACCTTCCAAGAAGAAGGATGCTTCTCTCTTATAACACCCTTTAGTTATGTATTAATAACCTTCTTGAAAAAGCGTTGCAAGCGTAGCACCCATAAAGTGTATAAAAATCTTCACAAAACAGCTTCTTTGTGCAGGAAGTTGACATTAAATACACCATACCAAGCAAAAGGTAAGCTTATGTACAGGCCTAGGACTAATCAAGGATAAAGTTACTTCCAAAAGGACTAGAATACATTCAATTTATTTATGGTAGATAATTCTGAAGCGCCCAAAAAAAAAAAAAAAACTGGTACAATTTATATGACATCAAATATACGGCATCTCTTGCAAGTACTTAAACAAATTGGAAGTCTTTCTCAATGAAGCCTATCAATTGAGTTACTTGTTCGACAATACAAATCACTGTACCTGCAGTTGCATCCCCAGCTTCCAAATCATCCTCATCGTCTTCAAGAGTGGTTGCACTTTCCGTCACTCCATTCGACACAGCATTAATTTGAACAGCCTCCTCAACAGGGCTAGCTTTCTTTTTTTTCTTCTTCTTTTTTTTTGCCTGTACAGTCTCCTGAAATCATGGACAATAGTTCACGGAGCAGAAAGAAAGACTCCTGATGCTGTTAAATCATTTCAACCCTCAAAACCAGAATCCGTTAACTTAAACAAGACAAAAACCCTCTAAAAAGGCCCTCAGTCCAAATAGAACAGCATTGTTTATAGCACACAAAACTATTAAGTGGTTTTCAATCCATTCAAACATTTAACAACCTAAACTTTTCCCTTGTAAAAGATATCTGGCATATAACATCTCACTTGTATCCAGGTAGATGTGGCATACATTGACAAGCCCCATCTCACAATATATATATGACCTCTCCCATGCTCATTGCAAATCAAGCCTAAGGCCAAACAGAAGGACCAGTAAAATATTTGCCGAGCTGACTTGCACATTCAAAAGGCCAATTTCCAATTTTTCCAGTGGGCAGGGCATGGCTACTCATCCACTAACACCTTCATCTTAGAACTCCCTTGGCTTCTTTTGCAACCTCCGTGCACAAAAGCTAACATAGTACCTTTTAACCAAAAGAAAAAAAAATATTACCACAAAACAAGGTGTAAGACTTGAGGAAAGTCTTTGAACAAATTAAACCCCACACAGCACTTTTGGCATCTCTGCAATGCAGGCTAATCACACCCTGAAAGTGGTAAACAATGCGCAAACTCCCCAATGGTAAATACTTATCCCACTGAGACTTATTTTCAAACAAATAACACTTTGACAAGTCTAAAACCATTGAGTTGGGTATCTCAAACTATCCATGGGTCTGTGGATGAAGCAAATATGAGAATTTGAGCAACATTCTCACACATTGCTCTCCAAAACAAACTATAAATCAAGAGTCTCTATCTGACACAATAGATTTAGGCATCCCATGCAACTGAAAGATGGACAAACAGCTTTGCCAAACAATCGGCCTTTACTTTCTCTTCAGTAGTACAAAATGAGTCTGCCTGCTAAACCTATCCACAATAGTGCTATGGAACTCCACCACTGCATAGCAATATCTTTGAGAAAACCGGCAGCTTGAGAGATCTTTAATTCTTATGTGGAGTTCCCCACGGCATCAATGTTGTCAACCTGATGAAGGAACTGTAAAGCTTTCTTTCTATCTTTCACACTTGGAGAGGTGCAATAGATCCACCATCCTTGAAGTCCTTTGGCTGATTTGGTGCAAATCCAAGATAGGGATAGTAGGGATATGCATACTGACTCCAACCATTGTATCCAGTGGACGGTGGGGAAGGTCGTGCCATCGGCGGAGGCAGAGGCGGTTGCATGGTGTAAACATCAGATGGCTGCACCATATTTCTGAGAACTCCCCCAATTGGAATAGAGGATTGAGTAGGTTGTCGGTTAGAAGCCCTTGTGCTTTCTCCTACTAGAGGAGGAACAGCCTCCTAACGCAATAGAGGAGGTAACATGTAGTTCAAAAACTACCAAAAGCTCTACTAAATCTCGAGATTCTGTTGAGGATACCTCCAGAGGTATAGAGGCGACACTCAAGGGTCTTGAGATATACTTCTAAGGCCACAGCTCAAGAAGGACGTTGAAGAGTTTGTGCGTACTTGTTTGGTATATCAGATAGCGAAGTACGATAGGCAGAGAGCAACGGGACTCCTCAATCCTTTACCGATGTTAGGTGCAGCGGAATGATTGTTTACGCTTTGCTCAAGATGAGTGCTCCGAATTGTGCTCAAGGTTCCTTTTAGTTCTTATGGAAGGGAGAGCCTTCCGTTCTTTAATGGAAAGTGCTATGATCACGAACAAAGTGAATGGACAATGTGCGTGCAAGTGAATGAGACTGAGAGATAGAGAGAGAAGAGAGATACGACACCAGAGACGTTGTAAAACCCTCCTCCGAAGGCCCCACTCTCGTCGGCGAGAGTGGTCTACTTATTGATTGCACAAAGTGGTACAATGACGATGCAATGGACTGATGCAACCTGGGACTATGCCGATGACGTCGACGGTGATGACGAAGTCAACCTAAGGGCTGAAATCTGCAATCTTTCTACTACTGTCCAAAATCGCTATGGGCTGAAATCTGCTAATCTTCTATCTGCTGAATTCTGACTCTATGTCGGTGACGATGTCGATGACGATGATGCGACGACGACGCACTGAAAACGTAGCTGCTGAAGTCTGCGTTTTCCGGGCTGAAACTGTAAACCTTGCGGAAACTGACCGTGCGGCGAGGAACTGCTGCGGGAGGGTGAGATCTGCGAGGTTCGGGACTTGATCTGTGATATCTAACTGCTGAAAACTGAAAACGCTGATCCTAGGGCTGATTCTGTCACGATAGATCTGCAAAACGCTGAGGTTGCTGGCAGATGCAAAAACGCTAGGGCTGAAAATGGAGTTTTTGTCGCCGGGATTCTGCAAATGCAAAAACGCTAGGCTGATCTGCTGTGGTCTTGTCGCCGTGGCTCTGCAAATGCAAAACGCTGGCTGATCTGTGGTCTTCTAATGCTTGCTGAAAACGCTGAACCAACTACTGCATTTACGGCTGAAAACCAAAAACGCTGCTGCATCTGCTAGCGTTAGAGAAAACGCTGAGGTCCTGGGGGTGATGGCGATGCATTCACAGATGAAAACGCCAGGCTCGCTGATGGATCTGGTAGCGCTATCAAAACGCTAGGAATGGGGAGGTACTGCTGAGGATGTCCAAAAATGCCAGGGCTTGGAGAGGGAATCTGCAAACGCTAGGGTTGATGGGTTCTTGCTGAGAAGGTGCCTGTTGAGCGTGGAGCTCCTTCTGCCAGAAAGTGCTAACTTGGGTTTGCTTATATATTAACTTAGCAAAATTGCCCTACCTACTTTTGTTGGAAAGTCACTTAAAAATAATAAGTGAAAAATGTCAAAAATAGGAAAAATAGGCTAAAATCACTGGAAAATTCCCCTAACTGATTCTAATGAATTCTGATGGGAATTCTGATGATCATGCTATGTGCAACCAGAGGATATGCATCTATGCTAAGTGACTGGGCATGCACGGTCTACGAATAGACTCACAAAAGTGCCAGATCACTTCTAGTCTAGACTAACTGGACTGACTGAACCTTGATCATGCTGTAGCTTGTCCACGGACACATAGGGTTGGATGTGTCATGTGACATCCCCTCCTTTTCAAAGTGAGGTACTGGTACCGAACTGTATGGCGTCGGGGAGATCGCCAATAGCATCCGGAATCCAGGAAGGGACGCTTCGCCGGCCCACTCTGATGTGTGGGTCGTGCGGTACTTGAACTTCATAAAGGTCTGCAACGCTTGCTTCTTTGGGCCGCGCCGAAAGCGACACAAAGTCATCTTCAATGCTTCAACTTCGTCGAGAGTCATGCTTCCTTCTTCTTCAAGAATCTCCATGGCTGAAAATTCCTGAAGCCATTTCCAACACAAAAACATGAACATATCCATTCCATGTAAAGTGACTGGAAAAAATCTCGTCTTCCTCAAAGACTGTGCATGCAATGTAGATGAACCAATAGACGGAGTGACAACCCGTTCATCAAACACAGTCAAACAATGAGATCGAATCTTTCTCTTTTGTTCTAAAGCAATCAACTGTAACGGAAATGCCCATGCTTAGTGCTCATACTTTCATGTGCTCGTTCGGAAACTGTGTCATGCCAAGGAAGAGACATAGAATGTGACTTCCTGACATACATACTTTTCAACTTTTCATGAAAAATTTGCATACATTCGTGCTCACCCATGAGAGAAACGTGCTCAACATACAATATGTCATTCCTAGGAAAAGGGATCACATAAAGATGCTGACTAAAATACAGAAAACGATCACGAATGAAACATTCGAATAATGCGTGCGTATCAATCATGCGAACACATAATACTTCCTGTGAGGGTTCTTTGGACCTAGGCTCGAGAGCCAAGATCGGTTCTTCCTGAATGCTCGAATCGTCCTGTGGGGGTTCTTTGGACCTCGACTCGAAAGCCAAGATCGGTTCTTCGTGATTCATCGAATCTACAACGAGGTTAGCTTCGCTAGAAAAAGCATCCACCAACACATCATTTCTGTGAACAATCACATCATCTTCATGCAACTCATCATGCTCGTGAGAAATCACGTCTTGATCATGCAAATCATCATGCTTGTCATTGTCATCCAAATCATCATGCTTAGCAATATCATTCAAATCAATGTCATTCAAATCATCAAGCAAATCATTGTCGTTCAAAACATCATGCAAGTCATTGTCAATCAAATCATCATCATGCTTCACACAATCATGCAAATCCTGTGTATCATGCGTTGGAGAAGAAGAGACTGAGAGAGTCTCCTTTTCCCGAATCTCTTGCAGCTGTGCCTGAGCTTGAGAAACGAGTTGCAAGAACTCTTTCATGTGTTGGTCGCTCATTCCTTTGACGACGGCTGCAATTCTTTCTATGTCTGCGCTCCATTTCTGCTTTTCTTTCTGCTCTTCTTTTTGCGTTTCTTGCTTCGCGTTCTAAATTCCTTTTCATAAACATCTGCTCCAACTCCTCCATCGGAGTTAGTGCAATCGGTGTCGTAGATAGGGAAGGGTCAGAAAAACCTCCTGGTGGGAAAAATTATTCTTCACCTCTCTCATGCTCATCACCTCCAAGCGAAGTATCCATTCCGCTTCGAGATGACCATTCTGCAATCGTGGGTTCTTGTGGTCTTGGGTTCTTAAGTTCACGAGGAACTTGGGTTCTTGGGGGTCTTGGTTCTTGAGGTTCTTGATGTTTTCTTTCGCTTGCAAATCGCGTTTAAGAAGGATCTTCTCTTCACCCGAGTTCTACTCTTTTCTACGGGCGCACCCCTTGGCGGCCTTGCGCTCACACCAAGGTTGCTTTTTTCCCCCTCACGTCGATTGGCCGGCCGCTAAGTGCACGGTCCGCTCTCAATGAGTAAAAAGAGACACAAGGGAAGGTTGGACAAGCCCTTCTTTCTTGGGTTTCCTGTCACTCTTCAAAAACACGATTAGGAATCGACACGCCTAAGCGAACTTGGGTTCGTGCGACCGCAACAAGCAAAAAAAAATTCTTATGATTCTTGTGGTTCTCTCCTTGAGTGATATAGAACACTGCCAAAGCTCTGATACCAATGTTAGGTGCAACGGAGTGATTGTTTGCGCTTTGCTCAAGATGAGTGCTCCAAACTGTGCTCAAGGTTCCTTTTAGTTCTTATGGAAGGGAGAGCCTTCCGTTCTTTAATGGGAAGTGCTATGACCATGAACAAAGTGAATGGACAATGTGCGTGCAAGTGAATGAGACTGAGAGATAGAGAGAGAAGAGAGATACGACACCAGAGACGTTGTAAAACCCTCCTCCGAAGGCCCCACTCTCGTCGGCGAGAGTGGTCTACTTATTGATTGCACAAAGTGGTACAATGACGATGCAATGGACTGATGCAACCTGAGACTATGCCGATGACGACGACAGTGATGACGAAGTCAACCTAAGGGCTGAAATCTGCAATCTTTCTACTGCTGTCCAAAATCGCTATGGGCTGAAATCTGCTAATCTTCTATCTGCTGTATTCTGACTCTATGTCGGTGACAATGTCGATGACGACGATGCGACAACGACGCACTGAAAACGCAGCTGCTGAAATCTGCGTTTTCCGGGCTGAAACTGCAAACCTTGCGGAAACTGACCGTGCGGCGAGGAACTGCTGCGGGAGGGTGAGATCTGCGAGGTTCGGGACTTGATCTGCAATGTCTGACTGCTGAAAACTGAAAACACTGATCCTAGGGCTGATTTTGTCGCGATAGATCTGCAAAACGCTGAGGTTGCTGGCAGATGCAAAAACGCTAGGCTGATCTGCTGTGGTCTTGTCGCCGTGGCTCTGCAAATGCAAAACGCTAGCTGATCTGTGGTCTTCTAATGCTTGCTGAAAACACTGAACCAACTGCTGCATTTACGACTGAAAACCAAAACGCTGCTGCATCTGCTAGCGTTAGTGAAAACGCTGAGGTCCTGGGGGTGATGGCGATGCATTCAAAGATGAAAACGCTAGGCTTGCTGATGGATCTGGTAGCGCTATCAAAACGCTAGGAATGGGGAGGTACTGCTGAGGATTGTCCAAAAACGCCAGGGCTTGGAGAGGGAATCTGCAAACGCTAGGGTTAATGGGTTCTTACTGAGAAGGTGTCTGTTGAGCGTGGAGCTCCTGCTGCCTCTTCTGCCAGAAAGTGCTAACTTGGGTTTGCTTATATATTAACTTAGCAAAATTGCCCTACCTACTTTTGTTGGAAAGTCACTTAAAAATAATAAGTGAAAAATGTCAAAAATAGGGAAAATAGGCTAAAATCACTGGAAAATTCTCCTAACTGATGGATTCTGATGGGAATTCTAATGATCATGCTATGTGCAACCAGAGGATATGCATCTATGCTAAGTGACTGGGCATACACGGTCTACGAATAGACTCACAAAAGTGCCAGATCACTTCTAATCTAGACTAATTGGACTGACTGAACCCTGATCATGCTGTAGCTTGTCCACGGACACATAGGGTTGGATGTGTCACGTGACAGATTCTAGACCATGGGAGAGTATAGCAATGGACCCTTTTTTATCTTCCCAAGACTTAGAGTGGGCATGTTGGCATTTGGTACCAAGTCGCACGATCCAAGGACTTGGCAAGCTTTCAAGAATATTTTCGCCCGGAGCCACATGACATCCTACTTTGAAGTACAGCTTTTGGCAGATTGGGGTAACTTGAAACCATGGAAGACTACAACCAAAGTTTCCTCGACCTTTACCTTCCAGTGTCTTTCTTCAAGGTAATTGTCACAATGTAAGATACAACGGAAGTGTGAGAATTATATGTACTAATCCTTTATTAAGTACTTAAACTCATGATTAAGACTTAAGAAACTGAACTAAACTCAAAGAAAGACTCAGAAGACTCTCTGTTTTGATTGATTGAAGTGTGAAACAAGGGCTCCTTATATAGGAGACGAAGAGACACAAATGAAAAGACACATCTCTTGGTGAAGAGACATGACTTTAGATGTAAAGACACATCCTTTCAGTGAAGAGCTGCAACCATTGGGCGAAGAGTCGCACCCGTAGAGCGAAGGGGTGTGACCAGTCGTTGAAGGAGTGTGGCTTTTGGTGAAGAGGCACGTCTTTTGGGCGAAGGGGTGTGACCATCCAAGCGTAGGGGTTCTGGTTGGCATGGCACTTCGCATATCTGCATCAATGAGTAACTATGTAATTTAACTAAGTCACAAACGTAACATTCCCTCCCTCTTAAAATAAAACCCATGTGTCCAATGAAAGTCTGTCGTTTGTCGAAGAATTCTTGGAGGAGGTGAGGGTATTGTTGCATTTCTTCGTGACGACTGGTTCCCGCTCGCTGCTGCTGTTTCCCCTTCGCTGCGCCATCGCCCCCCTTCCCCCCCCCCCCCCCCAGCGCTGCCCGCCTGCCCTCTCTACCCCCCCGCCAGCCCTCGCTGCCCCCCTTGTTGCCCTGCTTGTCCGCGCGCTGCCCCACCCCTGCTGTAGCAGCTCGCGACACTGCCGCTGCTGCAACCCTGCCCGCCCCTGCCGCCCGATGCCGACCCCCTGTTGCAGCCGCTCCCACCATTGCCGCCCCCGCCCGCTGCTGCTAGCGCTCCCGCATTAGCCGTCCCCGCCCGTTGCCCCCCCCCCCCCCCCCCCCCCCCCCCAAGTTGCCTGCTCTTTTTCCTCCGAGTTGCATCCTGCAAATCGGTACATTCAGCATTGACTCCGTTTTGGGGCAGTGCTTTGCGTGCCTAGTTGCAGATTCCGCCCGCCATCCTCTTCTTACGCCACAGCAGTAGACACAAATGGAGGCTCCAGCTTCGCCACAGAGGGACTCACCTGAAGCCCCCTCGCCCGACCCCGCTGAGCCCACCATTCGACTTGCTCTTTCGCCGACAGAGCAAGCGAGCCTTGCCACAGAGGTAGAGCGTTTGCAGGCGACTTAGGTCATTTGCAAGGTTCTCGGCACCCGACCTAGCAGAGGAGAGCTGCGAGACCTTCTCCAGGCCCGCCTTCTCGCAGAGGTGGGCAAGATCTTGGATGTCCAGATTCTCGGACGGGGGTACTACCAGATCGAGTTCGAGACCTCCGAGATGGCCTCCAAGGTCATAGCTATGAGTCCACTGGCCATCCGAGCATCACGCGCCCACTTTCGACAGTGGCGACATGGTTTTGACCCGACTTCGGATGTGCTAGTAGAGGAGGCAGACATCCCCATCTCAGTCTGCTTTCCGGGTTTACGGAGGGAGTACCTTCCACTTCTCTCCAGGATTGGCTCCGCCATTGGACTGTCCTGGAGACACCTCGTACGGCAGCATCAGTAGCTGCCAAGGCGGCTGGCATCCCTTCAGTTCGAGTTTTGGTCAGGGATACCCACACGCTCCCGAAGGTCATCCTTCTGCCTCGGGTGAGTGGGGGTTGGTTTAGACAGAGTGTGGAGTACTCGGGTCTCCCGAACCAGTGCTTCATTTGCAGACAGATGGGCCACCTAGCGAAGGCCTATCCACGGAGGAGGCCACGACCTGCACCTCAGCCTCAGCCCCAGCCTGCAAAGGCTGGGCCGCAGCCCACAGCCAACGGCACAGCGCACAGATTCAGAGCCACCCTCCGAGCCTGGGGCTCCAGCGGAGAAGGGGTGGCAGCAGGCCCGTGGCCGTCGACGCCAGGGGCCACAGCGACAGCCTGGCACTCAGAGTGGCCCTCAGGTGCCTACTCAACAGCAGTGGGTTCCCACGGGGAACCGCTTTGGTCCTCTTGAGCAGGAGGAGCCACCTACGCCAGCCTCCACCTCCGCTTCACCCTCGCCAGCCGCCCCACCTTCAGAGTTCCCCTCCTCCTCCTCATCCTCCCCCCCGCCCTCTGCTCCCGTCCACTCCCCACCTCGCCCCCCTGCCTCTGTCGCCCCACCCCGCTTCTCTTCCTCTCCGTCCCCCCCCCCCCCCCCCCCCCCCCAGCTCCTTCTCCCCCTCCTCCTGCTTCAGTACCACAGTCGACTCAGGAGACCGGTCCCTCGCGGCGGCTAGGAGATCTCTTGGCAACGCTTTTGCCACGAGTCGCCTAGCGAGAGAGGGTCAGCCCTTCTTGCGGACCCCTCTGTAGATTCAAACATCTTCCCTTGCAGCTATCCCTCGTGGTCTGACGAGCATTGACCTCCGACGCAGCTGGGATTTCTTCGATTACGGGTTCACTCGCTTTCTCGGCGATTCCGCAGCAGACCACGAGGTAGCCTGCTTCAGGGTCCATGCTTTGTTCCTCGCCGCTAGGGGGACAGAGGCCTTGGACTCAACAGTTGGTTTCTCCTTCCCCCTCTGTGGGGTAGGACCGAGACAGAGTGGTCCCTCGACTCAGTGGTGGGATGGTTGCATACACAGGTTCTCGAGTTCTCTCACCACATGGGAGAACTTGGAGTTACAGATTTGCTGCAGACTTTGTGGCCACTGGCCAAGTTTGCGGTGATACCCCCAGACTCAGCAGGATGTAGACACATTGTGGTGTACTTTTTTGCTGATACGCAGTGTTTGCCTTGCTATGTATACATTCATGAGGACTCCTGGACAGAGGAGGTTGCTTTACGCACGGCTCGCTCTACTTGGGCTTGGGCTAGGCACTCACTGCAGTCTTGCCTATCTAGAGGACGCTCGGATGCGGATTACTCCCCATCCAAGCCAGCCTCGAAGATAGCCCGTCTTGCTGCTGCTAGAGCATCTGTTCTCTCTCGCTCCCCATGAGGATCGTCTCGTGGAACGTGCAGGGACTAGGTGGGCCCCAGTTTCAGCGCAACAACGGGGCCGATTGCGGCAGGAGCTTCAGCGTTGCCTTGTGGGAGGAGAGATTGATCTCCTTATGCTTCAGGAGCACCATTTGTCTGAGAGCCGCATTCGGCGATGTGGTCAGATTTTGCGTGGACGATATGATACCTTTTGGTCAGCTGCTTTTGGACCTAGAGGCATCCAAGGTGGGGTATGTATGACTATTGCGGACTCATTACAGCAGGCCACTGTGGGTAGAGGGATTATTGTGCTAGGCAGGGCTCAGTGGATTACTATGCAGGTTCAGGGTGGCCTTGTGGGCTTCCTGAACATCTATGCGCCCAATGTGGCGAGTGCTCGTATAGAGTTTTGGTCACAGATTGTTGAGTCTTTGCCACAGGTTGACCATTGGTGTGTAGGAGGGGACTTCAACATGTTGGAGGACCCTTCTGACAGGATCGGAGGCAGCCATGCTACTGTGCATGGAGTCGAGTTAGCAGCTTGGGAGAGGTTGTGTATGACTTTGAGGGTCTCGGATACATGGCAGCATTCTGGCTTTGTGAGGCCTCCAGAGAGTCTTGCTTTCTCTAGATCGGACCGCAGAGTGGGAGGAGTGAATCTATCGCGGATAGATCGCTTCTACACTAGTGACCACTTTAGTGACTTGGGGGGATCAGTGGGCATCCTGGCAGGGATATCCTTCTCGGACCATGCACCAGTGATCCTCACAGTGGCAGACAGGCAGAGGAGTGGGAGCACGATGCTTCGCATCCCAGAGCGGGTCTTGTTGGACTCAGCACTCAGAGAGAGGGTAGAGGCTCTCTGGACAGAGGGCATGGACAGCCAGGCTCTACCTGCAGACAGAGTGGCCTTAGGCCTAGCTCAGCTTAGCCACTTTTTTCTCCAGGAGTCTCTGGCTCGACGGCAGCGAGAGAGGAGCAGCAGCGTCTCAGACGAGGCATTGCTTCACTACAAAGGATGCAAGAGCAGCATCCAGACAGTCCATGGTTGGAGGAGCAGTTACAGCAGGCTCGACAGGAGCTTGCTTGCACAGAGGAGAGGCGTCATGAGTTTGCCTTTCACCAACAGGCATCTCAGTGGACTCAAGTGGGTGACAGAGTGACAGGTGCTTTTTTTGAGACAATGGGACCTCGGCACTCGCATGCCAAGGTCAATCAGTTGAGGAGACCCGATGGGTCAGTTGTTTGAGAGCCCGAGGATATGCGTGCAGTTGCTACTGACTTTTACCGTGAGTTACTGTCGGCTGAGCCCCAGTCAGAGCGACAGGATGCATGCAGGGGGCAGGTTTGGGCACAGATGCCTTGTCTTGTGACTGAGGAGATGCGCCAGAGGCTAGAGATGCCTCCTTAGCTTGAGGAGCTGTACACAGCTCTTAGGGCCCTTCCTCGTGGTAGCTGTCCAGGTGAGGATGGGCTGACTCCCAGCTTTTTCTTGGAGTATTGGGACCTGCTTGGCCCAGATCTTTGTAGTGCCTTTCAGTACATTCTGCACACAGGCGTGATGCCGGATAGCGTGAGTGAGGGCCTCATTTACCTCATTCCAAAGGAGGGTGGCTCCTTGGACGAGATTCGACAGTGGCGTCCCATCACCATCCTCAACTCAGCCTACAAAATTCTTGCCAAGGCTTTGAGTTTGAGGATTCAGCCACTTTTGGAGAGCCTTATACATGGGACTCAGACAGGTTTTGTCAAGGAACGTAGTATCCTTGACAACATCTTCACTTTCTGGGAGGCTTCTGCCCTGGCACGGCTCCGTGGGGAGGACCTTGTGATTCTTCTTCTCGGTTTTGAGAAGGCATACGACAGAGTTGACTGGGACTTTCTAGAGGGCACTCTACGCAGGATGGGCTTCTCGGATGCTTGGATCAGAGGGGTGTCAGCTTTGTACAGACAGGCTCACAGTCGGGTGCTTTTGGCAGGAGGTAGAGGTGAGCGCTTCATGCTCACACGATCGGTCAGACGGGGTTGTCCTCTTGCCCCCTTTCTCTTTCTGTTCTATGCGGAGGCAATGAGCAGATTTTTGGTGTCACAGCAGGTTGGTCTGAGGGGCTTAGCACTCCCTATACGGGGGGATGAGCTTCTGGACGCTGAGTTTGCCGACGACTCGGCCTTGTACTTAGAGGGCTAGGAGGCCAATCTACACAAATGTGAGCAGGCTTTCGAGACCTTCTGTTGTGCATCGGGCACACTGATCAACTGGAGAAAGACAGTGGCTTTCTCGGTTGGCAGTGCTCCTGTGCCAGATTGGATGCCAGGAGAGGGTTTCAGGTGGATTCCCCCAGGGACTGCAGTTCGGTACTTGGGTTGTCAGGTTGGTTTGGACTTGTCCCCCGAGCAGCAGATTGCTCCTCTTCTCCTGTCCATCAGGAGAAAGCTGTTGCATTGGAGCTCAACACGACTTTCGTTGGCTGGTAGAGTAGTAGTTGCAAACCAGGTGCTGTTGGCGACTATGTGGTACATCACTTCTTGCTGGATCTTCTCGAGTTCTTGTCTCAGCCAGGTTGAGAGGCTGATCAGGAACTTCCTTTGGTCAGGTCGTGACACTCTGATTGCCCGAGCCAAGGTGGCTTGGTCGGTCATCACACTTCCTTGTTCTCAGGGAGGGCTTGGGATCATTGATCCAGCATAGCAGAGCAGAGCCCTTCTTGGGAAGTTCGTCGTCAGAGGACTTCTTCCAGGCGAGGAGCCCTGGAAGGAGTTCTTGCTGCAGAGGCTTCGTGCCAGGAGGCCCTTGGCAACCTTCGACCAGATGGATCTTTACAGAGTTGCGCCGAGTTGGTTTGAGCAGGAGACTAGAGGACCGTTTCGTTGTGAGTTTGCTTCGATCTTGGGAGCTCTTACGGCGTGGCCTAGAGCAGAGACAGCCGACGTGCACGGAGGAGCGCCTACGGCAGCCCCTCGTCTGGAACCCCATGGTTAGCACTCAGAGAGGCCACTTGGTTGGGAGTCGGCCTCATGTTTCTTGGGGTCCCATGGCAGCAGGTCCAGCGCGCTCTCTAGGTGACTGGCTAGAGTTCACAGGTTTGTCAGAGGAGGTGCAGGGTTTCCAGCTATAGGGCATGAGAGGGGTGCAGAGCATGTGTCAGGACATCTCAGAGTCAGTTCCAGTTGAGTGGCTCACGCCTCTCGAGCCAGTAGCACCCAGGTGGATGGGAGCCTTCACGCGACTGGAGGTTCTCATTTCAGTCAGGGCCTGCTCAGAGACTGTCCCAGTCCTGTTCTTCGAGCTTCAGGGTGGGGGACGATTACAACGAGTTGCAATAGAGGCCCCGCAGGTAGCAGAGTGCTGTTTCCAGAGGATCCGAGTTGTGGGCATCTATGGGAGGAATTGCGTCATAGACCCTGACCCAGCAGCTCTTGAGACTAGACACTGGAGGCTATGGGCTTGGGAGTGTTGTCCACTGGCACGAGTACAGTGGGATCCTGGTGAGTGGCTATGGAGGGACCCCCTCTCTTCTGCAGACAACCCAGGAGTCCCCTTCTTTCAGTACACTGTTCGGCTTGGACGTCATATACTTGCAGCACAGAGAGAGGCCCGCCCCGCTGCAGCACGTCATTGGCAGGAGGAGGGCCTCACAGTCGAGTTCTTGGCAACCTTTTGGCAGAGGCTGTGGGACTCCAGACAGCCGAGGCGCGTCACTTTGTTTCAGTGGTTGGTTGCACACAGAGCCACGGCAGTAGGGAGTTGGCTTGTGCATGGTGGTCTCTCGGCCGCATGTGCAGCCTGTGACCAGTTGATGGAGAGTCAGCGTCATTGTCTTTGGGACTGTCCCTCAGCCCAGCAGGTGTGGCTACGAGTTCTTCGGCTGATGCCTGCTCTCTCCACGGCTCAACAGTACACTTGGGGGGCAGCGGCCTGGTCCACACTCACCGGCCCGGCACTTCAGTTTGAGCTATCTTCCACCAGCAAGATGATAGTGATGCAGGGGGGGCGACCTACACTCCAGCCTGCTACAGAGCTTACTCCACAGGAGTGGTGCAGTGAGAGAGAGGAGTGTTGGGAGCTCATCAGTGGCCTGACACTGTGGTTCATCTGGCGGGCCCGCTGTTTCCGCATCTTTGAGGCTCGCCCTGTGCCACCAGCAGAGACTGTTCGTGACTTTTGGCTAGAGCTGATCCATACTCTCAGAGGACAGCTTGAGGGACTACAGGGTAGCTCTGACCGCATGCGGGAGCGCCGCGAGGCTTTCCTTCGTCTCTGGCGCCCTGGGCCTTTTTACACCATAGTCCAGGGGGTGCTCAGATGGCACTACTGTCCACTTGTGTGGCTCTTCCCTCCTCCCATCTCTTGATTTAGCCTCATTGTATATATGCTGTTTTTTTTCATTGGGAGAGTCTCCCCATCAAGCGTGTTGTAGCCCTCTCTTGCAGAGGAGGATGTAGCCCTATGGGCAGTTTTCATTAACTAATAGAAGGATCTCTTTCTCGGAAAAAAAAAAATTGTTGCATTTCTTCATCACTTTGCCAAGTAGAATCTGACTCATCCAAGTCCATCCACTTAACAAGAAACTTGGTTATGATCTTTTGTCTTGTTTCTTTTCTACAAACGTTGAGAATCTTTTCTGGGACAAGAACGACGTGTTCATCTTCAATTTCTCGCACATAGAAAGATAAGTCTTCAACAACAGGCGAATCTCCTTGAATATACTGTTTGAGCCAGGAAATGTGAAAAGTAGGATGAATTTTTCCCCATGAAGGCGAAAGTTCCAAATTGTAGCTAAGAACTGAATTCTTCTTGATGATCTTGAAAGGTCCATAGAAGCGAGGTCGCCATTTTGGGAAGACTGACTTCAATGTTTTGTAGCAATGAGGTGCTACATACAATAAAACCAAGTCACCTTCTTTGGATTCTGCATATCGACGATGCTTATTTGCCTGCTTCTGATAACTTTGTTGAACATGTAGCAATTTATCTCGAATCTGTAGAAGGACATCTTGCATTTCTTGAACCAATTGATCTGCTAAAGCTACTTTGTGTTGAAGAACAAAGTTCGTAGGCACAAGAGGAGTATGTCCATATGCTGCTTGAAATGGTGTCATTTGAGTTACCAAATGAGGAGAGTTATTATAAGCAAACTCTACAAGTGGCAAATAATCCTCCCAAGATGCTAATCGAGTCTGAATGTAATGTCGAAGCATCTCTTCTAAAATTTGGTTCACTCGTTCTGTTTGACCATCTGTTTGAGGATGGTAGGCTGAACTGAACAATAGATTGGTGCCAAGAGACTTAAATAAAGATGTCCAGTAAACTTTGAATCTCGATCAAACATGATGGATTTTGGTAATCCATGCAATCTGAAAATATTTTGGACGAACAGTGTTGCAACATCCGGGGCAGAAACTATTTTCTTGCAAGGGATAAAATGCGCCATTTTGGAAAATCGATCAACTACCACAAGAATTTGAGCATTGCCTTTAGGTGATCGAGGGAAAGTGGTAATAAAATCCATGCTGATACTTTCCCATCTTTCGTTAGGCACGGGTAAAGGTTGAAGTAAACGTTGAGGTAACTGTCGAGAAGCTTTCATAATCTGACATGAGTGACAAGCTTTCACAAACTTCATAACATCTGCTTGCATCTGCGGCCAAAAATATGTTGCTGACAAAATCCGATATGTTTTGTTAACTCCAGGATGTGCAGCAAAAGGTACTTCATGATGTTCCTGTATCAAAATCTTCCTCAAAGATCCTTTGTGTGGAACACAAATACGATCATTATAGTAGAATAACTTATCCACAATTGTATATGCTGCAAACATATTCATCTGTGAAGGAGTGGGACTTAGAGATTTGAGGGCTTGAAAAACATCTCCAAAGTCTTTATCTGTCAAATATTCATTCTTGAACCATGCAGGAATTTCCATCTGCACATTTGTTATGGCAATATTTGTTGCGTGAGGCATGCGGCTCAAAGCATCTACGACCACATTTTGTAGACCAGGCGTATACTGAATCACCATGTGAAAATTTGCCAAAAATTCAACCCATCTTCCTTGACGAGGATTCATCACTAGTTGAGTAAAAATATACGTCAAAGACTAATGATCTGTTTTAACCATTGAATCTGCGCCAAGAAGGTAAGTATGTAATGTAACTAAGTCACAAACGTGACAGGAAGTGAATGTTGACTTTGCTCAAGATGAGTGCTCCGAATTGTGCTCAAGGGTTCCTTTTACTTACAGAAGGGAGAGCCTTCTGTTCCTTTAGTCAAAAAATGCAATGATCACAAACAAAGTGAATGACACTGTGAATGAAGGTACTAAGACTGAGAGAGAGAGAGAGAGAGAGAGAGAGAGAGAGAGAGAGAAGAATACGACACCAGACGGTCCTCAAACCCTCCTCCAAGGGCCCCTCTCTCGATGGCGAGAGAGGTCTATGCTATTGATTGCACAAATCTGGTACAATGGTGTTGATGCAAAGTACTTGATGATATGATGCAATGATAGTCTAAGTCGATGATGACGGCAACGATGTCGCTGTAGGCTAGAAAACGCTACTGAATCTGGCTAAAAAACGCTACTCTTGTAGGCTGAAAACGCTACTGCTGTGGATTGAAAACGTTGGACTATCTGGCTTAAAAACGCTGGTGTAGATAGCAGAAACACTGGCCCTCGACGCTTGTGCTCTCTTGGTTTCTTCTGCTTCTATTGAGTGACTGCTAGGTTTCTTTTATAGTAACTTAGCTACCCAGTTTTCCAACAAAACTCACTTATTAAGTAATAAGTGAAAAATGGATAAATTGGGAAAATGGGTTCTCTGCACTGTAAAATGCTCATGATGGGTACTGATGTCATGCTGATGATCATGATGTGTGCAACCAGAGGATATGCAACTACTCTAAGTGCCTGGACATGCACGGCTTGCACACAGGCTCACAAAGGTGCCAGAACACTTCCTAAGCTGACTTGAACCCTAGACCTGAGATAGCTTGTCCACATGCACATAGAGGGAGTGCACCAGCAACTCTTGGAATCCTATGAAGAACACTTCGCCAGCCCACTATGATGCGTGGGTTGTGCGATACTTGAACTTCATGAAGGTCTGCAATGCTTGCTTCTTTGGGCCGCGCCGAAAGCGACAAAGTGATATGTGGCGGCTTCAATGCTCCAACTGCGTCTATGGACGCAGGTCCACCTTCTTCAAGAATCTCAGAGGAGGAAAATTCCTAAAACCATTTCCAACACAAAATCATAATCATACCCATTCCATGTAGAGTAACTGGAAAAATACTATTCTTCCTAAATGACTATTCTTCCTAAATGACAATGCATGCAATGCAGATGAACAAAGTGACGCAGTGTCAAACCGCTAATCAAACACACGCAAAAAGTGGGATCGAATCTTGACTTGTTGACCTAAACCTATCAATTGTGGCAAATCACAATGGAAATGCCGATGCTTGATGGACAATCTTTCTTGTGCTCTTGCTAAGATTGTGTTATGCCAAGGAAGAGACATGTAAAAGCGATTGACAAAACGGACAATCGGTAAACAATGTGTATTCCTTGAATGAAAACTTTTTTCCTTTTCGTGAGTGATCCGCATACATCCTGCTCATCCGTGCGTGAATCATGTGCATCGTACAATACGGCATTGCCTATGAAAAGGGAACACATAAAGACGGTGACGAAAATACAAGAAACCGTCACGAATGAGAAACTCGAACAATGCGTGCTGACTAATCATGCGAACACACAATACTTCCTGAGTGGGTTCTTTGGACCTAGACTCGAGAGCCAAGATTAGTTTTGCGTGATTGATCGTATTTGTAATGAGGTTAGCTTCACTAGAAAAAGCATCATCTAAACCATCATCCTTCTGAACAATCACATCTCTATCATGCAAAACATGTGTGTCATGCTTTGGAAAAGGAATGACTGAGACAGTCTCCTTTTTTTTTTCTTTTTCTTTTTCGTGTTCCGTTTCATGTGTCTTGTCATGTTCTTTGTCATGCAACAAATCATGCTTCTCTAGAATGAGAATACGTGTTTTATCCTCGTCCAAAACATGAGTGAGAGATTAGTGACATAGATGGAGTCTTAGTGTCACATTGAAGAACCACGAGAGGTGCTCCTTCAACTGCGAGACTGAGAGTGTTTTCTTTCCAACAAACTTGTGGATTATGACCTTTAAAGTAAGTTTAAACCACTTAATGCCAAAAATCAAATCGTATCCTGAGAGAGGAGAAATCACAAACTTTCGACGAAAACGGACATTTTGAATGGACACGGTCACATCAAGACATTCATGCATAAAAGAAGAATGCATGCCGGGAGTAAACCCAGAGGCCGCAATGGAATCAATGGGTCGAGCTTCTAGACGTGTACTCTTCACGAGAGAGTCGCTAATCACATCATGCATACTACCAGAATCAAAGAAGACCACAATGCGTTGACCATTCACATAACCATAACAATGCATGAGAGATGCATCAGCATGATCGTGAGAAACTTGGGACACGTTTGTGTGCTCTCCGATTGCATTAATAGAAGATGTGAATTATGTGGGTTCTTTAGGACCTAGGTGCGTTCTTAGGACAATCTCGTCTTGTGTGACCCTTAGTGTGACATTGATAACATCGACCTACATTAGTATAAATGACTTGTTCTTCTGTCATTATGTATCCTCCTAGAATTCCTTGTGCAGCATTTTCATACGGGGTTAGCTTAGGTGTAGCAGGTGTTTTAGCTTTACCCTTAGATTCATTTTGAGAGTTCTTTTCCGAAGGATTAGAGGAAGATTGGCTAGAAGAGTTACCGTTCTGACCATTCTTACCGTTCTGTGAGTTTTGAGGAGTCTGAGAGGTACTCTGACAAGACTTGTTCTCCTTAGGCTTTCCTTTGTTGTGCTTCATCTCCTGTGAGAGA
Organism: Adiantum capillus-veneris; assembly: GCF_014529385.1. Classification (NCBI taxonomy): domain Eukaryota; kingdom Viridiplantae; phylum Streptophyta; class Polypodiopsida; order Polypodiales; family Pteridaceae; genus Adiantum; species Adiantum capillus-veneris. Next base: position 152,430,434 of record NC_140943.1, read on the forward strand.
GCAATTGCTACCGCCTTGTTGAGATCCACAGGGTCGAAGACTTTTACATCAAACTTCATATACTCGTCCAACCCGGAAAGGAATGCCTCTTTGCGTTCATCATCCGCTTTGCGTAATTGAATGCCGAGCTGTAAAACACGGTTAGAGAAAGACATGACTGGCATACCATTTTGCTTGAGATTGTGCCAATCGTCTTTCAAGCACACTAACTACTGAGGTGACATAAACCGCGCCTTGAGCTTGTCTTGAAAGTAGGCCCAATTGAAGAAAAGGGGCATGCCTTCTTCGGCTTCCTCTAGGTGCGTAGTCAACTGTGCCTCTTGCCATGCGTGATTAACAAACTTGGACACTCCAAGTCGAGAATCTACCACGACACCACAATAATTCACTTCAAAACAGTTCACAGTTCACAATTGATTCGACACTGGCCCGGCGGAGTTCCGTGCCTAGAGATATTGGCCCCAAAGACTAGCGCCCCTTTCGGTATTTTCGTTTTGTATTAATCAGCAACTCAAAATACAAGCAAGTAGTCGGGACTCACTCTAAGACTCTGCGTCCAGATGCTCTAAGAAGTGAGAGCCCAAACTACCAATTTAAAGAGTTTACAAGGGATGCTAAAAGCAGAGCCCAAAAGTTTCGAAATTTAAAAGCACTTTAAATATAAAGCTCTATCTCTCTCTCTTGCTTAGTGGAAAATAAAGCAAGCCCCAAAAAGCTTCAACGTAGGATTTTCAGCCAATATCGCGTGGCCAAAAATCCGCCCTCAGCTTCCTTAAAAAGAGGGCGTCCATACATGCTGCCACGTGTCATCCATTCCGCAATTTCCAGGTTCTGCGCCGCATTTTGCAGGGGCTGTGCCACGTCATCTTTTTACCTGTCCACCGGGACTATCCCAGGCCAAAGGGAATGTGTGAGTGTACTGCGTGTAACGGACTTGGACACTCCAAGTCAAGAATCTACCGCGACAGCACCAAATAACCACTTCAAAACAGTTCACAATTCACAATTTATTCGACACTGGCCCAGCGGAGTTCCGTGCCTAGAGATATTGGCCCCAAAGACCGGCGCCCATTTCGGTATTTCTTTTTGTATTAATCTGAGTTCAAAGTACAAGAGTGCGGGCAGGCGCTCACACTCAGACTCTGCATCCAAATGCTCTGAGTTGTGAGAGGCCAGCCCGCTTATTTAAAAGTACAAGGGATGCCAAAAGCAGAGCCCCAAAAGCTTCAAAAGCTGAAAAATTAAAAGCTTATGTTTTTTTCTCTCTCAAGTTCTCTCTCTGGGAAGTGAGGCCCCCACCGCGCAGCCCCTGCACCCCCTGTAGCTGCCCACGCGCCACCCCTGTGGCTGCCTGCGCGCTGCTGCTGCTCTCACCCACTGCTGCTGTTTCATCCCCTGCGCGCGCCACTGCTGCGGCTGCGGCTGCTGCTGCTGCTGCTGCACCCGTGTGGCTGACCTGCTGCAATTGCACAGTGCCAAGAGTGTAGCACCTGCCGCTGCCTCACTGCACCAGGCCTGCTGTCTCACTGCTACATGTAGCCACTGCCGCATGATTCCCCACCTATGCAATCAGCGCACATTAATCAAAGGGTATCCAGAAGCGGTCGAACAGTGAGCTCATCGCCTTTTAAATCAATGCCGAAGGACACGCCCCCCAAGGATTCAAGGGACACGACGATCACATGTACTACACAAGACATTTGGGGACTGCTACTGTCTATCCAAGAACAGATACGACAATAGAATGAGGTTATTTCATGCCAAAATGAAGACATCAAGAACCTAACACTACACAACCAAGAGTTGGATCATACCATTGCACTGCAAGCTCTGAAGCTTCAACAACAAGAAGACACCCTGAAAACACTGCAAACTCAAGTACTGGAACAAGGCAGTCACATAACACAGGTCACCAATAATGCAATCGATGCACCCGAGGGGTCTCCTCCATCTTGGGCACAGATAGTGAAACAAGAGAGGACCATGGGACACAAGACAGGAGAGATGTATACGTATGAGAGTATGTATACGCATGAGGATTCTACCGAATACAAGGAAAGGGAGAAAAGATCCCAAAACATTGTGATACGAGGCATGCCAGAACCTGAGGGGGAAACAGTCATGTCATTGAACGTAGATGTTACCACCCTGTTAGCAAAAAAGCTTGATATGCAAGATGCAGGGGTATATGGGGCATATAGAGTGGGTCAGAAGAAGACTGATGCTCATAGGGCAGTTTTATGCACAATGTTGGATGCTCACAAAAGGGCCATAATTTTGGAAACTGCACGCCTCTACTTGAAAGGCACTCAATACTATATAAGTGAAGATAGAACACCGACACAACAGGCAGCAAGACGGAAAGCATATGAGGAATGCCTCAAGGAGAAAAAACCAGCATCACCGCCTAAAAATGCATAGGGGCACGCGACCCATGGGATCACGACCATACAGGTTACAAGCTAGAATTGTAGAGGTTTCCCATGGCATAAGGGAGAAGGGCTGGTGGATATTCCACCACAAGCTGACATACTCTTCCTATTGGAAACATGGGAACAAAACACATGCAGGCTGCCAGACATTAGTGGATATATCAAGCACTCCGTATGGTGGAATGGTACCAAAATGCGAGGACAAGGAGGTGTAGCTGTAATGTATAAGGAAGAGCTTCAAACTATGGTTGAGGTATGCAAGATCGATGACCACAAGCGCTATATATGGGTTAAGGTTTGCTCATCACAAGGATTGATCTTTGTTGCAGGATGCTATATCCCGCATCGAGAGTCACCTTTTTATGACACAAACCAGCTATCCAAAAATGACCCCTTTGCTGACCTATGTACAGACATTGCAATGTATGCACAAGAGGGAGCAGTTGTCCTTCTTGGGGATTTGAATGCCCGGATTGGAAACACACAGGTACAATTGACAGACCATTCAATGCACCGTGCGGATGAGAATGGGGAACTTATACTTGGTTCTATGTGGGATAGATGTTCAAGTGATAACATCATGAATGCACAGGGGTCAGCCATGATAAGTATGATGAACTCAATGCAGCTTGTAGCCATGAATGGTGCGGATAAGTTCGTACACTCTGGATCATACACTTGCTACACGGCAAATCATGGGAGGAGTACAAATGATTATAGCCTTGGTGAGATACGATGCATTGGACTTGGTCCATAGTTTTGAAGTGGGTAGCAGGCTACCGACCTCCGACCATACCCCAATTCATATATGCCTACACACGCCCAGTATGCCTATTGTCAACACAATGAATACACCGAATTGGTCATACAAAATGCAACTCACAAAGAAAGAGGACTATGCTAGTCTCTTAGATAGCTTACTGTTTGACCGGAACATGCCTTGTGACATTGAAGAGATGTGGAAGATCTTCCGACATGCAATGGAGGAAGCGGCAAAAATTACTATGGGCAAGTATCAAAATGGTAAACAGACTAGGAAGGGTTTACCTCATAATCCTTGGTTTGATGCAGAATGCGAGGAGGCCAAACGCAAGATGAGAGGCTTAGCACAACACTCAACTGAATGGGAATGGGCTGCTAGAGAATACAATACACTCAAGAGGAAAAAGAGACGCATGTATGAACTCTCAAAAGAACAACTAGACCTCAGCAGGTTCAAGAAAGAGCCAAAGAAGGCTTGGCGTAACATGAAGGGGAAGAAAGGGGATGTGATGGGAGATTTCAGCCTAAACGAAATGTATGCTTATGTACAAACTTTGTATGCCCCGTCGGGGACTCAAGAGGCGATATACACAGGGGCTCAGGCCGAACATCCAAAGCCCATCACCTTCTAGGCAGTCATTAAAGGCCTCTAAAGCCTGGCGAATGGGAAAGCAGCTGACACATTACATCTTACCTTTGAAATGCTGAAATGGTCAGGTATTGAGGCTAAGAAATGGATACACCATATGATGAATCAAGCAATCAACCAATACTTACCCCAAGATTGGCAAGAAAACTGGGTGAAAACGCTCTTTAAAGGAGGTGACCACAATTTGCTCACTAATTATCGCACCATCATGGTGAGCTCATGTATGGCAAAACTATTCGGAAGCATTACTGAGAAAGATCTTAGCACATGGGCTGAAAAAAAAGAATTACAAGAGTAAATTTCTCACATCCAATCTCGTAGAAGACATACGGAAATGGTTCTCTAGATGGAATGTGGGAGACCATGTGGACATGCACATAGAGGAAGGCACTGAACATGAGCATGGGTTGAATTTTGACAGAAGCATACTTGAAGCCCTACACACTAGATGGAGTACAACAGTACACAGGTCCAAATTTGAATACTACGGCAAACACATCAATACACGATATTGGGAGACGTACAAGACTGGGGACACCCAGATGCATATCAGGACACCTATGTCCCACCAGGCAAGACGGGCCATTACTTTGATGCGGACCCGATCACACATGCTCAAGATTGAAACGGGAGGGTGGTTGAATATTAAGGAAAATAGAAGGACATGCACACAATGCAATTTAAACAAAGTGGAAAGCGAGGCCCATGTCACCATCGAGTGCCCAGCATACGCACACATCCGTGCTGATTTCCCATTGCTATTGCAAGGAGATGTCACCTTTGAGGAGCTTCTCTCTCGGACACACCCCTCCCCAGTAGCTTTAGGCATCTACTTTGCCAAAGTATTGGATCATCACACAACACTAACACACAAGAAAGCTACTAGCCCACTACCCCCTCTAAACACATGAGGGGAGCCTCTTGTAGATTTTTTTTGTGGTCCCATGGGTCATTTTGGCCCCCCGAGGACGTAAATACAACATCATCATCATCTCTCTTGTCCTACAAATAAAGCAAAAGAGTTCTCCTTCTCTCTCTTTCAATTTGCGTAGAAAAAGCAAGGCCAAAAAACTGCCAAAAAGCAAAAACTGCCGCAGCCCTTCGCTTCCGCAAATTCCGCCGCAAAACGCGGGCTGCCACGTCAGCATTGTATGGAATGCCTGCCACGCCAACATGTAGTGTACTTTTCGGGAATTCCAACCACGTCAAGCCTTTCGGCGGGTCCATTTGCCAGGGAAAGTGTGTGTGTGTATGGGCAGCCACGTCACCAGTTTGTGACATACCCCCTCTTGAAATCATTGTAATCGCCCTCGATTACGCCTGCAAAACTAACAGAGGCCATAAACTGTCTTAGCAGACACTGACTGTTAGTACCTACGCACTAGGAGCACACATCTAGCACATGTACCAATCGACAGTCACATCACACGACATCACTCGACATCACAGGACATCACATGACATTCAACATTCATTCAGATCTTAGACCATGATGTATCGGCAATGCAGTTAGCAATCGCATCTAGATCCACTCAGGAATCTCATAGATGCCCGATTGACTAACCCCTATTGCAACCATGTCTATTCGAGATCAATTAGACCAAAATGCTGCAGTCATTTCGTCTATCAGTTCCTGCACTTAAAAACAAGTCAAGAAAAAATCAGTTTCATATTCAAGAATTCTATTTCATAAAGTCATACAGCAGAATACCGTCAGCTCTCAGTATCCCTGAAGCTCAAAGAGACATCAGTGACTCTAGTATTCAAAAATCAAGGCATCTACTGACAAAGGAGCGGAGTAACTCCCCTCTTGTGCATCCCACTGCACCAGATCTGCGGCCAAGCTGAATTATGGGTTCCATTAGGAGTAGACTATACTAAACCAAATGCTTCAAGGTAAAGGTTCACAATCTGAGTATCTACTAGGTCCTCCTCCTCCATCCACTTCGCATCCAATGCAGGATAGTCCTTGAATTTAACCAAGAACAGCCTTCTTACTTTACCCTTATTCTTTGTGTCCTTATGTGCCGAAATCTCTTCAGGAACAAGGATCTCCTCGTTTTCCTCCACTTCGGGTTGCTCATCGGGCTCCCCATCATCAGGCACATCACCTTTAAAAGGTTTCAAGAGACTCACATGGAATGCATTGTGAATCCTCCAAGTGTCAGGCAGTTTCAGTCGGAAGGAGACATCATTGATCTTTTCGGAGATCTAGAAAGGTCCGTAGTATCTCATACTAAGCTTTGGAAAAAGCCTCTCCTCTCTCTTTTTCTTTCTCAAGCATGCCTTCTCAAAACATAAGAGCAGCAAATTATCCTCCTTCGATTTCAAATCGCGACGATGGCAATTTGCTGACTTTTTCTGTCGTTCTTGAGATTTCTGCAAAGCCTCGCAGACCTTGGCAAAAGCCATGTCCAAGTCGCGTGTGTACTCGGCTCGGCGGCTTCAAAAATCATATCTTTCGTGCTTAGGAAGGGTGGAACCTTCGCAACACCTTCAACAATCTCAAATGGCGCCTTCCCCATCGAAGAGTGTATCGTGTTGTTGTAGGCAAATTCCACCAAAGGTAGATACTTTTTTTTTTTCCCATTGAGACTGCTGATCCAAGATATAAGACTTCAATAAATCTAAAACCGCTGAATTGGCAAATCTCAAATTGCCCATCAATCTGCGGGTGAAAAGATGACGAGAACTGCAACCGCGTGCCAATGTTCTCCCAAATTGCCTTCCAAAACAAACTCGTAAATCTGGGTCCCCTGTCTGAGACAATCGTCTCAGGCATGCCATGTAACCTGAAAATCTGGGCCACAAACAATCTCGCTAAGTGATCCGGCTTGACTCTTTTCTTCATTGGAATGAAATGAGCCTATTTGCTAAATCTGTCAATAACAGTCCAGATACCATCGTGACCACTCTGTGTTCTCGGGAGATCAAAAATGAAATCCATTGCAATACTTTCCCAAGGGTGGGTGGGTATGGGTAAAGGCTGTAACAATCCCTGTGCTTTATGCCCGTCAAACTTGACCTTCTCGCATACCAAGCAACTGCGCACAAACTCGTCCACATCCTTCTTGAGTCTCGGCCAAAAGAAGTATCTCTCTGCCGCTTTCATGGTGGTAGCAATGCCGCGATGACTCGTAAAAGGCGGACAGTGGCATTCAATCATAACCTTTTCCCTCAACGGCTGTGTAACGCACAACATGGTTTTCCTCATCAAGTACCCATCCCGAATGGAATATCCCGAGTACTGTCTCTCCATCCCATATCCGTGTGAAAACGTCTGCAAAATCTGGATCTGTGGCATACTGGTCGACCATATCCTCGAAGCTCCTATGATGTATCGCGGACATAGCTAGAACCAACATCTTCCGAGACAAAGCATCTGCCACCAAATTCTTTTGTCCATGCACATGGACAATCTAGAAGCGAAACTGTGACAAGATGTTCGCCCACCGCATCTGCGTTTCCGATAGCTGCTTCTGTGACAAGAAGTAGCGTAAACTCTGATGGCCTGTAAAGACAGTAAAATCCGCTCCGAGTAGGTAATGACGCCATTGAGTAAGAGCATGGATAACCGCCAAAAGCTCTTTCTTATAAATCTGTGATGTCAATTCCGGCCTTGAGAACAATCGGCTCTCGTAAGCAATGACATGGCCTTCTTGCATTAAGACCGCACCCAGACTACGACCACAAGCATCACAATATACTTCAAATGACTTCTGCAAGTCCGGCAAAGTCAAAACTGGTCCCGTAGACAATTTCTCTTTCAATGTTTGAAAGGCAGTCACCTCTATGGATTCCCACGAGAAAGGGACTCCTTTCTGTGTCAAGATATGCAAAGGGGAAGTAACCTCTGTAAACTTTCGAATGAACCGCTTGTAGTACGAACACAATCCCAAGAAGCTTCTAACTTCATGGACATTCTTCAAATCGGGCCAATCACGGATAGTCTCTATCTTGGCCGGATCCACTTGCACTCCTGTTACTGACACAATGCGTCCCAAAAAGTGTATCTCTGGTAGGAAAAATTACTTTTCTTTGCATTAATCACCAACTTGTGATCTCGTAATGCCTGAAAGACCTGAAGCAGATGATCTCTATGTTCTGCCTCATTCTTGGAGAAAACAATGATATCGTCAAAGAAAGTGCCAACAAATAGCCTGTACTCACAAAAAATCTTGTCCATCATCCGGTTAAATGTCGTAGGAGCATTGGTTAAGCCAAAAGGCATCACCAAAAACTCAAATAACCCAAAAGTCGTCCGAGAGGCTGTCTTGTAGACGTCTCCCCGCGCGATTCGAATCGGATGATATCCACTCTTCAAATCAATCCTGCTAAAACACGAGGATCCCTGTAATCTGTCGAGTATATCATCGATCCTCGGAATCGGAAATCTGTTCTTGATGGTGATTTTATTGAGAGCTCTATAATCGATGCACATTCTCCAAGATCCGTCTTTCTTCAAAACCAGCAACACGGGAGAGCAATACGGTGAAGTACTAGGTTGAACAAGACCCTTTTCCAAGAGGTCTTTCACTTGGTTCTAATCTTTTCATTATGGGCTCAGCTCACACGGTAAGGTGGCCGGTTCGGTGGTGTGCTTCCAGGTATCAGATCAATGGTATGATCTTCAGGACGAGCAGGTGGTAACTCGCCTAGCAGGCCCTCTGAGAAGCAATCGGCATGAGAGTAGAGAAAATCTTGGCGTTCTTTATCAAGCTCAGACATATTTGTCCTATCCTCATCACTCAACTCTTTCATAAAGATCGAGTAAACAAACAGACTGGATTTCATTAACTTTAAAATGGCCGAAGCCGATACAATCGGGACAGACTCGCCCTTAAGTTTAATATCAAGTACAATGGTTCTGCCCTTCTTTGCAGTCAATGTCGCTTTCCTCGCCCGATAATCGACCGCGGCGTTGTTCTTGTGGTACCAAGGAATTCCCAAGAGAACATCACAACCTTCCAAAGGCATTATGTAAAAGTCCTCATGCCCCAAATACCCCTGACAATGCAACCGAAGTTTGCCAATGACAATGTAATGGCTGCGTCTCTACCGGGTGCCGCTAGAACTGCCTCTGCAAGTGGTCCCATCCGATCGGGTGTGATCTCGAGCCGCGCCGCCAATTCCAGTGAAATGAAGTTGGCCTTGGCTCCTCCATCAAAGAAGATCGGGCTTCTTGGTCTTTCACTTTGCCCCAACCTCGGCAAAGTTCTGTACTCTTGTCCACCATGCTGGGATCGGTACCCACACAATCTGGAACCACTCCTGTTTTCATCTTGCCTTTTCTTCCACGTTCCTCAGCTGCTCTCGAACTCTCAGGCCTTTTGTCGTCCTTGTCATTCTGTCCTTTTTGTGCCTTCTTAGGGCACTTCGCGGAGATATGTCCAGTTTCCTCGCATCCAAAGCACTTCCCTTCCTTGATGTAGCGAGCCCGCTCCTGAGGAGTAAGCTTGGGTCATGCATCTTTCTTTTCTGGGTTGCTCTTCCTCTTTCTACCTTCATTTGTCGAAGTCTGTTCGGCTCTTTGTGTCATGATCTCATCGGTGGGGTAGGTCAAACTGCCAGAGTGAATGGCAAAACCCCATTTCGCATGACTCATCAACTCCTAAATGGAAGCTCACTTCTGTTCCAAGCAGTGATCTCGGATCTCTGTAGGTAGACCCAAGGTAAACCGCTCAATCTGTTCCTTGAACGGGATCTTCTTAAATGAAGAGGCAGGTAGAAAAGAGCTCCAGATCTCTCGCAATAAGCGTCCACTGTATCCTTCTTGGTCATCCGAAGATGGTTCCAAGCAGTTCGTATATCGATTTCATACTCTCGAGTCAGCCAAGAAGAAATAAAAAGCCTCTTGAATTTCAGCCATTTAACTGGCGCAGTCTTGTTTAATAGAAGCGTGGACCACCAAGTTCGAACATTCCCCTTAAAGTAACAGGGAGCTCTCCGAATCTTAGAGTGCTCTGAGTAACGCCCTCCCGCGAAAGTGATGTCAAACTGCTGTACAATAGACAAAGCCTTTGAAGCATCTCTATAACCAGAAAAAGTGTCAAATTTAATTGACTGTCCACCTTCCTTAAACTCTCGAACTTTCTTGCTTTTATCTTCCAGATAGTCATACTGGTTGGCTTTATAAAAATTCTTCTTCTTTGCATAAAAGTTGTTGTCGTCAGAGTCTGAACTGTCTGTAGACGAGTCCTCTATAGAACTGTCACTCACGGAATAAGATTTAGACTTCTTCGTCTTTTTCTTGCCCTTTCCGAAGCGTTGCTTTTTGCTTCGCTTTTTGCCTTTTCGGTCTTCTTCGCTCGAGTCGGATGAGCTAGAAGAACTATCAGAAGAAGAAGAAGAAGAAGAACTGGGTACTCCTTCAAATTCAACACGCTTCTTCTGTTTTCTTGCCTTTTCAAAGGTAGACTGACGACCCAAATAACCCGGGAAGTCAACACCTTTCTTCTGCTTTTTGCCGTGCTTTTATAGCTGTGTTCTGCGCGTCACAAAGTTGAGCAATCCATGCATCAACCACCTCTTCTAATTCTTTCTCTGTATACTTCTTGGGAGTAGGAGGTTTCTTGAGAGTGGGTTTTCGGGGTGGTTTTGTGGTTTTCTGCCACTGCGTGTGCACCTCCCTCAAAGAGGTCTTGCTCATATATTTTGCCATTTTCTAGTCCTTGGCAAAACTAAGCATCATCTCTGTTGCGTCGTCGATCAATCGTTGACGCTCCATCTCTCGACGCTCCACCTAAGTAGGCCGAGGCGGGCCATACTCCTTGCCTGAATCGTCGTTGTGATCCCTTCCCGCATCTCCGGATACAGAGGGAGTCGACTGATCTGTGCCTGGAGCCAATGGTGCCGCGGAAAAAAAAAATTGGGATCGGATTTCCCGTGGAAGAGAAATCGGTCGTGCTCTGATACCACTGTAACGTACTTGGACACTCCAAGTCAAGAATCTACCGCGATAGCACCAAATAACCACTTCAAAACAGTTTACAGTTCACAATTTATTCGACACTGGCCCGGCGGAGTTCCGTGCCTAGAGATATTGGCCCCAAAGACTGGCGCCCCTTTTGGTATTTCTTTTTGTATTAATTTGAGTTCAAAGTACAAGAGTGCGGGCAGGCGCTCACACTCAGACTCTGCGTCCAGATGCTCTGAGTTGTAAGAGGCCAGCCCGCTTATTTAAAAGTACAAGGGATGCCAAAAGCAGAGCCCCAAAAGCTTCAAAAGCTGAAAAATTAAAAGCTTATGCTTTTTTCTCTCTCAAGCTCTCTCTCTCTTGCCCTAAAAATAAAGCAAAAGAGTTCTCCTTCTCTCTCTTTCAATTTGCGTAGAAAAAGCAAGGCCAAAAAGCAAAAACTGCCGCAGCCCTTTGCTTCCGCAAATTCCGCCGCAAAACGCGGGCTGCCATGTCAGCATTGTACGGAATTCCTACCCTGTCAGCATGTAGCGTACTTTTCGGAAATTCCTGCCACGTCAACCTTTCGGCGGGTCCATTTGCCAGGGAAAGTGTGTGTATGGGCAGCCACGTCACCAGTTTGTGACACGTGATACCAATTAATGGCATCACCGGCAAGATACATGGTTGCCTTCAAAACTTTGCTATTTCCTGTTTTCTTAGTTGTCGCAAAGTAAGCATTAAATTGATGCAACCAAGAATGAATAACATTAGCATCCATCTTACTGTCATACTTACTGAAAGTCAACTTCTCGTGACGGGGTTGTTGGAATCCGCTTCTCGACTTGTGCTACCTGATGATTTGCCCACGTCCTTGAGTGGCTCGGACTTCGAGGTGAGTACCTGTAGGACCAACTCTTGCATGCGTTAGTCTCTTTGCGCCTCACGTTCTAATTCCAAGGCCGCTATGTGTTGGGCTTCGCCTGCTTGCTCATGCTTGAGCTCAATAGCTGCCTTTCTTTCTTCGGCCGCCAAGCGCGCTTGCTCACGCTCACGCTCCAAGGCTGCCTTTCTTTCTTTGGCCGCCAAGCGCGCTTGCTCACGCTCACACTTTTAAGGCTTCCTTTCTTTTTTCGCGGTCGCGATCCAAGGCGGCGTGTTGCGCCTTGTTGTAGCATCATGTCCATCATCGTCTTGACCAAAGCCTCCATAGGGTTTGGCACAACCCATGGCGTAGATGGGGAAGGGGGAGGGTCGGAAAATCCTCCTGGTGGGGAAAATTCTTCTTCACCACATCACCTTCACGCAAAGTATCCATTCCGCTTCGGGTGATGACCATACACTGCGATCTGGGGTACTTAAGTTCGCGAGGAACTTTGGGTCTTGAGGTTCTTGGGTTCTTGAGGTTCTTGCGTTCTTGAGATTCTTAAGGTTCTTAAGTTCTTTAGCTGGCAATCGGTGTTTAAGAAGGCTTTTCTCTTACCCGAGCTCGACTCTTCCCTGCGGACGCACCCCTTGGCGGCCTTGAGCTCACACCAAAGTTGCTTTTTCCCACCTCACATCGATTGGCCAGCCGCTAAGTGCACAGACCGCTCTGAATGAGTGAGAAGAGGAACAAGGGGAAGCTGGACAAGCCCTTCGTTCTTGGATTACCTGGCACTCTTCAAAAAACACGATTAGTAATTGACACGCCCAAGTGGACTTGGGTTACGTGCGACCGCAACAAGCAAAAAATTTCTTGTGGTTCTTTCCTTGTGTGATACAGAACACTGCCAAAGCTCTGATACCAATGTAAGGTACAACGGAAGTGAATGTTGATTTTGCTCGAGATGAGTGCTCCGAATTGTGCTCAAGGGTTCCTTTTACTTATGGAAGGGAGAGCCTTCCGTTCCTTTAGTCAGAAAATGTAATGATCACAAACAAAGCGAATGACACTGTGAATGAAGGTGTTGAGACTGTGAGAGAGAGAGAGAGAGAGAAGAATACCACACCATACGGTTTTCAAACCCTCCTCCAAGGGCCCCTCTCTCGATGGCGTGAGAGGTCTATGCTATTGATTGCACAAATCTGGTACAATGGTGTTGATGCAAAGTACTTGATGCTATGATGCAATGATAGTCTAAGTCGATGATGACGGCGACGACGAAGGCGACGAAGGCGATGACGACTGGTGGCTAAAACTGACGCTCTCCGGCTGAAAACGCCGTCTTCAGAGGGCTGAAAACACTGTCGCTGTAGGCTGGAAAACGCTGCTGAATCTGGGCTAAAAAATGCTACTGCTGTAGGCTGAAAACGCTATTGGGCTGAAAACGCTATTGTTGTGGGCTGAGATCGCTGGACTATCTGGCTGAAAAACGCTGGACTGGCTGGCTGAAAAACGCTGGTGTAGTATAGACAGCAGAAACACTGGCGCTGAATGTTGAAAACTCTAGCGACGAAGGGGCTGATGGTACTTGCTGAAAATGTTGGGTCTTGCTAAGGGTTCTTGCTGAGGAGAAACGCTAGAGGGCCTGCAGCAGAGGTTGCCTGTGCTCTCTTGGTTTCTTCTGCTTCTACTAAGTGACTGCCAGGTTTCTTTTATAGTAACTTAGCTACCCAGTTTTCCAACAAAAGTCACTTATTAAGTAATAAGTGAAAAATGGATAAATTGGGAAAATGGGTTCTGTGCACTGTAAAATGCTCATGATGGGTACTAAATGTCATGCTGATGATCATGTTGTGTGCAACCAGAGGATATGCAACTACTCTAAGTGCCTGGACATGCACAGCCTGCGCACAGGCTCACAAAGGCGCCAGAACACTTCCCTAAGCTGACCTAAACCCTAAACCTGAGATAGCTTGTCCACATGCACATAGGGTTAGATGTGCACGTGACACACAAAATGATGGCATCGCAATATTGCTCGGACAGAGCACAAATGATGTGGCAGCAGGCGATATGGACAGGTACTGCAAATTGCGCTGATTGCTGCTGACGTGGCTGCCGTACGAAGGTCTGCAAAAAGCACTAACATGCTGACGTGGCTACTGTACGCATTTCCACCTTTTGCACTGGCTCCTTTTTGGGACACCTTTTGGGACATTTGCTTTTGAGTTTAACTGCTTTTGGGGCATCCCTTGTAAGAATAAATAGACCCTAGGGGCCTCACTCTGCAAAGCATCTGGACACAGAGTCTGAGAGAGAAGGCATTGCGGGTGTTGTACTTTGCTCAAGCATTAATATAAAAATAAATACCAAAAGGGGCGCCAGCTTTTGGGGCCAATACCTCTGGGCACGGAACTATGCGGGGCCGTGTCGACTCCAATTATTGAAGTGTGATAAAGTTGTGAAGTATTTTAAGTGATTCTCTCGTGTGTTGTGTTGTGGTGTCCAAGTCTGTAATAGTGGTATCAGAGCACAGTCGATTTCTCTTCTACCAGGAAATCCGATCTTACCGCAACACACATGGATTCAAAAGACGAATCCCGCAAGAATCAAGCGAACCCACCCGACAACTCCGAATTGGGTGGAAGTACAGAAAATCCGAATGGATCAGCAGATCAAGAGTACGTGCCTCCACGGCCTACGGAGTATCATCAATTGATGGAGATGCAGTGTCAACAGCAGGTTGATGATTGTGCAAAGCAGATGCTTCAGTTTGCAAAGGATCCCCAATATGCTAAGTTTTTTATCCGGCACTCGATCGATGAGGTGCATTCCCATTGGGAGAAAGTCATCGACTCCCCAATAAAGTCAGCCCTCAAGAAACCTCCTGTCCCACGGATGTTTATTTAAGATGAACTTGAGGACGTTGTCAAAAGACGAGTAAACCAGCTTTTGGGGGGCAAAGAAGAAGCAAATGAAGAAACGCAACAAGGGAACTGATTACCCTGGTTATTTGGGCCGAAAATCCTCTTTTGCGAATGCAAAAAAACAGAAGAAGCATGTACACTTCGAAGGATAGTCCAGTTCGTCCTCATCTTCTTCTAGCAGCTCGAACAGCTCATCCTCTTCTGACTCGAGTGATGAGGATGAAAAGAGCAAGAAACGACGAAAAAACTGGAGATTTGGAAAGAACAAGAAGGCGGCCAAGAAAAGCGGATCCCGACACTTTTTTCACAGTTCGAATGAGGATTCATTCTCTTCTGAGAGTTCGGACTCCAATGACCATACGTTTTATTCAAGAAGGAAGCACTTCTACAGAGCCAACCAATATGATGGACAAAAAGACCAAGGAATTCAAAGAGGGTAGACAGGCAGTAAAGTTTGAAACCTTTTCAGGGTTTCGAAATGCTCCTAAGGCTTTAGCCTTTATTCAATAGTTTGACATAGCATTTTCTAGAGGCCGCTATACAGAGCATTCCAAGCTTAGACGGGCAGCATCGTTTTTGAAAGGCAATGGACGGACATGGTAGTCCACTCTTCTGTTAAGAAAAGAATCACCGACAAAGTGGCCGAAGTTCAAGAGACTCTTTATTTCTTCGTGGCTCACTCAAGAATACGAACAAGACGTGAAACTGATTGGAATCATCTTCGGATGGTCAAAGCAGAAACTTTGGATACTTACTATGAGAGATTTTGGATGTTTTTCTACCTGCTTCATTCTTTAAGAAGATCAGTTTCAAGTAGCAAATCGAGCGATTCTGTTGTGGACTGCCCAAAGAGATACAAGACTACTGCTTGTTACAGAAATCTCAGTCCATACAGCAATTGATGGGACATGCTAAGCAAGGCTTTGCTATGCATTCAAGTAACTTGACTTATCCATCAGACGAACCTTCAACAAGTCATAACAGAAGCAGACGACAGAAAGATACACGACCTCGACTGACAGAAGAACAGAAAGACCGATATTTCAAAGCATGTAATTGTTTTGAATGTGGAGAAGAAGGACATATATCTGCATTGTGCCCCAAAAAGGCATAAAAGTAAGAATGACTGACAGATTGAAAATAGAACTGGGCGAGGAGATACTCGTTCGAGAACAGATATTAGATAGAAAATTATAAATGAAACTGGCATTAGTTTGCTTTGTGAATTTATGAATGAATAGTTTTGAAGTAGAGCTTTTTGAAGATGACTTTGATTTACGTATGAAACTAATGTTCTATGAAAGATCCTGCTATTTGTGAACACATAACAGGATCGAGAATGAGATGATGATGAATCTGGAGCAACGACAGCTCTAGAATGAACCTGATAACGATAAGAATCATGAATTTTGAATCATGATCAAAGATTGAATGGAATTGCCGTGAGCGCGTCAAGAGTTCTCGAGGGATGAGATGGCCACACAGCTAGGACTAAATGATTGAAACACTCAGTTCAGTAAGAACTCAGTGTTTGATTGATGGATTGGAATTCTCGGAAATGATTACTGGCACATGATTGTGTTTGAGTGCAAATGGAATGATTGACAAAATGACTGCAGCATTTCGGTCTCGAGAAAGCTATGGACATGATCGCAATATAGGATTAGTTGATCCGACATCAATGAGGTCCGGTGCGGGTCTGAATGCGATTGCTAAACGTTGCCAAAAATCTTGGCCAAAAATCATGGTCCTAGATCTAAATGGATTCTATGTGATATGACTTGAATGTGATGTGATGTGACTGTCGTCTTTGTACAAGTGCTGGATTTGTGTCGTCTAGTGCGTCGGTACTTAAGAGTCAATGTCTATTGAACTGGTTTATGGCTTATGTTTGATTTTGTAGGCGTAATCGATGGCGATTACAATTCTTTATGTCACGATTGTAACTAAGTTACATCATGTATACTTGCTCATGGATGCAGATACGCGAAGTGCCATGCCAAGGAGGAACCCTACGCTTGGATGGTCACAAACCTTCGCACAAGAGACATGCCTCTTCACCAAAAGCCACACTCCTTCGACGATTGGTCACACCCCTTCGCTCTACGGGTGCGACTCTTCGCCCAATGGTTGCAACTCTTCGTCCAAAGGATGTGTCTCTACACCTAGAGTCATGTCTATTCACCATGAGATGTGTCTTTTCATTTGTGACTCTTCATCTCCTATACTCAGTTTCAAATCAATCAAACACAGTCTTTTAAGTTTTATCTCTGAGTCAAGTTCAAGTTTCTTAAGTCTTAATCATGAGTTTAAGTACTTAAGGATTAGTAACTAGAATTCTCACAGTGGTATCAGAGCAAAAAAATTCCCGAAACCGAAGGTTGTGAGTCTCTCACCCTCGCCTCTACCCTATCCTCCCTTCTTCCCCTTACCGGAGTTGTATGGAAGCCGACGTTCGATGGTACACAAGGAGGACGAGCTGTCCGATGAGGTAATTCTATTTTCCCCCTATCTGTAACACATAAATTATACAGATATCGGGTGGCATGGAGTACCCACAAAGTGTGCGGGAATTAAGTGTTGGAGATCGATTCACGCACCTCTTTGGCGGGATGTGTCTCTTCGTCCCGGGTCCATGCCCCTTGATGTGAGCGGCCACCACCTTGCGGCGGCTGCACCTCGCACCTCTGCGCTAGTACAATTTTCCCCAAGGCACACACCTTCTTGGCGCCTCCATAGCGTTTCAGCATTTCAATTCTTACGCTGGAAATTTTTACGATGGCAGCCAGCCTCAGTTTCGCTTTGCAAATTACCTTATTAAAATTTTTACAAATTGGCCAGCCAATTCGCTACAGTGTGGACACCTTCAAAATCCCAAAACCATTAAAAAAATTAACCCAACCACTCCAGCAAATGGCCCCTTTTCACGATCTGCAGTGTGGGTGCTCTCCGCCAACCAGTTCGAATGTTCTTCAGCATTTCTCCAACGCTAAAGCTTCTGGCAGCCTCCTTTTGTGCGCACGATGGCTAACAACGGACTCCCTACACTTACTCTCTACATCTCGTACATAGACGAGGTCCCGGAAGAACTCTTGCCGGAAAATCCCCCTTCTGCACACGACGTGATCGTCATTCCCGATACTCCATCACCAAATACAGCACCTGTCAGGTTGCAGAGCCAAACCCTGAAACGAAATATATCCGCATTTTCGATTCTCTTGAACCAATTGCTGCTCCCGAACCGGTACCTGCTCCAGAACCGGTACCCGTTCCTGCACCTCAGGTTGTGCCGGTCCCACTGGATTACTTGATTTACGTCACCCATCGACACACAACTCAGTTACAAGTGTGGGTGGTGTGGCACATCTTCCTCACGTGCGAGCCTCGACATCTTCAGCATTTCGAGTTTATCCTTGGGCAGTACCCCCATCTCGCCTATTCCCTGACAGAGTGCAGAGTGGACGCAGTTAACCATATTATTTCGCTCCAACCCTTGGTGCATGTTCATAACGAGCTCCTAGTCCCAGATTACACGTCGTTATCTTCAGCCCCGGCAGAAACACCTCCCATCGACGAGGTTGAAGATCTAGAATCCGATCTGGGTTCCGATTTTCTGGCAGAGCTTGGTTGGTGAGGCCTCGGCAACGGCATCACCTGTCTATCTTCCCCACTTTTCTCCAACTTCTCCTCGTTATTCGCTCTGAGGTTGGAAAATGTCAACGTCCCAGGATGAAGATGGTCACGTCACAACTCCTTGCCCTTCTTAAAGCTCAAATGGAAGCTCTGCAACAGCCTTTCACGACAAGTCTTGCTTCCATTAACACTCATTTGGAGCAGATGCAGCAGACACACACATCTTCTCAAGGAAACCCTACGGCTGCCCCATCTTCAGAAGCATCGATCAATGGACAAGAAGAAGAACCAGATCCTACAGCAGAGGTAGATAATCGTGAATTACAACTTCTTTACAAAATCTTTAATTCGGCACAAAAAAAGAAATTGGATGTTAAGCTGCCCAAACCATACAATGGTCGCCACGACAAGCACGTGCTGGACCAATGGTTGTTTAAGATGGACGTCTACTTGTCCAACACGGATTTGGTAGAAAGCAAGAAGGTTGCACTTGCCAGTTCAATGTTAAAAGATACAACATTCCTTTGGTGGCAACGACGAGTTGCTGATGGGAAACACACCCCTTCATGGGATAAATTCCGACGCTCTGTTCGTAAAGCATTGAGCCTGCTAATGCGGATTTTCATGCCCGGTCCGCTCTCCGCCGCCGGAGCCAAACATGTTCCTTGGCCACATATATCACAGAGTTCCAAAGGCTAACTCTAGAGATAGAGACTCTCAGCCCCTCCGACAAACTACACGGTTTCATCGACGGGCTTGAACCAAACTTGAAGGACGATGTACAGAAGTTTAACCCTACTACACTGGATGCTACAATTGCCTATGTGGAGTGGCTTGGAGACAATCGACGTCCAACACGGACCTTGTTTTCTGGTGATCGGTCTTCAACCAGTGGTCGCTTCTTACAGCGGGGTCACAGAAGCAACTTTAACCCTCCTCAACGCTTCTCACAAACTTTTCAATCTTCTGGACAACAATTTTCCAAGCAACAGTCTTTTCGGCCCCGCTTCTCTAGACAAGCAACAGCTTCAAATGTCGGATCCTCTTCCAATAACCTTAACCGTAATCGAGGACAATCACGGCCAAATCGCAACCGCAATGGCTGCCGATTCCGACGAGATGTCCCAGCAGGGCAACCAACCTTGTCATCGGCTCCCTCCACCTCTCAGCACAACCGCACAGGGTTATGCACAATTTGTGATGGTCCGCACAAGTGCTACGACTACCCGAAGTGCCCCAATCCTTCCAACATTTGGCAAAATTCAAATATGGAGCCATGTACAGATACAGAACAATGTCCTCCTCGTGTGATGGACAAAGGCAAATAGGCTATTCGTGCAATTCACGTTTCCAAGGTGGTCAGCGCTTTGATGCTTAATGCTCACAATCGCGCCTCGGTTCCTATTGATCTTTCCAACCAAGTTCTCAGTCTTCTTGGTTTCATTGGTAAACATCCAATCAATGTGCTTGTGGATAGTGGATGCTCTACAAATTTCGTAAGCACTTCGTTAGTGAGCAAGCTTCGCTTACAACCCAACACAGTTTGGAGACCTTTCAAGTGGAACTTGCAGATGGTTTATTTTTTGAGTGCAATAGAAAGCTTCAACAATTACAGTTCCAGATTCAGGATTACCAGGATCAATTGAATTTTTCAGTGATGCCATTATCACATTATGATATGATTCTTGGTCAATTGTCGTTGTACCAGCATTATCCTGTCATCAGCTTTCGAGATCATTCCATTCGGCTTTATCATGATCATCGTAAAGTGGAACTCCGTGATCTTATTACTACAAAGCCTATTACATTGGTCTCAGCTTTACACGTTAAGCGTCTGGTACGCAAGCGTGATTGTGCAACGGCCTTGGTTATGTTGCACGAAAAGGAAGCAGAAATAGAAGACAAATCAACATCCTCAACATCAACCACTGCTTACTTGCGACAACCCTTCTTTCAACCATTTTTAGACTTGTTTCTTGATGAGCTCCCAACCACACTGCCTCCTCCTCGTCCTGTGGATCACGCCATTGATTTAATTCCAGGACAACCTCCACCAATTCAAGCCCCTTATCGAGTTTCGTATTCAGAATCTCAAGAAATACAGCGGCAATTGGAACAGTTATTGGATAAGGGTCACATTCATCCTAGCAAAAGTCCTTTTGGAGCCCCAGTTTTATTGGTCAAGAAAAAAGATGGTTCTATGCGCCTTTGCATTATCGTTCTCTCAATAAGCTGACGATCAAAAACAAATTTCCTTTGCCTCGCATCAACGAACTCTTTGATCAGTTATTGGGTTTCAAGGTGTTTTCAAAGATTGATCTAAAGTCGGGTTATCACCAGATTCGCATTCGAATTAGAGATGAGTACAAAACAGCTTTTGGTACAAAATACGGCCATTATGAGTTTCTAGTCAAACCTTTTGGGTTAACCAATGCCCCAGCTACCTTTATGACTTTGATGAACGAGATTTTTGGCTCTCATTTGAATAAATTTGTGATCGTGTATCTCGACGATTCGTCTTCAGCAAAACCATGGCAGAGCACAAAGAACACTTGCAGATTGTTTTTGAGATATTACTTACAAATATGTTGTACATTAACAAGAAAAAGAGCGAGTTTTTTAAGGATCACGTGGAGTACCTTAGACATGCGATTTCTTCGACAAGCATTGCAGTGGACCCCACAAAAATTTAGGTCATTGTAGATTGGCCTCTCCCTCTCACTATTTCAGATCTGGGTTCTTTCTTGGGTCTTGCAATTTTTTATCACACCAAAGTTCACAAGTTTTCGGATATTGCTTCTCTTTTGACAGAATTGACAAAGAAGGATAAGCTGCATTGGACTCCTAAAGCAGACAAATCGTTCAATGATATCAAGCATACTTTGACAACCACACCTGTCTTAGTAATAGTAGATCCTACCCAACCATTTGAAGTAATGACAGATGCTTCTGATCGAGCGTCTGGTGGCGTTCTTATGCAAAATGATCGTGTCATAGCTTTTGACAGTCGGAAACTTTCAGCGATTCAGATGCGATATCCATTGTATGACAAGGAATTTTTGGCTATCATACATGCTTATTACACTTGGAAACATTACCTTCTTGGCGCAGATTCAATGGTTAAAACAGACCATCTATCTTTTACGTATATTTTCTCTCAACCAATGACGAATCCTTGTCAAGGAAGATGGGTTGAATTTTTGGCAAATTTCCATATGATGATTCAATATGTGTTCGGTCTTCTAAATGTGGTCGCAGATGCTTTGAGCCGCACACCTCAAGCAACAAATTACGTCATAAGTGATACACAGATGGAAATTCTTGCGTGTTTCAAGCATGAATATTTAACAAATCGAGACTTTGGAGAGGCTTTCCGAGCTCTCAAGTCGTCTTGTCCAACTCCTGCAGAGGTGAACATGTTTGCAGCTTATACAATTGTGGATGAGTTGTTGTATTATGCTGATCATATTTGTGTACCTCACAATACACAATTGAGGAAGATTTTGATACAAGAACATCACGAAGTCCCTTTTGCTGCACACTCTAGGGTTAACAAAACATATCGGCTTCTGTCAACAACGTATTTTTGGCCACAGATGCAATCCAATGTGATCAAGTTTGCAAAGGCTTGTCACTCATGTAAGATCGTGAAAGCTTCTCGACAGGTTCCTCAAGGTCTACTTCAACCGTTGCCAGTACCTAAAGAAAGATAGGAAAGTATCACCACTTTGCCTCGCTCATCTAAAGGCAATGCTCAAATTTTTATGGTCACCTGTGATGACATCCTTATAAGAAGGGTAGCTAGCAACAAAATCCAAAGTGCTTAACCCACACAAAATCTCTCTCTCTCTCTCTCTCTCTCTCTCACATTCATAAAGCAAACTTACTCCCTGCTGTGGGTCATCGGAAGGCTTGAGATTCTGGAGCTGCTCGTCGCGGATGCTCACATCCTCCAGCGCCTCTGCCACTGTATCGTGAGTCCCCGCCATGCTTCGAAGTTTAATGGACTTTGCTGATGTGGCTTTGAGAGGATCGAGAGATAGCACTTGTTCCTACGCGACGACCTCTTCTTCATGTGCATAGGTTCATAAAAAAGTCTCCTTGGTCGGTTGTTTCTACGGGATGCTAAGGCCCCTGTCACACACAGGCAGCGGACAAGGCCAAAAAGGACTCATTTGGGTGCACTGTGTGTCACACAGGGCGGACATCCTCTAAGATTTTTCTTTTCGCAGCCACTGTCTTCAAACGTGCTTAGTCCAAGTGCTTATGAAGGGACACGTGAAGCGCTCACCTTCCCACAACTACTTTTGCAAATGTCAGCCATTTAGCATAGATGGGTGAGGGGTTCGCCCTTGTTCATTTTGCAAAGTAGGAGACACCTTCTCAAGAGTTGTTATGAGCGGCTCTCGACCATTGTTTTGATCCTTGATGTGGCCGTCCACTAGTCTTGTAAAGGTAAATCTTCCACCCAAACTTTGAGAGAAAGGGCTTAATAACCAAAAAACATAAAAATCCAAGAAAAATGTAATGGGGGTTTGCAAAAAGCTTAGAGATAAAAGACCACATGTTAGCTGCTCAGCTAACAGGAACATCCTTTTTACCTAATGAGCCATCTATTTTTTATAACAAAACTTCATTTATTAAATGCAAGAACCACAACACCAAAGGAAAGAAAACATCTTAGAAATTTACAAGTCTTCCCCCACCCAAGAGATCACCACAAAGGCAAAGAAACACTTGTCCAAGCATGGATTTATGGCACAAGCCAACCAATCCACTTGAGGAAAGAAGCCTCTCCCTTCACAAAAATCCTTTTCTCAAACTACAATTTTAAGTATACATAGCCTACAACACAAGTAGGCCACAATTCATCCTAAATGAAACTGCCTGCAAGCTTCCATAACCTATGCATTGCTGGAAACTGGCCATATCTCCCAAACCGCAACTCCAAATGGAGTTCCTTAAGGCTTCCAAAAATATTTTCAAATTTTTCAACAAAAGTTCTGAACATCATATATTGTCAAATTGCATGCAGCTATGAACAAAATTGAGGTGAACAACAAGCTTTCCTGAGAAGACTAGGTGTAGAGAGAGCTAGGCAAGAGCAAAAACAAACATAGAAGAGCATGTAGAAGCCCCAACGACCCAAAACCTGAAGCTTTGCTGAACTTTTTTGAGTTTTAACCTGAGTTTTACTTATATACAATTACCACCTCAAACAGCACACAGAGAGGCACTTAAAGTAACCCGATAATTGGTTCTACATTAGTGACTTGCATTGCATGTACATGTGCTTGTAAAACAAGCTAAAAAGACCACAATAAATGAATCCCACACTCCTGTTAGACAGGAGATGTCATGTCCATATGTACAAATTTAAAGAATACAGGATGTCAAAAAAACGTACAACATAGTTTGCCACACCCCAAGCCTACTAGATCATTCATGATCAATAATAGAAAAGAGAACCTGTAAACCCAGTGATGGAGTATTCATTTCATCTTCATAATCAACCAAATGATCAAAAATTCCTTCAAAGGAAGACTCATCCTTAACCATAGTCGTTGGTCTTGCAAAGTACTTCTTCAATCTGTAGCAATTCACATGCACTTTATGTGGAGTACCATACAAGTCATCAAGTTGATAAGTTCCATTCAAAAAACTTTCTAGAGCCAAGAAAGGACCTTGTCACTTAATTTGATTTATTTTTTTTAAGAGCTATCAAGCTTGCTATTGTAGCGAAGAACCCTATGTCAGCGTGCATTGTACGCTAAGAGGAGCAAGGGTGAATGTGATAGATCCCATCCGTAAGGTCTACATAAAAGTTATATATTTTCAACTTTCAACAAAACAAAGAAACTTAAGCAGTTTACAATTTTCAACGGTTGAAAATATATTCACTATAGGAGAATTTTTGCGCTCAGCTTGTTTGCTAACTTTAAGAGAACTAGCTCAAGAATGTTCAACCCCTACTACTATCTTTGGGGTGAGACATGGACAAGAGACATGACAATAGAGAATCAAAAGAAGAAGATGAGAATATAAATACAAGTATATCTTTGGGGTTAGACATGGAAGAGAGAGACAACAATAGAGAACCAAAAGAAGAAGATGAGAATATACAATACAAGTATGATGAGAGGATGAGCTCTAGATGAGTCATATAGTCTTTTGATTATCTCAAATCAAAACAAAAGTAACTTAATGTACTAAAAAATCATAGTACAAGCAATGGTTTATGTACTTGTATAGTGGAGCTCCATACCATTTAAGGATAATCCAAGCTATCCATCTAGTTGTATAGTGGAGCTCCATACCATTTAAGGATAATCCAAGCTATCCGTCTAGTTTTCTCCCCTACAAACAAAGAAAATCTCACTTTACTATGAGTGACCTAGTACACCACCTATTCCAACATGGATGATAAAGGTCACTTTGCCTTCGTCCATTAGACTGTACCTTGAGTCAAGACAAGGGTCCGGTGGGCTAGAAGCTAATTTCCAAGGGAAAAGTGGTATGCATTCCTTGCATGCAAGCAAATGCAAGTGGATTGAAGATTATTGGTGTAAATACATTACCTTAAAATTTGACATACAAAGTGCTTTCAATTGGATTGTTACAAAATCCTTATTTAAACAAATGAGTGTCAGCTTTCTCATACTAAGCATGAAGAGACTACTTCAACCCATATAAATCTTTCTTGCATTTTCACACTTTTATTTCTTGTCCTTTCTTGACAAAACCGTGAAGTTTTATTACATATGCTTCCCAAAATATATCACGATTCATGAAAGTAGTAACAATGTCTGATTAATTTCTAACTTTCTAAATTTATTTTCCATCTTAAATTGGTCACTTAAGTGTAGGAAGAATTAAAGAGAGCAAGTAAATTTAGTTAAGTGCCTAAGAGTTAATTCAATCAAAGGCTTGGTACCAAAGAAAAAAAGTCTATAAAAGAGCAAGGACAATTTCTAGTTAGTTACCTCAGTCAAAGGTATAGATCAAGAGAGGATATTTTTATCACGGGCAACCTTGATCAAAGGTACAGGACAAAGGGGGTTGATTAGATCAATTAATGAGTCTAAAAATAGAATCTAGATATGTCAATTTCAAGTAATAAAATTTACATTTTAGACTCTAAGTATGAAGCTTGGGAAGTCTTGGGATAGTATTAAAATTTTCCAAAAATAGATTAAATTTAACAGGTCTAAATTTAGCAAAATTTGAGACCAGTGTTGAAGCACCTCCAAAAGACTCTGCTAAGAGTTTGCACAGGATGTCAATCTCATGAGCCCAAGGGCAAGTTTTACCTTTACCAAAGTGTCCAATTTAGCAGGTCCCAAATTAGTAGATTGACTCTAGTCCAGGTCAGCTTCATACAGCCTCCATAGGTACACAGGTCTTGCAAATGAGTTAGTCAATTTAAAGGTAGGACTATTTTTTTAAGGGAAAACCAAAATACTAAGATTATATCAGCCCTTCCATTATTAGAAAGTTGACTCTAGTCCTTCTTTTCCAAGTTTTGCTAGCACACATGTCCAAAATAGCTTCCAAATGCTTAATTGATAATTAGGGCAAGTGTGTATGTGTTTTAGTCTTGCAAAAGTCAAAATATGAGGAGGGAGGGTGAGCTTTTCAAGTATTAAATAATGTAGAAGTGTCCAAGCATGCACCAAGTTTTCCCTTAGGTCCTTTCATTTGATTGGTGCATGCACTAGGCACCCAATTTTGGGCTTTTGGCAAGTGGGGGGGGAAGGGATAAAAGAGAATAGCTCGTGGGGTTTTTGCTCTCTCTTTCAAGTGCCCGAGTTGATAGAGCAATCTCTCTCTCTCTCTCTCTCTCTCTCTCTCTCTCTCTCTCTCTCTCTCTCTCTCTCTCTCTCTCTCTCTCTCTCTCTCTCTCTCTCTCTCTCTCTCAAGCTCAAGAGGTGACCATCTTGCTCAAGAACTTGGCTATGGATGCAAATACAGGCACGTAGATGCTTGAAAGATCTTCTTCTTCTCTACTATTCCAGATATGCTTAAAGCTTTCTCATAGAGTAAGCATACTAAAAATTTCTCTCTTTGCTTAAAAAGTATTTCACTTCACCCTCATCTTCCTCCATCCCTGCAGTTCTTTCTCCCCCATAGGGTGTTTAGGGCTTGGAAAGGAGAGTGGTTACACCATGTGCTAACTAAGTAATTGATTGAATCATGAAGCTTTTCATCTTCATTAGCTCAAAGAAATCTCTACAAGAGCACAAGTATGTATTGTAATCAAAGCTCTCTTTGAGAGAAATATAATACAAAGACCATTTTGGAGGGAGGATTGGCTCCAAGCAATTGCGGTCCTCTTTAAGTCGTTGATCTTAATTGTTTCTTTGTTTTCATGTGTAAATGATGCTATTAACTCAGCCTTGCACTACCTACAGATCTCCTCTAAAGAATACTCTTAAGGGAAACACTCTCTTTTCACCAATTAATTCTGTTGTGGTTGAATGAAGAATTGGATTCTCTGACATTGGTATCAAAGCTATTGGTTTCTCTTTTCTTACCTAAGAAGAGAGGTCCTTGAGTAATCTATGAAAGTTTGGAGTTGTTCATTGCGATAGCATAACTGGAACATGGATTTATTATCTATATTGGCATGCCTATTTAAGGGGGGTTCGTGGTACACCATTGGGAAATAAGGTCTTAGTAATGGAGTCCTTTTAGAATTACCTATGGCTTAACCATTACTGAGCTATTAGCAAGCTTGGGAGGAACTGGTGTCAACTTAGCAATGTTAAATTGTCTCCACTAATCGTTGCAATTAACAATATTCTAAACCATGTGCTGGATACTTGAGTGCTAATCTTCAAGGGTTGAGAGAAGTAGAAACTAAGTTTTTGAAGGTGTCAAGAAAAGAGCTAGAATACACATAAAGGAACACTAATCATGGCACAACATAGCCAAGAGAGTAGGATTAATATTGACAACTTGAATTCAACACATGATGTAACCATTGATAGTGGTCAAAGAATTATCAACTATCTTGTTGGCAAGCTTCCCAAAAAGAGGAGACTATGTGGGTTATGAAGAGGAAATATAGGAAGAACCTTCACAAAAAGCTATCAAAGAAGATGCATCATGTCAATAACTTTCAAAGGAGACGTATGGTAGTGATACTACCATTACCTCTAAAAGTGATGCATCCCCAAGAAGGCAGAGAGCAAAGCAGTCACCAAGTCCTATCAAGAAGAAGAAGTCATCAATCACCCCATCCCATACTAATCCTAAGAAGGAGGAAGACAACCCAAGAAGGAGGAAGCAAAAAAATCAATCAATCACCATCTTCTTCTTCCTCCTCCTCTTCATCACCACAATCTTTCTATGATGAGAGTAGCAACTCTTCATCAAAGAAAGACAAAGGGAGAGGTAAACAAAGTAGCTATGCAACATGCACGAGGTCTTGCAAGCTTAAGAAGTTAAAAAAGGAAGGAAAGAACATCACTTTCCTTACCTATGATGGTATCTTTGGATCAACTGACAAAGTGTTGGCTTTTATCCAACAATTTGATGCGACTTTTGCAGATGAAGATTTCTTGGAATCTTCAAAGCTATGAAATTTTTCTATATATTTTCTAAAATCAACCCATCAATTGTGGGCAATTCTTCACCCCAATGTAAGCTCCAAAAGCGTGGAATGTTTTGAGGATTGCAATCATAAAGAAACTTCTCGCAAGTGATGCCAAAGATAAAGTCCCGATGGAATGACAAAGTTTGGAGATGGCACTATATGAGTCTATTCAAAAGTATGTGGATAAGTTTTGGGAGTTACATCTTAGAGCCATTGTCTCCAAGAAGATAGACTTTACAAAACAAAAACAACAATTTTGTGCCGATGTAACTGAGGAAATGAGCGAGTATGTTAACTCACAAAGACATAAAACCATCTTGGCTCGCATACATCATAGGATGGTCACCTCAAGGATTCACTTCCATCAAGGAAGTAAGAAGGGTTCCTAACCTGTGGAAGCCAAGGAGCAAAATGAGCCAAAGGGGAAGAATAATGTTGCGTAAAACTCTTCCAAATCTCCTAATAACAAGTACAACTCATTCAAGATTGGGGAAATAATTACTTGTATTTGAAGCAAGTGGGATCAATCACAAGGGTTAATCTAAAAGATCACACTTATAGAGGTGTAATGAAAACACCCATTCAAGATTTTGACTCGGTCTCTTCGGCTGAATCAAAGCTTTTGTCTTAAAGCAAAGGTGAAGGACAAAGACGACAAAGGTAAAAGTAAGATGTCACTGGAAGAGATAGAGCATTATTGTAAGGATAACAAGTGCTTCAAGTGTGGGGAGGAAGGACATGTTTCACGTGTATGTTTTAAGAGAAGTGAACATAATGACCCTTCTAGAACAACTATGGTGGAAGCTCTAAAAGAGGAAGGCCATTACAAAGGATCACCGCTCTCTTATGCTTGGGGAAAACTAAGAGAGCATTTTATGCACTCATACTCCTTCATCTTGGCTCCACCCATAAGTTTTTCTCTTCCAAGCTAGCTACTAAGCTAGAAAATACATGATTTTGAGATGGGAAATGTTGTAAAATTTGATGAAGCTTTTAAAGGGTAAGAGGTCTTAGTCACTCCATTGATTGGGAAGCTAAGGCTCCATGTACAAAGGTATGTACATAAAAAAGATTTATCTTATCTCCCCACTCAAAGATGGAGGATTATATGTCTTGATATGCTTCTTAAGCTCAGGATGTGGGCCTCAAATAAACCTCAAAATTTTTGAAATTCATCATGACCATCAAGCTTGATAATTAGATCCCAATAATGAGATATATATTATATTAATGTTTTATGATGAGTCATAGAATATCCCAATGGTCCAATTTTAATCCTCCTCATTAGTGTAAAGGAACATCTTATGGAACGAGGTTTCAAAATCAATCCACCTTTGAGGGACTTGCCCTCAAAAGAGACATCTTTGTGTATATGACATCCACCATTCATGGGACTTGCCCTCCAAAGAGATACTTGTTTGCAGTACCTTAACTGGATCATGAGTGCATCTCAAGTGATGAAGACGCCCTTACTTATTATCAAGGAAAGTACTAAATGAATCCTTGTTGTGGTCTTTCTCCCTCTTTCCAAAAAAATAAGTGGTTTAGTATTTCTTTAATATTTCATCTACCTCTTTTAGGGTGAGAGAGTTCAATGAATCTTGTCTAGTTCCCTGCTCAATGGCTATGTCGCTTGTGTTAACTAGTGGCAACATTATAGAACTGGTGGCAGCTTGTTGATTTATAAAGTTCACAAGTAATTCAATGAGAGGTGTGAAAATTATAGTGATTGTATTGATTTGAAGATCATTGCTTTTGTGCATGTTTGCAACAATTTGAACTCATTTAAATCAAGCAGCTTGATTTGATCCTTCGTAGTGGTATCCTATTTTGTACTCTCCATATGGGTATCCAAGAAGTGCACATGCTCAAAATTGAATGTGCTATGAGAGGAACATTTGAAGCCATAATTTATGTGCTAAGTGCAAAATTTAGAGACTTTACCTCAAAATTCTTTGTAGGTAGTTGAGAGTTGCATTGGTATCAACAAAAAATGGTTTCCAATTGTCAGAGGATCTAATATTTCATGCAACCACAAAACATAATTAATTTGTGAAACGAGAGTGTGTGCCTTAAGAATATTCTTTAGAGGAGATCTGTAGGTAGTGCAAGCTGAGTCATAGCATCATTTACACATTAAAATAGTCATGAAACATAACTTGAAGTGAAAGAAACAAATTAAGATTGACAACTTATAGAGGAAAGGATTTGCTTTAAGTCGGTCCCCCCTCCAAAAGGTCTTTTGTATTATAATTCTCTCAAAGAGTGCTTTGATTCCAATACATACTTGTGCTCTTGCAGAGATTTCTTTGAACCAATGAAGATGAAAAGCTTCATGATTCAATTAGTTGCTTAGTTAGCGCAAGGTGTAACCACTCTCTTTCTCAAGCCCTAAACACAATAGCGGGGAGAAAGAACTGCGGGGAAGGAGGAAGATGAGGTAAAGGGAAGTTATTTTTTAGAAAAGAGAGAGTGATTCCTAGTATTCTTACTCTATGAGAAAGCTTTAAGCATGTCTATAATAGTAGAGAAGAAGAAGAAGATTGTTCATGTATCTACTTCCTTGGATTTGCATCCATAGCCAAGTTCTTGAGCAAGATGGCCACCTCTTGAGCTCCCATGAGAGCATGAGAGAGAGAGAGAGAGAGAGAGAGAGAGAGAGAGAGAGAGAGAGAGAGCTTTCTTGGCTAACTTGGGCACTTGAAAGAGAGAAAAAAACCCAATTTTCCATGAGCTACTCTTGTTTATCCCTTCCCCCACTTGCCAAAAGCCCAAAATTTAGGGCCTAGTGCATGGACAAATCAAATGAAAGGACCTAAGGGGCAACTTGGTGCATGCTTTGACACTTGTACTTCATTCCATACTTGAATAACTCACCCCCCTCCTTATCTTTTGACTTGAGCAATACTAGAACACAATTGCCCTTATTACCAATTAAGCATTTGGAGGCTACTTTGGACATGTGTCCTGGCCAAACTTGGAGAAGAAGGACTAGAGTCAACTTTCTAAAAACGGAAGGTTTGATCTAACCTTAGTCTTTTTTCCTTTTTCTTTCAATAATTAAAAACCATAGTCCTGCCTTTAAATTGACTAGCTCATGTGCAATACCTTTGCACTATCCTATGGAGGTCGTATGAAGCTGACCTTGACTAGAGTCAACCTGTTAATTTAGGGCCTACTAAATTAGGATAAACTCTAGCAAAGATAAAACTTACCCTTGGGCTCTTGAGCTTCACCTCCTGTGCAAATCCTTAGCACAGTCCTTTGGAGGCGCTTCGAAGCTAGTCCCAAAATCTGCTAAATTAGATTATTTTTGGCAAATTTTAATATTACCCTAAGACTTCTCAAGCTTCATACTTAGACTCTAAATGTAAATTTCATTACTTGAAATTTACATAGCTAGATTCTATTTTTAGACTCATTTAATTGCTCCAATCAACCCCCTTTGTCTTGTACCTTTGATCAATGTTACTCATGATAAGATTATCCTCTCTTGATCTGTACCTTTGATTGAGGTAACTAAATAGCAAGTATCTTTGCTCTTTTATAGACTTTTTTTCTTTGGTCCCAAGCATTTGATTGAATTAACGCTTAAGCATCCAATAAACTTCACTTGTTCTCTTTTATTTTTCCCACACTTAAGAGGCCAATTTAAGGTAGAAAATACTTTTAGAAAGTTAGAAATTATTTTCATGATATTTTCTCTCCCTTGAAATCATAGTCATCCTTGAGTATGGAGTAGGCAAAATAAAGTCATACTAGTCCTTTTACTTTGGGTAGAGGAACCCTTTTTACCCGTCGACATCCTTCCACAATAGTGACTAATTCCACTCGGTGCTTTGGAAGACTTAGTTGTCGTAAGCATGTCCTAGATTAGCCCTTACATGTTCCAGTGTAGATTGGAAAAATCTACTTGGCACTTGAGAGACCGAGCTAGAGCAAGCTTGTAATCTACTTAGCCACTAATCTTCTTCCATAGTAGATTGGAAAAGTCTACTTGGTGCTTGAGAGAAACATGTCTGTCGCTGCAAGCACAATTCATTGTATGCGTACACTTAAAAATTTATAAACACTTAAAAAGAAATCTTAGAGTCAAAACAAGACAAAGTTCTTTATGAAAACACGTTTATTTGTACTTGGTTCTTACCTTTGACATGGCTCATTGTAAGCATTTACAAGGTTTACATTATCTATCAACTTGATGCATTGCATCGTAAACATCCGCAGATAGTATGCACAATGTGAGAGGATCAACTATACAAAATTAGAATCTCTCATGCAATTGGCCACTAGAGGCAGTTCCCATAGCTAAGGCTCTTAGTTTAGCCTATGTACAATACATCAATCGGATTGCAAAATATGGTGGCTATGTACAAAGTATCATTCCAAAATTGTCAAGATAACATTAGACAAAAATATTATGGCTGCAAATAATGTGACTGCTCTACAAGCCTCCGCTGCTATCTCCAATCTACAATAAATCAGTCACATGTTAACCATAAGAATAGTAAATCAATAAAAATGAAAATATAGCTATCCTGATTATGTGCTAATGCTAAATAGCAACACGGTGATTCTTGAGGCATCGCTAAGTCATCACACAGGAGGGCGAACAGTATCATAACAATCTCTCAAGTTATTCAATAGAGAGCTTGTTATTACCTTTGTAGAATCCCTTTCCTCTTCTTATTAGTGTTGCTATTATTCATACTCTTGAAATTTGCATCATATTTCATCCTCCTCGAGGCTTATCCTCCTTAACGATTATCTTGCTTCTCAAGAAACTTGTGTATAAAATTTTTAAAAGGATAAAAGATCTTTGAGGCTAAGATAGTCGATGGATAATTTGTTATATGTTGTTTTGCCTTATGCAAAATAAGCAATAAAAAAAAGCTTTTGTCTCTTGGCTCTCTCAAATTCTTTATTGGAGAGAGTTCCTCTTGGCCCCCTCAAGCTTCTTTGATGACCCTACAATCATAGAAATGAACTTTCTTTGATTTCCATCCATGAAGTGTTTTTAGAAACATGCAAGGTGTGTTGTGGTTTGTATAGTGGCTTATCCTCCATAGGATCATCATAAACTTGTGATTGAACTATAACGTCTTCAAGTATATGGGTGTTATCTTCGGAGCACCATGGTTTGATCACATGGATGCCACTATGAAGTTTCCTAAAAGACAAGTTCTCTTTTCTTATAGAGACAGTGATGTTGCACTTGATGTAAATAGTGCGGGTAGCACTATACTTGTATAGAATCAATCTTTTGAAAACGTAATGAAAAGTTTGTTTTCTTGTTACATTGTTGTTATCAAAGAGTCTAAGGAAGATGCATGTGTTCTTAAAAAGACAAGAAGTGAAACTAAAAAGGAGCCCGTTTAAACTTCTACCTGGTAGTTCACCTCCTAATAAGACTCCTTATCAAGTCTCATGGGCTCAACAAGAGGAGATTATGAGGCAAGTAAACGAGCCTCTAGAAAAAGGGATGGTAAGGTCTAGGTCATCTCCATTAAGGCGATAGTTCTATTTGCACCAAAGAAAGATGGTAATTGTGTGTGGACTAATGTGCACTTAATAGGATAACCATAAAGAATAGATTTCATGTTCCCAAGATAGAGGATCTATTTGATAAGTTACAAGGGTCTACCTACTTTAGGGGTATATATCTCAAAATTGGTTATCATCAAATAAGAATTGTGCCTGAAGATATTCATAAGACGGACTTTCATACAACATTTGGCCTATATGAATATCTAGTAAGCCCAAACCTTAATCAAATGATAGAGAAGCTCATTGGACCTCATCAACGATTCATAGGAGACATTATCATCCACTCCAAGTCTATGGAAGAACATAAGCAACATCTCCAAGTAATATTTCAAGTTTTGAGAGATAATAAGCTTTATGTCAATCAAAAGAAAAGTGATTTTTCCTTAAAAGAGATTTAATATCTAGGTCATATTGTCTCTCAAGCAAGGATTTGGATGGACCCCAAAAAATTGGCGGTAATAAATGGATGGCTTATACCAATGAAATTACAAATCTTTATAGGTATATGTGCATATTATATACACTTCATAAAAATAAATCATCCATAGCAGGACCATTGCATGATTTAAGTTAAAACAAACATTAGATTTGCATAGATTGCAAAAGAGAATGAATCTTTTGAAAGCCTTAATGCAAAGCTTATTTCTAAACCATTACTAATATTATCTGATTTCTCAAAATCTTTTGAAGTCCAATGTGATGCTTCTAGACATTGCCTTGGAGTTGTGTTGTTTCAAGAAGGGCATGCCATATCATATGAAAGTAGGATATTGAATGAACAAGAAAATAATCTAGGAAAATATAAAGAGCTATTAGCTATTATGCATACCTTAGATGCATGGAAGCATTATCTCATAGATACTCCATTTATTTTGCATA
The DNA here is from genome assembly GCF_014529385.1 of Adiantum capillus-veneris. Taxonomy (NCBI): domain Eukaryota; kingdom Viridiplantae; phylum Streptophyta; class Polypodiopsida; order Polypodiales; family Pteridaceae; genus Adiantum; species Adiantum capillus-veneris. The sequence goes on from NC_140943.1 coordinate 152,464,621, forward strand.
CTGATCATCAAAGTCTTAAGTATTTTATGACGCAAAGGAGAATTTATAATACAAAAGTCTTTTGGAGGGGGGACCGGCTCCAAGTAAATCCGGTTGTCAACTGTTGTCAACTAATTTGAGTGACAAGCAAATGAGGTGAGTAAATTTCCTTTCTCAATTTATATTTTATATTGCTCACATAGTTGGTAAGCACAACCAAGTGATTGATGTACTAAACAAGGACATTTTATACCAGTCAAAAAGACTATTAAAGCACACCATATGACAACTCTCTTCATATCACAGGTCTTTAAGTATCATGGCTTACCAGCATCTATAGTATTTGATAGAGATCCAAGAATGACTAATAATTTTTGGAAAGATCTGTTTGAGAATCTGGGAGCTAAGTTGAATTTCTCCTCGGCTTTTCACCCACAAACAAATGGCCAAAGTGAAATAGCAAACTTGGCCATTATTGATCTACTTAAAGCCTATGTTATGAAGGTAGACCAAAGAGATCAATGGGAAAAATATTTACCCTTAGTGGAGTATTCCTACAATAACATTGTCCATAATTCTACATAAAAGGAACTTTTTGCAATTATTGAAGGAAGACCCAAAGATTTTTGCTACTGGTGAGTACAATAGAGACCTTAAAAAATCTTTAAATATGATTAAGAAAGCTATATCCATCACACAATAAAAGCAAAAGGTTGCTACTGGTAAGCATAGAAGGGCTTTGCCCTTCAAATAAAATGATTGGGTATTACTCAAATTTCCCAAAGAATGCCTAAGACATACAACAGGCAAAGGGGAAACAAGGATACCCAACATGTCATCAAAAATATTATGCTAAGTTAGCAAAAGATATTATGGCCCATTTCAAATTCTTAAGCTAATAAATGAATCGGCTTATAAGTTAAGGTTACCTAGCACTTGGATCATTCATAATGCCTTTCATGTGGGCCCTTTAAAACCTTATATGAGCAAGCCACCCAAATAAGTAGCAAATGAAGATCCACCAAAGTTTAAAGGTCAACAAGAGATCCTACAGCCAAAGAGAATCCTACAACATGAAGACAAGGGTTTGAGAAGTGGTAAGACTATCCGACGATATCTTAAGCTTAAGAATTATCCTTTTGAAGATACAAGGTGTGCGAGACCTCTGCCTTACCGCACTTTGGCATATAGTGCTTCATCAAATATCCCTTGTTTAGAGTGGACTCTATGTATTGTGGGAACATGGATGTGAACCCATTGTTATACTTATCCATGAACCTAAAGGTAGGCATTGATCCATCTTCCCTTCTGAAGATGTACACAATTTTACTATCCTGTAAGGTCATTGGTTTTGCATTTTTTACCCATAACATCTCTTTCAAGTCCACATTTTCCCAATAATAGATCCCTAAGCTCTCATTGTTAGTCTTTAATCATCTTATAATTCTAGAGTTCACTAACTTGTAGTCCAAGAGTCCAATGGAAGGTGGTGCTTCCATAATGTGGCCTCGCTAGGTTTCAAGATTTCTCATAGGTTTCCCCATTTGTCCACAAAGTCAAGATTTTTGATGATCACATATATAGTCCCCTTAGGGTCCATATAAGACTTCCCTTGCTCATTGGTTCAAACCTCTGCTTTCAATTCAATCTCATGATCATCAATCTGCACACATGGTCTATCCTCTATATTCAAGTATATAAAGGCCCCATGAATGTTTTGCTTCAGGAAGGTCAAGATATAATGGTACAACATAGGGTTACCAGATCTTGCTAACCCCGAAGATGTTCTTGAAGACATTTTTGAACTAGTGTCTGAATAAGTGTCTTGCACTTCTCCTGCAATGGGAGGTAGTCTATCTCCTTGATGCACACACTCTTTAGTGGATGCTCTGCTCAGATTATCTCCTAAGGTGCCAATATTTCCTAACAACCTACCACATCTCAAGTTCATAAAGCTTCAAAATCAAGTGCCAAATACTTCAAACTTGGGATAAGCGTTCCTTGACCGAGTCAATGTCCTCTTGAGTTTTCCCTTGTCCTTTCCTAGCAAAAGCTTTAATTCTTGAACATTAGTACTTCAAGTCGTATGTGATTCCACAAATATCAATTTGAAGTCAAAATATGCTTTATCTTGCCAATTAGTGCTTACTGAGAAATTCACGGGTCAAATTTTTCCAAATAAGGGTTTTCTATCTTTAGCATACTGAATATAGAAGTGCCACTATTATGGGTCCAACTGAGAGTTTCCAGTCCTAAATGATTTCTTATGTTTATCCAAGGTCACCCATATGAAAAAGATGAAAAAATCACTTTCTGGGGTGAAACCCTATATTAGGTGTGTTGAAGATAAATTTGATGTTCTTTGCACTTTTGGTGTTACCCATAGTTTATACACACTATTTGCTTACTATTTGGAACTCACTTGTGAAGTGTTTCAGTTTTTGGACACACACACCCCTTTATATCCCTCTTCCCTAATGGAGATGGTTTCTATTTGGATCATTTCTATTAGGGTTAGTTTAGTTAGCCCCAATAGTCCAAATAATACCAACTTTGGTAAAACTTGTCTATACATGGTGTTCAAGCTCCTAGGCAAGTCAATTTTCCAATTGTATCATCCCTAATTGGGATCTATTTGTAGGCACATCTAATATAGAGGTACCCTTTTTCCATGAAGTTTCCCCAATTTTTTGCTTGGTATGCCGCCCTTGAGTTATCTAGAGGTTCTTGGTGTGTTAAGGTCTTGTCATTATGCCCATATCAGAGAGATGCATCTTTGGCTCACTGATTATGGGCCTTGAGCAGATTCAAATTTTTGAGAGAAATTGTGTATCAAATGCAATCTTGACTAGTGTGGGTGAAATCATTGTTCTAATATAAAATTCCCCCCCTTTTTTCCATGGTGTACTCATTTTCGACTAAGTATTAGTGTTACCAGTCTCAAGGATACCTTACCAACTCATCCCCACCAATCTTCTGCTATCAAGGTCCTCAATGAGTACCCCACTCCTAGTACCTTTCTATAATGTAGAAATCAAAAGGTCAATCACTCTAGTTAACCTAGAGGAAGTAAGGATTTTTTCCAATAACAGCTTTGGGTTTTTCTCTAGTCTAGGTTACCTTGTCCCTAGCAGTAATGCCAAAATGTCGATCGGCTTCCAAGTCTCACCATATCAATGGTAGCAACGCAAGAACCACGGACATAAATATGTCAATCTATGGGGTGCATGGATGCTACAAGAGATATCAAATCTCTCGAAAAACCCAATCCTAAGTGCTCTCTTTCTTAATTGTCTCAATGTGTGTCGAACATCGAAAACTAGTCCACTTGGTCGCAAGTCTCTCGCAATGATTTAGAATAGCTACTAGTTTCCAATATGACTCAAACTTAATACACTAATTGGATAGGTCATAACAGACATGGCCACGCTCAAAAACGTTAGTTTTAACACTTGGGCAAAATCGTGCCACTTATAAACAACAAATTTTTTTGAGTCGGTTTTGATACCGGAAACATCCTTGTATGTAGCAAATGAGGGAGAAACGAGAGAAAGCAGACGTAGGAAGTAGACAGTACTATCTGACACTCACTTTCATTATCCAAAACTTGAAAAAGCTCTACAAAAAGTTGGCTTTTATACCTTAGTCAAGGTTTTGAAATGAAACCCTAACTCACTTAAGAGGTGGAATGAGTCTACTTTTGTGATTTAATTGAAGATAATTACATATTGGAAGCTCTTGGCCCCATTCTACAACTTTACAATTTTGAAGGAATATTTGTTACAAAGAATATTTGGACTTGACCGGGTTTTCTTGATTGAAAATTGGGTGAAAAGTGCAAAAATTAAGCTCATGTTAGCTTGCTACTATAACAACCAACTTACTCTTACACAAAGATTGACAAGATAGAGACATAATCAAAACATGCACACATAGCAAAAGGTAGGAGATAGAGTAAGTAAGGGAATTTGCAAATCATAGGCCTAAGTCCAATCCCCAAGTGCATGGCACACCCTTTGTTTGCACTTGAGTACTTAATTTTTAATTAAAAAAAATATGGGTGCCAAAAATAGGCCCCTCCAAGCCCAAAAGAGAGGGCAAAAAGGCCTATGCTGGGATTTTTTTTTTGTTGAAAATAGACTATTTTAACTCAAAAGAGAGGTGGGTAAATTAATTTTCAACTGTCTTTTTCCCACCCCTCTCCTCTCTCTCTAAATTTTAAGGTGGGTAACTTAATTTTTTTAAAAAAATTCCCACCCCTCTCCTCTCTTACATATAAACCACTCTCTCTCACTTATATTTCATTAAAGGAAGCACTTTTGAGTCCCCCACCAAAAAAGAAAAATTTTCACTTTCTCTCATTGCACTCTCTCTCTAAAATATGAGCCATCTCTCTCTCTCTCTCTCTCTCTCTCTCTCTCTCTCTCTCTCTCTCTCTCTCTCTTCCCACTCCAACTCCAAGTGAGAGCAATGGAAACCTCCATTACCTCTGTGTGCAGCAACATTTCTCTCTCTAAAACACTCATGATCAACAATTTGAATTCAAAGGGGATTAAGCTGCACTCTCTCTCTTTCTTCCCTCCACAACATAATTCCTTTCTCATATCTTTGAGTACTCTCCGTTTCTGCCCTCCATAGCCAGTTTCCTCCTCTACTTCTAACAGTCACCATTACACCTTCTCTCTCTACTTTGCTTGATTAGCTAACACAAATGTCATTCAATCCCCTTCCACTACAAGAAATTACTAATAAGCCAAAATGATATCGATTAAATGTTGATTTGGAGCAGGAGTATGCTTCTATGTGACTTGGTACATCTAATCTCAATGTTGCAGATAAGCTATGGAACATTGGATGCAAGGTGATTAATCAACTTATGGGTTGATGTTCATATTTACCCTAGTGATCCAATGACCAATGCATCACCACCCTTTCAGAATGTCACAGAGCTACTGCATTTTGTAGAAGATGGAAGAGACGGCTTGTTTGGCTATTTGTTTAAGATTGTGATCAGCTTTCGTCAATGAAAGAGAAGCAAGAAAATAGCTCTTTGCTGCATATTCGACGTTGCAAGAGAAGTACATGAAGGACATTCGACAAGTCAATAGAGAGGAATCCAATGAGAAGACAAAGCAGCTGAACGATGAGATAGCGAAGCTTAATCAAAAAGTAGAGCAGCCAAAAATGAGCAAGAGTATCAATTAGGCAATTACGTTCAATTACAACACGTTGCATGTAATATGCACAGGATAATTAATCAACTCACACGTGTTCCCCTGGGACCACATTCATAAGCGCAAGAGACAATAGATGTCTATGTTATCTTCAAGTGGTGGAGCTCAAAAGAAACGTATCCGTCAAACTAGGTAAGGGTAAGAATGCAAGATTTTGATTTCTTACATTTTCTACATGTTGTTATAACTTCATTTCAATATGCAGGAATTTGGCTCGAATGATAATGGCAACTAATTTCGATGCTCAAAGGATAGAACATACTCTACTGCAACATATCATCAAGCCAAAGGAGTTGGTGGAGCTATTGGATGATCCATCCAATGCTGGCATTGCCAAAGTTTTGCGCCAAAAGTATTTCATGAACTGAAGAGCATTGTGTCACCTCAGGAGATAATGGAGGTGTGTGACAATGCAGGAATAAGTTTCAAGGCCTATGTAGCTTTGTACTAAATTCTCACACTAGGACCTAGGGCAAAAGGACTATTTAGGTTGTTGCCAACACCTTACAGTGTCAGCGTTGCAAGAGAATGCGCCAATAACGATGTTGCAAGCTTGTTAGGTGGATTTCAATATGTGGAGGATGTCATGCCATTAGAAGACAGCAAATCTTTCCGCTACAACGAGTTCAACAATGTGTACGTTGACTTGTTGAAGCTCCAGGAGTCAATGATCATATTTTTTAGGTTGCCACAAGGAGGGTGTGATATGGAAGTTATATTTGTTATGAATCTTGATGAGTGCCATATTGTCAAAGATCAATGGCTCAAAAGGGTAAGTTTACACTAATGAACAGGGCCTTGGTGGGTATCGATGTCGAGCTAAATGTTTCTGAGAAGGGAAAAACGTATTTAAGTGTTCAATCGGAGAAGAATACTTGATGATTGATAGTTTTTCATCTCCCGTATGAGACACATGAGTCCTTGAAATGGTATTTCAATCATGCACCAATCGTTGATATCATTCGACAACAACAGGAAGGACAAAGATTGTAGGTTTCATGTTTGAGTACGTTCCAAGTTGAGTTGCATTTGGTAGGAGACTTGAAAACTCTCAAGTGTATGTTGGGCTACAAGCAAGGTGCCATGACCCTCTCTCCATGCATTTATTGTTTCCACAGTAAAGTCTCCATGGGAATTGAGGGCAAGGGTACAAAGGCCAGTAAGTTAAAGGGTGGTAAGGGAAAGGGTGGCAAAGTTGCAATCAAGTCTATGAAAGGTGTGCCCACTACACAAATAGTGAGTAAATCACTACAACAATGGTAAATCAAGGTATCCTCAATTGTGACCAAAGTGTGCCTCCTAATCCAGACATGGACGATCCAAATTGGGATCCTATTCTACCAATTCCACTAATAAATGTGCATCTGTGCACCCTTCATGCATGTCTATAAATTTTTGACAAGTTTCTAATGCTCTATATTAATTATGCTTTGAATATGGAGCCTATAGAAAGAAGAGAAGAGTGTATAAGAGAACTCAAGGCTATTCTATCGAGTGTTTGTCTACATGGTGGTGCAGCTGAGCTATCAAAGGTCAAGAAGGCATCTCAAAGTACACAAGATTGCCCTAATAAAATATATATATGGGTGGTAGTAAAGCTAGGCATTTGCTTTTAGACTATTCTAACTACCAAAGTCTCACTGAGTTTTAGTTGTGGAAAACGTGTGTGACATTATTCTCGTTTGCTTGAAAAGGCAAAGCTAACTCCTGATGAGATATTCACCTTGAATTTTGTAATCAATAGTTTCACATCGCAAATGGTTGATGCCTGAGGGGAAACACACATAACACATTACATGGTGGGTTGAAGACTTGATCTCTATATTCAAAATGCATCTGTGATTGAACTAAAGTTTTTTTTTTCTCAACACGTTCTTTTTGCACATGGTGCACTTTAGCTCCCTATGGTTCTTTGGGCATCTGGAGTAGCCAAGCAATGGAGCACTCACACTATCAGGCAAAAGTAGTGTATTTCAAAAATACACGTAATGGAGGTGGAAGGAAAAGAAGCAATGCCCTACATGAGATGTTCAATTGGTTCTACAAAGTTTTAGGGGAGAGAGAGAGAGAGAGGAAGAATAATAGATTAGAAAGAAGTTTGAAATGCTGAATAGAGAAAGTGGTAAGCGTGAGTTGATCACAATCATATCATGCTTCGAGTGCAAAAGATTGATTTTGGTGATGGTTAGAGACAAAGCGAAAAAATGGTAGGCGTTGGATAGAAAACTAATTAATTTTTGACACTGACCATTTCTATTGTAAACATGCATTGTAATGCCAAGTGATTTCTTGACGCCCCAATTAGTGGTTTCGTGCGTGAAGTTTTGTCTATTTTGGAGTTTTTATTTTATTTTTATTAGTTTTATAATTTTTTAATTTTCTAAAAACTTTAAGTACTATATAAGTCAAAACTGATAACTTGAAGTTCATTTCTCATTTGCTGTAGGATGGGTGTCTAACCTCACTTCTATCTTATTGCAGACATAGCGAAAACCACGAATATAATTGTCAATCCATGGGATGAAGCTGACTCGACTAGTGCATAGAGGCTACAAGAGATTGTCAATCTCTTGGAAAACAACAAACAACTTGCATCTAACTCAGGCTACACTCAAATGACATAAATCACCAAAAGCTAATCGCTCATCGGCAAACAAATCACAACCGTTACAATATCAAACGACATCCAAACGTTACGAAACTTCTAGGACATGTTTATAAGACCTAAGCACACATGCTTATGGTCTCAAAAATCTCACTTTAGGTCAAGTGCAAAAATCGCGATTATTAACAACAGTGAGTTTTTGACGTAGTCGTTTTCGATCTAGAATGCATCTAAATGCTTAGCAATGGTGCCCCAATATCCCGCCTATACTTATTTTATGATTTTGAAGCTTAAATTCCTATTTATGATGAAATTAAGCCGTGGGTCGGTTAGCAATGCCAAGAGCTACGGAATACCATAAAAAGCTTACGTCAATGCGTAGAGCTCTTACCTGCGGTTGCAACGCAACAGACGACACTGCAATGTGACAAACGGGAAGGGAGTAGGGAGCGTGAGAAGGAGAGAAGTGAGTGCCGTTAGCTCACCCTGTGTTTCTATTGTCCAAAACTTATCAAAAACTTACAAAATTTGGCTTTTATACCTTAGCCAAGGTCTTTGTGGTCAAAACTAATAATCTGGGAGCTCTAACTAAAGACAGGTTGATACAATCTGGAAGCTTGTAGCCCTGACTCATCAATTATATTGTTTATCTGAAAAGTAGGAGTTACAATATTCCCGATTCATCAAAATAATAAGTCTTTTTACAATGAAAGCTCCGAAAAAAATCAGGTACTCAACAACCTAGGAGTGTTATTGATGTAGCCAAACTCAAGAGGTGCACACAAGGTCTTAAGGAGACACATGGCTTCTTGAGCACACCACTAGAACGGAAGAATCATGGAGTTCAAGCAAACCCAAGATGAAAAGCGGCTTGCAAAGGTGCAACATATGTATGTCGCTTCACAACTAAAGCTAGAGACATCATTGGCTCCATCAAGGTTTCCTACAAACTGTAATTTCACTCCTCTATCAAGTTTCTAGATTTTTTTTATTTTTTATTTTTAATGTATGTATTGCTTTTGATGACCGTAAGATTTTCATTGCTTGTTCATGTTTGTAAATGTTCTTCCTTCTGATTTTGTAGAGTGGGAGCTAGTAGAGTCCTTCACAAAAACCTTTGAGCCATCCACACCGACCTTGGCAAGTTGCTCTATGTTGGTTGTCCATCCTTTAAGCTTGCCTCACGGGATTTTTTTATTTTATAGCCATACTTATGTCACACCTAGGCAAAATGGCTATGATAATCTTTCTCCGATTCAATCACCAACCTTGCAGAGTTTGGAATGTTCTAAGTTAGACAATGCCTTGATAGCAACAACCAAAAGGAGAATCAAGGTGGATGTGGATGTAGCAATGAAGTGCACCTATGGTTCCCACAAAGCAATAGTAAAATGATTTATGTCTCTTCATGTGTTGGTGTATATCCTTTGATTGCAGAGTGTTCATAGGACACCAAAAATGTGGACTTGCAAAGGGGGGAGTGTGATGAATGGCCTCCTTGCAATTGATGGCAGACCAAGGTGGTCAACCGCTAGGGAGATAGAATGAAGTGCTCTGTATTTGTTGAGAATGTGGTGTTTAGGTACCATATTGCATAGCAAAACTTGTCAATGGTCTTTCCCTACAAAAGATGGAAGCTGACGATGGAAGAATAAGAGGCACTAGACTTTGATGTTGGTGCCAGAGAATTAGCTGACCTACAAATATGCCTCCATGATGATGCAATGCATGAAATCTTTGTGAATAATGACTGGCATCTCAATCATCTCAATCTTTGTGAATAATGATTGGCATCTCAATCATCTTTGCGAGTATCTCAATCTCATCTATACCTTGTGAAGGGGATCGGGGAGCACCACAGACGGAGAGTGAGAGAGAGAGAAGGAGACACACACACAATGTGGGTGGGGAGACTCAAAAGAGTGAGCAGCCCCCCATACACTTATGCTATGTATAAGGTATACAAGTCAAGGGGCGCCCAGACTTTGGGCGGCCAGGCAAAGCACAGACGCCTATACCCCAACAACCTCCCACTTAAAGGCGACTGTGCCTTTAAGCAAGAGAACCTAGTCTAAAGACTACAAAAGATGAGAGAAAACCGCTCTTAACCGATGCCCACTGGCTGGCTGTGATCGTGTGCATCCGGCTGTCCTGCTCCCGTGTAAGTCCATACACCACCAGACGTACCGCACACGTACTGCAAGTATGTACGCAATACCTGCATATCTCCCTCGTGCACTATGCCATCATCAGTCAACAAACGACTGACAACCCCAACTGCAAATGCTCCCACTGTAGCTGCGATATCTGGTCTCAAGATCAGCATCTCATACATGAGACCATCGAATGCCGATGCAATGCTAGCGGGCCCTGCTAGCTCTACAGAGCATGCATCAACATATATATCCCTGGCAATAGGCATCTCTGACTGACAAGGCGTGTCAGCCACATGCATCTCCTGACTGTCCACAAAAGACGCATCAACCTGTCGTGCAACCTCAGAGCAAACCAGCTGCTCTAGATGTCTGCTGGAAGACATATCCTGCACAACTATATCCCCATGCTCACTGTCAAGCATAGAAAGGAATGATTGCATAATCGCTGACATCTCAGCCTCCTCTGCAATCATCCACTGCAAACATGACCACTCAATCTGCTGTGACTCACTAGAGCTCTCATGCTCTAACTCCATATGCATAGACTCTTGCACAACGTCCTCCTGTCGTGACTCACTAGAGCAAGACCGCTCTACCTGTCTATCCTGCATAGAAGTATCTCGCACAACTGACTCTCTGCTTTGCTCGGTCACTAGCAAAGCATGCATGTATGACTCTGTCACCTCTCTGCAAAACTATGGCAAACAATGCTCGAGATCACAAGACTCTCCCACCTGAGAGCAAACCATTGTCTCAAGCAAAGAAAGATACACAACTCCTCACTCTTGCGAGAGTGGATACAAAAAACACAAAACTGTGTCCAAACTGACAAAACCTGTCAAAGTGAGAGTAAACACTCGATCACAAACTATGGCGAGAATCTGGGAAAAATCCGACAGAATTTCCCCTGAAAACTGAGCAAAAAACTCAAGTACAATCTCTACCATAAACCATAACACTACTCAATGCCAATGAGTAGAAATGCTAAAATGGCTCCACATTTTCACATACAATGGCAATCCGCACTCAACGTACATCAACGGAGTGACCGTGCATGAGCAAGCGCCAAAAGATTTGCAATCCGAAAACTTGATCAATGCGAAAACAATGCTCTCAAGAGAGCTCACTGGCACTTGAAAGTGCTTGCCAAAATGCATGTATAATGGGCATCAACCATGCGCCATAACCATATGCAAACCATCCGCAAAGACCATGAATCCAAGCACAAAATCACTGCCAAAGTATCCTGTGAAAACCAGTGAAAGAAGCTCCACCTGTGTGCTCCAAAAACCTACGTCTCTCAAGAGACCGCTTCGGTGGTGTGTAAACGCCTCCGTACTTCGTTGCCCAAGTCTACCAAAAAACCCTCAAACCACAAGCTTAACACAAGCTGCAATTGCATCTTCAGCTCAGAATTTATGCACTCAACTTCAAGCATCTCCCGTG